>NW_006408544.1:8191692-8204839 GCF_000296735.1 Chrysochloris asiatica
CCTGTACAGGGTTTCCGAGGGTGTAAATCTTTACGGGAGTAGAAAGCCTCATCTTTCTCCCGCGGAGCAACTGGTAGTTTCGAACTGCTGACCTTAAGGTTTGCAGCCCGATTCGTAACCACTACGCTACTACTACTCTTTTATTTAAATGTGTATCTGAAGACTAAAGCTCTATTTCAACTGGGGCTACTTCACTACTAACAAGCCCTGGTGACAACATGGGTTACACATTGAGCTGCTAACCGCAAGGTCCGCTGTTTGAATCCACTAGCCATTCTGTGGGAGAAAGATGAGGCTTTCTGCTCCCCAAAAGGAAACTCTATATAGAGTCACTATGAGTTGGAACTGACTCGACATCATACAACATTTTACTACGAGGAGATGTGGTGACACAGCAGCTAAGCGCTTAGCAGCTGCCAATCTAAAGGCTGGCAATTCAAACAGATCAGCTGCTCCATGGGCGAATGATGTGACAGTCTGCTTCTGCAAATTTACAGCCTTAGAATCCACATGGAGCAGTTCCACTAGGTCCTACATGGTTGCTATGAGCTTTGGTTTGGTATTTCACTATGAAGGTACAGTGGTTAAGTGCTCAGCTGCTAACTAAAAGATCAGTGACTTAAACCTACCAGCTGCTCTGTGGGAGAAAGTGTGGTAGTTGCTCCCATAAAGATTACAGTCTCAGCAACACTGTGGGGCGGTTCTACTCTGTCCTATAGGGTTGCTATGAGTCAGACTCAACTTGATGGCAATAGGTTAAATAAAAAGAACTTTAAAAAATTTTTACTACTGCCACTTTTTATTACCAGGTGGCTAAAAATTATACCAAAGAACGTGAGCAGAACGTGGATTTGGATCTCAACTCTGTAATTTACTAACTGCAATCTTGAACAAATTACTTTAATTCTTGGAGTTCAGTTTCCTCATCTATAACATAGAAATAAAATGTACTTCATAAGTACAAGTTAGAATTGAGAGAGTGGTTGAAGAAGCACTTAACACAACTGACCAAGTATACAACAGATGATAAAAAAAATGTTAAGTACTAGCCAGTTCAAATAAAAGACTTTTTGATTAGTCCAAGAAAAATTTATGGTTTATAGATTTGCCAGTTTAAAGACAGCAGCCTGAAAGATGCTTTCTTCCTTTCTCTTCTTTCTTTAAAGCACATTTTTTCTTTTCATAGAAAAATAAAACAGTGGCAATGGCAAAGGATAAAGCCTAATTTATTTCTTAAAAAGTCAAAGACTGCCCGACTGATTATTATTCACTTTCTTTGAAGCAAAAACTAGCAGAAAGGACCGGTATAAATGATTCAAAAAAACGATTTGTTAAAATGTAAATTGCAAGGCTTTGTTCTGTCTACTTCTGTATAGTCAATACTTAAAATAAACTTGACACATTTTGTTGTTGTTAAGTGCTGTCAAGTCAGTTCCGACCCACTGCGACACTGTATTGGGTTTTTGAGGAGCAACTGGTAAGCCTGAACTGCTGACCTTGTGGTTCAAACAACTTTGCAGTCCAGCACATTAATTCAGTGCCACACCAGAACTCCTAGCACATTTTAGGCACTCAGTACTTACTGACTGAACAAATCTGACCTTTTTTTACTTCTCAACCACATTTCTCACTACTCTACCTACTTCTTCAGTCTCCTTTTACATCAAGTGGATCTCTTGAACATACCAAGCTCTTTAGGCCACAGTGACCCTGCACAAGATATTCTTTCTGCCTGGATGTCCTTAGTCTTCCCCTTCTTCATTTCTATCACCTAACTTAATTTCCGTCAAGATTCAGCTCAAACAGCTGTGCCTCTACCTCGGTCCACCCCCCCATACCTTCAACCAATACAAACTCTAAACCTGTTGCCAGAGTTGATTCTGATTCCAATTCATAGCAATAGGAGAGAGCACTTACCCATAGCATTTCCAAGGCTGCAATCTTTACAGGTAGGGGCATTGGATTGCTATCCACAAGGTCTGCAGTTCAAACCCACCAGTTCCTCAGAAGAAAGATGAGACTTTCTGCTCTCATAAAGACTGATAGCTTCAGAAACCCTATAGAGGGTAGCTATGAGTCAGAATTGACTTGATGGCACACAACAATAAATGTTTTGGGAGATTGCCACATCTTTCTCCCATGAAGCAAATGGTAGGTTTAAACCACCAATCTTTTAATTAGCAGCTGAGTACTTTGCCACTGTGCCATCAGGGATCCAAACTACCAGGCCCTTAATACACTGTCCTGCACCTCTTGACTCGTCTGTCTCTTCCACCAGTTTGACAGTGAACTGCTTGATAGGGACCAGGTCTTTACTTACATTCCTGCACTTAGCATAGTGCAAAATACACAGAAGCACTCAAATACTTGTCCAGCAAAATAACCATACCATATAAAATGGAATTAACATTGTTTTATTAAGTTAAACAGACAACAACAAAATTTTAACCAAAAATTCCATAAAGTAAGAGGTGTTGGTGGTAATACATATAAGAGTATCTTTCCTTTAGTCATGTCTATTAAAAAACTAAGAATTATGCAAAGAAATTAATTTTTTATCCTTTTTCAAAAATACTTGCCAAAAGATTTTTTTTATAAATAACAGGCCTGCTTAAGTGCTTTTAACATAACACTTGATTTACACATACAGGAACATAGCTCACATAGTAAGAATGTTTTACTACACTGATGCAGCACATAGCATTTTACTGGGTTTCATACACATTTCCAGTTATGGTTGAAAGAAAAACTCATCCCACATCGGCTGTTCTCAGGTGGTCACAAAACCCTTGGGGAGGAGGGGGATCTCCTTTCTTGCAGTCTATGCCAATTTAGTAGAAGTGAGAAGTAGAAGAATATAACACACAAATAACTGGGGTGCAATTATTAAATAATCAATACATAAAGCTGATAAGCCCTGAGGGCATTCTGGAACCTAAAGATTGTGAGAGCTGAGAAAGGATCATAATCATTATCTGATTTGGGTCTTTTTAGGTAGCAAGCCAAGTAGAGGTCCTTTTATTATATAAATGGGAGAAAGCAGAGCAAATAACTTAAGATTACTAATTCATGTTGTTTCAACATGGAAAGAAACACATTTAAAATTAAGCATGTAACACTCAGAACAAGTTACCTAGCTCTTTTCCTGACCTTTAACATCAGGAATGGAGATTTCGACATACAACATTTTTGACAGAGCATATACAATGCCAATAGCCAATAGCCAATATCTGATCTTTATATGAGGTTTTTAGAGTTTGCAGTGAATTTTTATGTAATTATTATTCACCAACTTATTGAGTCCCTATTACGTTCCCAGCCCTGCACTAGACACTGTTATGTTGTTAAATGCTGTGTATCACTTCTGACTCATATTGACCCTGTATAGGGTTACCAAAGGTGTGGCTGGTGAGTTTGAACTGCTAATCTTACGGTTCAAACAGACCTTGTGCTTTATCCTACAGCGCCACAATAGGACTAGGCACTAGTATATGAAACAAGACCCTGAAGTTCTCAGTCTAATGGGGAATAAGGTGTAGTCACAGAATTATTATAGAGCATGACAGATGTTAGGAGCTTTGGTGATGCAGTGGTTAAGGCACTCATTTGCCAACAGAAAGGTCAGTGGTTCGAACCCACCAGCTGTTGCACAGAAGTCAGATGTGACAGTCTGCTTCTATAAAGACTTATAGCCTTGGAAACTCTATGAGGCAGTTCTACTCTTCTAGGACCGTTATGAGTTGGAATCGACTTGATAGCAGTAGGTTTGATTTTGGGTTTGGTGACAGAAGATGTTATTATAAAGAATACCCAAAATGCTCTGGTAGCACATTTTTTGGATGGAAAAAACTTTTTCCAAGTTTTATAGCTAGTCCTGGTATGGCATTATAGGATAAGAACTGGACTGCTAACTACAAGGTTGGTGATTCAAACCTACCAATCACTCCTCAGAAACCCTATAAAGGGTGCTATGAGTTGGAACCAACAACAACAACAACAAAAACGACTATGTGCAACCTAGGATATGCACGTATCCTAGGATGCAAGCCTTAGGACCTGAGCTCTTTCTAGTATACTCCAGCTGTCAGAGGTATTTACATCCTAATGCTCTCATTAGCAAAAGACCATTTTTAAGGTATTTTTACTAAATGACTAAAGTGTTATTTTAATTTTTTCACTAAACCCTTTCATTACATTACTACTTGTATGACCAGAAAAGAGTCATTCTTTCCTTCTCGTCCAAATTCTTTTCCTTCACTCTAGTGTTTCATAGCTGAATGACAGAGGCATGGATGGGAATAGAATCTTCCAGTGTTTATGAGTTCTTTTGAAAATTCATTCTGGAAAAAGAATACTGAGCTAAGAATCTAAAGGCCAGTTAGCATTTTTAGCATAAGAATCAAGTTACTTTTTCATTGCAAGGAAAAATACCAAGCCTATCTGCTTTGCTTTCTATGTTAGATATTTAAGCAATCTTCCCTTTTCTCCTCCCAAATGTCTTGGAAAATATACTGAAACAAAGAACATGAGATTCTGAATTTCTCAAAAAGGTATTAGACAAGCAAGTGGTCTTATTTGAGTCAGGGACTCCTACTGTCCTCTTGAAAAACAAGAAATGAAAATCAACTTACCAAAATATATTTAAAGTAGATGCTTAATTCAAAGAAAGATTAAGCTTAATAAACTCGACCTTGTTTAGTACAAAACACTCTTGGACAAGTGGATCACAATGGTTCAGGCTATGAGCTATGAATGCTTCAGGCCCATCCTCTTCCCTACTTCAGGAAGTTCCATTTATTATAGGTGCTGGCATATCCATTGTAGCAAGCCAAAGTCAACAAAGCAGCCTGAATTGACACTTCCTAATGTGCTTTATTCAGCTGGTGGACTAATGTAGTCAACATCCCAGGGGAATGCTGCTCCGTGGTAGAGAGCAGGTCTTACCAGCCAGGGTGAAATGTCTGGCATGTTTTGAATATAGTGCTTCCAGGGACTGGCATTAACAGGTGCTCAATAAATATTTGTTGACTGATTGACTGTCAGATCTATTACATGGACTATATTTTAAATATGCATTTCTAAATAAAGAATTTTCTTTTTCTGCAACACTGAGTGAAGGTATAAATTACAAGAGTTTCCTGTAAACATAAGCCCAGAGCTGTCAGAGAGAGGAATCCCTGAAGGGCAGCATTAAGAAATGTTTTGAAATTGATATATCAATAATTGTTATATGTGATCAAAACAAGCTATAGTGTAAGCTCAGAGGCCCAACTGATTACAAAGGATGGCATCCACAGGTATCTTCAGTGGTTATTTACAAGTTAAACACTGCTTTTTAAGAACCTCACGCCCAACTTGTTGATCACTACTTTTATTACAAAGAAAACACTGGCCTGTAAAACATGGGAGCTCTGGTAGCATAGTGGTTACAAATCAGACTGCGGACCTTAAGGTCAGCAGTTCGAAACTACCAGTTGTTCCTCAGGAGAAAGATGAGGCGTTCTGCTCCCGTAAAGATTTACAGCCTCAGAAACCCTGTACAGGGTTGCTATGGGTTGGAACTGACACTTAACAACAACATACTGCTAAGGGCAGGAGTCCTGGTGGGGCACTATGGGTTAATGTGATGGACTGCAAGGTCCTTGGAAGCCCTATAAAGGGTCATTATGGGTTGGAACTGACTTGACAGCGCTTAACAACAACATAGACATTTCAGAAAAAAAGTAGATTGGATAGTAAAATACAACTTTATAATTTAGAATATATAAAACTCATTAACATAAAATGTTGTTGCTATTAAGTGCTGTTGAGTTGGTTCTGACTCACAGTAAGGTTTCCAAGCAGAGTGGCTGGTGAGCTTGAACCACCAACTTTGTGGTTCAATCCAACATTGCAGTTCAATGCATTAATCCGCATCACCACACCAGGACTAAAGCCCCTTAACTTTAAAACTCCCTCATGAAACAAATACTTCTGCTAGTTGTGCACTATTAGGTCAGTATTAGTAGGGCTATGATAAGCCATTCATGAATATGTAATTTAGTTCAAAGAACCACAGAGACTTCCTAAAACTTATGTGATACTACTCATTAATGGTTTAGGTTTTTTTCCCCCCTTTGAAACAGATGTCACAAAACAAGCATAGCTAAGGACAGGACAGAAATCTATTAGTTTTTGGTCTAAATTTAAAAACTGATACTCCAGAAAACCAGCTCCTCCAGTCCTACTAAACTTTTCTAGCTACTGAACCAACTTGATATAAAAGAGATTTGTCAGTACTTGGAGAAAGGTGCATAAGCTTACAAGGCCACTGGGAATAGTGATGCAGCTGTTTGTTGGTGTTCAGTGCTGTGTCATAGCAACCCTGCATGGGGTTTCCGAGATGTGTCTGTTGAGTTTGAACCACTGAACTTGTGGTTCAAACTGACAGAGCGGTCCAGTGCTTTATCCCACAGCACAGTAACACAAGGTAGGATGGTAGTGATTTAAGAGGACCAGGTACAAGTCTCAGCTCTGTCAGATTTAATCACTGTTAATCATTCTAAGTTTGTTTTCTTAAGAACACAATAATAATCACAATAATAATAATAATAAACCCATGTCAAAGGACTGTTTTGAAGAGGAAATGATTTATTTATACTTTTGGAAACTCTATACAAGGTCACTATGAGTTGGAACCATCTCAACGGTACCCAACAACAATGTTCCCATATTGGTTTTCTTAAGGAGGAAATCATTTGACAGACATGTCTATATTCTTTCTCACGTGGCCCTGGGTGGTAGAATAGTCCAGTGTTGCCATTGTCACTTTATACTTGGGGAAGTTCAGGCTATAGATGGAGATGGAAGCTTCTGGACTCCTGGACTCCCTTTATGCATGCTAAACACTGACTGCAATGCCATGATTTCATGTGGACTAGTTTATGTTTGTGGGGTTAAAAACAAACAACCGTTAGAGCATTCAAACTGGCAGCTAAGAAAGAGTAAAGAACATGTATAATTGCTTCACCAAACTAGGCAAAATGCTTACTTAACTCCTAGAACATGGAAAAGACTCCAAGATTACACTCTGAAAAGGGTAACTACTTACTTGTTCGAAATTTTTCCTTGAGGGCATCCAGATCCTCCTTGAGAGCAACCTGCATCCACACCAAGCCAACACAAGCCACAACACAGGCCGCGAGGATAACAAAAGCACAGAGGGGGTAACAGATCTTGCAGCATCGTAAATAGTCTCCTCTGATGGTAAGAACAAATTCAACCATAAGTACAAACATGATTATGAGTATAGCTTTATTAGACATAGTCACGTGTGATCATGCAATCTTTTTCTTTAACCTTTCTGGGAGACATAGTGTAATGCAGTTAAGACTGACTTGCAGGTTAAAAACAACTAACTATTGTCATCTATGAAGAGTTCATCTATTAAGTACAAAGGTTTCAAACTTCAAATGAAACAGAAGTGGGCTACAGGAGGCAATTGTGGGCATTGCAGCAGCCATCATCATCAACTCAGAAAGCAGATCTTTGGAGACAAACTCAGGTTAAGAAAGTGTATAGCCTAATGTCTCTCTGTAATTTCCCTATTGATCCATTTCACTGTCTCAGACATACATCCACTTATCTATACAGGGGGCCCTGTTTCAGTTTAATGAAACTTCATAAACTTTTGGGTAAGCTTTTTTGTAAGTAGACTAAAAGAAAAAGGATATGTTGGCCTACTTGAATACCCAATGTACTCTAACTTATTGGCCCAGAAGGAAACACAGAAAGAGGCTAAATTTCTAACCAAACTTTAACCAGCACTCAAGGTTTGAACTAACGCAGAGGGGTAACTTTCAGACTCCAAACCCAAGATGGTTCTAACTACCTAATTTGACTTAACTCTTTAGAACCAAACTCTTCATTTAACAAAATAAAAGGGCATTTTTTTAAAAACATAAAAAAAAAAAAAAATCCCAAAGATTGTAGCATCCTAACCTTCTGCCTAGTCCTCGCTGAATCCTTTTATCCTTTGTGTGCTCGGTGAGAGAGTCCAAAGGCACCTTCAAGGTTCCCTTCAGCAATTTTCCTCTCTGAGACCCAATTCCCAATGTCCTCAAAGCTCACTACTACTTGATCTGTCCAGTGACCACTCCATCTAAAAGTGTTTGGGGTAAAAGTTGCCACTTCTTTTAGTTTCAACCTTTCATTTACTCTCAAGTTTCATACTTCTTACACTACGTTGTGCATCCTATCTCCCCATCACCAAGATCCAGATTCATTGAGAGTACAAAAATTAAGTTAATTTGCAGTTTGAAGAGTCCTGTCTCTTCTACATTTTTCTTAGAGGCCTAATTCCCAAAGCTTTTCTGCCTCTAAGTCCCTGTTCTTAGTATGTCTTTTACTTTCACCCAGACCTCCCTGTACTCTAGATGTATCCCCCAAGTCCAAGCTTCCACCCTAGATCTTGAACTTCTCTTTTCACATTTACAGACAGATCCCTAACCTACCCTTCACTCAGCACCTGCACTTGTCTTCTGCCTAACCCCTTTCCTCTTTGTTTTTCAATGTCCAGATCTGATTTTCTTCCCTTAAATTTGCCTCTTGGTATTGCAAGGATGTCTTTTTTCCCATCCCTTCCCTCAATACAGCATTACTCACCTGACAAAGCGAGAGTGATTTCCAACTACACCAAATTCCTCCTCTTCTTCTGAGCTGGACTCAGAGTCTGAGTCAGGCGGCTCAGTGCGAAGCAGGCGGTGGCCTGTGCCTTTTTTGGATTTCTTTCTCCGGCTGTCCCCAGCCAGGCCAATCAATGCATTAAGTTCTTTGCGCTTTTTCATCTTCTTATGTGGAGTGAGTGGACCGCCCACTCCTGAGCTGCCAGGTTCGTACCCAACGCCCAATTCTCTGGCCACCTTGGAGCTGCCTTCCAGGGTGGGCAATTCTGGGCTGAAGCCCCCCCAGTCACTCCCACCCAGAGGTGGGACTGACCAGATCCACTGGGAGCTAGAGATTGTAGTCCAGAGGCAACTTGGACTCTGATGGTTTGGGAGAAGTCACATAGAAGTAGCCAGGGAGCCAGTGATCCAAATGGATAAGGTCCTGGAACAGTTATTTAAAAGGCTGGAAAGAGAGCAACTTTTTATTTTCCAAAAAACAACCCCAAAGAGAAAAAAAGTCAAATCAAGAATGATTTTCAGCCCTGATAAGTAGGAGTCCTGTGTGGTGTTGTGGTTTAAAGCACCAGACTGCAAAGCAGTTTGAACCGCAATTTCGGCGGTTCAAGCTCACCAGCTGCTCCTCGGAAACCCTATAAAGGGTTGCTATGGGTCGGAACCGACTCGACGGCACTTAACAACAACAAGTAGGTAATACTTCTAAGGGTTCTCTACGAGCTGAGTTGGGGAAGGACACACAGATAAGGTGTTTGGGGTCTTCAGAGCAGGATTTCCAAGGAGAAAAAAAAGAAACTTTGGAGAGAGGAGAGCGCAGAGCAAGGCAGTGGGAACGCGCTAGCCCCTCTCAGGCTGGACAAGGGCAGCAGGAGGGGACTCCTAGCCGCCACAACCCCGACACTGCCCTGTGCGCTGGGGAAATGCTCAAGCTAGGCAGCCCTGCTCTGGAAAAATCACTGTTCTCTGGCCCCTGTCCTGAGTTTGAGGGGAGCCCGCGACAGGAAGATCCAGAGCCAGCTCGGGGGCTTGGCCTCAAAGGAGCCAGTCCCGCGCCTGAGGTGACCCAGTCTTGCTGCCTGGGCCTTGGGGAGCGGTGCTGAGGAGCGACCCCAGTTCAGCCCACCTGAAGAGCTCGTACTCAGAGTTTGAGGTGTTAGGGCTCGGGCGACTCTCGGCAAATCACACGCGCCGCCCCCAATCCAGCTGCGACTTCTGTCCCCGCCCTGGCTCAGGCCGCGGCTGCTCCCGGGGCAGCCGCGGCCAAGGGCTCCAGAGCCGAGCCATCACTCCGGCCTCAGCTTACTTCCCCCTTGGCAGCAGCCGCTGGCGCCGCCTGCCAGTAAACAGCGCTTCTATTGGCCTCCCGCTGGGGTGACGTCATGAGCGAGAACGCAAGTGCTAGCGGGGAGGCGGGGTGTTAAAGGGGCCCTGGTTTTGGTGAAGTCTGGGCCGCGCTCAGCTGTTTGAGGAGGTCACGCCCCTGGGTCCTGCGGCTCACCCGAGCAAGAGCAGAGGCGGTGTTTTGTCCCTTGGCGAGCGGAGGCGGGGTAAGGAAAAACAGCCAGCTGCTGGGTCAATTTCCGAAAGTGAGCTGGATTAACCCAGGCTAGTGGCTCCACCCCTTAGACTCACATTGTTTATTAAAGTTTAGGTGCATTTTAGATTAATGAAATACTGTATGCATTCATGGAGAAAGATGTGGTAGTCTGTTTCCGTAAGGATTTACAGCCTTGGAAAAGCTGTGGAGTAGTTCTACTGTGTCCTTTATGGTCGTTATGAGTTGGGATTTTGGTTTAGGGGTACAGATTCATTTCATAATTATTTATTGAGCGCTTGCTATGTGCCAGGAACTATGCCAGAGCTGGGGATACAACAATGAACCGAACAACTTCTGTCACTGCCTTTTTGCATAGTGTTATACATAGTGACCCTGTATAGGGTTTCCGAGGAGCGGTTGGTGAGCTTGAACCGCCGATCCTATGGTTCAAATCAACTTTGCAGTCCACCTTATTCACCCACAGCGCCACACCAGGACTCCAACAACAGACTAGACACCCAATAAAGTCTGAATTTCAAATTAACAACTTTTTTTTTTTTTTAGCATGCCTCATGCAACATTTGGGATACATACTAAAAAGTTATTTGTTGATTATCTGAAAGTTAAATGGACGTCTTATATTTTTTCTACCACCCTTTTCCTACAGTTTATACTCTACTGGGAGGAGCAACGACAGAACAAACATGGTAATGTCTGCAGGTGAATCAGATGATAAATGCTATGAGAAAAATTGAAATGTGGTAAATGGACATTTGCTCAGAAACCCAAAGGACGTGAGGAAGCAAACTGTATGCAGTAACCTTGAGGAAGGGGTGACCAGGAAGAACTGGTGAGGCTGACCTGAAGGAGCAAAGAGGGAATGGTAATGAGGTCAGAGAAATATCAGGGGCCAGTTCTTGTAGGACTTTATGAACTACTTTAAGGATTTTGAGACCTAATTGGAGGGCTTAAGCTGAGAGGAGACATTCTCTGTCTTAGTTTTTAAAAAGATCACTCTGACTACTGTGTGAGAAACAGAGTGGGGGGAGGGTGGCAAAGACAGGTAGTCTGGAGACTATTGCAACAGTCCATTTAGACATGATGATGATAGTCTATTTAGAGTGGCAATAGCAGAGGTGGTGAGCAGTCTGGTTGCTATTTGCTGATAAATCAGATGAAAGGTATGAAAACCAGAGGAGTAAGGGATGACACAAGTTTTGGGGTGGAGCAACTAGAAGACTGGATTTGTCATTTGCTGAGATGGGGGCAGGCAGGTTTAGGTTAAGTATAGTGCCTAAGCAGTCAGCTATTAAACAAAAGGTCAGTGACTTCAACTCACCAGCCTTCGATGTGAGAAGGATGTGGCAGTCTACTTGTGTTAAGATTTTAGCCTTGGAAACTCTATGTAGCAGTTCTACTTTGTCCTAAAGGTTTGTTCTGAGTTGGAATTAACTCCATGGCAAGGGGTTTGGGTTTGTATGTTTGGGAAGGAAGTCAAAGTTCAGTTGTGGACTAGTTAAGCTTGAGAAGCCAGTTTGATAAACAAGTGGAGATGCTGAGTAGGCCATATACACACTGGAAGTTCTGGGCAGAAATTGAGACCTAAAATGTAAATTTGGTGGTCATCAGATATTTAAAGTAAAGGGCTTTAAGCTTTTGGAAGAAAATGACTTAAAGTAATTTTTAGAGTCATATTTTGGGCAAATTGTCTTAAAAAACTGCCTGAGCTGTTTCTTATTTGTCTTAAAAAAATTTTTTTTGTTGTTGTACTAAAATATATATATATGACAAAACATTTGCCAATTCAACAATTTTTACATGTATAATCAGGAATCCAGGGCAATATGTTGTTGTTGTTGTTAAGTGCCGTCGAGTTGTTTCCGACCCATAGCGACCCTGAACAGGGTTTCCAAGGCAGTAAATCTTTACGAGAGCAGAAAGCCTCATCTTTCTCCCGCGGAGCAGCTGGTAGTTTCGAACTGCTGACCAATTCGTAACCACTACACAGGGTCTAAAATGCAATTATTTCTGGTTAGCCAGACAAGATGTCTTTCTGTCATTATTTTCTGTGTCTAGCCCAGAGCAGGCACGTGGTATCAGTGACCCAGTATAATATGATGACTATGCAAGTGGAACGGAGCCCTAATGACGCAACTGTGAAGTGCTTGGCTACTCATGAAAAGGTTGGTGGCTCAAAATAACCCAGAGGCTCAATGAAAGAAAAGACCTGGAAATCTGCTCCTGTAAAAATTGCTGTTGTTGTTGTTGTTCTAGGTGCTACCGAGTCAGTACTTACTCATAGCGACCCTCTGCACAGCAGAATGAAACACCGCCCGGTCCTGGGTCAACCTCACAATTGTTGCTACGTTTGAGCCCACTGTGCCAATCCATCTTGCCAGGGGTCTTCCTCTTTTTCTCTGACCCTCCACCTTAACCAAACATAGTATCCTCAGCCAATGACTGGTACCTCCTGACAATATGTCCAAAGTATGGTAGATGACGTCTGGCCATCCTGGCTTCCAAGGAGCACTCTGGCTGTACTTCTTCCAACACAGATCTGTTTGTTCTTTTGGCAGTCCATGGAACTTTCATTATTCTCCTCCAACACCATAATTCAAATACATAAATTCTTCTGTGATTTCACTTGTTCACTATCCAACTTTCACGTGCAGATGAGGTTACTGAAAATACCATGGCTTGGGTCAGGTGCACCTTAGTCCTCAAACTGACATCTTTGCTTTTGAACACTTTAAAGAGGTATTGTGCCGCAGATTTACCTAAAGCAAGGTCTCGCTTGATTTCTTGACTTCTGCTTCCATGCGTGTTCATAGTTGATCTGAGCAAAAAGAAGTCTATGCCAACTTCAATCTTCTCTCCATTGATATGGATGTTGTTTATTGGTCCAGTGGTAAGGATTTTAGTTTTCTTTACATTGAGATGCAACTCATAC
>NW_006408544.1:8206014-8212366 GCF_000296735.1 Chrysochloris asiatica
CCTTCTTTCTTGTTTTCTTAATGACCTTTTGCTTTCTTCCTGTATAATATTCTTGATGTCATCCCACAACTTTTCTGGTCTTTGGTCTTTAGTGTCGAATACATCAAATCTGTTCTTCACATTATCTCTCAATTCATATGGTATATATTCAAGGTCATGTTTTAACTCTCATGGATTTGTTTTCATTTTCTTCAGCTTCAGCCTGAATTTACATATGAGCAATTGATGGTCTGTTCCACAGTCTGTTCCTGGCATTGTTTTGATGAGATGGAGCTTTTCTACTGTCTCATTCCACAGATGTAGTCAATTTGATTTTGGTGCATTCTATCTGGTGAGGTCCATCCATGTGCACAGTAATCTTTTATGTTGTTTTAAAAAGCTGTTTGCAATGAACAAGTCATTGGTTGCAAAATTTTCTCATGCAATTTCCAGCATCATTTCTATCACCAAGGCCATAGATTCCAACTACTGATCCTTCCTCTTTGTTTCCAAACTTTGCACTCCAGTAATTGTCAATACTTATTGATTTCATGTTTGATCAATTTCATGTTTGATCATGTTTGATCAATTTCAGACTTCTGAAATTGATAGAATTCTTCAATTTCATAATTATTGGCTTTAGTGGTTAGTTTATGCATTTGAATAATAGTGGTATTAACTGGCCTTCCTTGTAGTTGCATGGGTATTATCCTATCACAGACAGCATTGTATCTCATGATGGATCTTGATATGTTCTTTTTGATAACGACTGCAGCATCATTCCTCTTCAATTTGTCATTCCTGGCATAGTAATCCATGAGATTGTCAGATTCAAAATGGCCAATACTAGTCCATTTCAGCTCAGTAAAGCCTTGGATATCGATGTTTATATGTTCCATTTAATTTTTGACGATTTCTAATTTTCCTAGAGTCATACTTCATACATTCTATGTACCAATTATTAATGGATTTTTTACAGCAGTTTCCCTTCATTTTGAGTTGTGCCCCATCAGCAAATGAAGGTCCTGAGGGCTCTACTCCATTCGCATCATCACAGTCAGCTCTACTTTGAGGAGGCAGCTCCTCTCCAGTCGCATTTTGAGTGCCTTCCAACCTGAGTGGCCCATCTTCTGGCCCTATATCTGACAGTGTTTTGATGATCTTCATCATGTTTCAGTATTCAATAATCTGGTGCTGACAGTGTCTCACTGCTATTCATGAGATTTTCGGTGACTGAATATTCAGAGGTAGTTCATCTCTCCTTCTTCCTAGTCTGTCTTTGTTTGGAAGCTCAGCTGAAACCTGTCCACCATGGGTGACCCTGCAGGTATTTAAAATAACTGTGGCATAGATTCCAGAATCACAGAAACACACAAGCCACACTAGTACAACAAACTGACAGAGGAATGGTGGCCCAACTGACAGACAAATGGTGGTGATAGCCTGTCAAACCTTATGGAGCAGGTCTACTTGTTCGATAGGATTGGTATAGGTTGGAATCCACTTAACAGCACACAACAACACACAAATGGACAAAATGGTGTAGAGGTATGAGTGGAGTTTTGGAATCAAGAAGTCTGGATTTAAATTATGCCTGTACTACCTACTAGCTCTGTGTACTTGGAAACCTTAACTTCTTTGAGTCTGTTTATTTCCTCAGTTAAATGGGGGTCAATACACTTATTTCACAGGCCAGACAAATCAGAGGAAGCTTTTTGAAAGGGCTTTTTATTGTGCAGTTGTTCTGTTTCTGTAGTCTCCTTGTGTCTCTAGAACTATACTGTTGAATACAACAGCCACTGGCTACACAAGTTTTTGTTTGTTGTATGCCATTGAGTCAGTTCTGACTCACAGCGACCATGAATAAAGTTTCTGAAAACAGCTGGTGAATTGGAACCACTTACCTTGTGATTAGTCCTTTAGTGTTCATACTGTAGTGCCACATTAGAGTTCATGGTGATTTAAATTTACATTGAACTTAATTAACATTAAATAAGAATTTATATTTAGTTCCTCAGTGGCCACATTTCATGTGCTCTAGAGCCATATGTGGTTGCTGTTGTTAAGTGCCATTGAGTTGGTTCTGACCCATAGCGACTCTGTATAGGGTTTCCAAGGAGCTGCTTGTGAGCTTGAACTGCCAATCTTGCAGTTCAAACCAATTTTGCAAGCCTGAACCGCCAACCTTGCAGTTCAAATGAACGTTTCCTTCTAGTGCATTAACTCACAGTGCCACACCAGGACTCCCATATGTGCTTAATAACTACCATATTGACAGTACAGAATAGGTCCTGTACGATTAGCGCTAGATTGTTAACTGTAAGGTTGGCAGTTCAAACCCACCAGTTGCTTTTAAGAAACCTTATACAGATTCACTGTGACTTAGAGCCAACTCAATATCACTTAACAACAAAATGATCACAGAAAGTTTTATTGGGCAACTCTGTACTTGAGCTCCCAGGAAGGACTGGAAACAAATAGGAACAGGTGTGGTGTCAGGTGAAAGGTGAGAAATGACTAAAGAGACAGAGGTCTGTCTGTGTTAAGGTTATACACATATTTGATCAGAGACCTGGAGGAGTTGAGGAAGTGGACTCTGCAAAGACTTGTGAGGCTGAGGACTTAGAACCTTTGGTCAGATTGTTATAACCTGGATCTTGACTCCAGGAAGCATTACATAAACATATTGTGTGTCACCAGAAAATGAGGTGGTTGGTCAGAGCAGCCACTCCCACTGCTGGAAAAATTAAGGTGTGGCTTGTGTATGCAATCTTCTTGTGTGTAGATGCCACATCCTCACCAAGGGAACCAGGGGCTGAAGAACCCAGAAGCAGGGTCATTGATGTATCATCTGAAGGCTGCAAGGTCTTAGGTTAACCAAACCCTGCCCTCTCCACAGTTAGAGATCTCTCCTGGGACTGGCTAGTGGGTGGGGAGGTTGGAGGGGTAGAGTTGAGAGCTAAGTAGATGCTTCTGCTGGCTTTGTCTCAGTCCCTCAGTCCACCTGTTTGTTTCTTGATCTGTGATACTATCCCCCTTGTCTTTGGTAAACATTGCACAGGATGTTGAGTCATCCTTTGAAAGCTGCTAGGCAGGTGTTCCTCTTTTTATAGGATCTCTTGGATACCTTTCTGGTCTCCTCCTTCAAACCTAGAACCCTCAAGATCAGTGATTGAGCCACGCCTCTCAGAACTGGAGCCTTGCAATGTGAGGCCCGTGTTGCCTATGCCCTCTAGGACCCCCAAGGATGTGACCCTTTGTCTTAATAAACTAGTGTTGCTATGGCACTTAACAACAAGCTGGAACAGAAATACCACAAGTGGGTGATTTTAACAGAAGTTTATTTTCTTACAGTTTCAGAGGCTAGAAATCTGAATGCAGAGTGCTAACTCTAGGGGAAGACTTTTTCTCTCTGTGGGCTCTGGAGGAAAATCCTTGCTTCTTCAGCTTCTGCCTTCTGGTTCCTTGCAGATCTCTATGTGCTTTGGCATCTATCTTACCCCATCTCTCCTTACTCAATTCCTTGTTTAATTTCTTTTATATTTTAGAAGCGATGGATTCAAGATATACCCTACACTAATCCTGCCTCATTAAAATGATGAAGTCCCTTTTCCAAATGGGATTATAACTACAAGCATAAGCAAACCCACTGTCACCAAGTGGATTCCAACTAATAGTGACTCTATAGGAAAGAGTAGACCAGTTCCATAGGGGTCCCAAGGGTTTAAATCTTTACAGGAGTAACAACTTTGTTTTTCTTCCAAAGAACGGCGGGTGGGTTTGAACTGCTGACCTTGAGGTTAGCAGCCCAAGACTTAACTACTTTGTCACCAAGACTCCTTAACCACAGGCTTAGAATTTAACTACAGATTTGTTTTGAGATACAATTCAATCCTAAATATCCATCTTCTCATCTGTTCATATCATGTTTGTACGGAGTATATTCTTATTTTGACCTTGTGCCGGTGAAGCCTTGTTAATCTTTTGAAACTTGCCTAAAATGCAGTGGGATGTTAGGGAAAGAAAGAGCCTGTATGAGCTTGGGCTAATTACTTAACCAGTTCTGGGGATTCATCTTTCCTGTAGGTAAAATGGGGATAATGGCATTCTTGCCCAGCCTTTTTGTCAGTGCTGCTTAGGAGCGGCAAGAAAGGGCTTTGTATGCTGTAAAGTGGCATGCAGAGTGATACTGCTATCTGCTCAATCCTTGTGTGGGGAAGGTGAGCAAAGATGATTTGGCTGTGCTCAAAATCACAGCCTAAGTAGAAAAATAAAATGTTCAGACCATGTGCTACCTTGGAAGAGACAGAACGCTTTTGTTTGGGAAAATGAGGCAGAGTAGGCTCCATGACTATTTGACTTGCTCAGGACTATGGTTAGAAATTTGATCTAGTTCTCCTAATTTCTGAGCTGAAGCTTTTAAAGAAAATCACAGAATCCTTTCTCACTTGAGATCCAAATTCGTGTCACTTGGCAGCTGTGTGGTTTTGGGCATATTATTGAGCTTCTCTGAACTTTCATTTCCACTTTTGTGAAATGGTGGTAATGATAGTACCCGGAGTAGCTACATAGTTTGTGGGGCCCAGTACAAATGAAAATGCAGGGGCTCGTTCAGGAAGCAATAATAAAGCCCTTTCCCCTTCTTCCACAGTTTGTCTCTCAATGTTTTTTATTTGCTATTTAATGTTTTTTTCTACTCCCGTAAAGATTTACACCCTTGGAAGCCCTGTACAGGGTCGCTATGGGTCGGAATCGACTCGACGGCACTTCACAACAACAACAACAACATTTAATGTTTTACTCCTTTGGATCTGGTGAGTCTTATGGAGGAGTGCCTGGAGTGGGGTTCACTCTAGAAATACAAAGTTGGTTTTACATTTGAAAATTCACGTAACTCATCATTGTATAGAATAAAGAGAAAAATATGATAATCACAACATTTGATAGTATTTGTTGTTGTTATTGATAATATTTACTATCCATTAATTAAAAATAAGGAGCTCTGGTAGCGTAGTGGTTACAAATCGGGCTGCGAACCGCAAGGTCAGCAGTTTGAAACTACCGGCTGCTCTGCAGGAGAAAGATGAGGCTTTCTGCTCCCGTAAAGATTTACAGCCTCGGAAACCTTGTACAGGGTCGCTATGGGTCTCGCTATGGGTTGGAACCAACTCAATGGCACTTAACAACAACAATTAAAAATAAACTCTAAGCAAAGTAAGAATAGAAGGGAACTTCCTCAGTGTGACTCTACATGCATACCAGACTCCAAGTGACCCAAAGTTCCCACTTGGGAGTAGTCCCTGACAGGGCCAGGGAACAGGCAGCCAAGAACCCATTCTAGGAAAGTGAGACGATATCAGAGGTGGACCATTTGTGAGGCCAAGTCCCTGGTTCATAATTCATGATTCCATCAGATTTCACATGTTGTTGTTGTTAAGTGTCATCCGGTTTGGTTCCAACTCATAGTGACCCTGTGCACAACAGAATACAACCCTGCCTGATTCTGTGTCATTCTCACAACTGTCGCTATGTTTGAGCTCATTATTGCTGCCACTGTGTCAATTCATCTCATTGGGACTTTTTCTCTTCTTCACTAACTCTCTACCGATTCTTCTTCGGAGACTGTTTCCTTTGACAGCATATCCAAAGTATGGGAGACAAAGTCTCGCCATCCTTACTTCTGAGGAGCATAGCGACTATACGTCTTCCAAAACAGACTTGTTTGGTCTCTGTCAATCAATAATACTTTCAATATTCTTCACCAAAACCCTAATGCAAATACATCAGTTCTTCTACAGTCTTCCTGATTCATTGTCCAACTTTCACATGCATATGAGACAATTGAAAATACCATGAGCTGGATCAGGTGCACCTTAGTCCTCAAACTGACATATTTGTTCTTGAACACTTTAAAGAGATGTTTTGTAGCAGATTTGCCCAATGCAATAAGTCTTTTGGTTTCTTGACTGCTGCTTCCATAAGTGTTGGTTGTAGATCTAAGCAAAATGAAATCTTTTATAGCTTCAATCTTTTCTCCATTTGTTATTGTTGTTAAGTGCCATTTAGTCGGTTCTGACTCCTAGTGACCCTGTATAGGATTTCTGAGGGAATGTTGTTTATTGGTCCAGTTGTGAGGATTTTAATTTTCTTTACATTTAGGTCCAATCCATACTGAAAGCTGTAGTCTTTGATCTTCATCCATAAGTATTTCAAGTCCTCTTTGTTCCCAGCAAGTAAGATTGTGTCATCTGCATATCAGTTTGTTAATGAGTCTTCCTCCAATCCTGATATCACATTCTTCTTCATATAATTCAGCTTCTTGGATTATTTGCTCAGCTTTTTGGATTAGTTGCTCGGTATATAGATTTAATAA
>NW_006408544.1:8216634-8224307 GCF_000296735.1 Chrysochloris asiatica
GGGCTGCGAACCTTAAGGTCAGCGGTTCAAAACTACCAGCTGCTCCGCGGGAGAAAGATGAGGCATTCTACTCCCATAAAGACTTACACCCTCGGAAACCCTGTATACGGTTGCTATGGGTCGGAACCGACTTGACGGCACTTAACAACAACAACAATGACTATGAAGGAGTCCTGGTGTGGCTTTGTGGGTTAATGTGCCATTTGAACTGCAAGGTTGGTGGTTCAAGCTTACCAGCTGCTCCTTGGAAACCCTATACAGGGGTCGCTACAGGTCGGAACCGACTCAACGGCATTTCACAACAACAACAACAATGACTGAAAAGACATTTAACTGTGTGGATCTTAAGAAACCATGGACAATATTGGGGAAAATGGGTGTCCCAGTGCACTTCATTGTGCTTATGAGGAATCTGTACATAGACCAAGAGGCAGTTGTTCAACTAGAACAAATGATACTGAATGCTTCAAAATCAGGAAATGTGTGCCCCATGGTTGTATCCTTTTACCATACTTATTCAATTGGTATGCTGAGCAAATAATCCAATAAAGTGGATTTTATGGAGAAGAACATGGCAGCAAGATTCAAGGAAGACTCATTAACCTGTGATATGCTGGTGATACAACCTTGCTTGCTGAAAGTGAAGAGGATTTCAGATAGTTGCTGATGAAGATTACAATGTTTACAAAAACTACAATGTAAAGAAAATTAAAATCCTCACAACTGCACTAATAAATAGCATTAGGATAAATGGAGAAAAGTTTGAAGTTGTTAATGACTTAATTTTGCTTGGATGCACAATCAACACTCATAGAAGCAGCAGTCAAGAAATTAAGAGTTTTTGCATTATGCAAATCTGCTGCAAAAGACCTCTTTAAAGTGTTCAAGAGCAAAGATGTCAGTTTGAGGACTGAGTTGTGCCTGACTCAAGTTGGACAATGAATAAGGAAGACCATAGAAGAATCAAAGCATTTGGATTTTGGTGTTGGTGAAGAATATTGAAAGTACCATGGGCTGCTAGAAGAACAAACAAATCTGTCTTGGAAGGAGTACAGTTGGAGTGCTCCTTAGAAGCGAGGCTGGTGAGACATCATCTCTCGTTCTTTGTACATTTTGTCAGGAGGGATCACTTCTTGGAGAAGGACATCATTCATGGTAAAGTGGAGGGTCAGTGAAAAAGAGGAAGATTTTCAACGAGATATTTTCACACGGCAGCAACAGTGGAATCAGACAATTGTGAGGATGGTACAGGACTGGGCAGTGTTTCATTCTGTTTTGCATCGGTTTTCTATGAGTCAGAACCAACTTGATGGTACATAACAACAACAACTACAACAGTAACTAAATCCTGTTCAGTATTATAACGAAACCCAAACCAAACTCATTGTCATCAAGTCAAATTCAACTCATAGCACCCCTATTGGGCAAGTAGAACTGCCCCATAGGGTTTCCATAGCTGCCACATCTTTCTCCTGAGGAGGAGCTGGTGGGTTTAAACCTCTGACTTTTCCTTTAGCAGCTGTGCTTAACCACTGAACCACCAGGGATTCTTTCTTGACCTATGGTTAAGGGGGCACGAGGGGATGGAAATTAAGAGGCATCAGACATTATTGTGTGACTCTTCAGTACTATCTTCTGGGCAAGCATCTTTTTCCTGTTCTAACTGCAATGGAAACAAATGTTTACAGTGAAAAAGGCTTCCCCAGGGACACACAGTGAAGCAGTGGCAGATACTAGGGTTGAATCTGGGTTTTTCTGCCTCTGAAGCCTGAGTGCTGCACATGGTGCCTGGTGTACTGCTGCTGGGGCTCACAGCCCAAGACCTTTGCCTGCTTGTCATCTGGAAGAGTCCACCAGTTGCAGCATTTCATCCCCGGCAGGATGTTCTCACCTGCTTCCCCTTGTCCCTTTCCCATTCTTTCTGCTGCTGTGCAGGCAGCTGCTTCCTGTATGCCGAAGAGGAATCTATGAACAATGGGAAGTGGAAAAACTGGTGGAAGGAAAGGGCCCAGGCACCAAGCTGAACAATGGTGTCTTTCCAAGTGGGTTCCAAACAGAAACAACAAACATCTGGTTCCCAGCATTATTGTGGGTAGGGGTGGAGGTTGCCACTCCTGGGATTCTCCTTCTATTCCAGGCACAGTCTTCACTGAATTTGCTATAAGTTTTTATACCTCTGCATGTAGTAACCCGCAGTTTCCCCATCTGTAAACTGTGTCTCCAGTACTCAGAACAGGGCCCAGTGCTGAAAAGACCTCAGAAACTATTTGTCAAACTAAATTATTGGAGGAGTAGATGAGACCCTGGGGAGTTTTAGGACATTGTTCTTCATCTTGGTGTCTCATCTGTTCATCCACCTGCCCACCCATTCATCCATCCGCTGACTCATCTATCCAACAAACCTGCTCTGAGTGAGTCCCTGCTCTGCTGTGTACAAGATTCTGTAAAAGTCCCTGGTATACACCAATAATACCCAGGCTCTGCCCTGCAAGAGCTCCCAGAATGCAGACAATATCTCTAGGAGTAACTATCACAGAATAGGTTTATACTGGAAAAAAAAAATGCAAGTCTCGAGTGATTTGGTTTATTTTAGGATGAAAATTATAATACTGGGAGGAAAGATCTTGAGCCATGACCTCCAGCCCGCCTGCCTTTGCCCCTACTCCTGCCCTTTTCTTCTAGGACTTGAGCTGGGAAGGAGGCTGCAACTGGCTATGGAAGTAGCCCTGGATCAACACATCTGAGTTTGAATTTCAGCCTATGCATTCACAAGCTCTGTGACTTCAAGCAAGTCCTTTTCCCTCTCTGAGCCTGTTTCTTCATTTGTAAATTGAAACTAACAATGCTCACTTCTTGGTTTCCCTATAGTAAGGTCCAAGTTGAAATGGTGAGCATAAAAAGCTTCAAAGGAAGTCCTTGAAATGAAGCTAACTGCACCAGTGGACAGAGAGAGGCTTGGAATTGGACCTCTGAAATATCCTATTTGAATCAGGGAACTTAACACAGGCCTGAGAGAGGTGATGAGATGGTGAAGGGCTTGTCTAATCGAGGAAGGCCTGCCTGAGGGCCTGGCATGTGTGTGTGTGTGTGTGTGTGTGTGTGTGTGTGTGTGTGTGTGTGTGTGAGTGAGTTCTCTCTGCTCCCTTCATCAAGGCTTGTTGTTTGTGGATGAAAGTGTGAATGGTGAGAGATGCTACATCAGCAAATGTGTGTGTTTGTACACAAAAACGAGGCTGCCTGGGCTATCCTGAGTTCCATTCTGAGGGAACAGCATTGGCTTTGTGTGTCTAAGACAGCCTAAGATTACAGCTCCAGCCACATACAATGCCAGTCCTTCTTTACTTGGGAAGACTGGAACTAAGGTGACAATAAAGTCATAAATGGCTGTGTACTGCCCCCTGCTGGTTTTCTGAATGGCTGCACTTCTTAGATGGGATAAATTTCCATTCATACACAGCGACTGCTCTTCCAGGTCCAGCCCTGTGTTTGATGGTGGGAACATCCAGATAGATTAGATCATATTTCTGCTGTTTAAGAAAGAACGCCTCACCCTATGATTTGTGTCAGAGAGAAAGAGAATGAAAATAAAGCATGGTCAACACATGATAAAAGTTTGAAAAAGGGCTTCAGGGAAAGTATTTGATCAATTCATTCATCATATACTTACTAAGCACTTGATGTATTCTAAGACCTAATCTTTGTGCTGGAGCTAATAATGGAGAGAAATAACTTATAAATGAAATGAGAAAATAGATGAGAGGGATGCAAAAAGTTCATGGAAAAATGAAGTGAAAAGATAGTGGAAATTTTCCATGAAATTTTTGAAGCCCTCTCATGTGTAGTATTGGATGATGACTACTAAGAAGAAAAATGAAGACTGAAAGGATGACATGAAGCATTATTGGAGAAAATGCAACTTTTGAGATGGTGACATTTGAATAAAGACTGAAGGGTATGAAACTTTAGCTTCTGGACATGACTAGACTAGATCTTTTGCATGAATAACTATGAAACACCTGTCAGACATTGGACAATAATTAACACAGGACTATGATCCTGGAGAGAAGGAGAACAAAGTTAGCAAGTCTGATGAGTACCCTCATCTTCTGCCACCAAGTGAAGACACTTAATGGCAGAGCAGAGAGAAGAAACTCAAGTAGAGCATAGGGGTCTTTTTTGTGTTGCGGAAAGAGATATAGGTGTTTGCGGAGGCTGACATAAAAATTTTCAGGAAAGAGTACCAGAGAAAGGAGCTATTCAGAAGAAAAGCTCCAGAAATCTAGAGTCTTTTGAGTGTTTGTCGAAACACTAAATTGTGTTTGCATAGGGTAAAAACTCCATGAGTCTGGGGAAATAACTACTGAAAAGCTGTAAGCTGAAAAATTCTCAGAGTTCACATGAGATGTGAACTAGCCAGTTCTAGCCAGCCAGCTGGACCAAAAGGTTGGTTTGCACTGCAAGGTTGACAGTTCAAATTCACCAGCCATTCCTCTGAAACTCTACAGGGCCACCATGAGTTGGAACTGACTTGAAAGTACAACAGCCAGCCAGAGCGGAGAGAATTTGTTGAACACTGGGACATTTAGTAGTGATAACTATGAAGTCCTGGTGTGGTGCAGTAGGATAACACTGGACTGCAAACCACAAGTTTGGTGGTTCAAACCCACCAGCCACTCGTTGGAAGCCCTCTACAGAGTTGCTATGAGTCAGAACTGACACGATGTCATTTAATAACAACAATACTATACTACAGATAATGTTAGAGTGTTTCAGCTTTAAGAGTTCCATTTGTGTGTATCCGTATAAAAGGAACCCTGGAAGCATAGTGGCCTATGAGTTGGGCTGCTAACCACAAGGTCAGCAGTTCAGATCTACCAGTCACTCCATAGGAGCAAGATGAGGCTTTCTGCTCCTATAAAGATTTACAGCTTCGGAAATCCTATTCAGGGTCACTATGGATTCTGGTATGGCACTGTAGGATAAGCACTGGACTATTAAACAATGAGATCATTGGTTCAAGCCCACCAGTCACTCCTTGGGTTGCTATGATTTGGAACTGACTCGACGGCACTTACTATAATCAACATGAGTTGGAACCGACTACACAGCACACACCCACTACTACCACCATATCTTTACACCACCATATCTGTACATAGGGTCGGTATGAGTTGCAACCTACTGGATGTCACCTAACAAACAATCACCTTGTATTGTTAGTTGCTATCCCAGTTGACTCAAATTCATGGCGATGTTATGTATAACAGAATGCAACATTGCCGGTCCTCTGTTATCCTCACAACCTTTGGCATATTGGAGCCCACTGTTGCAGCTATTTGTTGTTGTTGTGAAGTGCTGTTGAGTCGGTTCCGACCCATAGCTATGGTATGGTGTTAATCCATTTCATGGAGGATTTACTTCCTGTTGGGTGAGTCTTTACCAAACCTTTTCTAGTACATGATGTTCTTCCTTGATGATGTGTACAAAAGTAAGCAAGAAAAAGTCCCATCATCCTAGCTTCTAAGAAGCTTTCTGGCTGTACTTCTGCTGAGATGGCTTTGTTTGTTCCTCTGGTAGTTGTGGTTGTTAAGTGCTACTGAGTCGATTCCAACTCTTAGTGACTCTGTATACAGTTTCCAAGGAGTGGCTGGTGAGTTTGAACCACCAACCTTTCAGTTAGTAGTTCAGTGTTTATCCTATACATCAGAAATCCTGTTCCTCTGGTGGTGGTGGTAGTGGTGGTTGTGAGCTACTGAGTTGGTTCTCCCTCATAGCAACCCTTTATAGGGCTTCTGAGGCTGTGAAAATCTCATCTTTCTCCCATGGAATGACTTGTATTGATCTTGCGGTTCCTTGGGTAGTCCATGGTATAATAAATAAGTTTTGCCAACACTATAATTCAAATGTATCAATTTTTTTTCCATCTTTCTTTTTCTTTTGCAAGCATATGAGGCGATTGAAAAGACAATGGATGGCTTGAGTCAAGTACACCTTAGTCATCAAAGCGTTATCTTTGCTTTTTAACACTTTAAAGAAGCTTTTTTTTTTTTTTTCTGTCATCAAAGAAAATTTAATGATCATAAATAAAGAGGCTTTAGCTGCACATTTCTTCAATGCAATATGTCGTTTGATTTCTTGATTGCTGCTATCATGGACATTGACTGTTGATCCAAGTAGAATAAAGTTCTTCAATTTCTTCACCATTTAGCATGGTGTTATTTATTGGTCCAGTTTTGAGGATTTTTGGTATCTATTCAAGAGTCCCGGTGTGGCACTGTGGGTTAATGCACCAGACTGCAAAGCCGTTTGAACTGCAAGGTCACCAGCAGTTCGTCGGAAACCCTATACAGGGTCACTATGGGTCGGAACCGACTCGATGGCACTTAACAACAACATTCAGGTATAATCCATATTGAAGTCCATAACCTTTGATCTGCATCAGTAAGTGCTTTAAGTCATCTTCACTTTAGGCAAACCAGGTTGTTCCATCTGCATATACAGGTTATTAATAAGTCTTCCTCTAATCCTGATGCCACCCACATTCATATAGTCCAGTTACTTGGATTATTTACTTGGAAGACAGATTCAATATATAAGATGAAAGGATAGAATATTTCCAGTATTTAAATACAGTATCCCTTTGTTCTGTTCAAGCGACTGCCTTTTGATGCATGTATAGGTTTCCCATAAGCACAAGTAAGTGTTTGAAATTCTCATTCTTCACATTGTTTTCTACTATTTATTGTGATCCAAACAGTTACATATATTTTTGTAGTTAATAAAACACAAGAAAACATCTTTCTGGTAGGCTCTACTTTTGGCCAACGTCCATGACATCAGCAATGATAGTACTCATTTCACGTCCTCTTCTGAATCCAGCTTGAACTTCTGTTAGCTCCCTGTCAAAGTATGTCTGTGGCATTTTTGATTTAGCACATAATATTTTGAGGCAGCCACTGCTCGTCTCTAAGTTTGTCATACTGTGATGGCTTTCATGTTGCTGTGATGCTGGAAGCTATGACAGACAGGTTTCAGCTGAGCTTTCAGATGAAGACAGACTAGGAAGGAGAGACGAATTACTTCTGAATATTTAGTTACCAAAAACCTTATGAATACCAGTGGACCACTGTCAGTACTAGAATATTGAATATTGAAGCATGATGAAGAGCACCAGAATATTGTTAAATGTAGTGCAGGAAGATGAGCCCTTCAAGTTGGAAGGCACTCAAAATATGCCTGGGGAAGAGCTGCCTCCTCAAAATAGAGCTGACCATGATGAGCTTATGGAGTAAGGCCTTTGGGACCTTCATTTGCTCTTGAGGCACAACTCAAAATGAGGAGAGAGATGGCAAATATCCATTAATAATTGGATCATGGAATGTATGAAGTATAAATCTTGGAAAATTGGAAGCTCTCAAAAATGAAATGGAATACATAAATGTCGATATCTTAGGCATTAGTGAGCTGAACTAGACTGGTATCAGCCACTTTGAATCTGACAACCTCATAGTTTACTATACCAGGAATGACAAATATAAGAATGGTGTAGCGTTCATCATCAAAAAGAAAATATCACGATTTGGCTTGACATACAACACTGTCTGTGATAGGGTAATATTCATATGCCTACAAGGAAGAACAGTTAACACCATTGTTATTCAAATTTATGCACC
>NW_006408544.1:8224407-8225558 GCF_000296735.1 Chrysochloris asiatica
ATCTGTAAGTATTTTAAGTCTTCTTCACTTTCTTGTATCATTTGCATATCACAGGTTGTTAATGAGTCTTCCTCCAGTCCTGGTGCCATGTTTTCTTCATATAATCCAGCTTCTCAGATTATTTGTTCAGCATAGAGATTGAATAAGTATGGTGAAAGAATACAACCCTGGCACACACGTTTCCTACTTCTAAACCATTCGGTGTTTCATTGTTCTGTTTAAACAACTTCCTCTTGGTCTATGTACAGGTTCCTCGTGAGCACAATTAAGTGTTCCAGAAATACTCACACTTCGCGTTGTTGTCCATAGCTTGTCATGATCCATACAATAGAAAGCCTTTGTGTAGTTAATAAAACACAGGTAAATATCTTTCTTTTCTCTGCCTTCAGCCAAGATCCACCTGATGTCAGCAATGATCTCTCTCATCCCACATCCTCTTCTGAATCTAGCTTGAACCTCTGGAAGTTTTCTGTCAATATGTGGTTGCAGCTGTTTTTGCATTATCTTTAGTAAAACTTTACTTGCATAGGATATCAATGATATTGTCTGATGATTACCACACTCAGTTGGGTCACCTCTCTTTGGAATGGGCACAAATACAGATCTCTTCCAGTCAGTAGGCCAGGTAGTTGCCTTTCAAATTTCTTGGCATAGATGAGTGAGTGCCATCAGGGCTGCATCAGTTTCTTGAAAGATTTCCATTTGTATTCCATCCATTCCCTGTGCCTTAGTCTTTGCCAGTGACTTCTGTACACCTTGGACTTCTTCCTTCAGTGTCATTGGCTCTAAATCATATGCTACCTCTTGAAATGGTTGAACATTGACCATTTCTTTTTGGTACTATGACTCTGTGTATTCCTTCCATCTTTTGATGCTTTCTATATCATTTAGTAGTTTGCCCATAGAATCCTTCAACGCCTCAAATCTAGACTTGAATTTTTTTCTTCAGTTCCCTCAGCTTGAGAAATGCTGAGTGTGTTCTTCCCTTTTGTTTTTCTAACTTCAGGTCTTTGCACATTTTGCTATAATATTTGACTTTGTCTTCTCGAGCTGACCTTTGAAATTTTCTGTTTAGCTCTTGTACCTCCTCACTTCTTCGATTTAGCATCTCTATGCTGGAGAGCAAGTTTCAGAAATCTATTTTGGTCCTT
>NW_006408544.1:8226420-8231750 GCF_000296735.1 Chrysochloris asiatica
CTGTGTTGGAAGAAGTGCAGACAGAATGGTCCCTGGAAGCCAGGCTGGCCAGACTTTGTCTCATACTTTGGACATATTATCAGGAGGGACCAGTCCCTGGAGAGGAATATCATGTTTGGTAAAATGGAGGGTTGGAGAAAAAGAGGGAGATCCCCAACAAGATGGATTGACATAGTAGCAGCAGTGGTGGGCTCAAATATAGCAACGATTGTGAAATTGGCCCAGGACTCGGGTAGTGTTTCATTCTGTTGGGTCACTATGAGTTGGTACCCACTCAATGGCACCTAACAACAACATTTTGAGGCAGACTGAACTGTGGTAGTCATTATTGGTATAGAAAACTAACTTCTTTCTAGCTTTTCCTTCATCACACTTCCTGCTCAACCAAGAAAAGCAGTGTTTTGGGTTGTAGAAATGGCTAGAACCAGATCTGGCCCATAAATCATGCACAGTAGTGACCAACATTTTTCCTCAACTGGATCTTTTGACATCATAGGAGGCTGAAAACACACTGTATAAAGCCTTGAATGTAGGAAAAACATCATCTTTTGATCCCCTTTTCTGACTAAATCCTGTTGGCTTTGTGTGTTAGGCATTGGGCTGCTGACTTCAAGGTTCGCAGTTCAAACTGACCAACTACTCCAAGGGAGAAAAATGAGGCAGTCTGCTCCCTTTTGGAAACTACTTACAGGGTCACTGTGAGTCTGAATCAACTGGATGACAGTGGGTTTGGGGTTTTGGTTTTTCTGTAGATGCACAGAAGACCACTGCTGAGTCACACTGTGATGAAAACCAATCAGATGCCAGTTCCTGCCTTTGTTTTAGGTTGTTAGGTGCTGTGGAATCGGTTTGAACTCATAGTGGCCCTATAGAGGATTTCCAAGGTGGCAAATGTTTTATTGGAGCAGAAAGCCTCATCTTTCTCCTGCAGAGCAGCTGGTGGGTTTGAACTGCCGAACTTGTGATTAGCAAGCAGTCCAGTTCTTATCCTACAGCACCACTAGCTCTCTGTTACTGTTCTGTTGTTGTTAAGTGCTATCGAGGCAGTTCCAACCCATAGTGACCCTGTATAGGGTTTCCAAGGAGTGGTCAGTGAGTTTGAGCCACCGACGTTGCAGTTCAAACCAAGTTTGCAGTTGAGCACATTAACCCACAGTGCCACACCAGAGCCACCCCAATAAAAGATCTCTGACCCAGAACTTGAGGAGCCATCCTGGCGACATGAGTCCTGGTGTTCGTCTGTGCTTGACCAACCAAATAAAAGCTTCTTTCGCTTTCAACCATCTATGTCTCCCTAGCTGATGAGCAAGACCTGGGAGACTGCAGTAACATTTTTTGTGAGCCATGAAGAAAACCATGGTAACATTAATGATAGTATTTGATACTTTCCACATTCTGTTTGATCACCTTTATTTGGAAGAGGCATGGATCTCTCACAGGTGGTTGGCCAGGTACTGCTTTCCATATCTCTTGACAGGCAAGTAAGCACTATCAGCATTACATCTGTTTGTTTAAACATCTCAATAGGTAATTCACCAGTTTGGGACCCTTGCTTTTTTTTTTATTGGCACCTTCAGTGCAGATTGAAATTCATCATATGCTACCTGATCATTGACCAACTCTTTCTGGTACAGTAAGAGCTCAGTAGCACATGGGTGATTCAGTGGTAGCATTCTTACCTGCCATTTGGGAGACCCAGGTTCAATACCTGGCCCATGTGCCTACTGTCCCCTTTGCAGGGAGCACTGGTGGTGTAGTGGTTATGAACTTGGCTGCCAACTAAAAGATTAGTGGTTTGAACCTACTAGTTGCTCTGTGGTAGAAAGATGTATCAGTCTGCTTCCATGAAGATTAAAAGTGCTGAAAGTTCTCTGAAGCCGTTCTACTCATTCCTATGAGGTCACCATGATTTAGAATGGACTCAGTGGCAGTGGGTTTTTGGAAGAGGTCATTAAAAAGACAGGAAAGAAGGAAGAGACAAAATGAATGTTGGAAGAGACTCTGAAACTTGCTCTTAAATGCAGAGCTGTTGTTGTTAAGTAAATGCAGAGTAGCTAAAGTAAACAGAAGAAATGATGAAGTAAAATAGTTGAATAGAATTTCAAAGGACACCTTGAGACAGTTGTTTGAATAGAACAAGGGAACACTGAATGGTTTCAAATTAGGAAAGGTGTATACTAGGGTTATACTTTTTCACCATACTTATTCAATCTCTATGCTGAGCAAATAGTATGAGAAACTGGATTATATGAAGAAAAACATGGCATCAGGATTGGAGGAAGACTCCAATATGCAGATGATACAACCTTGCCTGCTGAAAGCAAAGAGGACTTAAAATACTTACTGAGTTCTCTGAGGTTGGGGTGCACTGGACACCCCATCTGGCTGATTTCTCTCTGCAGTCTGTAGGCTGGCAGTGTGTGTTCATCTTTTAAAAGTCCTTTCCCTACCCAGCCCCATGCCCCTTTTTGGTGAGGTTTCTGTGAGGTGTGTCTGGTGGTCATCCTGCAGCTTAGTGGCTTCAAATGTACAATGTACTCTCCTTCAGTGTGGTCTCTTTTGGAGGCTGATTGAGAGAGAGAGAAACCAATAGTGCAACTGTTTTGATACAGAATCATGCTCATACAGTTTAGAAAAATTGCTCTGGCAACACTGAGAAGATGAAATGTAGGGTAGGGTGAGGTGAATCTGGTCTGGAAGACCAAGGAGGCAAGAGCAATCATGAGGCTATTATACCTGCTGATATTAGAGTCAATGACTTTCGATCTAGGGTTTCCTAGTTACAGGGCTTCTTGAGCTGCCAAAAGTTCCAGCTGGCTTGAACTTGTTGTCTTGGCTGGAACCCCGAGAAGACATTGCTGAAATCTCTGTCCATGGTACTGATCACTAAATCCCTAGTATAATCACTTCTTGAAGGTACACCTGTTCCTATCTCAGCTCTCAGGACTAGCATAGAATCAAGCTGTGCATTACTCCACACATGATCAGAGACTCAGAGACTCAGAGGCTTTGGTTTCTGGTAAGAGATGGTTTTGGAATGAGTGTTTGGCCCTTACCCTGTTTAGACTTCTCAGATCATAATTGTTTTGATGGAGTCTGCCTGGCCAGATAGAGTAAGGCTTCATATAAGGAATATGAGAGCCCTGACCTAGCCACTTTCCTAGGCTCCACCCGATCCATGAGTAGAGGTTGTTGGAGTTGGTCCAGGACTCGCCTAGCTCCTTGGTCTTATTTCTTATAGTGACCTAGCTCCCACTCTTCTCAGCAGTCATCCTGAGCAAACTGTGGGCCCAGATTTTCTGGCTGTTTTTCTTTTGTACATCTTCAACATTTCCTGAAAGGTGCTTTTATGCCTCTTTGACATGGATAAATCCTACTTGCTCTTGAATGCTCACTTAGGTATACAAGGTTCCAGAAAGTTTTCCTGATTCCTCCTAGGTTGCTTCGGTGTGCTTACCTTCTATTACCATCTCCTTCTCTTCCTCCTCATTCTCCTTCCACTCGTTTAAAAAATTAACACTTGCTGTTGTTAAGTGCCATTGAGTCTGTTATGAGCCTGCATAGTGAGCCTGCATAGTGAGCCTGCATAGGGTTTCCAAGGAGCAATTGGTGGATTTAAACTGAGGATCTTGCAGTTAGCAGTCCAGTGCTTATCCTACAGTGCCACACCAGGGCTTCTTAATTAGCATGTGTTGTTGTTGTTAAGTGCCTTTAAGTCAGTTCCAACCCATAGCCACCCTATATAGGGTTTCCAAAGAGTGACTGGTGAGCTTGAACCGCTGACCTTGTGGTTCAAACCAACTTTGCAGTCCAACACATTAACCCATCACATCACACCAAGACTCTATTAACACTAACTGCAAAAAATGGATTAATCTCTAATCTTGGCTCAAGAAGTCATCATTAGTCCATTCACAGACCTCTTTTCCTCAAATCTATATCTATCTCATATGAATTCACAATCTAATCCATTAACAATAATTTATATCTAAGAGTCCATCTTTCCCCATTCCCAGTTAAACACTGTACTGAAATTTGTAAATTTGTGTGAGTGGTAGTGGTGGTGGTATGACATGGAGTCAGTTCTGACTCAGCGATCCTGTATAGGTTTCTGAGGCTGTAAGTCTTTACGGGAGCAGAAAGCCTCATCTTACTCACTTGAACAGCTGGTAGATTTGAACTTCCAGGGTTTCTATGATGTGTGTGTGTGTATAGTTGTTAAGTGCCACCGAGTTGGTTTCGACTCATAGAGACCCTGAGTAGGGTTTCTAAGGAGCAGCTGGCCGGCTTGAACTGCTGACCTTGTGGTTCACAGTACAAATCCTATAGCATCATACCAGGACTCCTTGGAAACCCTATGGTGTTGTCATTGTTAAGTGCCATTGAGTCAGTTTCGACCCATACCGACCCTGTATAGGGTTTCCAAGGAGTGACTGGTGAGCTTGAATCGCCAACCTTGGGGATCAAACTGACTTTGCAGTCCAGTGCATTAACCCACAGCACAACACCAGGACTCCCGGAAACCCTATACAGGGTTGCTATTGGTTGGAACTGACTCAATGGCACTTAACAACAACAACATAGCTATATCTGGTAGCATAGTGGTTACAGGTCCTCAAGGTCAGCAGTTCGAAACTACCAGCTGTTCTGCAAGAGAAAGATGAGACTTTCTGCTCCATACAGTCTCAGAACCCTGTACAGGGTCACTATGAGTTGGAGCCCACTCCACAGCACATAATCGTTACCACTGCCGCCACTCATCTGTCAGTTTGTCTTAGTGGCTTGTGTGTTGCTAAGTTGTTGGATGCTGTGCCATTGATATTTTAAATACCAGCAGGTTAACCCATGGTGGGCAGGCTTCAGAGGAACTTCCAGACTAAGATAAACTAGAAAGAAGGAAAGGCAGACTACTTCTGGATGTTTATCCACTGAAAATCTTATGAATAGTAGCAGAACATTATCAGATATAGTGCTGGAAAGTGAAAACATTATGGATTTTCAATTGTCTCATGCACATGTGAAAGTTAGATGCCAGGGACTGGCCTCTACAAGGGGGTGAGTACACGAAGGTAGGGTGTCTGGCGACGAAAGAGAGAGAGAGAGAGAGAGAGAGAGAGAGAAAACAGACACAAAGAAAACAGACACAAAGAAGACAGACACAGAGGTTTGATGCAAGCTGCCAGACAGACTGCTCGGGGGCAGACATTGCACCCAAAACTAACTCTAGGTGGGATGTCTGGAGGGGCAAGAGAGAAAGGAAACACTCGGAGACCAGAGTGGATGCAAAACCAGCAGACAGACCCTCCATGACCCTGCAAGCAGTAATGCAT
>NW_006408544.1:8258527-8269670 GCF_000296735.1 Chrysochloris asiatica
TGCATGTCTTCTTGTGCTGAGTTCATGTTTTTTTGTGCTAGTTCTTCTTAGTTTTAATGTTTCCTTGTTCCACTTGGATCTTCATTTTCATGGTAAGTTGTGAAGTATTAACTTTCTTTTTGGTTATTGTATAGTCTATTAACTTTTACCTCCATTTAAGACAGTCTATTGTATTCTGCAATCTACTTGACCTCCTCATCACCTGGATCTCTGTTCCTGTATTTTCCCTTTCTTTGACATTGTTATTATTTTGATCTTTGATTGGCCTCACAGGTCCTCTGAATTCATTGTAATTTTGTTCTGTTCCAAACTCTGCTGTCAGCTGAGTTCTGGATGGTGTTGCCATGTCTGTCAATCTCTGGTTGTTTTTTGTTTGTTCTTGTTGTTTTTCATTCCAAAGAACTCCCTTCAGGATGTTTTGAAGCACTGGATTGGCTTTGACAAAATCTCTTAGCTTCTGTTTATCCTGGAATATTTTGTGCAATCATATTTGATTGACAGTTTTACTGGATAGACAATTCTTGGTTCGCAATTTTTTTCTTTTAGAGTTTTATATATCTCCCCATTGTCTTCTTGCCTGCATGGTTTCTGCTGAGAAGTCAGAGCTTAATCTGATTTGCTTGCCTTTGTAAGTAACACTTCTCTTTTCCCTGGCTGCTTTTAGAATTCTCTCCTTGTCTTTGATTTTGGAGAGCTTGATTATGATATGTCTTGGTGATTTTCTTTTGGGGTCTATCCTTCCTGGTGTTCATTCAGCTTCTTGAATGCTTAGCTTCTCATCCTTCAAGATGTTAGGGAAATTTTCTTTCAGTAACTTTTCAACTATCTCCTCTGTGGACTTCTGTGATTCTTCCTATTCTGGAATGCCAATAATTCTTAAGTTATTCCTCTTCATGTTATCCAGCATGAAGACGCTCTTTAGATTTTTTTTTAAATCCCTTTTCCTGCTTGCTCTTCTATCTTAGCAGTATTGAAAGTTTTGTCTTCCAGCTTGCTAGTTCTGGCTTCCATCTAGTCATTTCTACTCTTTTATCCTTTCAGTGTATTGTCCATTTCTGATATTTTGTTATTAATTATTTTGACCTCTTTTTGCAGGTTTTGAATTATTTCCAATGCTATATTTATCTTGTTTGATTACTCCTATAGCAGTTTCCTGACTTCTTCTTTATTTTCCTCCACCCCTCTTTAGAGCATTTGGATTTGTCTCTTTATCATTCTTCTGAATTCCTTCTCAGGCAGATCCAAAGCCTGCTCTTCTTCTAATGGGAAGTCAAGGTCTGCTTCTAGCTCATTTGTCTCAGTTACTCTTTTCTATTTTTGGACATGTGCTGAGATCTTTTGTTGTTTTATACTGGACATTTTAATGATTAAATGAATATACGTTGCTGTGTTGTTAAGCTTACTGAGTGTCTCCTGGTGGATGTAATCCAGAGATAGGCTTCCCTTTTCATGTGTAATGCCTAGCAGCTGGTATTGGCTCTTGTCCAGATAGTGGGATATTATGGGTTATGTTTGTGCTTTGGCTATATGGCCACGATTGCTATCTCTTCTTGGGTAATATAGGGAGAGAAAGCTTCCACTCCCAGGAAAAAAGTGAGACCCAAAACAAACAATATAAGCAGAGACAAAAACCACCATTCAAAAACAAAAATAAAACTGTAGCCGACTGTCTAGTAGCCTTTGCTGTGCAGGTCAGTGTGTGAGCATAGTAGAAACCTCCAGTGATGGGTGGGGGTGTCCACTCACTCAGGCTCCTCCTCTAGTCACCACCGTGGAGGTGTGTAGTAGATATTGAGAAATGAATGGAAGAAAGATTGTCCACTAGTTTTATCTCTGAAGGTCAGTTAGGTATCTGCATATGCACAGCGTAATTCTCAAAAATAGCTGCATCCTTGTATATAGTAAGGTGTTGGCTCTTGCCTTTTATGTTAGGTTTTTACAAGGTGCACATATGGTGTGGCACTGTGGGCTAATGAGTTAGACTGCAAAGTCGTTTGAACTGCAAAGTCAGTGGTTCAAGCTCACCAGCTGCTCCTTGGAAACCCTATACAGGGTCGCTATGGGTTGGAATAGACTCGACGGCACTTAACAACAACAACAACATATGGTTTGGTTGTATGGTCAGATCTACTGTTTCTTGTTAGGTAAGGCAGGAATTAAGGGTTCTGCCCAGGTCAGCTTTAGGGCTAAGTCCCAGAGTCAGATGTCATATGAAGCAGCCAAAGGATTAGTTTGTGGGACAGCTAGGACTCCCAGGGACCTCCTTCCTGTGTCGTGGGAAAACTGTGGGTGCAATGCTGGACCCTTATGGGGATGCACTCCCACCCACCTGAAGGTGTCTGGGCTGGCAGAGAGGGTGTGACAGGTGAGGAGGAAAGAAAAGTAAAATCCATCACACCTATTTTTCCAGATGCCACTCCATGGTTTTTAGTGCTGTATCACTGTATCAGCCTGGCTGTGGCCCCACCCTCTGATATCAGCCCAGGCCGAGGGGCCTGCAGGCAGTGTCCTGATCAATTCAGAAATTGCTGTGCTTTCCTTCCACAGTCAGATTTCTCTAATGGTGGGTGCAGGAAATGGATGCCCCACACCTTATATTAGATCCAAAGCTCTGGAGCTGCTCCGGAAAGTGCCTTCTCTGTTTTTTTCGTGCCTCCACTGAGGAGCCTCTCCTACCTGTCTCTGCTTCTCCCACCCCCCAAAGCTGATATTTTATTAGATATATTCCATCCAGTGAGATCCATGTGTATAGTCACAGTTTGTGTTGTTGAAAAATACATTTGGAATAAATAAGTTGCTAGTCATGCAAAATTATGTCATGTGATCTAATAGTTGTTTCTATCACCGAGGTCATATTTTCTAACTACTAATCTTTCTTCTTTGTTTCCATCTTTTGCACTCCAGTCACCAGTTATTATTAATGCATCTTGATTACATGTTTGATCAATTTCAGATTGTAGAAGTTGGTAAAAATCTTCGATTTGTTATTAGTGATTCGTATGTAAATTTCAGTAATAGACATATTAACTGGTTTTCCTTATAGGCACCTGTAGCCTTTCACCGATAGTGTTGTACTTCAGGATTGATCTTGAAATGTTCTTTTTGATGATGAATGCAATATCATTCCTCTTCATTTTTGAAATAATTCCTCTTCAATTCCCAGTGTTGTAGAACATATGATTTTTTGATTCAAAATGGCTAACACAAGTTTAGCTCAGCTTGTTATTGCCTAGCATATTGATTTTTATGAGTTTCATTTAATTTCTATCAACTTCTAATTTTCTTAGATTCATACTTCATATGTTCTATGTTCTGACTTTTAGTGGATATTTGCAGCTTAGTGGATGTTTCTTTTCATTTTGAATCATGCCACATTAAAAAATAAAGGCCTTGAAGGTGCATCTGGCTTTAGCCAATGGACCCTGATAACCTCCTTACACATTTTCTTGTTCACTGCTTCAAGGGAGATGGACTTGAGGAGCAGAAAAAAGCATTATGCCAAATTGATGCAATATTTGGAGAACTGTAGGTTATCCTGTAAGCCTCTTTCTTTTCAGCATCAAACAGCTGGGGTCTTTAGAACAGGCCAATAGAAGAGCAGGCCTTTCTTTGATGCCTCTGAGTGTACTTGGTCACCATCTGAGTCCTATTACCATTTGCTTTGAAGCATGACTGTCTTTCCTATCAGACGGAAGCTCCTCAAGGGCAGGGCAAGCTTCTTATGCCCAGCACCCTGTATGATGGGAAGAGGCACCAGGAAGTGATTCACCACTTAAAAATTTATGGGACACTCCAAAAAGCCAAAACCAAACTCACTGCCATGGAGTCGATTGTGACTCATAGTGACCCTGTATAAAGTTCCAAAGACTGTAAATCTCTATGGGAGCAGACAGCCTCATCTTTCTTCTGCAGAACAGCTGGTGGGTTTGAACTAATGATCTTGTATTTAGCAGTCCAATGCCTAGCCCACAGTGCCATCAGGGGTCCTTTATGGGAAGCTCTGGTCATCTAAAAACTTCCATACACAATTTCCTTTAGGATTTACAGCAACTTTGTGAAGCAGTCAGAGACCATCACTCCATTTATAGGTGAAGTGATGTATACGACTTCTCACTGCTTAGTAAATGAGTGACAGTCTATATGCTACATCGTGTCTGCTGACTCTGGAGGGATCCAGGCGGAGACTGGTGCCCTCTCAGTGGGGGAGGTTCAAAGTAGGGGAGTTTCTAGTCTGGATAAGGCGACAGGGAGGTTTCTAGAATCGGATTCTCTCTCCAGTGGAGTATGCACCCTTGGCCAGCAGAGGGAAGCACTGCAACACAGAATCTTCTAAGGTCCAGGTTTTGTGTGGGTTCAACTTCTCTTTTTGTTCTTACAGTGACACACAATTCTAGGCAAAAAAAAGAAAAAAAGGAAAGAAAAAGGCTACCATTTTCTGAACACCTACTATATGAATAATTATTATAAGTTAAATATATTATTTATTTATATATGATATTACATATTATATATATTATTGAATCTTTGTATATATAATCCTTAAACCAACTCTCCATTGAAGGGATGACTGTCTCCATTTTCTAGGTGGGAAACTGACTCAGAGATTAAGTTACTTGACTGAGATCATGAAGTTGGTAAGTGGCATATCTGGGTTTTGAACCAGGTCTTCTGGTTCTAAAGGATAGGTGTCTTATTTAACAAGTCTATGACAAATGTCTGTTGAAGAAACTTGTAGAATGAAGGCATGGGAAGGTCCTCCTTCCTCCTAGCCTTCCTACTTCTCCAAGTCGGCACCCCAGGGCTGAGTGCAGATTCCCAGCCAACGGAGAAATCATGATCTGCTTGCTTCCTACTTCCAGATTCTTTTACTACACAATGTTTCCCATGATGCCTCTCTTTCTCCTTTTTATCCTTCAATGCTGCCTGCAACACCTCTTTTACACATAAAGCAGAGACGGAAATCAGGTGTTTGGAGCTAGAGTCTGGGATACTGGGCTGGGCTGGATCCTGATGTCTGGCCTCTGTCCTATTGCTATGCTCCTCAGTGGCCACCACTTCATCATCTCTTGCTAGCCCTTCTCTCTGTCCTCTAACCTTCTTGTTCTTTTCGCCTGACCACATAATCCCACAGAATAGAGTGAGCATTTCTGACCATGCTACGGTTTCCTTAAAATCTGCTAACACTCACCATGGCCTTTCCAGTAAGCTTCAACTTCACAGTCTGGGCCTGGCCTGCCTCTGCAGCCTCACTCTACTCCAGCTTCATCTAACAGCTGGCAAACTCTCTGTAGAGTCTGTGGCCTTGCCACTGCTATGTGAATATTCATCTTCCCAGACTCAGTACCTGTGGCCTTTCTTCTGGGAAGGCTTTCATGATCTGCTTTTCGTATCTGTTGCTGTTTGTAGTTAAATGCTGTTGAGTTGTTTAACTCATGGTACTATGTATAGGGTTTCCTAGCAGTGGCTGGTGGGTTTGAACTGCTGACCTTGTGGTTTAAACTAACCTTGTGGTCCAGTGCTTATCCTACAATACTATACCAGGACTCTTGGAACAAATTCCTCCTTTTCCCTCCCCCACTACCATGATCTTGTGGTTGTTAAGTGCTGTTGAGTCGATTCTAACTCCTAGTGGCCCTGTATGGAGTTTCTGAGCAGTGGTGATGGGTTTGAATCCCAACCTTAAGGTTAGCAGTACAATGCTTAGCATATAGCACCAGACTTGGACACCATGGTCTTAGTGCTAGAAATATTTGATTGCCCTGATTTATTTCTGTTTCTTTTTCTCCCACTCATTTGAGAGTTCCTTGAGGGCAAAGGCCATGTACAAGATCCTCTGCGTCTCTAGACCTCAGCACTGGGCTCAGCACCCAGTAATAGCTTAGTGGATGTCTGTTGAAAGCATGCACTTGATCTCTCATGGGTTTACCATTCAGACTCATAGCTTCAGGGTTTAGCTGCTTTAGTATCTTTCTAGGTGATGAGAAAAACTGTATAGAGGACTAGAAAAAGTTGCCTTTGGTGTCCTTCTTAGTCAGGCGGCTCCTTCCTCCACATTTATTGTTGTTAAGTGCTGCTGAGTTGTTTCTGACTCAGGGACTCTGTATAGCAAGGGTGGGGAATCTTTTGTCTGCTAAAATTTATAACATTATTTTCGGGCCATACAAAATTATTGACTTAAAAATTAGCCTGCTATATTTGGTCAAGCATTTAATTAACTCACCCCTCAGGAATCCTAGTGTGACGCTATGGGTTAATGTGCAGGGCTGCAAGGTCATTTGAACTACAATGTTGGCAGTTCAAGCTCACCAGACGCTCCTTGGTAACCTTATAAGGCTCTCTATGGATCATAACGGACTCAATGGCACTTAACAACAACAACAACAACAACAACAACAAGTCCTTGTGTGGTGCTGTGGGTTAATATGCTGGACTGTATAGTTGATTTGAACTGCAAGGTTGGCAGTTCAAGTTTACCAGTGCTCTTCAGAAACCCTACACAGGGTCGCTATGGGTCAGAACCAACTCAACAGCACTTAACAACAGCAACAACAACAACAACGTGATGGAGTGTGGTGCTGTAGGATAAGCACTGGGCCACAAGCTTGTTTGAACTACAAGGTTGGTGGTTCAAACTCATCAGCTGCTCCTTGGAAACCCTATGTAGGGTCACAGTGAATTGGAATCGACTTGATGGCATTTAACAACAATGTGATGGCTAGAACTGTGGTTACTTTGGCAGGGTCAGACCAAATGATTTCGTGGGTCTTATATGTACTGCTTGCCAGATGTTCCCTACTGCTGCTGTATAGGGTTTATGAGGAGTGGGTAATGGGTTTAAACCACTGAGCGTGTGGTTCAAACCAATCTTGTGTTTCAGTGCTTGTCCTACAGCACCACACCCCTTCCATAAATAGGTCACATCCCCCTACCATGTCCCTACATAGCCATAGGGGCACCCTATCTTTGAGTTCTGCCTTGACATATGCCACGTTTTGAGGCACACTCCCCCTTTTTTCTTCTTCAGTCACTTCCCTCTTCAAAAATATGGCCACAGTCTTTATGAAATCCCAGCGCAGATTCTGGCTTCCTGCATTACTCATACCCAGTTGCTGTCATTTATCAGGAGAGATGGAGCAGGAGGTGAAGTTGGAGATAGGAGAGAGTGAAGGTGGAGAGGGTGAGAAAATGCCTTTCTATTCTAGGACTTCCATCCTCTTAGTGAAATGGCAAGTACTGATTAAGCAGAAGTAATTCCTCCTTTTCAGCACTTGCTTCAAGGAAAGGGATGAATGATTTACTACCAGGAACCTCAGCATCACGGCTCTGCTTGGAGGGTCCTCAGAGGCAGCTGGAGTCTGCAAGCCCCAGGCATATTTTAAGAGGCAAGGTGCCTGCTCTTGAAAAGGTGTTTTTTTTTTTTTGTACAAATATTTCCTTTTATTGACCCATTTATGTATTTAAAGTATTCTGCTAAACTACAAAAATGATATGGCAGACAGCTTTTATTAAAAAGTAATGAAGTGAGACTAAACCTGAAAAATTTTAGGACAATTTCCTTGTATACCTTACCTTTTAAAGCCTTGTTTGTCTAATAAACTATGAACTACTTGCTTAGATTTTTTTAACAGACTTAATTTTTAAAATCTAGATATTGATTATACATGAAAATGATAATTTTCCTTAATCATAAAATGATATTTTTCTTAACCATGGTGGTGGTGGTGGTTATGTGCCGTGGAGTCAGTTCTGACTCATAGCGACCCTGTACAGGGTTTCCGAGGTGGTAAATCTTTACGGGAGCAGAAAGCCTCATCTTTCTCCCGTGGAACAGCTGGTAGTTTCGAACTGTTGACCTTAAGGTTGGCCCAATTCTTGAAGAGGTTTTTAAATTTCATTTCATATCTTTGTCAACTTTTGGTGGAACAGATTTACATTATTTTGTGAATTCACAGAAAGTGTGTTTGTAATATGTATAGTTGGATCATTTTATTATTAGCCATTATTATTATCATGCCGTGGAAGGATTCACTATCAGTCTTCCTATGCTGATTTAAATTGTCTCTAGTTCTGGAGTTTAGATTGCTGTAGGAATCATCACCCACCTTTGGGTATGTCTAGCATAGTTCTGATTCTGTTTCAAGGTCAATTCCAGATGCCCAATCCTAAGCCTGCAAGTTGCTGTGCCCTCTCTCGTAGTCATGGTTTCTTGAGAGTGATTAAAAAAAAAATCAATCTTATGTACATATTATATTTGAAACAAGTGTGTGCATTCTGTAGAAACTGAAACCCCAAACAGTGACAGTTGGCCTAGGTTATTCATTCACCAATGCAGTCAACCACATGGGACAGAGTTCTACTGGGGGTATCAGGCAGGCAAACTGAGGTTGCTTTCTTGAGTTCTTCCAGAATACTCCAGCCTCTGGGATGGTACTACCCTTTGCCACTCACATAGAATCACCCAGGTGGGAACTACTACATGGGCAGAGGGTGGGAAACTAGTGTCATGTTCACATTCATATTTTCAGATTCTCTTGGAGATCTCTTGGTCTTTATGGTGATTAAAACATGCCCACAAATTATTTGATACTATTCCTATCAACAGGTGGAGTTTAAGTCCTGTCCCCTGGCTTTAGTGACCTACTTCTACCAAACAGAATGAGGCAGAAGTGATACTGCATGATTTCCCAGGCTAAGTTTTTCTGGGCTCACTCTCTTTTTGGACCTTGCTTTTGGAACCTGGCTGCCATACTGTGGGGAAGCCCAGGTTACATGGAGAGGCCAGGTGTAGATGTCCCTGATAATTGCCTCAATTAAGGTCCCAAATGACAGGTGAGTGGACTCATGAGTCCACATGTGAGTCCAAAGGAAACCTTTGAGAATACTTTGACCCCAGTCACCATCTGAAAGCAATCTCATAACAGATCCTGATCCTAACAGTCTTGCTGATTGCTGACTCCAAACAACTTCACAAACTGAGAGAGATGATGATGATATAATAAATAAGTGTTATTAGAATTATTAAAGCTATTTATAAAGCATCTATAAAACCCAAAACCCACTGTCATAGAATCAGTTTTGACTCACAGAAACCCTACATACAGTTTCTGAAACTGTACATTTTTTTTTCAGTCTCATCTTTCTCTCTCAGTGGTTGGTGGGCTTGAGTCACTGACCATGCAGTTAGCAGCCCAATACCTATCCCACAGTGCCACCAGGACTCCTTAAAGTAACTATATGACCTACTGCCATCAAATTGATTCAGACTCATAGTTGACCCTGTATAGCAGAGATGGGGAACCTTTTTTCTGCCAAAATTTATAGCAGCATTCATGGACCATACAAAATTATTAACTTAAAAATTAGCCTGCTCTCTCTCTCTCTTTTTAAAATTCTTTATTGTGAATTATGTAATAGTTTACATGGGGGGACACCAGCTTCACATTGATCCCGTCGCACATCATTTCCTTGCCATGGTCACAATCCCCTACATGCATCATTGACCAACCAAAGGATACACCCCACAAGCCTGCTCCCTTGTCGTCCGCACACCGCCCCTCTCCCTCTCCAGGTCCAAAGTCTCCAGCCACTCCATCTCCCCACGTCAGCATCTCTGCCTCCATCCCTGGCATCACTGCTTCTCTGGGTAGGGTTCATTCTTGTTCTTCTCCTTTGATGGTCCCAGGGACCTTCGTTCCTAGACTGTAAGGTTCATCACTCCCCTCCCTTTGCCCTAAAACATCCACGTTCACATTTCCAGCCCTAACAATCTGTCCTGATAACAATTATTTGCTATTGTATCACAAGGGACCTATCTGCATCTCCTTTTATCAGCTCTTACTAGGCAGAATGGATACCACTCAGTGGAGATTCCACCTTGCTCCATGCCCTCTGAATCTATGTTCCCTCTTGAAAGCTTGTAAGCCAGTCACTTCTTGCCTCTGTAGCCCCCCCCCCCCCCCCCCCCCCCCCCCCCCATTCTGGGTAGCCAATGTCCAAGTTGCCTATCTCTGTCCTCTCTGTGTGCGGAGGAGGTGGGAATGATCCTCACTGTGAAGATTTGTTCACTCTTTTGAGCTATTTGCTTCCATAGGTGTGTGTCAAAATCATCAAATTGTGTCAGATTCTTCTTTTTTCTCCTCTTCTTTCTTCTTCTGTTTGAGCTCTGATCATCCAGCTGTTGTGGCCAGGTCAAGTAGATATTATCTGCAAGTGTGGGTGTACTTATTTATGCATGTGCCCTCTCTTCTTATCAGCTGGATGCTTCACTCCTCATTCTAGTCCTCTGTGACCATGTCGCTGTCTCTGGGTACAAGAGTCCTCTGGACTTGGCACACTGCTGGCCAACCAGGTCTCCATCTGGGTTCACAGGAGTCTATTGAGTGTTGTAAGACTTAATTCGTAGCTTCATTGCTGTTTTTCCCTCACTTCCCCTTATCAGTGATGAAAGTGGTCACCAATCAGAGAATGTATTTAAATGTAATTAAATATTTGACCAAATAGAGCAGGCTAAAATGATTTTCGACAAAGTGCCTAGATATTTGGTCAAATATTTAATTAACTCATACTTGACTTGACAGCACTTAACAACAACAATGTGATGGCTGGAACTGTGGTTGCTTGGAAGGGCAGACCAAATGATTTCTCAGGCTTTATACCGCCCCTGGGTTGGATGTTTCCCACCCCTGCTGCATAAGACATTTCCCACCCTGAGGCTGTAAATCTTTGTGGGAGCATAAAGACTCATCTTTCACCTGAGGAATAGTGGGTGGGTTTGAACTGGCAACCATGTCATCAGCAGTCCAGTGCTTATCCTACAGTGCCACCAGGATTCCTCTAAAGCAGGTATGTTGTGTGTTGTTGAGTTGGTTTCAACTCATAGCAACCCTGTGTCGGGTTTCTTAGAGTGACTAGTGGGTTTGAACTGCTGTCCTTGCAGTTACCAGTCCAGTGCTTATCCTACAGTGCTACACCAAGACTCAGGTATGTTGTTGTTGTTGTTGTCAGGTGCCATCGAGTCGGAACTGACTCATAACAACCCCATGCACAACAGAACGAAACAATGTCCGATCCTGGGCCAGCCTCACTACTTCTGCCACACTTGAGTCCATCAATGATGCCACCTGGCTGATCCATCTCGTTGGGG
>NW_006408544.1:8270900-8273115 GCF_000296735.1 Chrysochloris asiatica
CGGCCAGACAGTTGTCTTCCAAATTTCTTGGCAGAGATGAGTGAGTGCCTCTTGTGCCGCCTCACTTTCCTGAAAGATTTCAGGAATAGAAAGCTGTAGTAGACTCAGGTATAGAAAGCTGTATTCTTTTTCTTCACCAGGTACTCTATGCTTTGGGAGTGCCATCTTTCTTTGCTGCTTCTTACCACATACACCAAGTTCCTCTTTCTTCATTCTTGCAAAGCACACTAAGGCAAGGCTTTTGTGTATAATAGGTGATTATTGAAGTTTGCGGCCACAAAGGGGGCTTGCAGCACAGACTCAAACAAAAGAGAACAGAAATTTGGATATTAGACAGTCTAATAGTGAAAAAATTTCAGGCATTTCACACCACTGGGAATTTCTTGAAGTCCTGTCTTCCCTGGGACTCAACTTTCTGACATCATCTTGGGCTTTTCTTTCTCCTCCCACTCTCTAACCTCTTCTTCTCTTTTGCTTCATAAATTCTTGTTATTTTGTATGCGAAACAATCCAATTTTTAGTCCATAAAACTAGGGTTACAAGAAATGAGATATTATTTCTTGACATTTAAATGTATTTTCTTTTTCCAGAATCTTTAGAGGTGTCAGAAATGTGTCTCAGCCACATCAGAGTCTCCTTGTTCCTTCTCACCAGGGCTTTGTCAAGTTCCAGAAGTCACTGCAATACTGGGGAGGCTTAGGGTGTCTGGCCCTTACAAGTGTCTGTTCTTGGCTAGCATGCACTCATACATGTTTTTTTCATTCTTAGTTGTCTGTTTACGAGAGTGGCTGCTATGTCACTCTTATTACTAAACAACCACTATGCTACTCCCAAATATTTCCTAGAGTCTTTTGAGGACATAGCACCTCTTGCCCTGGAGATGGAGCGTAAACCCTTTGTCTCCTAAGCCTACACAAGCTGATTCCTACATGCTACGGTAGTATCCCCTCTTAATTTCCTGCTCATGCCAGGATACCTCTGTGGTTCTGCTTGTGACATTCTTTCTGCCTGGAATGCTTTTTCTAGCTCAACTATCACCTCTTCCAGAAAGTTCTTTGTGGCCCATCCTTGTAGGCTGTCTCTCCCTACTCTCTGTCCCACAGTATCTATACTGATGTCTACTCAGGTTACACATATTAAAATTATATAACAGAGAATGAAAAGTGCTCTTCTTTTCAAGTCATCTGCCATCTATGTCAATTGGCTGAGTGAGAATGTAGAATTGTTCCTAGGAAGAGAATGTTCTTTTTGTTAAAACCATAAAATGCCCCTGTTGTTGTTAAGTGCCGTTGAATCTGTTCCGACACATAGCGACCCTATAAAGGGTTTCCAAGGAGCAGCTGGTGAGCTTGAACTGCCAACCTTGCAGTTCAAATGCTTTGTAGTCTCATGCATTAGGTTAAATGGGAGAAGAGCAAACAGAAATGTTAAATCACTGTGGTGAGAAGTTTACTTCCCAGTACTCCTTGGTATCTCTAGGCATCCCTATTTCCCTCTACTCCACATTAGAAGGAGCTATTTGAAGAGTACTTTGAAGAGTAAAATGCTTGATTTGGGAATTCAAAACCCAAAACTTCAGAGTTGTAAAAACCAGGCTTTTGAACTTGGAGTTTCTGATGATAGAATTTGGACCATAAACTCTATACCATAAATAGTAGACTGAGAGAAAATTGCCATCAGTCCAAGCCATTTTCCCACAGTAGAAACCAGAACTGAACTGAATGGGGCAGCAGGGAGAGAAAAAGTCAAGAATGAGGATTAGACTCTAGTATGTCCCTGAGAAGGGTCCTGCAGTGACCCCTGCCAGGAACTCAGAGAGTGACAAAGGACACATGCCCATTCCTAGGCAGCACAATCCATCCTGTCATGGAAAGAGGAGCAGAAGGAGCTTCAAATTGCTTCTAGGGTGATGGGTCTTAATAGTTCACAGCATGGATGCAAATGAGTGTTCTATGTGTCCACATGGATATCAGCTGATTAAAAATTCTGTGACTTTGTCAAGGATTTCATTTTACTTGGATCCACAATCAATGCTCATGGAAGCAGCTGTCAAAAAATCAAACAATGTATTGCATTGGCCAAATCTGCTGCAAAATACTTCTTTGAAGTGTTAAAAATCAAAGATGTCACTCTGAGGAGTAAGACACACCTGGCCCAAGTTGAGCCCACTAAGATACTAAGATGGCTATAAAAAAAAAAAAAAAAAAGAAAGAAA
>NW_006408544.1:8273215-8276830 GCF_000296735.1 Chrysochloris asiatica
AGACCTATAACTATAACTATCAAGCCCCAAAAGGTGAAATATAATTTGTGACCCAGGAAAAAGTATTCTACACTCCAAAAAAAAAAAAAAAAAAAATAAAAAAAAAAAAAAAAAAAAGAAGACAGCAAGTGTTGGTGAGGATGTGAAGAAATTAGAACCTTATCTGCTGCTAGATGAATTATAAAGTGGTACACCCACTATGGGAAACAGTTTGGCAATTACTCAAAAAATTAAACTTATAATTATAACTAGCAATTCTACTCCTAGATGTTGCTGGGGAAATAGAATTTAAAACAGAATCTTCTCCCAATCCAGAAAACCTCTCCACAATGGCAGAAGACTACGAAAACAATATTATTATTGAATAAACATTTAACCAGAATGTGATGTATCACAGCCTTCCAGAGATGGTGCAACCTGATAACATGCCAAGTACTTTAGATGAAGTCTCACCATCTTTGCTTCTGAGGAGCTTTCTGGCTGTACTTCTTCCAAGCATTCTTGTTCATTCTTCTAGTAGTCCATAATATAATTAATATTCTTCACCAACACCATAATTCAAATGTATAAATTCTTCTTTGGTGTCTTCCTTATTTACTGTTCAGCTTTCATATGCATAGGAGGTGATTGAAAATATCATGATTTGGGTCAGGTGTACCTTAGAACTCAAAGTGACATATTTGCTTTTAAACACTTTAAAGAGGTCTTTTGCAGCAGATTTGTCCATTGCAATATATCTTTTGCTGTCTCTTAAAAAAAATTTTTTTTTATTATGAATTGAGTGAAGGTTTAAAGACAAGATCATCAGTTTTACATTCAACAAATCAGATACTTTATTTCATCTCAATGTCTATAACCCCCTCCATGTAATAACAGTTGTTCCACTTCCTCCCAGTAGTTACCCATGTATAAATGTTCTCCAACTCTTATATATTTGTGGGATATATCAATATCTATCTATCTATCTATCTATCTATCTATCTATCTATCTATCTATCTATCTATCTATCTATCTACATATGTGTATACATATCCTACTCTTCCTCCCATACCCAGAGTCTCTGTCCATGTGTCTGCACACAGAACACTGTTGTTCCAAGGTCATGTATTTGTCACTATTTACCTCTATCCCATTTAGCCTTTGCCTATCTACCGCTGTCTTCACCTATCTTTATCATTCTTCTGACCATCTCCATCTTTTTGCATAATGTCTTCCCCCTTCTTGTATATAGCCCTTCCTGTCACTGAGTTAACAAAATTTTGCTTGCATGGGGTATTAATGATGCTGTCAGATGATTTTCACATTCTGTCTATCCTTTAGCCAGTGAATTACTCTCCCCTCCCTCCCACCCCTGGTAACAATCAAGGAATATTTCTTTTAGTATAAAAACATTTTCTAGAGTTTTACAATAATGGTCTCATGCAGTATTTTTCCTTTAGTGATTGACTTACTTCACTCCTCATAATGTCCTCCAGGTTCATCCATGTTATGAGGTGTTTCACATATTCATTATTATTCTTCAACATTGCATAGTATTCCATTGTGTGCATGTACCAAAGTTTGTTTATCCTCGTGATCAGGAAATGAGCTTGTGCACCATTCCCTGTTCATTGTTCATGCAATTCAGTTTAGGATGGATTTGAGTGATATTGGTTGTTGTTGATCCAGTGTATAGCAGTTGTTATTGGCTTTTGCCCAATTTGTGGGGCTGTAGGTGGTATGTTTGTGGCTGGGCTGTATGTCTGCAGTTGCTGTTTCCTCTCAGGTGAGGCAGGAAGAGAAAACAAACCCAAGAGAGATGAAAAACAAACACAAACCAGTAAACAACAGTGAGAAAAGGAAAAGAATAAAGAAAAACAAAGGAAAGAAATCCAACAGCTAGGAGGAGAATACAAAAACCAAAGAGAAAAAAGAGAGGGAGTAAAATAAAATAATAAGACAGAAAACAAAAAGAAAGCAAAAGACCTAAACACATTTTTAAAAACTGATTTTTTATGTGTGAATTATGTGATAGTTTACATGGGAGAACATTAGCTTTACATTCTAAACACATTTAAGGAGTTTTTATTGTTGTTGTTAGGTGCCATCAAGTCAGTACTGACTCATAGCAACCCTATGCACAACAGAATGAAACACTACCTGGTCCTGCGCCAACCTCACAATTGTTGCTATGCTTGAGCACATCGCTGATGGAACTGTGCCAATCCATCTCATTGGGGTCTTCCTCTTTTTCTCTGATCCTCCATTTTACCAAACATTATATCCTTCTCCAGGGACTTTGTTTGAAGTATGAGAGATGAAGTCTGGTCATTCTGACTTCCAGGGAGCATTCTGGCTATACTTCTTCCAACCTTATTGGTTTGTTCTTTTGGCAGTCCACAGTACTTTTAATATTCTCCTCAAACATCATAGTTTAAATGCATCAATTCTTTTATGGTCTTCCTTATTCACTGTCCAGCTTTCATGTGCATATGAGGTTACTGAAAATACCATGGCATTGGTAAGGCATACCTAGTCCTCACGCTGATATCTTTGCTTTTCAACACTTTAAAGAGGTCTTAGGCAGCAGCTTTGCCTAATGAAATATGTCCTTTGATTTCTTAAGTTTTATTGTGAGGTTTACATGGGAGAACATCAGCTTTACACTTATCCTATTGTATTTTGTTTTATTGCAGTGATTCCAGTCCCCTCCATGCATCATTAAATAACCAAAGGGTACACAACACAGGCCTGTCCCCCGGCCTCCAGTGCATAGCCCTTCTCTCTCCCTGAGCCAGTGTCCCTAGCCACTCCATCTGTCCATGTCATAATCTCTGTCTCCATCCCCGGTGTCACTGCCTCTCTGGGTAGTGTCCTGCTCTCTGTTCTTCTCACTTGATGGTCCCAGGGACCTCTGCTCCTGGGCTGCAAAATCAATCACTCCCCTTCTTTTGTCAAAAAAAACATGTATCTCTATATTTCCTATCCTCACAGTCAGTCCTGATGGCAATTATTCATTATTGTACCACAAGAGTCTTATCCCCATTTTCTTTTGCCAGCCTGGTCCCAACAGATTGGAAATCATTCAGTGGTGATTCTACCTTCTCCTGCTCTGTCTGGAACTAGGCTCTCTTTGAAAGCTTGTAAGCCAATCACTTCTTGCAGGGCTCTATAGGCCACCCCATTTTGGGTAGCCAATGTCTAACTTGCCCATTCCTGTCAACCTTGTGTACCAAGGGGGTGGGAGTGATCCTTGCTGTAAAGATTTGTTCCCTTTTTTGAGCTACTACATCCATAAGTATAAGCAAAGTTCATCAAATTGTGGAAGGTTACTCTTTTTTTTTTTCCGTTCCCCCCTCTTCTTTCTTCTAGTTGAATTCTGATCATCCAGCCATGGAAGCCAGGTCAAGTGGGTACTATCTGCAAGTATGGGTGTTCTTGTGCATCTCCCCTCACATTATATCAGCTGGACACTTCAGTCTCTGCACTAGTCTTCTATGGCCATGTTACTGCCTCTGGTTCCAGGAGTTCCCGGGCTTTGCTGTACTGCGGGCCATCCAGGTCTCCACCCAGGTTCACAGGGGTCTATTGAATGTGGTTGGACTTAGCTCGCCACTTCATTGCTGTTTTTTTCT
>NW_006408544.1:8292201-8294485 GCF_000296735.1 Chrysochloris asiatica
TGACATCATTGATGGCGTCAAGTGTGGTGGCGGTAGTGAGGTTGGCCCAGGATCGGACACTGTTTTGTTCTGCTGTGCATGGGGTCGCTATGAGTCGGTTCCAACTCGATGGCACCTGACAACAACAACAACAACAACATTTTAGGTAGCCAATGTCTAAGTTGCCCATTCCTATCTACCCTGTATACAGAGGGGGATAGCATTGATACTTGATGTGAAGACTCCTTCCCTCTCTTGGTATTTAGAGTTACTACCTCCAAGGGTATAGGTCTGATTCATCAAATTGTAGCAATTTACCCATGTTTCCTTTATCAAAAGAAATATTTTTTTAATCTTCTTCTAGTTGAGTTCTGATTATCAAGTCATCGAGGCTAGGTCAAATGGGTGCTATCTGCAAGTTTGGGTGTTCTTGTGCATCTCCCCTCACTTCATATCAGCTGGATGCTTCACTCTCAGCTCCAGTCCTCCATGGCTATGTCCTTGTCCATGGGCTCGGGTGTCGCCAGGTCTCACCACATTTTGGACCACGCAGTCCTTCCTCTTCTCTCTCTCATCTCCAGGTCAATGGGAGTCAATGGACTGTGGCTGAAATCAGCCCATTTCTTCATTGTTGCCTTTCCTCCTTTTCCACTCACCAGTAGACCAGTGTGGTCTCCAGCAAGCTTCCAATCCTACCCATGTGTTCCCTTTGAGTTTCAGTCTTAGAGGGAGGTTTGTCCTGAAGGAACTTGATTGCTTGCCTGGTGGCTTCCCAGTGAACAGCTTGCTTATTCTTGTAGTAGACAGTCATACTGCCATTTTTGTTTAGGGTTTTTCTTGGTGATCTTTATTTGAAGATGCATCTTCTGTTGTTGTAGCTGTTCCAGGCTGGTCTGCGTGTCCTTTCTGGTGGGAATGTCCCACCTCAGAAGGTTCTGCATGATGCCCAGGATTCTACCTAAGGTCCTATACTCTGTAAAGGCTTTGCAAGAGGCCTATTTCACTGGACAAGTTCTAGAACCCCTTTCAGGTATACCAATCAGATATAGGCTGAAGACAGGCTTACTAGTTTTCTGTAATCATTTTTCCCAACATTCCTTTCTATCCCACTCAAGTGTCTATTTTATAATAGTAGGCAAGGGAAACTAATATTCATGACAGTCAAGCATTTTAGTATTATTTCCCCTCTTCATGTTATGCCTAGAGCCCTGTATCACAGAGCGCTGTTGTTACAAGGTTGAGCATGCATCACTATTTACCTTTGTCCCACTTAGCCCATGCAAACCTGTCTCAGAGTTCCCCTATCTACCTTGTTCTTCCATCCACTCACCCTTCTTGCATATTGCCCCCCAACACCGAAACTATGATATGACTGCCCCCTACACTGTCTTCTAAGCCCCCTAAACCCCCACCCCAACCTCAATGTTGTAATTACCTTATATTCCATTAACTTTTCCCTCCATTTAAGACAGTCTATTTTATCCTGTAATCTACCTGACCTTCTTGCCACCTGGATCTCTGTTCCTCTGTGTTTAACTTCTTTCACATTGTAATTGTTTTGATCATAGACTAAACTCCCAGATCCTCTGAATTTGGTCTTAAAGTTTTATTCTGTTCTTGACTCTCCTATTTGTCAGTTGAGTTCTGGGTGATGGTACCACAGACGTGAATCTCTGGTTGTTGTCTGTTCTTGTTGGTTCTCAGTCTACAGAACTCCCTTTAGGATGTTTTGCAGTGCAGGGTGGCTTTAGCAAAATCCCTTAGCTTCTGTTTATCCTGGAATGTTTTGATTACACTGTTGTATTGATTGACAGCTTTGCTGGGTAGAGGATTGTTGGGTGGCAGTTTTTTTTTTTCTTTCAGGGTTTTATCTATGTCTCCCCATTGCCTTCTTCCCTGCATGATTGCTGTTGAGAGATCCAATCTTAATCTGATTTGCTTGCCTTTGTGTGTTACACTGCTCTTTTTACTAGCTGTTTTCAGGATTCTGTCCTTATCTTTGATTTTAGAGATCTTGATTATTATACGTCTCGGTGATTTTCTTTTAGGGTCTATTCTTCCTGGGGTTTGTTGAGCTTCTTGAATACTTATCTTTTTGCTTTTCAGGATGTTAGGGACATTTTCTTCCAGAAGCTCTTCAACTATCTCATCTTTGGACTTGTGTGATTTTTCCTATTACAGAATGCGGATAATTCTTAAGTTATTCCTCTTCATGCTGTCTAATATGAATCTTAGACCTTCTTCAGACTTTTTAATCCTTTTTTTCTGTTTGTTCTTTTATCTTAGTAGTGGGAGGTTTGTCTTC
>NW_006408544.1:8295671-8298697 GCF_000296735.1 Chrysochloris asiatica
AATATCCACACCTTTATCTCTGTGGATTGGTCAGACTTCTGTGACTGCTCTGATCCTTCGTTCACTCTGTCTCACCCAAGATGGCTGCTCTGGGAGATGCTGAGCCTAGCGGATGCTTGAAAGATGATGAGCCCAGCGGATGCTTGAAAGCACTTGATTTCTTGCTTCTCCTACAAATTCCATTGGCTGTAACCCTTCAAATTTTCTAAATATTCATTTATATGTGTTTTAGAGTTCTGGGACCATCCCCTGAACATGCTTTATCCAGTATTCTGTGTTTTTGGTGGAGATCCTCACTGCACTTCTACCCTATCCACCATCTTGTTTGCTCTCCTCCATCTTCTCTTGATGCTTTCTGCATCATTCAGTATTTTGTGCATAGAATCCTTCAATATTTCAAGTTGATGCTTGAATTCTTTCTTCAGTTCCCTCAGTTTGAGGAATACTGAGCATGTTCTTCCCTTTTAGTTTTCTAACTCCAAGTTGCACATTTCATTATAATATTTGACTTTTTCTTCTTGACCTGCCTTTTGAATTTTTCTATTCAGTTCTTTTACCTCCTCATTTCTTCCATTTGCTTTACCATCTCTATGCTGAAGAGCAAGTTTCAGAGTCTCCTCTGAAATCTTTTTTGGACCTTTCCTTCTTTTTTGTCTTCTTAATGACCCTTATTTTTTTCCCTGTATGATGTTCTTTTTTTTTTTTTTTTTTTTCCACAGTTAGGGCTTTATTAGGAAGTTAACAGGCTAGATCTCAGGGTCAAAAGTGTTCAGGATACAGTTCTTCCAATCAGGACAGCTGGTCCTCTGCCATGCCAATAGGCAGGCCTCTCTCTGGCCCTCAGCCCCTAGGCCTGGCCTCTGCCCTGCTCTGGCAGTGTTCCAAAGCTCTTTTAGGACTGCTGATAAATGCTCACAGGGCACAGTCCTCTACTATAAGCCTCAACCTGAAGGCACTCAGCTCTAGTTCCATAGGTCAGCAAACTTTGTTCTCCCAATTATATGTCTGGAGGCACCCCACTCTGCAAGCAAGCCTCCTGCCCAAAGTCTCTTTACTTGCTCCATGGGTTGGGAAGTCCTGTATGATGTTCTTAATGTCATCCCAGAACTCTTCTGGTCTTTGGTCTTTAATGTCTAATACATCAAATCTGTTCTTGAGATGATCTCTAAATTCAGGTGAGACATGTTCAAGGTCATATTTAGGCTCTCATGGACTTGTTTTAATTTTTTTTTTAGCTTCTGCCTGAGCTTGCATATTGGCAATTGATGTACAATTTTACAGTCTGCTCCTGGCCTTGTTTTAGCTGATGATATGCCACTTTCCCACTGTCTCTTTCCATAGATGTAGTCACTTTGATTTCTGTGTATTCCATCTGGTGAGGTCCATGTGTATAGTCATCTTTATGTTGTTTTAAAAAATATTTTAAATGAAGAAGTCATTGGTTTTGCAAAATTCTATCACATGATCTCCAGCACTGTTTCTATCACCAAGACCATATTTTCCAACTACTGATATTTTCTCTTTGTTTCCAACCTTTACATTCCAATTACCAGTAATTATCAATACATCTTGATTGCATGTTTGATCAATTTCAGACTGAAGAAGTTGGTAGAATTCTTCAATTCATCATCACGGACTTTAGTGATTGATGTGTAAATTTGAATAATAGTGATGCTAACAGGTCTTCCTTGTAGGCATATGAATATTATCCTATCACAGACAGCATTGTACTTCAAGAGAGATCTTGATATGTTTATTTTGATGATGAATGTGAAACCATTCCATCTCATTTGTTATTCCTGGCATAGTAAACCATATTATTATCAGATTCAAAATGGCCAATACCAGTACATTTCAGCTTACTAATGCCAAAGAAGATATTGATGTTTATGCATTCCATTTTTTTCTTTCTTTTTTTTTTTGACATCCATCATTTTGGGTTTGGACAACATTGCTAAGTATGAGTACCCTGGAACACTTAATTGTGCTCATGAGGAACCTGTACATAGACTAAGATGCAGTTGTTCCAACAGAACAAGGGAACACTGAATGGTTTAAAGTTAGGAAATTGTGCAAGTTGTGTATTCTTTTATCATATTTATTCAATTTTTATGCTAAATAAATAATCTGAGAAGCTGTATTGTATGAAGAAAACATGGCATTAGGACTGGAGGAAGACTCATTAACAACCTGCGATATGCAGATGATACAACCTTGTTTGCTGAAAGTGAAGAGGACTTAAAATACTTACTGATGAAGATCAAGGACCACCGGCAATATGGGTTGCACCTCAGTGTAAAGAAATAAAAATCCTCACCACTGGATCAATAAATAACATCATGATAAATGAAGAAACGATTGAAGTTGTCAATGTTTTACTCACATTAACCCTCAACACTCATGGAAACAGCAGTCAAGAAATCAAACAATGTATTGCATTGGATAAATCTGCTGCATGAGACCTCTTTAAAGTGTTGAAGAGCAAAGATGTCAGCTTGAGAACTAAGGTATGCCTGACCCAACCCATGGTATTTTGAATAACCTCATATTCATGTGAAAGTTGGACAATGAATAAAGACGATCATCAAAGAATTGATGCATGTTAAAGTTGGACAGTGAGTAAGGAAGACTGTACAAGAAATGATGCATTTGAGTTATGTTGTTGGAGGAGAATATTAAAAGGACTGCCAAAAGAACAAACACATCTGTGTTGGAAGAATTGCAGAGTGCTTCTTGGAAGTCAGCATGGCCAAAATTCATCACTCATACTTTGGACATATTATCACTGGAGAAGGATATCAGGTTTAGTAAAGTGGAGGGTCAGAGAACAAGAGGAAAACCTCCAACAAGATGGTTTGACACAGTGGTGGCAGTGATGGACTCTGACCTAGCAATGATTGTGAGGTTGACCCATGACCAGGCAGTGCTTTGCTCTGTTGTGCATAAGATCGCTATGAGTTAGTACAGACTCGATGGCACATAACTACTACTACTACTACTACTACTACTACTACTACTACTACTAC
>NW_006408544.1:8299367-8300734 GCF_000296735.1 Chrysochloris asiatica
TCAACCACTTCCCTCTTTTTGTTACAAAATGTCTACCTTTACATTTCCAACCCTCACAGTCAGTCCTGATAGTAATTATTCACTATTGTGCCACATGAGTGCTATCCCCATCTCCTTTCATCAGCCCCACCCAGACAGATTGGATACTACTCAGTGGAGATTCTACCTTCCTCTATGCCCTCTGGATCTAGGCTCCCTCTTGAAAGCTTGTAAGCCAGTCACTTCTTGCCTTTGTAGCCCCCCATTTGGGTAGCCAATGTCCAAGTTGCCCATCCCTGTCTACCTTGTATATCAAGGGATTTGGAATGATCCTCACTGTATTAAGATTTGTTCCCTCTCTATTTCATTTTTGACAACTAATTTTCCTAGATTCATACTTTGTACATTCCATGTTCCAATTTTGATGGATGTTTATGGCTGTTTCTCCTTATTTTGAGTTGTGCCCCATCAGCAAATGAAGGTCCCAAAGATTTTACTCCATTCATGTCATCATGGTTGGTCAGCTGTACTTTGAGGAGGCAACTCTTCCCCAGTCATATTTTTAGTGCCTTCCAACCTGAGGGGCTCATATTCTGGCACTATATCTGACAATGTTCTGATGCTCTTCATCATGTTTCAATATTAAATATTCTAGTGTTGACTGTATTCCACTGCTATTCATGAGGTTTTCAGTTACTAAATATTTGGAAGTAGTCTGTCTCTCTTTCTTCCTAGTCTGTCTTATTCTGGGAACCCAGATGAAACTTGTCCACTGTGAATGACCCTGCTAGTATTTAAAATATACATGGCATAGCTTACATAATCACAGCAACATGTAAGCCTCACAGTACAACAAACTGACAGATGGGTGGTGGCAATTATGAAGAGGAATGAGTAGAAGGGAAAGAGACCAGAGAGTAGTAAAAAAAGAAACCTGAAAAAAAAATAAGAATAATTAAAAGGAAGAAAGAAGGAAACATCAGAGGTTTGGAAAGAGAAACAGAAAAGAAGAAGAAGAAATGAAAGGGGATATAGAAAGCAGAGAAAGTAAGAGAGACAAAGTTGAGGGAGAAAGAATAAAGAAACAAAAATAATGAAAGAATAAAAAATGACTATAGGTGCCAGACCCATAGAGTCAAAAATTCTAGGGTCACCTGCTGGTCATGAACTTCACATCGTGGGTGGGTAAGGGATGAGATGGTAACACTCAACTCTAGATAGAATTCTATAGGTCTAGGTGTTGTCTAAACATTCTTATCAATGGAGAAAAGATTGAAGTTGTCAAGGACTTCATTCTTCTTGGATCAACTATCAACACTCATGGAAGCAGCAGTCAAGAGCTCAGACGACGTATTGCATTGAGCAAATCTGCTGCACAGGAACTTTTT
>NW_006408544.1:8301149-8302999 GCF_000296735.1 Chrysochloris asiatica
GGACATTGTTTCGTTCTGCTGTGCATGGGGTTGCTATGAGTTGATTCCGACTTGATGGCACCTGACAACAACAACAATAGGTGTTGTCTAAGGGGTTCTGGTAGTGTAGTGCTTATGAATTGGGCTGCTAACCTTAACATCAGCAGTTCGAAACTACCAATTGTTCTGTGGGAAAAAGATGAGGCTTTCGCTCCCATAAAGATTTACAACCACCGAAACAGCATACAGTGTCTCTATGAGTCAGAACCAACTCCATGGCACATAACCAACCAACCAGGGTGTTGTCTGTTGCAGGCATCCAATCCAAAAGTAGTTTCCAAAGCAGCTGGGGTATCAGGTGCTTTCATTCCAGAAGGAAGTCGATGGTGAGAGGTCCCTCTAGACAAGGGTTGACTAGAACTTGCTCTTCATGTCTAGAATAGTCCACACCTGATTCTAGATGCTGGGATTCATGTTGCTAGCTCCCCACATACTTTGATGTGACTTTGACAGCTGAAAGAGCAGGAGCTTCCCTGGTAGTGTTTGCACATGGGAGCCAGCCACATCTTTAGTCAGTAGGGTAATGTGGGGTACAAGAAGAAAAGAAAAATGAAAAGAAAATTTCACCCCTTTCTGTCCACCAATAAGCAGTGTACCTCTGTGTCGCTTACTGCCCTCTTGCCTTCAAAGTCGCCTGTGAAAGTTCAAAATGACCACACTGCAGCTGACTTGGTCACCAGCATAGATCAGTAATTTCTGAGCTTTTTTTTCCCTCCCCAACACATCTGTCTAGTTGCTTCTTCTAGTAAGAGTTAGTCCAGGGTTGGCCAGGGCCAACTCTGCAGTTCTGGAGCAGGGCTTGCCCAGACAGGATCAATGTGGACAGCTTCTTCTGACTCTTTTAGTGGGGCTCACAACCACATTGATCACCTCTGCACAGGTCCAACTGCTGGTAAGGTGGGAGCTTACCTGGGGTGTATGTGGGTGGGGACTGACCTCACTTCTGGATCACCAGGGGAGTGTGGGGAACAACATAAAATTGCACCTTTGTCCTGTGAGCCACAAATACGTTTCTGCAACACAAGTTTTTTTCTGAAGCCACTTACAAAAGCTCAAAAGGGCTGTGCTTGTCTGGTTGTTGATTCATATTACCAGTCTCTCCTGTTTTTGCCATATTTTTTCAGCTCTCTTTCCTAGTAAGCATTTAATCCACTTTTCTGTCCATTCATCCGAAACTCAGAGTTCCAGGGCTACCATCTGCCTCTGTTTAAATTGCTTTTCCGTATCTTTGTTGTAGAAAGTCCGTACAGGCTTTCTGCTTAATCCGCCATATTGCTGCCTCTCTGATTTCTTCAATGCTGTTTCGATGGGTTCTGATTGTGGATCCAAGTAAAATGAAATCCTTAACAACTTCAATCTTTTCTCTGTTTTGTTTATCATGATATTACTTACTGATTCAGATGTGAAGATTTTTGTTTTCTTTATGTTGAGTTGTAATCTAGACTGAAGTTTTTGATCTTCATCAGTAAGTTCTTTAAGTCCTCTTCTCTTTCAGTAAGCAAAGTTGTGTCATCTGTATATTGATTATACAGATAACGAGCTTGAATTTTTTTTCTTCAGTTCTTTCAGCTTGAGAAGTGTTAAGCATGTTATTCACTTTTGGGTTCATAAATGTAGGCTTTTGCACATTTCATTTTAATACTCTACTTTGTGTACTGAACCTACTATTAGAAAACTTCTATTCATCTTTCAGCTCTTTTATGATCTTATTAGAAATCTTCTCATCAGCTCGTTGACAGGTAAATAGCTAAAAATTGGAGCCAGACACCTAAGTAAAACACCAATGGAAATAGGAGAGACAGGGGAACTAT
>NW_006408544.1:8308379-8318281 GCF_000296735.1 Chrysochloris asiatica
CCATTCAGTCCTTTTTTCTAGTTGGAAACAGTTCAGGGCTGGCTGTGGCCATTTGGTTTTAATTGGAAACTGTCTCTTTAAATTTAGAGGAGATCTGTGCTCATGCATAGTAGAACCCTCTGAGGGTGGGGCTGGGGTGCCCACTAGCTCAGGCACCCCTATAGTCACCTGAATGGAGATGCGCAGACAGCAAGAGACCAATGAACAGATCCCAAAAGAAAAGAATGTCCACACCTTTATCTCAGCAGTTCTGCCAGGCGTCTTTGGCTGTTCTGATCCTTTCCCCACGTGGTCTCACCCAAGATGGCGGCTCCTGGAACAGCTGAGCGTCCTGGAGTAGAAAGCAATAGATTTCTTGCTTCTGCCATAAATTCCCCCAGCTGTGAGCCTTCCAACCTTCTAAGTATTCCTTTATATGTGGTTCAGAGTTCTGGGACCATCCCCTGAACCTGCTTGGCTGGGTATTCTGTGTTGGTGTTGGCGGAGCTCTCTGCTATACATCCACCCAATCCGCTATCTTGTTTGTTCATCAAGTGTGGGTGTTCTTGTGCATATGACCTCTCTTCTTATTAGCTGGAGGCTTTACTCTCCACTCTAGTCCTCTGTGGCTATGTCACTGACTCTGGGCCCAGGAGTTCCCAGGCCTTGCCATACTGCTGGCCAACCAAGTCTCTACCTGGGTTCACAGAAGTCTCTTGAATGTGGTAGGGCTTAGCTTGCAGCTTCATTGCTGTTTTCACCTCACTTCCCCTTATCAGTGACCAACGTGGTCACCAGTCAGAGTGCTTTTCTGCTTGTGTATTCCCATTGAGTCTTAGTCTTAGAAGGCAGTTTGCCCTGAGGGCACCCAACCACTTACCTCAATGTCTCCTGGGTGAGCAACTTGCTTGTTCTTGTAGTCAATATCTTTTTGATGTTTACATTTTACAGCACTGCCTCATAGATCCATGAGAAAACATACCTGGGTTTTCAAACTGGCAAGAATCTTAGTCTTTAAAAAAGATTTCTATACATTTCAAAAAGAAGCCAACAAATAATTTACAGTTTCATTTTCTAAAGAAAATGCTCTAAGAAGAAAGACAGACAGTTCTCTTTGCCCTTTTGTGCCGAGGACCAGCCTCGACATAATTATTAGGAGGGTCTCGATAGGAGGATGTGGAGTCAGCGAATGAAAATAAAATAAAATAAAATAAAAAAAACTCAAAAAGTCAATGGGTCATTTTGAGTCTCAGGCAGATGATGGTAATGGCTCTCTCTGATGACTCCTCTCACTGCCTGCTGCCTTGACTGTTTATTTAAAAATTGTTGCTTCTTATATCCCATTTAGAACATACTGTGATCTCATAACAGTCACGTACAAGCAGTTACAAATCAAACAAATATTACATTATTACATCAATGGTACAAGAGGAATACAAGGTCACCAAACATTTCTGTGTCTCTATACTCCTTAGTTACTCCTTAGTTACCATGATAACGTCTGCCTTCTGTGAGTGACTCTGTTTCTCTCTAATCCTCCCTAAAATGTCAGGTTAATTTTAAACAACAAACTTCTACATCTTAATTTCTAACTTTACCAACAACTATTACTTTCTATAAATTCATTAGTTACAGCTTACAATCAAAAACATAATTTTTACTATAACTGGTCATACATATAATTGATCAAACAATAAAAACAAGAACATAAAAGTACCCTAAAGTTTCATAGTTAAGAACAAAGCAGTAATTCTCTCATGCTAACAATTTCTCAAAACTTCTAATCAAACTCCTACCTCTGTTCCCAAGCTCTCACTGCCCTTGACTGTCTCCTAAGCTACTTTCTAAAAGCCTTAATGTCCTTGACTAAAACCACCTGGAATGTTTCTTACAATTTTAAGCTTGAATTGCTAAAACTTAGCTAGTGTGGTTATAGCTAACATTAAAACTTATTGTTAATGTAAAAAACAATTTTTATAACTACATGAGATTGAATATGGTGTGAAAGTTAGTGTTAATGTGAAAGGCAACTATTTTATCATGAGGTTTGTTTAAAGTATCTAATGATTATGCAAGATTTTCTAAAACTTCTTATAGGGAAATTAGAAATAAACTATTTTTCCAAGGGAAAGCTAGAAACCATGGGTCTCCTGCGTGAATCATCCCTTGTAGCTTTGCTATCCAAGGAGGGCATTCATTGTTGCTCTGCTAAACAATGAACTTTTCATGCATAAGGCTTCTTGCAGTTCTGCTCCTTGGCAGGATGGCGTCCGCCACTTTTGCACTGTTGTTGCTGTCAGGTGCCTTTGAAATTGTTCCAACTCATGCACAATAGAACAAAACACTGCCGGATCCTGTGTCATCCTCACAATTGTTGTCATGTATAATAAAGAAAAGTTCATATCAAGGAGAAGACTCACACAGTTGTAGAGGTGGGAGAGCCAAGTCTGGGTCAGAAGAGCCAAGACTGGCAGGTCAGTCAGCAGGTAGGCAGATCTGGCAGGTAGGTCCAGCAGTTAGGTAGTCAGTCAGTCAGTCAGGCAGGCAGATAATAGAGCAGGCCACTGGCTCAATGCCAAAGAACTGGAAGTTGTAGGATGAGCCAGATGCAAGATTCAGACCTGGCAGAGAGCAAGCAAACTTTGTCTGATTGGAAGCAGGCTACACCTTTGAGGACACATTGTTTCAGTTGATTGGCTGCTCATAGCAGACCTCATCAGAGTTAATTACATTATATTAGAACTCATTATGGGGATGATACATCTCAGTTGCCAAACCACTGAGAATCCGGCCCCAGTCAAGTTGACACAAAATCTTTACTACCACAGTCCACCCCTTGTTAACTTGGCACCTGTACATATCTCCTTACACCACATACATAATCTCTAAATAGTGACAATTATAAAATCATATTTGTGTCTAACATGACACAACACATGTACAACTGAAAACACACTGACTTCATTTACAGCTTATATTTCACAAATGAACAAAGAAAAATATTGTGTATATATATATATAATTATTAAGTGCTGTCAAGTCGGTTCTGACTCATAGCAACCCTTTATAGGGCTCCCAAGGTTTCAAATCTTTGCAGGAGCAGAAAGCCTCATCTTTCCCCTGACAGAGTGACTGGTGAGCTTAAACCATGGACCTTGTGATTTGCAGTCCAGTGTTTATCATAAATGTTCTCTCTACACACACACACACACACACACACATATTTATAGCAATTACAGCCCTTTTTTCTGCAATTGGTTAAGTGACTGTAGCTGGTATTTAGAACTACCTTCTTCCACTATCCATTCCATATTCCCTTTGTCATTGGCAAGCACTTCAGCTGGTGGTGGTTGTTTGCCCAAACCTTAATTCCTGAAGTCATATTGGAATTGGGTTGCTGTAGTTTACCATTGACTTTAATCACAGGGTATGGTAGTGCTGGAAGTTATCCTAAGGAATCTCCTGGATTCCACATATATTTACCTCCATTATGTAATGCTAATCCAATTTCCCCTTGGTAATCAGGATCAGTTAGACCACCCAGTTCAGTAACTCCCTTCTTTGCCTGTTGAGAAGCCGCAAATGGTCAGGGGGAATTCTTAACTTCCAGTTCAGTGGAATCAGTGATGTGTCTCCAGGTGGAGTATTTCTCCCTTTGGAACTAAAATGGTCAGACCAGAACAGCATAGTGTCACAGAGACAGGAAGCAAAAATATTTTCAAGTGGGCCACTCCTCTTTTGAGTCCTTGGTTTCTGGACCAATGCATCCGGGCTATTGGAGAAACAGCACCATATACTGGACACTAGTTTAGAACATATACCTTACCTTCTAAAGGACATTGCCCCAACCATGCAAGGTATTGCTATTTAGCTGTCACTGTAATTGTATCTTTAGAAAGTTAACCTGTAGTTTGATTAAGACAGCTGGTTCAGGATGATGAGGAATGTGGTAAGAACAGTGAATTTCATGAACATGGGTCCATTGTCACACGTCATTTGCTGTAAAGTGGGTCCCTTGATCTGAGATGAGGCTGTGAGGGATACCATGATGGTGGATAAAGCATTTTATAAGTTCATAGATGGTAGTTTTGGCAGAAGCATTGTGTGCAGGGAAGGTAAATCCATATCCAGAGTAAGTGTCTATTCCAGTAAGAGTAAAATGCTGCCCTTTCCATGATGGCATGATGCAAGTGGTCAAATGTGATCAGCCTGCCACCAGGTTGCTGGCTGATCTCCCTGAGTAATGGTTCCATGTCTCAGACTCATTGTTGGTTCCTACTGCTGGCAGATTGGGCACTCAGCAGTGACTATGGTCAAACCAACTTTGATGAGTTGAAGCCCATGCTGCTTATTCCATAAACGACTTCCATGCGTTCCACCATTGCCACTTTGTTCATGAAGTCATTGGGCAATGACAGGAGTGGTTGGAGAAAAGCATGATTAGTTTCTACAGAATGTACCATCCTGCCCATTTGATTGCTAAAATCTTCCTCTGCCAAGGCAACCCTTTGGTATGCATTCACATGAGACACAAATATCTGCACTTTATAGCCCCTTTCAAAGAGGTCCATTCACATAGCTCTTTACCCCACCTCCTTGTCACTAATTTTCCAATCATGTTCCTTCCAAGTCCCTGACCATGCAGGAATAAAAATGGCCACAGCTCATGAGTCAGTATGCAGTTGTACAGTTGTACATCTGGTCATTTCTCCTTCCAAGAAATATGAAAAAACGACGTGCACTGCTCGAAGTTCTGCCCATTAGGAGATTTCCCTTCTCCACTGTCCTTCAAGGAAATCCCAGAAAGGGCTGTAGTGTTTTTGCTGTCCATTTTCAAGTGGTGCCTGCAAATCGTGTAGAACCATCTGTAAACAAAGCATGAGTTTTCTTGTCCTCAATCAACTGATCATAAGGAACTACCCATGCGACCAAAGATGTATACTGGGAGAGGGAAGGTAAGTGACAGGAATGGAAACCATGGGCATTTGGGCCACTTCCTCATGCAATTTACTTGTGCCTTCAGGTCTTACTTGAGCCTGGTCTCATATATATCACTTTCATTTAATGATGGAGTATTTCTGTGCATGTTCAATTTTATGACTTTTCAGGTCAGACAACACCCAATTCATAATGGATAACTCTAGTTGCTAGTTGACTTGGTGTTCAGTCTCTATAACAATCCAAAAGCTGTTTCTCAAAAGGAGAGAAGTTATCTTAAGGAGATGGCAACATTTTTAGGGTCTGTGCTATGACTCACCAATAGGGATCAGCCAAAGACTCCATATTGCATCTCTATCTGCCACTGTCACTTCAAGTACCATGGGTCAGCTGGGTCATATGGCTAAAGTGACAGAGTGGCTTGTATGGTATGCTGTACCTGTGGCAGAGCCTTCTTTTGTTCTAGGCCTCACTCAAAAGTAGTAGCTTTTTGGCTTCGTTTTGCTGGAGGAGAGAGGTGGTCCGGATCCCTTCAGGTTGTTTGAAGGAATCTTGGTCATTTGGGTGCGGCACAAATCGAGGTGAGGGAAGAGGGAGGAAAATCCCCCAGATCCCTGCAGGATTAATTTATTCAAAAGGGAAATAATAAGAAAATACTCAATATGCAAAAATCTTGTGAAGAAAATGAAGGAAAGCCGCAGAACATGGCAACGGCGGAGGAAGACCGCTCTTCAGGAGATGTCCCACAGGCGGCAGGAGAGCTTCAACCTTCCCGAGAAGGTGTAAGCCAGGAAGCCCAAGGAAACCTTAGAGGAGGGCTGGCTCAACCTGGCCAGAGATTTAAAGAGGACACTCCCGTTAGGCATTTGGACCCTGAAGAAATAATAAGAGGAGTAGATGAGTTGGAAAGGCTTAGGGAAGAGATAAGAAGAGTAAGAAATAAGTTTGTGATGATGCATTGGAAGCAGAGACATTCTAGAAGCCGTCCTTATCCTGTTTGCTTTAGGCCTTGAATTCTTTGTCTGATATTAAGATCTGGCCCCTGCTTTTCTCTTTGTTAGCATTTTCTGATGTATCTTTGATCTTCATTTTACTCTTAATCTGGTGGGATTTTGTTTAGGTAGTTTTCCTTGTTAACCAGCATCTCACTGGATTTTGTATGTTAACACATTTCCTAGGTCTGTTTTTCAATGGGAAAGTTTCACACATGTGCATGGAAAGATGTTCATTCCATATTATAAAGTAGAACATAACAGGATACAAAACAGCGTATTTAGTATCAGTTCACATATGTAGGATAAAAATCCCAAATTTTGTGTGTGTGTACATACATATATCAGAAACGTAACTGCTTATTTCTATGTGGTGTGAGTTTTTTGTTTTTCTGCTTTTTGCTTATATGTGTTTTTTAATGAACACATTACTTGTGTCATATAAAAAAAATTAAAGATTTTTTTTATATAAAAAAAAAATAGTAGCTTTTTGAGTCACTTGATAACTAGGCCAGAGTAGCACACCCACATGAGGATTATATTACCTTCAAAACCAAAGAGGCCCTTTTGTGGGACAGACCAGATGCAATGAATTATCCTTCACTTTAGTAGGAATATCTCTACATGCTCCACACCACTGAGCCCCCAGAAATTTCACTGAAGTGGAAGGTGTCTGAACTTCTGTTTAATTATTTTCCAACCCTCTAAGATGCAGATAAGGAGCTCTGGTAGCGTAGTGGTTACGAATCGGGCTGCGAACCTTAAGGTCAGCGGTTCGAAACTACCAGCTGCTCTGCGGGAGAAAGATGAGGCTTTCTACTCCCGTAAAGATTTACACCCTCGAAAACCCTGTACAGGGTCGCTATGGGTCAGAACTGACTCGACGGCACTTAACAACAACAAGATGCAGATAAGGAACTCTGGTAGCGTAGTGGTTATGAGTCAGGCTGCTAACCTCAAGGTCAGTAGTTTGAAACTACCAGCTGATCTGTGGGAGAGAGATGAGGCTTTCTGCTCATGTAAAGATATACAGCCTCGGAAATTCTATACAAGGTTGCTATGAGTTGGCACTGACTCCATGGCACACCACCACCACCACCACCAAACATGCAGATGTTTTACCAAAAATCTAGAATTATTGATACTTCTTCCTTACTAGGTCAAATCAGCATAATGTCATGGACCAGTGTGATGTCTTGTAGCAGGGAAAGGTGATCAAGGTCCCTACTGATTAAATTATGACATAGTGCTGGAGAATTGATGTACCTTTGAGATAGAACAGTGCAGGTATACTGTTGGACTTACTAGCTGAAGGCAAACTTTCTCATGATTCTTAAAAATTGGAATTGAGGAAAAAAATATTGACCAGGTACCAGGAAATGTATTAATTTACTCAAATAATGAAACAACATCTGAAACAGCAGTTGCAATAATCCACCATTATTCTCCAAGATCCATCTGCTTTTTGCACAGGCCAGAGAGCCGCGTTAAATGGGGATGTGGTGGGAATCTTCAACCTGCATCCTTCAAGTCCCTGATTGTAGCATTAATCTCTGAAATCCCTCCAGGAATGTATATTGCTTTTGGTTCATGATTTTCCTAGGTAGAGGTAGTTCTAATGGCTTCCACTAGGCTTTTCCAACCATAATAGCCCTTGTTCCACATTTCAGTAATCTGGTGTGGGGTTTCTGCCAGTTGCTAAGTGTGTCTATTCCAATTATGCATTCTGGAATTAAGGAAATCACTGAAGGATGAGTTTGGGGACTCACTGGATCCACAGTGAGATTTATTAAAATCTTTATTAAGATATTAATAAAACATCATTAATATCTTGACCACCATATGTCTCCACTCTGACTGGTGTACCAAGGTTACTTTCTGGGTCACCTGAAATTAGTGTCAGTTCATAGCCAGTGTCCAATAATTCCTTAAAAGCCTGATTATTTCCTTTCCTCAATTAATTGTCACTCTTGTAAAAGGCTGCAGATTCCTTTGGGGAGGGATGACAATGTAGTGGGGTCCTTCCTCAAGTGGACACAGCCAAAGGATTTTGGTCTGTAAACTGGTTCAAGTCTGGGAATTGATTGAGAGGCCATGACTCTGTTCTGGCAATTCAAGTTAGACTGCCATTCACTTGACCTAGAATTTCTTCTCTTGCACAGATCAAGTACATATTTAGTTGGTTTTTCAAATATTTCACTTCTAGGGACACCCTGCCTATCTAGCCAATGTCATAAATCCACACAATTCAGACCATTCTGATTACTACTTTGATTTTGCTGTACATTATGGTAACCACACCCATTTTATCTTTGTTGATTTAGTTCTTTCACTTGGCACCCCCCACCACAGGGTCCAATCAGTCCCATTGTAGTTAGGTGTCTTAATTCAATTAGGAAAGTTCCCACTGTCAAATCTGTCTTGCATAAAATAGCAATCATAGCAGTGTTTGAGGTGGCTGGGACTCCATTCACAAATTTGTTCCTCACTGTTGTGGCAAATGTGTCCTCTGGGCACTCCACGTGTAGGTTTATGGGTCTACCCTGATAAATCCACTCTAACATGATCATTTCCCAGTGCCTTTGTATTCCTTCCTGTACACAATACCAAGGCAGGACTGGTACTTCATCTTGATGTATTGTAGGCCACTACACAATCTATGCTTCAATGAATCAACCAAATAAACTATTAGATTCTCTCCTAATCTCCCAAACTAAACCACTGAATGAAGAATTTGTGCTTAGTGATCCCATGTCAATAAACTGAGACTGATCCAACTTTATGTTCCTTGTACTATTATCCTATACTCTTAATAGCCATTTGCACACATATTCTCCAGTCTTCTATTTGTACATATCAGCAAATCAAGCAGTCCTTTGGGACTGTAGTGTACTTTTTCCTGGGTCAAATTTGTACTTTACCTTTTGGGACTCAAGTCTAGTTATAGGTCTAGAAGCAGTAGTTGGTGTAGGTGTTTCCAGGGAGCATTCAGCAATGTTTTACAAGACATCTACCTTAGGTGATTCCCCAGACAATACCTCAGGCATCATCTCAGCCAACACAATTGGGTTAATCTCATTGACTATGGACGGAGGAGATAATGATTCACTAATGGATCAGCAGAAAAAAATGGAGTAATATCTTTAGGTGGGAAGTGTGGTGCTGCTGCTAAGAGTGATTTGACAAAATTTAGGAGCTCAGTGTCCCAGATTCCTGATTATTTGTCCATATGTCCCCATCCCAAGTTTTAGGATCACATTGTTCCCAATTAATGTCCTTACTTTAACCTCAGATACCATTCAATATGGGAAATTCAGTTGGTGTTGTAATTCAGCCACTCTTGAGACTTGGGTTTGGTTTTCAGCAGTATCAGCTCTGTTACTACAAGAAATAAGACCCCTTTCATAGGACAAGTAGAAACTTTGAGGTCTTTTCTGCATTGCTTAAGCCATAACTCCGAAGCCCTGAGCTGGCTTCTTTCTTTTACCACTTTGTCTATTGTTGGTAGGACCAACCAAAAAGCCTCCATATTCTTCTCTAGACAAAATTTCAGGAAAGTTTCAAAACCCTATCACCCAATTCAATACTTGATCTACAGGTGGTGATATTTTACCTATTAACATTGTCATTTCATGGCATGGATTAGCAGCAACCCTTTGACTAAAAGAAACATAGTTTTCAGTGCCATTAAAACTAGTCAGACTTGAGAATCAATTTATAAAACCCATCCTTATGATTTTGTTTCTCTAGATTCACTCTTGGTACCAAATGTCTTAGTCTGTTTCTTTAGAGAATCAAAACCAGCAAAACTTGTATATGTATTGTTGTTGTTGTTGTTGTCAGGTGCCATCGAGTCAGAACCAACTCATAGCGACCCCATGCACAGCAGAATGAATCAATGTCTGATCCTGGGCTACCGCTGCCACACTTGAGTCCATCTATGATGCCACCTGGCCAATCCATCTCGTTAGGGGTCTTCCTCTTTTTCTCTGA
>NW_006408544.1:8324216-8326746 GCF_000296735.1 Chrysochloris asiatica
AAGGCACCACAGTATGACAAACTGACAGAGAGTGGATAAAATTGTATATACATATTTTTTCTTTTTCATTTGTATTTACCTCTTCAACATACGCCCCAAAGAATTGAAAGTAGCTATGCAAACAGATACTTGTACACCAACATTCATTGCAATTCTATTCACAATAGCTAGAAGTTGGGAACAACCCAAGTATCCATCAGCTGATGAATGTTTAAACAGTATGCTACATACAGACAATAGAATCTCATTCAATCATAAACAGAAATAAAGTTCTGTTCAAGTTACAACCTGGATGGACTTTGAAAACATTATGTTATGTAAAATAAATCAGACATAAAAGGGCAAATATTGTGTGACCCCACTTATATGAAATATCCAGAATATGCAATTGTGTAGAGATCATAGCTCATAATGCTTACCTCGTATAACTGTAAGGGGACATGGGGGGAGGGATATTGCTTAAGCAATAAAGAGTTTTTGTGAAGGGTGATGAACAAATTTGTAATGGTTGCACAACATGGTGAATGTAGTTAAAATTACTGACTTGCACACATAGAAATTGTTAAAATGTTTGGTTGCATATATTTCACCACAATAAAAAAATTAAATCTTCAAAAAAAGACTCTAGACAGGGCAGTACCATGAGTTAAATAGTTGTTTCTCTGCTTCCTCTCATGGTGTTTGCTCCTTTCATTCTCCCCACCTAAGGGACCAGTGCCATTCTCTTCTTTGTATGGGAAGGAATTTTGGCCTTTCTGGTCCTGCACCCTAACTCTTTCAATTCTTCTCCTGAACTCTATGTTTAATGGCACCTTCATTACAGTTAGCCTGTAATAAAGTCTTATTTGCAGTGTTCTGAGGATTTGTTTTTCTCTTCTACTTTCAAGTCTTTTCTTTTGCTTTTCCATTTACCTGCAATGCCCTTCTCACTATCTACTCTGTCTGACTATCTCTGTCTGACTATCTTGGCTTTGAGCTTGATCCCAAATTTTGTAAGGTCAGAGCCCACCAGCCACTCCAGGGGAGAAAGAGGAGGTTTCCTTCTCCTGCAAAAGATTTATAGCCTCAAAAATCCTATACAGAATCCCTATGAGTTTGGTGCTTAAAAATAACAACAGGCTCCCATAGATGCTTCTGATATATATATGGTGGTGGTGGTTATGTGCCGTGGAGTTGGTTCCGACTCATAGCGACCCTGTACAGGGTTTCTGAGGCTGTAAATCTTTTTGGGAACAGAAAGCCTCATCTTTCTCCCGCGGAACAGCTGGTAGTTTCGAACTGCTGACCTTGAGGTTCGCAGCTCGATTCATAATCACCACACTACCAGAGTCCCTGATGTATATATGAGGGGGCTTCAAAAAGTTCATGGAAAATTGAATGAGAAGATAATGGAATTTTCCCAAATATTTTTGGAAGACTCTTCATATTCTGTAGTGTCCCCCAATTTTTCTTTATTCCAGTCTACAGCTTGAACTGTAGGGTCAGCCTTTAGCCCAGAACTGCCTGGGAAAGGTGGTGGAGTCACTCCCTGTGATTGTTTTTGGCAGAGGGAGCAGAGAGGTGCTATGGGCACTCCCTCAAGTTCTGGAGATCATTTCTGATTCAAGTCTCAAGGTACATAGTATATGATAGGATTAGTGGGCAAATAATTAGGCAACTAAATGTGAGGGCATGTTCCTTGGAATGTGAATCAAACTTTATTTCATGCTCTTTGGACCTTGCTCTGGTCTCTGAGTCAGAGTACCACTATTGATTTGCCATGTCACTCTGAAAAAGCCCTTTTTCATCTCTCTCTCTTTCTTTAAAAAAAAACTTTTTTATGGTGAATTGATTGCAGGTTTACAGAACAGATGATCAGCCCCAAATTTAACAAATTAAACACAACTTCATTACAATGATTACAATCCACTCTATATACCACAAGCTAACAGTATTTACCTTTATTCACTTATTTTTTTTCCCATCACCGCGACCCTCCCACCTACCCAGTAACCAGCATAGAACCTTTCTTTTAGCAAGAAAATTTTTTCTTAACTTTTCACAGCAGTGTTCTCATACAAAATTTGTCCTTTGGTGATTGACTAATTTCACTCAGCATAATGTCTTCCAAGTTCATCCATGTGTGAGGTGTTTTTCTGATTCTTTGTTATTTTTTAACATTGTATAATATCCCACTGCGTGTATGTACCAAAGTTTGTTTAACCATTCTTCTGTTGATAGGCATTTAGGTTGTGTCCATCTTTTTGCTATTGTGAATAGTGCTGCAATGAATATGGGTGTGCATATATCTAGTCATATCACAGCTCTTATTTCTTAAGGACATATACCAAGTAGAAAGATTATTGGGTCATATAGTATTTCTATTTCAAACTCTTGAGAAAGTGCCATGCTGTTTTCCACAATGGGTGCACCATTTTGCAGGCCTATCGGCGAGAACTTCGAGCAGCGAGGACTTCGAGCAGCGAGGACTTCGAGCAGCGAGGACTTCGAGCAGCGAGGACTTCGAGCAGCGAGGACTTCGAGCAGCGAG
>NW_006408544.1:8327951-8335133 GCF_000296735.1 Chrysochloris asiatica
AACTGCTGACCTTGTGGTTCGCAGCCAGATTCGTAACCACTACGCTACCAGAATTACTCATATGCAAATTCAAACTGAAGCTGAAGAAAATGAAAACAAGTCCATGAGAGCCAGAATATGAACTTGAATATATCCCACCTGAATTTAGAGATCATCTAAAGATCAGATTTGATATATTAAACACTGAAGACCAAAGACCAGAAGAGTTATAGGATGACATCAAGAGCATCATACGTGAAGAAAGCAAAAAGTCATTGAGAAGACAAAAATGAAGGAAAAGTTCAAATGTATGTCAGAAGAGACACTGAAACTTGCTGTCCAGCATAGAGATGCTAAAGTAAATGGAAGAAATGAGGAGGTACAAGAGCTGAACAGAAAATTTCAAAGATCAGCTCAAGAAGATAAAGCCAAATATTACAAAAAAATGTGCAAAGATCCGGAGTCAGAAAACCAAAAAGGAAGAACACGTTCAGCATTTCTCAAGCTGGAGGAACTAAAGAAAAAATTCAAGCCTCAACTTTAATTATTGAAGGATTCTTGGGCAAATTATTGAATGATGCAGAAAGCATCAAGAGAAGATGAAAGGAATACGTAGAGTCACTGTACCAAAAGGAAATGGTTGATGTTCAACCATTTCAAAAAGTAGCATATGATCCAGAGCAAATGATACTGAAGGAGGAAATCCAAGGTGCATTGAAGGAATTGGCAATGAAGAAGGCACCAGGAATTGATAGAATCAAAATTGAAATCTTTCAATAAAGTGAGGTGGCACAGAAGGCACTCACTCATCTATGCCAAGAAATTTAGAAGACAACTATCTGGCCGACTGATTGGAAGAGATCCATATTTGTGCCCATTCCAAAGAGAGGTGGCCCAACAGAATGCGGATGTCATTGAACAATCTCTTTGATATCCCATGGGAGTAAAGTTTTACTAAAGGTAATACAGAATGATCCACACAATTGAAAACCTTTGTGTAGTCAATAAAGCACAAGTAAACACCTTTCTGTTATTCTCTGCTTTCAACCAAGATCCATTGGACATCAGCAATGATATCCCTCATTCCACATGCTTTTCTGAATCTGGATTGAACCTCTGGAAGTTCTCTGTCAGTGTATGTTGCAGCCATTTCTGTATTATCTTTAGTAAAACTTTTCTTGCATGGAATATCAATGATATTCTCGGATGATATCCACATTCCATTGTGGGTCACCTCTTTTTGGAATGGGTACAAGTACAGATATTTTCTAATCCATTGGCTCGATAGTTGTCTTCCAAATTTAGTGAAATAGATGAATGAGTGCCTCAAGTGCTGCCTCACTTTGTTGAAAGATTTCAATTTATATTCCATCAATTCCCGGTACCTTGGTCTTTGCCAATTCCTTCAGTGTAACTTGGACTTCTTAGCGAATTTTTCTCCCCAATTTCTGGAGGTCTTTTTTGATTTCTTGTAGTAATGTTTTGTAATTTGTATCTGCAAATGTTCTAATTTCACTGTTGTAATTGAGGGACAGTCTTGCTGGGTATATGATTCTTGGTTGACAATTTTTTTCTTTCAGAGTTTTGTATATGTCTTCCCATTGCCTTCTCTCCTACATGATTTCTACTGATTAATCAGAGTTTAGTCTTAATTGGTTCACTTTTTGTAGGTAACTTTTCATTTTTCCTGAGCTACCCTCAGGATTCTTTCCTGTCTTTACTTTTGGAGTGTTCGATTATGATATGTCTTGGTGATTTTCTTTTAGGGTCTAACTTTTTTAGGGTTCAGTCAGCTTCTTGAATGGTTATCTTCTCATCTTTCATGATGATAGGGAAATTTTCTTCCAACAACTCTTTGACAATTTTCTCTGTGCTTTTTATGGTCTATTTCTGTTTTGGAATTCCAATCAACTGTAAGTTAGTTATTCCTCTTCATGATGTCCCACATAACTCTTAGATTTTCTTCAGATTTTTCTGATTGTTCTTCAAGCATGCTATTGAGATATTTATCTTCAAGCTCATTAATTCCAGCGTCCATTGCTTTCAGTCAAATCCACTGCACTTTCAATATATTGTCCATTTCCAAAATCTTTGTATTAATCTTCTGGATTTCTAATTGCTCGTTTTATATTATTTCATAATTTGGTTTTATTTTGTCTCTGTGTTCTTTTAATGCTTTCCTGAATTCTACTGAAGTTTTTTCCTTGTTTTCTATGATCTTTCTGTTAATCCTTTGTAGGTACCTAAATATCATTGTTTTAAACTATTTTTCAGTTACTTCCATTATCTTTTCTTCCTCAGAAACATTTTTTTGGATCTGCATCTTGGTCATTTGTTTGTTCCATTCTTTCTTGTTTTTGTTTTTGTTTTGTGTATGTGTGTTAAAATTTTCTGTTGTCTTTGGGACATTGTCATGCTTATTTATTTGTATTTAATTGATGATTGCATGTGATGTGTTCTTAGGCTCTCACTGACTGTTTAGAGAATGGAAGTATGCGCACCATTCTCTGGTTGCATTTCATGCACCTCAGTCTAGGGTGGGTTTGGCTCATGTTGGCTGCCATCTATCATTGATCAGATGGTATAGGAATTGATATTGACTCTTGCCCAGTGGGTGGTGCTGCAGAGGGTACAGTTTTAGTTGGTTTGTATGGATATGGTTGCTGTCTCCTGTTGGGTGGAAAAGAGACAGAAGTCCCCCTTACCCCCTACACACCAGGAAGCAAAACAGAATAAACAAGCAAGCAATCAACAAGGAAAAGGGAAAATAAAAAAGGAGACAAAGAATTAAAACCAGGTAGGGACAAGACTAACTGTATGGCAACTAACAACATGTAACTATATCTCCATATAGAAGTGGTTACCTATGTTACAAGGAGCTTTGATAGCATGTTGTTGTTGTTGTTGTTATGCGCCGTCGAGTCAGAAATCTTCCCTGGACCCTCTAGCACCTATATTCTCCCTTCACAGTCAACTTCTCAGAAGAATTTTCTGTTGACTCTCACTGTCTACATTTCTGACCTCCCACTCACTCCTCTACTATCTGGGCTTTGGTCTCTGTCTCCATAACCATTTCCAAACATGGTACTGGCCTTGGTACCAACAGCCCCTGTCCCTGCTCAGTCCACAGGCCTTTTCTCTGAGCACAACCCTTTTCTAAAATCTCTCGGCTCATCATCAGGACTAAGGCCCATGTAGTGTTTGCTGACCACAGTGAAGGAGATGTTCCCAGGGCAAGCTGAATGCTGAACAAGGAAACAAAGACACACAGGGAACTCTTGGAGCCCTTGGAAACTCTTCTAAGCCTAAGAACTATCTAATTACCTGAACTGCCACAGGACAGGGGAAGGAACCACATTACTGTAACTTGAGCCAGGTAACTTAATCATTTGCCCTGACCTGCACTTGCCCCAGTGATCATCAGTTGTGGCTGTCCTCATTGGAGATTGGGTTACTATCTGACTTGTTTTCCTAAGTGGAGTTGGATTCCGTGAACTAGAGAGGAAGAGGTCACTTCTCCATCATCAGTGGGAACCTGGATCCCTGCTTACTCACTTTCAATGATGGAACTCTCAACATCTCATAGCTTAGAGAGCTGGTTATATAATGGGCCTTGCATAGTTAGAATTCTGTAACTATGAGTTTCCTCATTCCTTCCTTATCTTTAGGCAATAACAGAGGCATATGGTATGGCATGTATGGCATGTGCCTTGAGCGCCAGTTGAAGGGTGTGCTACTGAGCAGTTTCTTTTAATCTGGTTGAGTCCAAGGTCCTTCCTCAAGCATTGCAGATATCCAAAGTCTTAGTGAGAAGGTTGGAGAGAGGGGGTAATTGCTCCTGGGGCATGTCCAGATGGGTGCTAAACAAGGTCATGAATGACACTCCAAGGTGACACAAATATGAAAAATACCTGACTGTGACTGTGGCAGCCAGACAAGATGGGAGAAGGCATTTCTGCTGACAATTGTAGCTATTAATGTCTATTCATCTTGAAATGTGTGTGTGTGTGGGGAGTGGGTGGAGGCACAACTAGACACTGTGCCTGGCATTCATTACTCTCGATAAACTCCTGGGCTATAAGTCCCCTTGCCTTGAACTAGGTTGGATATTAAGCCTGTTGTATTTTTGATGCATCTCTACAGTTGGCTCAACTTTGTGCTACATGTGGCTCAGGAGAAAGCCAGTGAAATATGCATGAAACCTCTTGTGCCAAAGTCATGATATCTAATCATCAAATGAACATTGGTTGAAATGGTGGTTTGCTTTTGGGGCCAGGGGTAGGATACCTAGAGGATTTGTGTGCTGCATTTGCATAGCAAGTGCTTTGTTTTTAGTTATATTGTATTTCTGAGGAATACATCTGTGGGTAGCTCTTAGATATTATTGTGGATGGAGGTTATAACAGTGAACTAAGATGCCCAAGCTGTTACTTGGACATGGTCCCTTATCATGTGCTCAGTACACATACAGCAGGTGGTAGAGACTTCATATGGAGTTTTTCCACCAATTTTTGAAGTCCTATCATATGTAGCACTACTCACCTCTCAGGCAGATCCAACATTGGCTTCCCTCCCTCCTTTATCCCACTAAGAACTATATTATGTTTCTTCCATTTTATTTTGTGCTTTCTATCTATCCCTCTTTTGTATTTCTCTTTCTTTCTTTCTTTTCAAAGTTTTTATTGTGAATTGAGTGACAGTTTACATGGAAGATCATCAGTTTTACAGTCAACAAATCATACACCTTGTTTCATTACAATGATTATAATCCCCTCCATCTACCATAAGTTAACAGTATTTCTCTCTATTCACTTTAGCTCTTTCTCTCTCTCTCTCTCTTTTTTAAACACTCAGGCATATATAATAATTTAAATCACCAAAGGGCACATTTTGAAAGCCTGCCTCCTGGCTGCTGGCTCTCAGTCCCTTTCTTTCCATGAATCTAGAGTTCTCACCTGCTCCCTCTCTCCATGTCCCCATCTCTGCCTCCATCTCTGGTGTCGCTGCTTCTCTAGATAGGGTACTGCATTCCACCTGTGCTCTTCTCCCTTGATGACCCTAGGGTCCTCTGTTTCTGGACTGAAGATTAACTACTCCTCTGTTTTTGTTACAAAACTTCTACCTTTATAATTGTGACAGTCTCAATTAGTCATGATAACAACTACTCACTATTGAATCATAAGACTCTTATCCCCATCTCTTTTTACCAGACCCATCTAGACAAGATGAAAACTATTCAGTGGGGACTCTATCTTCCCCCCTTCCTGCCCACTCTTAAACTAAACTCTCATTTAAAACTTATAAGCCAGTCACTTCGTGTCTTTATTGCTCCCTCATTTTAGGCAGCCAATGTCTAAGTTGCTCCTCCCTATCTACCCTGTGTACAGAGGGGATAACATTGATACTTGATGTGAAAACTCCTTCCCTCTCTGTTGACATTTTGAGCTACTACTTCCATGAGTTTAGGTCAAGTTCATCAAATTTTAGCAATTTGCCCTCATTTCCTTTATATATAAAATTAAAAAAAAAAATCTTCCTCTAGTTGAGTTGTGATCATCAAGCCATTGAGGCTAGGTCAAATGGGTACTATCTGCAAGTTTGGATGTTCTTGTGCATCTCCCCTCACTTCATATCAGCTGGATACTTCACTCTCAGTTCTAGCCCTCTGTGGCTATGTCCTTGTTCATGGGCTCAGGTGTCTCCAGGTCTCACCACACTTTGGACCAAGCAGCCCTTCTACTTCTCTGTCTCATCTACAGGTCAATGGGTGTCTATGGAACATGGTTGAATTCATCCTATTTCTTCATTGCTGCCTTTCCCCCTTTTCCACTCACCAGTAGACCAATGTGGTCGCCAGCAAGCTTCCATGCCTGCTTATATATTCCCTTTGAGTTTCAGTCTTAAAGGGGAGTTCGTCCTGAAGGAAGTTGATTGCTTGCCTTGATGGCTTCCCTGCGAACAACTTGCTTATTCTTGTAGTAGCCAATCACACTGTCATTTTTGCTTTGGGTTTTTCCTGCTGATGTGAAGATGTATCTTCTGTTGCTATAGCTGTTCCAGGCTGGTCTGCTTGTCCTCTATAGTGGGAATGTCCCACCTCAGAAGGTTCTGGACGGGGCTCAGGATTCCACCTAAGGTCCTATATACTGCAAAGTCTCCACAAGAGGTGTATTTCACTGGGCAAGTTGTAGAACCCTTTTTAGGTATTCCAATCAGTTATAGGCTGAAAATGGGCTTACAAGCTTTCTGTAATCATATTTCCCAACATTCCTTTCTATCCCACTCAAGTGTCTATTTTACAATATAGTAGGCAAGGGAAACCAATATTCATAAGACAGTCAAGCATCTTAGTATTATTTCTCCTCTTCAAAATATGCCTAGATCCCTGTATCACAGAGTCCTGTTGTCCCAGGGTTGAGCATGCATCACTATTTACCTCTGTCCCACTTAACCCATGCAAACTTATCTCAGTGCTCCCCTATCTACCTTGTTCTTTCACCTGCTCATCCTTCTTGTGTATTGCCCTCCGCAACAACTGAACTATGTATGATGTGTCTTCCATCTACCTTGTGCTCTACTATCGCCTCCATCCACCTCCCCCAACCCCCCACCCTATCCCCACTGGTAACCAACAAATAATTTTTTTTTTTTCTTCCTTTTATTATGGGTATCTTTTCTTAAGCTTTTTACAATAATGGTCTTATGCAATATTTGTCCTTTTGTGACTGAATAGTTTCACTGAGCATAATGTCCTCAAGGTTCATCCATGTTATGTGGAAGCTTGCAGCTTCCTTGTTATTCTTCAAGGATGTATAGTATTCCATTATGTATGTACCAAAGATTGTTTATTCATTCTTCAGTTGATGGGCACTTAGGCTGTCTCCTTCTTTTTGCTGTTGTGAACAGTGATGCTATGAACATTGGTTTGCATATATCTACTCATGTTATGACTCATATTTCTTGTTGATATATACCAAGTAGAGGAATTGCTGGATCATAAGGTATTTCTGATTCCAACTTTCTGGGGAAGAACCATACTGTTTTCCAGATTGGTTGGACCACTTTGCAACCCCACCAGCATTGTAGGAGGGTCCCAGTCCTCCACATCCTCGCCAACATTTTTTGTCTTCTTAAACTTCGCTGTCATTACTGGTGTGAGATGATATCTCATTGTTATTTTGATTTGCAGCTCTCTAATAGAAT
>NW_006408544.1:8338329-8339483 GCF_000296735.1 Chrysochloris asiatica
TCTTAGTGACATCATTCCCTGATTTTGGTATGAGGGTTATGCTTGCTTCATAGAATGTATTAGGAGTTTTCTACCCTCTTCTATATTCTGGAATAATTTAAGTAGAATTGGAAATAGCTCTTCCCTGAATATTTGGTAAAACTCACCAGTGAAGCCATCTGGGCCTGTACTTTTTTTGGTTGGGAATTTTTTGATGAACTGACCATTTCTTCCTTTGTTATAGGTCTGTTCAAGTTTCCTACTTCACTCTATATAAGTTTTGGTAGTTCATAGTTTGCTAAAAATGTATCCATCGCCTCTAGATTTTCAAATTTATTGGAATACAACTCTTCATAATCTGTTTTTATCCTTTTTATTTCTATTGGTTCTGTTGTGACATCACCCATGTGATTTCTTACACATGTTATTTGTGTCTTCTCCTTCTTTTCTTTTGTTATGTTTTCCAATTGTTTGTTGATTTCTTGTTTTCTTTTGGATTGATTAAATATTTTCTCTCATTTTGTTTTTCATCTGCTAGTTTAAAAGTTGTTGCTTTTTATTTCGTCCCCTCCCCTCCTAACAATTTCATGATTATAGTGCTTATTAGGAAAGTGAACAGGGTACAATTAAGGATTCAACAAAAACTCAGGGCACAGAGATCTTCAGTCAGGAACTCCTCTAGTCTGCCACATTTCAGGCATGCCTCACTTTTGCCTTTGGTCTCTCATCCTTGTTTTCCCTTGGCCTCTGCCCTGCTCAGGCAAGTGTTACAAAGCTCTTTCAGTCAATCTGTGAATGCCCAAAGGACACATTCTACAAGATAGTCTCCTGCCTGTAGGCACTCAGCTTTACTCAGCCCATGAATCGAGAGCCCGCAGTTGCTCTGTCTTTCCATGCCACCACCTTTGCTGTGGCCTCTGCTATCACTGCTTTTGTAGGTAGGGATCTCATGCTCCACCTTCTTCTTGTTATTTTAAACTTTTTATTGTGAATTGGATAAAGGTTTACAGACATTATCATCAGTTCTATATACAGCAAACTATATACCTTGTTTCATCTCGATGATTACAATCACTTCCCTGCAACAACATTTATTCCACTTCTCTGTGGCTCCACATTTACATCTTCTATTTTATAAATGAACAGAGAAAAAAATATTTGAAAACAAAAAAATA
>NW_006408544.1:8340723-8342255 GCF_000296735.1 Chrysochloris asiatica
TATTTTACAATAGTAGGCAGGGAAAACCAATATCCATAAGACAGTCAAGCACATAAACATTTCCCCCCCTCATTTACCCATTCAGCCTATGTTTTGCTGCATACATCTACTCACAGAATACTGTTGTTCCAAGGTTGAACATAAATCACTGTCTCTATCCCATTTAGCCCACGCCTAACTCCCTAAGTCTTCTCCTATCTTCGTTGTTCATCTGCCACCCTCCCTCTTCTTGTGTATTGCCCTCCCCACTCTAGTATATTTCCCTCCCTTTCACCCAAGATAACATGAAACTACTTTTGAGCCAGTGAATTACTCTCCCCTCCCTCACAGCTCTGGTGAGCGTCAAAGAATTTTCTTTTAGTATGGAAACCTTTTCACAATGTTTTACAATAATGAACTCATACAATATTTGTCCTTTTGTTATTGACTAATTTCTCTCAGCATAATGTCCTTGAGGTTCATCCATGTTTTTAAGATTCGTTGTTATTCTTCAGGGATGCATAGTATTCCATTGTGTGTATGTACCAAAGTTTGCTTATCCATTCTTCCATTGATGGGCACTTAGTCTGTCTACATCTTTTTGCTATGGTCAATAGTGCTGTGATGAACATTGGTGTGCATATACCTATTCATGATCTAGCTTGTATATATATAAGCTTGGATAAATGCCAAGTAGAGGAATTGCTGGGTCATAAGGTATTTCTATATTCAACTTTCTAAGGAAGCATCATACCATTTTCCAGAGTGGTTGAAGCATTTTATCAGTCCCAGCAGCAATGTAGGAGGGTCCCAGTCTCTTCCAACCCTCACAATCAGTCCTGATAACAATTATTCACTATTGTATCACAAGAGACCCATCTGCATTTCATTTCATCAGCCCCGCCTAAACAGATTGTATACTACTCAGTGGAGATTCTACCTTCCTTCACGCCATCTGAATCTAGGTTCCCTCTTGAAAGCTTGTAAGCCAGTCACTTCTTGCCTTTGTAGCTCCCCCCCTCCCATTTTGGGTAGCCAAACATTGTACTCTTGATATCATTTAATGAATCTGTAAGTGATTTGAATTCAAAGGAATTCAGGTCTCCCCCTTCTGCTAGACACTTAATTTGCAATAAAACATCTGTAGGTCTGGAAATTAAGTCTGTAAGATTTTCATATTCAACAGAGGGCTGTCCTGTTGAGGAGTTTACACGCTGAACAATTTCCTATGCTTTTTCTTCACACCTTCATCTCACATCTGTAGGCTTATCTGCAGGCTGGAGTACCTGGTTTGGAGCAAGCTCATAGCAATACTGTTGAACTTTATACAAAACTTTGTAAAGTCCTTATTCAGTTGTTCAAGCTCTAGAACAATGATTGCATATCTCCACTGAAATGCAATACTGATGGGCATTAAATATTTCATTTTTTCTGCTTCTTTGTTCATTTAACTTCTTGATGTACTACTTTTTAACCATAAGAATTTTTTTTAAGTTTTTATTATGAATTATGTGGGTTTACATGGGAGAACATCAGTTTTACATTCATCCTAT
>NW_006408544.1:8345260-8350852 GCF_000296735.1 Chrysochloris asiatica
GAGGATATTTGTTTTCTTGACATTGAGATGTAATCCATACTGAAGGCTGTGCTCTTTGATCTTCATCAGTAAATATTTTAAGTTCTCTTCACTTTCAGCAAGCAAGGTTGTATCATCTGCATATCGTAGGTTGTTATGAGTCTTCCTCTAATCCTGATGCCACATTTTTCTTTATATGATCCAGCTTCTCAGATTGAGTTTGCTTATCATACAAATTGAATACGTATGGTGAAAGAATACAGCCCTGTCACACACCTTTCTTAGTTTTAAACTATTCAGTGTTCCCATGTTCTGTTCGAACAACTGCCTCTTGGTCCATGTACAGTCTCGTCATGAGCAAAATTAAGTGTTCAGGAATGCTTCACAATGTTGTCAATAGTTTGTCATGATCCACACAATTGAAATACTTTGTGTAGTCAATAAGGCACAGGTAAACATATTTCTGGTATTCTCTGCTTTCAGCCAAGATCTATCAGACATCCGCACTGATATCCCTTGTTCCACGGCCTCTTCTGAATCCGGCTTGAACCTCTGGAAGTTCTCTGTCAATTTATGCTTGCAGCTATTTCTGTATTACCTTTAGTAAAACTTTACTCACATGGGATATCAAATAGATTGTCTGATGATTTCTGCATTCTATTGGGTCACCTCTCTTTAGAATGGGCATAAATATGGATCTCTTCCTATCAGTCGACCAGATAGTTGTCTTCCAAATTTCTTGGCAGAGATGAGTGAGTGACTCCAGTGCTGCCTCACTTTCTTGAAATATTTCAATTTTTATTCCATGAAATCCTGGTGCTTTGTTCTTTGCCAATTCCTTCAATGCACCTTGGACTTCTTCCTTCAGTATCATTGGCTCTTGATTATATACTTTCTCTTGAACATCAACCGTTTCCTTTTGGTATAGTGACTTTGTGTATTCCTCCCATCTTCTTTTGTTGCTTTCTGCATCATTCAATAATTTGTTCAGAGAATCCTTCAATAATTGAAGTCGAGGTTTGAATTTTTTCTTTGGTTCCTCCAGCTTTAGAATTGCTGAGCATGTTCTTCTCTTTTGGTTTTCTGATTCCAGATCTTTGCACATTTTGTTGTAATATTTAACTTTGTGTTCTCGAGGTGACCTTTGAGATTTTCTGTTCAGCTCTTGTACCTCCTCATTTTTTCCATTTGCTTTAACATTTCTATGCTGGAGAGCAAGTTTTAGTGTCTCTTCTGACATCCATTTTGACCTTTTCCTTCTTTCTTGTCATCTTAATGACTTTTGCTTTCTTCCTGTATGATGTTCTTGATGTCATCCCACAACTTTTCTGGTCTTCTGTCTTTAATGTTTAATGTATCAAATCTGTTCTTCAGATGATCCCTAAATTCAGGTGGGATATAGTCAAGGTCATATTTTGGCTCTCATGGACTTGTTTTCATTTTCTTCAGCTTCAGTTTGAATTTGCATAAGAGCAAATGATGGTCTGCTCCAGTCTGCCCCTGGCCTTGTTTTCACTGATGATATGGAGCTTTTCCATCATTTCTTTCCACAGATGTAGTCAATTTGATTTCTGTGTGTTCCATCTGGCGAGGTCCATGTATATGGTCATGTGTTATGTTGTCTAAAGAAGGTATTTGAAATGAATAAATCATTGATTTTGCAGAATTTTATCATGCAATCTCCAGCATCATTTCTATCACCAAGGCCATATTGATCCTTCCTCTTTGTTCCCAACTTTTGCATTCCAATCACCAGTAATGATCAAGACATCTTGATTGCATGTTTGATTAATTTCAGAATGATGAATTTGGTAGAATTCTTCTATTTCATCCTCACTGGCTTTAGTGGTTGGTGCATAAATTTGAATAATAGTGGTATTAACTGGGCTTCCCTGTAGGTGTATGGATATTATCCTATCACAAACAGGGTTGTACCTCATGACTGATCTGGATGTGTTCTTTTTGACAGTGAATGCAACACCTTTCCTCTTCAATTTGTCATTCCTGGCATAGTAAACAATGTGGTTGTCAAATTCAAAATGGCCAATACCAGTCCATTTCAGCTCACTAATGCCTAAGATATCGACATTTATGTGTTCCATTTCATTTTTTGCCAGTTTCAAATTTTCCTAGATTCATACTTCGTACTTTCCATGTTCTGATTATTATTGGATGTTTACAGCTGTTTCTCTTCATTTTGAGTTGTGCCTCATCTGCAAATGAAGGTCCTGAGGTCTTTACTCCATTCGTGTCACCACTGTCAACTCTACTTTTAGGAGGCAGCTCTTCCTCAGTTGCATTATGATTGCCTTCCAACCTGAGGGGCTCATTTTCCGGTACTATATCTGACAATGTTTCTCTGCTAGTCATAAGGTTTTCAGTGATTAAAGATTCAGAAGTAGTTCATTACTCCTTCCTAATCTTTCTTCTTCTGGAAGCTCATCTGAAACCTGTCCACCATGGGTGACCCTGCTGGTATTTAAAATACTGGTGGCATAGCTTTCAGAATCACAGCAACTCACAAGCCACTACAGTGTGACAAAGTGACAGATGAGTGGTGGATAACCTTGGTGGGGTCATGAAAAATTGAGAATTCTGAAGTTTTTATCCAAAGGCAGCAATTGGCATTATCTCATGAAGTTCATTTCTAAGAACTTCATAGTCATGAATGGTATGTGTTCCAAGCCCTGTCCAATCAAAAGTTAGTCTGTAAGTAACATTAAGAGTATCCATAACAGCTGGAGAGGGCATAGTGACTGGCAGGAAACCATTACAGCACCACCCAGGTGGTGCATTCTGATTGCTGCTGCCTACCCCGCCCCTGTCTCAGGTGCACATTAAAGAATCAAAACTGTGACTGACTCCCAAGTACTTCACAACCAATAAAAAAGGAGAGTTCTTTGAATTAAAGGCTGAGCTCAGCAATGAAAAGAAAGATAAGAGGAAGGAAGCTGGGAAGAAAGTGATTGCTGCTATGACGGTGGGAAAGGATGCTAGCTCTCTTTTTCCAGATGTAGTGAACTGTACGCAGACTGATAATCTTGAACTAAAGAAGCTGTGTAGCTCTACATGATGAAATATGCTAAGAGTCAGCCAGACATGGCCATGATGGCTGTCAACAGCTTTGTGAAGGACTGTGAAGATCCCAATCCATTTATTTGAGCATTGACAGTTAGAATCATGGGCTGCATAAGGGTGGACAAGATTGCAGAATATCTCTGTGAACACCTCTGCAAAGATGAAGACCCCTATGTTCGGAAAACAGCTGCTGTCTGTGTGGCTCGATGACATCAATGCCTAAATGGTGGAAGGTCAGGGATTCTTGAATTCTTTGTGAGATCTCATAGCGGAGTCAAATCCAATGGTGGTGACTAATGCTGTAGAGCCTTATCTGATGTCAGCAAATCTCACCCAAATGGCAATCCTCTTGATCTGAATCCACAGAACATTAATAAACTGCTGACAGCCCTGAATGAGTGCACTGAATGGGGCCAGATTTTCATTCTTGACTGCTATCTAATTACAACCTGAAAGAGGAGAGGCTCAGAGAACCTGTGAGCAGGTAACTCCCTGGCTATCTCATGCCAGCTCAGCAGTGGTACTCTCAGTGGTACAAGTCTTAATGAAATTTCTAGAGTTGTTAACCAAGGACTCTTACTACTACAGTATGCTGCTGAAGAATTTAGCCCCTCCATTTGTTACTTTTTTTGGATATATTGTCAGGAGGGAACAGTTGCTGGAGAAGGATGTCATGTTGGGTAAGGTGGATGGTCAGAGAAAAAGAGGAAGACCCCCAACTAGATGGATCAGCCAGGTGGCATCATTGATGGCATCAAGTGTGGCAGCAGTAGTGAGGTTGGCCCAGGATCGGACATTGTTTTGCTCTGCTGTGCATGGGGTCGCTATGAGTCGGTTCTGACTCGATAGCACCTGACAACAACAACAACTTGTCACTTTGCTGTCTGGGGAGCCAGAGGTGCAGGATGTTGCCTTGAGGAACATCAACCTAATTGTCCAGAAAAGGCCTGAAATCCTGAAGCAAGAAATCTAAGTCTTCTTTGTGAAGCACAATGATCCCATCTATGTTAAACTTGAGAAACTGGACATCATGATTCGTTTGGCATCCCAAGCCAACATTGCTCAGGTTCTGGCAGAGCTGAAGGAGTATAACACAGAAGTAGATGTTGACTTTGTTTGTAAATTTGTGCGAGCTATTGGACGATGTGCCATCAAGGTGGAGCAATCTGCAGAGTGCTGTGTGAGCACTTTGCTTGATCTTATCCAGATTAAAGTAAATTATGTGGTCCAAGAGGTAATTGTTGCCATCAGGGACGTCTTCTGCAAGTACCCCAATAAATATGAAAGTATCATGGCTACTCTGTGTGAGAACTTCGACTCACTAGGTGAACCAGATGCTCGAGCAGCTATGATTTGGATAGTGAGAGAATACGCTGAAAGAATTGACAATGCTGATGAATTACTGGAGAGCTTCATGGAGGGTTTCCATGATGAAAGTATCCAGGTGCAGCTCACTCTGCTTACTGCCAAAGTGAAGCTATTTCTCAAGACGCTATCAGAAATGCAGGAGCTGGTCCAACAGGTCTTGAGTTTGGCAACCCAGGATTCTGATAACCCTGACCTTCATGACTGGGCCTGTATTTACTGGCACCTTCTCTCAACGGACCCTGTCACAACAAAGGAATTAGTCTTATCTGAGAAGCCATTGATCTCTGAGGAAACAGATCTTATTGAGCCAACTCTGCTGGGTGAACTAATCTGCCACATTGGTTCTTTGGCTTCTGTATACCATAAACGTCCCAATGCTTTTGTAGAAGGAAGTAATGGGATCCATCACAAACACTTGCCAATTCATCATGGAAGCACTGATGTTGGTGACAGTCCTGTTGGCACCACCACTGCAACCAACCTGGAACAGACTCAGGTGACCTGCTTGGAGACCTTTTGAACATTGACCTTGGTCCCCCAATCAATGTGCCACAGGTGTCCTCCATGCAGATGGGAGGAGTGGATCTCTTGAGAGGAGGACTAGACAGTCTGGTTGGGCAGTCCTTCCTCCTGTCATCAGTGCCTACAACCTTTGCTCCCTCACCTACTCTGCTGTGGTCAGCAGTGGTCTGAATGACCTTTTGAACTTTATACAGGAACAGGCATGGCTCCTGGTGGATATGTGGCTCCTAAGGCTGTTTGGCTGCCTGCAATAAAGGCTAAAGGCTTGGAAATTTCAGGAACATTCACTCATTGCCATGGAATTATTTTTTTCTGTGGGAATTCTTTGAGGCCTATAATGAATCCTAATAAGAACTGCATTTGCATTTGCATGGTGCTATAGAATCAGCACTGGCCTCACTTCCCTTTATCAGTGATGAACATGGTCACCAATCAAAGCACATGTCTGCTCGTGTAGTCCATTGAGTTTTAGTCTTAGAAGGGAGTTTGCCCTGAGGGGACCCGACCACTTGCCTTGATGTCTCCTGGGTGAGCAACTTGCTTGTTCTTGTAAAAGTAATCAGCCGGACTGCCTTTATTGTTTTGTATTTTTCCTGTTGGTCTTTCTTTCAAGAAGTATCTTCTGTTCTTCTAGCCACTCCAGGC
>NW_006408544.1:8351909-8354196 GCF_000296735.1 Chrysochloris asiatica
ATCTTTGCTGTTATTGCTGGTGTGAGATGATATCTCATTGTTATTTTGATTTGCATCTCTCTAATGGCTAGTGATCATCAACTTTTCTTTGTTTGTTGGCTGCCCAGATCTCCTCCTTGGTGAAGTGTCTGTTCATGTCTTGTGCCTATTTTTAAATTGGGTTATTTGTCTTTTTCTTGTAGAGGTGTTGTTTGTTGTTGTTGGTAGGTGCCATCGAGTCAATACCAACCCATAATGACCTTATGCACAGTAGAACGAAACACTACCTGATCCTGCGCCAACATCACTACTGTTGCGATGCTTGAGTCCATTGATGCCACCACTGGGCTAATCCATCTCGTTGGGGGTCTTCCTCTTTTTCTCTGACCCTGCACTTTACAATTTCCTATGTATTTTAGGAATGAGTCCCTTGTCTGATGTGTTGTTGCAAAAGATTTTTTCTCATTCTGAAGGTTTCCTTCTTACTCCTCTGGCGAAGTCTTTTGAGTTTTACTTCCTCTTTGCCAATTTGGATGACTTTCATTTGCCTGTCTTGCCGTACAGCTCTTGATAAGACTTCTAGCACAATATTGAATAGGAGTGGTGTCAAAGGGCATTCTTGTCTGGTTCCTGTTCACAGAGGAAAGGCTTTTAGTTTCTGCCCACTGAGCATAATGTAGGCGTTTGGTTTTGTATATATGCTCTTAATTATGTTTTGAGAATTACCCTTCAATTCCTAATTTGTTGAGTGGTTTTATCAGGAATGGATGTTGGATTTTGTCAAACTCTCTCTATTTGCTGACGATATGATCCTGTACATAGAAAACCCCAAAGACTCAGTAAAAAAAGCTACTAGATCTCATTGGAAGATTCATCAAAGTGGCAGGATATAAGATCAACATCCAAAAATCAGTTGGTTTCCTCTATACTAATAATGACAGTGCTGAAAAGGACATTAGGAAAACAATACCATTTACAATAGCCACCCAAAGGATGAAATATCTAGGAATAAATGTAACCAGAGACAAAAAGCATCTATACAAAGAAAACTACAGAACACTGCTACAAGAAACCAAAAAAGACTTATAAAAATCGAAGAATACACCATACTCCTGGATAGGAAGACTTAACATTGTGAAAGTGTCAATACTACCCAAAGCAATTTGCACATATAATGCAATCCATATCCAGATTCCAATGACATTCAACAATGGTACTTTTAATATTCTTGTCCAGCACCATACCTCAAATGCATCAATTTATTTACCGTCATTCTTATTTATCATCCAATTTACACATTCATATGAGGCTACTGTAAATACTAAGGCTTGGGTCAGAAGCACTTTAATCCTCAAACTGACATCTTTGCTCTTAAACATTTTAAAGAGGTCTTGTACAGCAGATTTGCCTAATGCAGTATGTCTTTTGATTTCTTGATTGCTACTTCCCTGAGTGTTGTTGATGGATTCAAGTGAAATGAAGTATTTGACAACTTCAATCTTTTCTCCATTCATGACACTGATTGCAATCCCTGCAATATAACAGCACTCTTTCCATTTCCTATTTGTATTTATTTTTTCCATTGGTTTTTCTTGCATATCCCTTCCCTACGTAGGCATTTTATCCCTAGGCAAATACTGCCCTTTGGAACTTCCATGGTTGATTGTTCTAAGAAGCTCATGTTTCTTTGGTGTTATTGTTCATCTTAAAGGCCTTTCTATCAATTGGCTGAAACTTGAGCCACAGTGGGAAGTTCAGTTCCAAGTCTGATGGGTGCCTATGGGCAATATTTTTGGGGTTTCCATCAGTCTCTCAATCAGACCAATTTTGTTGTTTTTGTTAAGTGCTGTAGAGTTGGTTCCGGTTCATAGAGACCTTTATAGGATTTTGGAGACCTTTTAAAAGTTATTATTTTGTTTTGTTCCATATTTTTCTCTCACTCTATCTAGGGCCTCCTATTGTGATCCCTTTCAGAATAGCCAGTGGTGGTAGGTAGCTGGGCACCATCTATTTCTTCTGGCCTCAGGGTCATGAAGGCTGAGGTTCACATGGTCCATTAGTCCTTTGGACTAACTGTTCTCTTGCATCTTTTGATTGTCTTCTTCACTCCAAATGGGAGAAACCAATAGTTGCATCTTAGACGGCCACTCATAAGCTTTTAAAACACTAATCACTACTCATCAAAGTAGGATATAAAACATTATCTTTGTGGGCTATGTTATGCAGATTGATTTTGATGTCCCCTGAGACTATCCTAAGTACTGTGGCCCAGTGACTCATTCCTTGAAGGTGTTTGATTATGGCTAAG
>NW_006408544.1:8357891-8359527 GCF_000296735.1 Chrysochloris asiatica
TGATCTTAATACATTGCATTTCATTTTTGACAATTTACAATTTTCCTAGATTCATACTTTGTACATTCCATGTTCCAATTATTAATGGATGTTTACAGCTGTTTCTCTTCATTTTGAGTTGTGCGCCATCAGCAAATGAAGGTCCTGAGGGCTTTTCTCCTACAGGCTATTACTCCATTCCGGTCATCATGGTCAACTCTACTTTGAGAAGGCAACTCTTCCCCAGTCTTATTTTGAGTGCCTTCCAACCTGAGGGGTTCATCTTCCAGTACTACATATGATAGTATTTTGGTGTTCTTTATCATGTTTTAATATTCAATATTCTGGTGCTATCTGATAGTCTTTCACTACTATTTATGTTTTCAGTGACTAAATATTCAGAAGCAATCCATCTCTCCTTTTCTTAGCCTGTCTTAGTCTGGAAAAGCTCATCTGAAATCTGTCCACCATAAGTGACCCTGTTGGTATTTAAAATACTGGTGACATAGTTTTCAGAATCACAGCCACACATAAGTCACCACAGTACGACAAACTGGCAGTTTAGTGGCGGTATGCTCTACTATATTCATGGATATATTTATGTTGTTAAATGCTGTTGAGTTGGTTCTGACTCATAGAGACCTTATGTTGGAACAGTTGGTGGGTTTGAACCGCTGACCTTGTGGTCCAGTGTTTATTCTATAGCACCATAGAAATATCCTCTGTCAAACATATATACCAGTGAGTGTAGTCTCATTCACCTTTCTTCCCTTGTTCAGCTTGAGAGTCTATGAGAGGACTTCAAAAGTTCATGGAATAATTTCATTTTCTTTTAATTCAATTTTTCCACGAACTTTTTGAAGCCTACTCTATTTGTAGATTATTGCTAGTATTGCTACTGCAAGGTTGGAATATAATGGCATTTGCCTTTGTTACCTACTCCCCCCGCCCCAGTGTCTCTCTTTGCCTTGATAATTTTGCACTGACCTTCTCCTCTCTGCATATTGCCTTCCTCATCACCCATGTTAATATGCATCTACTCTTGGTAAGCAGAATTCTGGTGTGGCACTGTGGACTAATGTGCTAGACTGCAAGGTGGATTTGAACTTCAAGGTCAGTGCTTCAAGCTCACCATCTGCTCTTTAGAAACTCTATACTGGGTCTCTGTGAGTTGGAACCTTGGTAACCGTCAAAGAATGTTTCTTTCTATATGTCAACCTTTTTTTCGACTTTTTATAGTAGTGGTCTCATACAATGTTTGCCCTTTTGTGATTGACTAATTTGACTCAGCATAATGTCCTCCAGATTAACCTATGTTATGAGAAGTTTCTCAGAGTCATCATTATTCTTCAGTGCTGAGTAATATTCCTTTGTGTGTATGTACTATATATGTAGTTTGTTTATCCATTAATATGTTGATAAACACTTAGATTGTTTCCATTTTTGACTACTGTGAATATTGCTGTGATGAACAAAGATATGCATTTATCTGTGTCATGGCTCTTATTTTGCTAGGATATTATATACTAAGTAGTTGTGGAATTGCTAGATGCCTTTGAGTTGTGTTGGAGGAGAATACTAAATGTGCCATGGGCTGCCAAAAGAACCAATAGATCTGTTTTGGAAGAAATGCAACCAGAGTGCTCCTTGGAGGCCA
>NW_006408544.1:8360029-8374141 GCF_000296735.1 Chrysochloris asiatica
TTTGCAGTGACTGGTCCCTCCTGACAATATGTCTGAAGTATGAGAGACGAAGTCTGGCCATCCTGGTCTTCAATGAGCACCCTGGCTGCACTTTTTCCAACACAGATATGTTTGTTCTTTTGGCAGCCCACGGCACTTTCAATATTCTCTTTCAGCACCATAATTCTAATGCATCAATTCTTCTACAATCTTCTTTATTCATTGTCCAACTTTCACATGCATATGAGGTTATTGAAAATACCATGGCTTGGGTCAGGCATATCTTAGTCCTCAAGCTGACATTTTTGCTTTTCAACACTTAAAGAAATTTGGTAAAGAACTATCTGGCCAACTGACTGGAAGAGATCCATATTTGTGCCCATTCCAGAGACAGGTGACCCAATGGAATGTGGAGATCATCGGACAATATCTTTGATATCCCATGCGAATAAAGTTTTACTAAGGGTAATACAGAAACAGAAGCATACATTGACAGAGAACTTCCAGAGGTTCAAGCCAGATTCAGAAGAAGACGTGAAATGAGGGATATCATTGCTGACGTCAGATGGATCTTGGATGAAAGCCAAGAATACCAGAAAGATGTTTACCACTGCTTTATTTACTATGCAAAGACCTTCGATTGTGTGGATCATGACAAGCTATGGACAACATTACAAAGTACGAGTATTCCAGAACACTTAATTGTATGCATGAGATTTTCCACAGTAGTTACATCATTTTATAGGCCCACTAGCAGTGAATGAGGGTTTCAATCTCTTCACAACTTAGCCGGCATTTTTTTTTTTTTAATTTTGTTATTGATACTGAGATGCTGTATCATTATTGTTTTGATTTGCATCTTTCTAGGAGTCCTGGTGTGGTGCTGTGGGTTAATGTGCCAGACTGCAACACCATTTGAACTGCAAAGTTGGCAGTTCAAGCTCAGCAGTCGTGCCTTGGAAACTCTATACAGGGTCTCTATGGATCGAAACTAACTCGATGGCACATAATAACAACAATGAATGGCTAATGATTGTTAGCCATTTCTTGTGAGCATTTCTTCATGTGTCTGTTGACCATCTGAAAGTTTTCTTTGGTGAAGTGTCTGTTCATGTCCTCGGTACATTTTTTAATTGAGTTGTTTGCATTTTGTTGTTGATGTATTGAAGTTTTCTATAGATTTTACAGATTACTCCTTTGTCTGATATTTGTTGCCAAAATTTCCCCCCAGTCTATAGGTTCTCTTTTTACTCTCTTGGTAAAATCTTTTGATGCATATAAAAGTCTAATTTTTGGGAGGCTCTGGTAGCGCAGTGGTTACAAGTCAGGCTGCTAACCTCAAGGTAAGCAGTTCAAAACTACTAACTGTTCCACCGGAGAAAGATGAGGCTTTCTGCTCCTGTAAAGATTTATAGCCTCGGAAACCCCGTACACGGTCGCTATGAGTCGGAACCTACTCCACGGCACACAACCACCACCACCACCAGTCATCTATGTTGATTTTTGCTGTTGGTGCGTTTTAAGATGTGTTTGATAAGTATATGTACATGGGTGTAAATCTCTATGGAAGCAAATTGCCACATTTTTCTTCCAAACCTCCAATCTTTCGGCAGCTGAGTGCTTTAATCACTGTGCCACTAGGGTTCCTAAAAAAAACACCAGGTGGTGTGAAATGACTGATGAAAATTTGACTTTTCTGAGGAAGATGCCACAGGTGTGATTCTGAGCTGCTGTAAGTGTGCTCTCCTCACATGCTGTGGAGAAATAGGTCACATAGCCTTAGGCACCAATTGGACTGGCTGAGTGAGCCTTAAGGACACTCCACTGTTAGGCTCAAGCATAACAATGTTGTGAGAAGGCACAGGACCCAGCACCTTTCCCTCCCTGCTCCCCCCACCCCATGTTTTTTTCTTAAGGTCATTTGGAGTTATGGCCACCTAACAGTGATGTTTGGTCAGAATGGGAAACCTAAGGGAAAAAAATTCTTTCTTTTCCTTCTTGTGCTGTAGTAAAATATTTAATGTCTCTTCTAGTCATAGTCTTTGCAAACTTCCACCAAACAACCTTTTCCAGATAGGTACAGTAAGAGATCTAGTGTGGCACTGTAGAATAAGTACTTTACCTCAAGCTTGAAATGCGAGCTTTTACTAACCGCTCCTCGGAAACCCTACACAGGGTCACTAGGAGTTGGAACCTACTTGACGGCACTTAACAAACAAAAACAGGGTAATGGAAGGTGAGGGGAAGATGCTGATGGATTGTATGATTCAGTTGTTATTGTTAACAGGGGTAATTATGACTGTGAAAACTTGGAACCCTAATGTGAGTATCAGGAGCAAGATTGGGGGATTTCGCCGCCATAATTCAGTATTGGGCATTTTGAGTTGGAGATGCTTGGGAGACAATTGAGAGGGGTTGTAAAGCCAGGCTCTGAACATATGAAATTTAGAAGAATAATCTGAGTTGGAGCTATAAGCCTGGAAATTGTTGGAGTACAGGATGTAATTTAAGCTATGTTGTATACTATAGGACCGAGTGGCAGCAACGATGGGCTCAAATGGAGCAATGATTGTGAGGTTGGTGCAGGACTGGACAGTGTTTTGTTCTGTTGTGGATTGGGTTGCTGTGAGTCGGTACCGACTCAATGGCACCTAACAACAATAAAATAGGACAGGATAATGTGTGGGACTGCAAAGTTAGTTTGAACTGTAGGGTCGGTGATTTAAACCCACCAGGTGCTCCTCGGAAACCTTATACAGGGTTGCTATGAGTTGGAACCAACTTGACAGCACTTAACAACAACAAAGGGCAGAGTAGAACTTCCTCATTAGGGTTTCCTTGGCTATAATCTTTATAGGAGCAGATTGCCGGGTTTTTCCCCACTGCAGAGCTACTGGTGAGATAGAATGGCTGTTGCTTCAGTTAGTAGACTGATGGTTAACTGTTATGTCACCAGGTTTCCTAAATTAAAATCATGGGCATGGGGAGTTGCCTTCAGAAAGAACACAAAATAAAATGGGCACGGAGTCTGAGACAGAACCCTGAGGCTACCAACATTCAGTGGTCTGGTGGACAGTGTGGTAGTCAACCTCTAAGATGGCTTGTAATACTCTGTCTCCCGAGGTTTACACTTTTGTATAGTTCCCTGGCAGTCCTTGGTTAATGTGCTTAGCTCTAACCAAAAGATTGGAGGTTTGATCTAACCGGAAGTACTTCAGAAGAAAGGTCTGGCAATTTATTTCTGAAAAATCAGCCTTTGAAAGTCATAGTGAGTACAGTTCTACTTTTCCTCACATGGGGTCACCATGAGCCCAAAATCAATTCAACAGCAACTCTTGGTGGTAGTGGTAGTTCCCTCCCAATTGTACCAGGGTACCCTTTGTGGCCAACAGAGAATGGCAGAGTGGTGCAATGTCACCTCTGAGATCATATTATAAAAGACATTGTGGTTTCTTTTTTGGTATTTTTTTCTGTCTCCATATATTTCTTGGATGACTTGCTCTTGGGGAAGCTAGCTGCTTTGCAGTTAGCAACCCCAGGGAGACAGAGAAAGGCTCACATGGTGAAGAACTGAAGCCTCCTACCAACAACCACATGACTGAGCTTGGCAGTGGATCCTCCAACCCTTCAGATGACTGCAACCACATTAGAGACTCGGAGTCTGAGTCACTTAGCTAAACTGCTCCCGAAGTTCTTACTCTAATAAATGGTGTGAAATGGCATTTGCTATTTTTAACGGTGAATTTTTTAGATCATTTGTAATGGCAGTTATAGATAATTGACATGGAGAGAGGGAGCCAGCAAGAAGAATGGCCAGACGTGGAATGACCACCTCCTGGTGCTCTTGGATTGAGACGTTGCATCTTTCCCATGACTTTAGGGTAACATGGATGTTGTCAAGTGCCATGGAGTTGGTTCTGAATCATAGGGACCCTGTAATAGGGTTTCCAAGGAGCAGTTGGTGGGTTTGAACCACCAAAATTGTGATTAGCAGTTCAGTGCTTATCCTTTAGCACCACACAAAGACTCATGGGATAACATGGCTAGTGCTCCGGAAAAAGCCAAAGCCAAGGGGCAGTGGTGGGGGGATGGTCAGTCACTGTGACCACCCTGCCAGAGTCTGCTGTGACTCAGCCACCTGTCTGTTTTCTGATGTTGGCTATGAAAACTCCCATTGGCTCAAGTACTATCCTCCCCTCCCATTGTCCTTTTGGAGCTGGAGGTTTACTTAAAAACAAAGCATCAAGAAATTAAATTATATGCGGTTTATTTAAGCAGTTAATCTGTATGCATACCGGGTGACCTTTCTGGTCTGAAAAAAGGAGGGGCTCATTTTATGCTTATTACAATGAGGTTTTAAGTAATAAAGAAGACATACATGTAGAATAGAAAATTAACCATTGGCTAATCTTGATGTGAAGGAGCTGTGGTAGCGTAGTGGTTATGAGTTGGGATGCAAACCTCAGGGTCAGTGGTTCGAAACTATCTGTTCCGTGGGAGAAAGGTGAGGCTTTCTGCTCCCATAAAGATTTACAGGCTCAGAAACCCTGTACAGGGTCGCTGTGAGTCAGAACTGACTCCACGGCACAGTACAACAACAACAGCAACAATCTTGATGTGATGGTCTGGCCAGTCCTCCATTCATTAACACAAATCCTCAGGTAAATGTTGGTTGTGTTGTTAAGTGCTGAAGAAGTCAATTCTGACTGATAGTGACACTGTATAGGGTTTCCTAGGAGCAGTTGGTGGGTTTGAACTGCTGACCTTGTGGTTTGCAGTCCTGTTCTGAAGCTACAATGCCACACCAGGTAAAAGTTGTTGTTGTTGTTGTTAGGTGCTGTCAAGTTGGTTCCAACCCATAGTAACCCTGTATAGGGTTTCGAGAAGTGGCTGGTGAGCTAGAACCTCTGACCTTGTAGTTGAAAATGACCTTGCAGTCCAGCGTATTAACCCACAGTGCCACACCAGGACTTTCAGGTAAAGGTAGGAGGTTTTTAAATAATGAAGGTAATTCAACTTCTCAGGAAGACCTGAAGTTTTTGAGTTATTTCTCAGGAAGCAAGGGAAATTATTCAAAGTTACAATCTTCATAAGATAAACAGAGGTAATTTATGGTTGACATATGTCTTTGTCACCAAGAGGAATCTGTGGGACTTTGTGTCTCCACATTATTTCTTTTTATCTGGTTTTAGGGTATATTCCACAATGACCAGTAATCTTTGTGAAATTTCTTTAGTAATCAGAGAAATCTGTCAATTTTGGCCTGTTTCCTTTTCTATTAATACCCTGTTGGGTTGCAGGTTGTACAAAGCCCTAGAGCTCAGGACCCTCTGGTTACTTCCAGTTGGCTAGGATTCCATCCAGTGAGCCCTGTCACTCCACCCTGGCTCCATTTCTTGAATAACTCAGACCTTCCGCCTCCCTTCTTGGCGTCATTTTCCTGTGGGACAACCAGCTCTTCCAGGACTCTCAGCTTCAGAGATTGCGCAAATCTGTAACCTGAAGTTCTCTTCTCAGCTCTGACTTGCAGGCTCAGTTCCTCTCCTCTCCTTTCTTACCTATAAACAGAGACTTAACCCTAGAGTTCCCAGCCCTGAGCTCTATAGCTCATAGCTAAACTACAAAGAAAATTAAACAACAACAAAACAAACCAGTTGCCATTGAGTTAATTTAATCAAGGTGACACCATGTGTGTCAGAGGAGAACTGTACTCCACAGGATTTTTAATGACTATGATCTTTTGGAAGTAAGTTGCCAAGCTTTCTTTCAAGGTGACTTTTGGTTGGTAGTGAAGTGCGTACTGTTTGTATCACCCAGAGACTATAGTTCTCATGGTAGGAAACTGATACTTGATCATAGGCCAAGGAGCTGGGAAGTGAGAATGGACTCAAGCCTAGCAACCGTAGTGAGGTCGGCCCAGGATTGGGCAGTGTTTTGTTCTGCTGTGCATAAGGTCGCTATGAGTCGGTACCGATTTGATGGCACCTAACAATAACAACAACAAGAAGAAAAGAAATATATGGTCTTACAGTCTGGTGGAGGTAATCTGAAATCAGTGTGTTGGCAGGCACACGTCCTTTCTGAGTGTTCCGGGGAAACATCCTGTCTTGTCTTTTCAGCAGGCCTGGGTGTTCCTTGGCTTTGCAGCATAATCTGTTTCACATGGATATTTTCCATCTGTTTGTTTTTCTATGTGTCTTCTATTTTATAAGACACCACTAAGATTGGGTTAGGGTCTACTCTACTCTAGTATGACCTCCAGTTAACTGATGACATCTTTAAAGACCCTCTTTCCAAATAAATTCGTTCAAACAGATTGTTGTTGTTGTTAGGCGCCATGGAGTTGGTTTTGACCCTATGCCAATAAAACAAAACACTGTCTGGTCCTGTGCCATCCTCACAATCATTGCTATGTTTGAGCTCCTTTTTGTGACTTTTGTGTCAGTCCATCTCAATGAAGGGCTTCCTCTTTTTCCCCAATCCTCTGCTTTACCAAGCATATTGTCCCTCTCCAGAGACTGGTCTTCAATAAATATATGTTTGAACTCACCAGCCCTGGGAAAAAGATGTGACAGGCTTCTTCCATAAAGATTTACAGCCTTGGATACTATTTGGGGCAGTTCTAGTCTGTTCTTTAGGGTCACTGTGAGTCAGAATTGACTCTACTGCAGCGAGTTTGTTATTGTTTTAAAATCTCTCTGAGATTAAAATTAATCAGAATTGGTCACCCCTTTTGCTAACAAGTTTATTTCTGGCTTCGTTTATTTTTCTCTTTCCCTCTCCCTCCCTCTATTCCTTCCACTTCTCCCTTCTTCTCTTATTTCCTTCATCCCTTCCTTTCTTCATAATTTAATTCAATAAATACTTATTGATCCAACTATGAACTCTTAGGTTGACTGACCATACAGATGTGCCTGGAACTTTCTCAATTTTAGTACCAAAACTTCCATGTCCTGGGAAATCCTTCAGTCCTAGGCACACCAGCATGTTGATCATCGGGTTAGGTGCTGAGCCCTGGACCACCAGAGAGGTGAATTGGATGAGCCTCTGCCTTTAAGGACCAGGAGGGATCTTGGAGAGCTGCAGGAGCAATTCAATGAATCCAAAGGATTAAGGAAGGGAGGCTTGAGAACAAACATACTTTGGAATAACATGTTAAGTGCAGAAGAATAACACTTGGCCAACCATAGATAGCACTGTAGGGATGGAGATCAGAGAGGCCTTCCTGGAGGAATGGCATTTGGTATAAGCTGTAAAGAGTGGAATTAGGCAGAGATTGTGGGTTAAAGGAGCGAGACGTTCTAAAAAAGGCAAAAGCCAATTTTTCTCTTTTCCCATTGTTTCTAAACCTCCTTTCACCCCTTATTTTGGGCTAAGCCTGCTTGTTTGATTTCTTTGGTAAAGTCTTACAGCAAAATTAAACTTTAACTGTCCCATTGAATATATGGGCAGACTGAGGGCATGAGGAGATCTACTTGCCTAGGATCACAGTGTTCAGCATTCATGAAAGAGCTTTGCCTGCAATTTGGCTCTCAGCCCAATGTGTTGTCCAGTGTACCCCAAACTGTTCATCTCAGGAAGCTGAATTTGACCCTTCAGTCAAAGGTCCTCGGGCTGCTGTGGAGATAGAGTCCAACTTGCCTGATAGGAAAATGGCCAGCCTCCAGACCTCTGGCTCCTGCCTTGCCCACATTCCTTGATAGCCTGAGCCCTTTCCCTTCACCTCACACACACTTAGGCTCAGGCACCAGCCAGAGGCAGCAGGGATCACTCTAAAGCAAGTCTATCTCCGTGGAACAAGCTATTCAGAAAGCAAAGTCCCCAGAATTCAGGACTAAAGGTTAAGCCAAAGGTTCTCTCTCTCTTTTTTAAAACGTTGTCTTTTTATTGATTATGGTGGTGGTGGTGTGCCGTGAAGTTGGTTCCAACTCATAGAGACCCTGTACAGAGTTTCTGAGGCTGTAAATCTCTACGGGAGCAGAATGCCTCATCTTTCTCTGCAGAACAGCTGGTAGTTTCAAACTGCGACCTTGAGGTTAGCAGCCCAATTCATAACCACTGTTACCAGAGCTCCTTTTTATTGATTATAACCATATCCAAATGGATCTCTGGTAGCATAGTAGTTATGAATCAGGATGGTAACCTCAGAGTCAGCAGTTCAAAACTACCAGCTGTTTCGCAGGAGAAAGATGAGGCTTTCTGCTCCAATAAAGATTCACAGCCCCAGAAACACTGTACAGGGTTGCTATGAGTCAGAACTGACTCCATGGCACATAACCACCATCACTATATCCAAAACCAACTATAAGAATATTGAACTAAAACGTAATGTGGGAGATATTGTATTGTTAAGTACTGTGGAGTCAGTTCCAACTCATAGTGACCCCGCACAGGGTTTCCGAGGCTGTAAATCTTTACGGGAGCAGAAACCCTCATCTTTCACCTGTGGAACAGCTGGTAGTTTCAAACTGCTGACCTTGAGTTTAGCAGCCTGATTTGTAACCACTATGCTACCAGAGCTCCTTAATGTAGGAGACAGGCATTTTACATACATTATCTGATTTGATCTCCCAAATAACCTTATAAAGTAGCTACTCCTATAACCTCCATTCTATAATTAGCCACCTGAGATTTAGAGAGATTATGAAATTTGTCCAGGATTTGGACCTCAGCCAGTCAGAAACCCAAGATGTTGCTCTTGGCTGAAACTTCTGGCAGCTAGAGTCAGACCCCTGAGGGTAGAAACTGTTGAAACCTTGGTGGTGGTGGTTATGTGCCGTGGAGTCGGTTCCAACTCATAGTGACCCTGTAAGGATTTCCGAGGCCGGGGGTTTCGAACTGCTGACCTGAAGGTTTGCAGGCCGATTCGTAACCACTACACTACCAGAGCTCCTTGGTGGTAGTAAATTAGGTCTGAGAAAGTAAAAAGAGAGTGGAGCCGGACAGGACACGAGGGGAAAGAAGGCTGTAGGAATCCACACACTGGAGCCCACCTTCATAGTAAAACATACCCTCCAATTTTCAGAAAGGAACAGAGATTTTATTTGCTGAGGGCACACTGTTAGTTGCCCCCTAGATGAAGCTGGTTGAGAAAAGTGCTGAGTCATTGTCCCTAGTTGGGGGGAGGAATGGGAAGAGGAGGAAAGAAAGAAACAGAGAAGGGGGAGAGAGAGACAAGGAAATAAGTTCTTTTGGAATGTCATATAGAGTTTTCTCTGATGTGCCAAACACACCCCTTCTCCCTATAGGTTCTGAAGCAATTGAAAGATATTTGTATCTCTTTCTTGGCATCTGGGAAACTGGGTATATGAATGCAGGTGTTCCCAAGCTTCAGGATTCCCCCATGGACTCAGGGCCCAAGCTAATTAGTACAATTACATAGATTAGCACATACATCAGCATATTACCTTTTTCCCTTGCCTTCTGACACAGCCATCCAAACAAGTTACATAACCATATATATGTCTTAACTTAAGTTCCACTGAAAAGCAGAGGCTGAGGCCAAGATTTGCTTGCAGGGACTGATCCCAGCTCATAAGAGTGGGGACCTGGGAAAAGTGAGAGGAAGGGAGGTAAAACCAACCCAACCTATTTATTGAGCTTGCTACCACTGGAGGCAACTGAGTGTCAATCCTGCTGGGGACCCCCAGAGGAACTGTGTCAAATGCTCCTGAAAATTGCTTGCCTCAGGCATGGAAACCAAACTCACTGCCTTCAGTGGATTCAGACTCAGCCACCCTGATAGGGCTGAGTAGAATTGCTCCTTAGGGTTTCCAAGGCTGAAAATCTTTATGGGAATAGACATCTTTCACCCATGGAGTGGCTGGTGGGTTCAAACTGCCAACCTTTTGGTTAGCAGCCCAATGTGTAACACAGTACACCACCACGGCTCCTTAAGGCATGGAAGAAGGGAATATTTGTTCCCTGGCCTTACCAGGTATGTATGTGTACCAGCACTGGTACACATATATGCCTGGTAGGGCCAGGGAGTTTTCACTCCTGGGGCAAACCCCGACCAATGGAGCTAGTGAATAAATATTCCCTCTAACTCAGCAGTTTGAAACTACCAGCTGTTCCGTGGGAGAAAGATGAGGCATTCTGCTCCAGTAAAGATTTACAGCCTTGGAAACCCTGTATGGGGTCACTATGAGTCGGAACCAACTCCATGGCACACAGTCACTAGCCACCACCATAACTACAGGTATCCCACTTCACAGCAGCAGGGAAGTTCTAGGGAATAAAGCAAGGGGTATGCGGTGAGGAGAGGGGTCAACAGGAGAGGTGTCAACTATGTGCAACTGTCTGCCTCAGCAAGTCAGACCAAAAATGTGGGCCAAAAGGATGTGAAAAGTGAATAAAGGTTGCCTGAGTGGACATACTATAATGTACACACTGGAAAGCACTCTCTTGACAACTTCTGATACACTGACATGGGGGGAACTGAGGCTCATTTGAGATCACTCAGGGAGTCACAGGCAGACTTGAGGCTAGAATCCTTGTTTCCTAACTCCCACACAAGGGTCTGCAAATTACTGGGTTTACACAGAAGCCACCTTTCCAAGAACAGGGTCACTTTGCATGCAGGGCAGTGCCTGAGTTCTGGATTTGGGCATTCCCAGAAGGGAATGCCCACATGGCCTTTCTTTCTTTCTTTGTTTCTTTCTCTCTCTCTCTCTCTCTTCCTTCCTTCCTTTCCTTTCTTTCTCTCTCTCTCTTTTTCTTTCTTTCTTTCTTCAGAACCATTTAAAAATGTAAGCTTCTTGTCTATGTTATTTATCATTTTACCCCCAATGCAAGTCTCCTTATCCAGTGGGGGAAAAATTCCTGGCCCTCAAGTGCAGCCTGTCTATCAGTGCCTAGCTTGGATGTTGCTATGATGATGAATAGCTTTCAGTAGAGAGTTCAGACTAAGAAAGACTAGGAAGAAAGTCTAAGTGATCTGCTTCCAAAAAATCAGTCAGTGAAAACCCTATCAAATACAATGGTCTGAACCCATTGGTCATAGGGTTGCTATGAATCAGGGGTGGTTCTATGGCAACTAATAACACCACCCAACATAGTCCACCCAAACGAAACCCACTGTTGTTGAATAGATTTCAACTCATAATGACTCAATAGGACAGAGTAGAACTGCCCACAGGGTTGCCAAGACTGTAAGTCTTCCCGGAAGCAGACTGCCACATGTTTCTCCCATACAGTGGCTGGTGGTTTTAACCACTGACCTTTTTGGTTAGCTGCGGAGTAATTTAATCACTATACTATCAGGGCTCATTGGCACCGAGTATGCGCTCAATAAATATATATGTGATGAAACAATTAATCAATTTGATGACTGACAGGAGGAAATTGGCCCCTCTCCTGGCTCGTTTCTCTTGTACGCAGGTAAAAACCATCTCTTTGATGTTTATTTTCATGAGGACTGACATGCCTCTGTTACTGAAGGTCTGTACCTCAGGATCTGCTGGGTTTGTTAGTTCTCTGATGCAGCCTCTGTTCTGTTCACGCACTTTCACTTTTCCTCTCATTTGTCAGGACTGTACTCTTCCTTCCTAGGATCATATCTTTTGCTCATTTCCTTCAGAGTTTTACACAGTTTACAGTTTTACACAGAACTAAAAGTATCTATCACACAATCTACAGAAAATGGTTGGGGTCTGGTGTTCTTGGAAAAGTAGAGACTCTGAGACACACCCAACTGTATCACATGTCATCCTTAATTAGCTAGCCTCATGATAAAGTCATCCCCTCAGCTGGATGGGAACTTGTTGGCAGATCCTCCTGCACTTTCTGGAGTTGATGGGGGACAGAATCTACAGTATAACTGACTTCTGTTCAGTGTCTGGAAAAGGACATCATGCTTAGAAATAGGAAGACCCTCAATAAGATGGATTTACAAAAGAGTCCTGGTGTGGCGCTGTGGGTTAATGCACCAGACTGCAAAGCCCTTTGAACTACAAGGTCAGTGGTTCAAGCTCACCAGTCACTCCTTGGAAACCCTATACAGGGTCGCTGTGGGTCGGAACCAACTTGATGGCACGTAACAACAACAACAACACAATGGCTGCCACAGTGGACTCAAACATAACAACAGTTGTGATGATGGCACAGGACCAGGCAGTATTTTGATCTGTTTGGATTGTTATGAGTCAGAATCTACTTAGGCACCTAAGAACAACAGCCCCACCCAGCCACTTCACATTCCAACCTGCCCTCCCAGGCTCTACCTGTTCCTCTACCTGCACTCCCCAATCTCATACTTTCAGGACCAAATTACCCAGCCAGAGTCAATTGAGATTGCTTGTGAGCAAATACAACTTTGATAGAAGATGCTGGGCAGACCACAAACATCAGGAAGTCCCAGATGCCAGGGCAGGAAGCCACCTTTTTGCCCTTTCCCTACTTTGGGCTCTGATTTAGCAATGACAACCATTCCTCATTCTTGCACCAACTTTATAAAGTACATTGAGCATTGCCATGATCTCAGGATCCTATGACAATCCCCGAAGACGTTTAGGTGAGTAGGAATGATAAGGTTGCGTGTAAACACAAGGTTGAATGGAATGCAGCAAGGACATAAGAAAAAATTGTAAAGCTCTCCAGGTGATTTTCACATGCAGTCAACGTTGATAGCCATTGCTCTAGACATTTTTTTTTTCTCCCTACGAACACAATATGGGCCCTGCTTTCCCCTGTCAAAGTACCAATACTCACCACTCCTTCAGTTTGTCTAACATCTTGGAAATTAGGGTGTGGAAAGTTGAGGATGGTGGTAAGGTTTGACACTCCATCAGATGGCAGCTACAGGGACCCAGCCACTAGAGATGCTGATATGTTGTCCAGAAATGTATCCGCATAGCATGATGAAAATATTTCACATAAGTCACTTCTTTCGTTTTCTCCTTCTTACATCCCAGCTATAATAGTAAATTCCTTCAATATTCATTCAACAAACATTTATTAAGTGCTCACTGTGTGCTGGGTTCTGGGGGAAGTGGAGAGGACTCTGACAGAGAACCTCCTTGACAGGTTGATAGAGAAATAGTTAAGAATGGTGCCATGTGATGGGCGCAGAACGCAAGCAAAATTTCTTATCTGCTTAGTCTTCAAAGGTAGTTTATACTTTCACTAATGCACCTGATCATAGTTTCACTGAATGCCTTTATCTGTCTGTCCTGGATTAACTGTGCAAAGGGGAGCAGAGACAAATTCAGTCTCTGACTTGCAACAGAATGTGAGGATTTAAGATAAGAGTAACCACTCAACTAACTGCTACAAGGGAGGAAGTGAACAAATCCTAGAAGAACTGTAGATTAAGGTAGCACATTTAGAATACTGCTTTGATTGACATGTCTGAAGCTCTGAAAGAATGTGGATGTAGATTTCCTAGAGGAAAAAAGCAATTGGGAAGGATTTGGATAAAAGTGAAGTTTCATTGTCTCCATTTCCTTCATACTTTCCCTGACAAATGGGAATTTATAATTACTAAAGACTCCTGGTGTGGTGCTATAGGATCAGCACTGGACTGAGAACCACAAGGTTGACAGTTCAAACCCACCAGCTGCTCATTGGAAACCCTATACAGTGTTGCTATGAGTTGGAACCAACTATGGCACTTAACAACCACAAAAGACCCGAGGATTGTGGAAATCATAAAACAATATCATTAATATTATATGCAAATAAAATTTGCTGAAGATAAATCAGAAATGACAGGGAGTTGACAGAAATTCAAGCTGGATTAAGAAGAGGACATGGAACTAGGGATATCATTGCTGATGTCAGATGGATCTTGGTTGAAAGTAGACAATATCAGAAAGATGTTTACTTGTATTTTATTAACTATGCAAAAGCATTGACATAACAAATTATATGCAGTAAAATTGCAAAGAATGGAAAGTCCAGAACACTTAATTGTGCTCCTGAGAAACATATACATAGATCAACAGGCAGTCATTAGAACATAACAGTTAGGGGATATTGTTGTTGTTGTTAGGTGCCATCGAATCGTTATTGATTCATAGCAACCTTATGCACAGCAGAATGAAACACTGCCCGATCCTAATCCAACGTCACTACTGTTGCCATGCTTGAGTCCATTGATGCTGCCACTTGGCCAATCCATCTCATTGGGGG
>NW_006408544.1:8375407-8378980 GCF_000296735.1 Chrysochloris asiatica
CCAATTCCTTCAATGCACCTTGGACTTCCTCCTTCAGTATCATTGGCTCTTGATCATATGCTACCTCTTGAAGCAGTTAACATTTACCATTTTCTTTTGGTACAACGACTCTGTGTATTCCTTCCATCTTCTCTTGATGCTTTCTGCATCATTCAATAATTTGCCCAGAGAATCTTTCAATAATGACAGTCAAGCCTTGAATTTTTTCTTCAGTTCCCCTAGCTTGAGAAATGCTGAACGTGTTCATCCTTTTTGGCTTTCTGATTCCAAATCTTTGCACATTTTGTTTTAATATTTGACTTTATCTTCTCGAGTTGACCTTTGAAACTTTCTGTTCAGCTCTTGGACCTCATAATTTCTTTCATTTGCTTTAGCATCTCTGGAGAGCAAGTTTCAGTGTCTCTTCTGACATCCATTTTTACTTTTTCCTTCTTTCTTGTTTACTCAATGACTTTTTGCTTTCTTCATGTATGGTGTTCTTGATGTCATCCCACAACTCTTCTGGTCTTCAGTCTTTAGTGTTTAATGTATCAAATCTGTTCTTTAGATGATCCCTAAATTCAGGTGGAATATATTGAAGGTCATATTTTGGCTCTCATGGATTTGTTTTCATTTTCTTCAGCTTCAGTTTGAATTTGTATATGAGTAATTGATTGCTGTTCCACAGTCTGCCCATGGCCTTGTTTTCATTGATAATATGGAGCTTTTCCATTGTCTCTTTCTCTAGTCAATTTGATTACTATGTATTCCGTCTGGTGAGGTCTATATGTATAGTCTTCTCTTATACTGTCTAAAGAAGGCATTTGAAATGAACAAATCATTGATTTTTCAGAATTCTATCATGTGATCTCCAGCATCATTTCTGTCACTAAGGCCATATTTTGAACTACTGATCCTTCCTCTTTTTTCCCAACCTTGGCATTCCAATCACCAGTAATGATCAATACATCTTGATTGCATGTTTGATTGATTTCAGATTGAAGAAGTTGGTAGAATTCTTCTATTTCATCCTCACTGGCTCTAGCGATTGGTGCATACATTTGTATATTAGTGGTATTAACTGGGCTTCCCTATAGGTGCCTGGATATTACCCTATCCCAGATAGCGTTGTACCTCATGACTGATCTGGATATGTTCTTCTTGACAATGAATGCAGCACCATTCCTCTTCAAGTTGTAATTTCCTGCATATTAAACCATGTGACCATCAAATTCAAAATGGCCAATACCAGTCCATTTCAGCTCACTAATGCCTAAGAAATCAATGTTTATGCGTTCCATTTCATTTTTGACAAATTCCTATTTTCCCAGATTCATAATTTGTACATTCCATGTTCCGATTTTCAATGGATTTTTACAGCTCTTTCTCTTAATTTTGAGTTGTGCCCCATCAGCAAATGAAGGTTCTGTGGACTTTTTTCCCATGGGTTTTACTCCATTTGTGTCATCACAGTCAACTCTACTTTAAGGAGGGTGGTCTTCCCTGGTCGCATTTTAAGTGCCTTCCAACCTGAGGGGCTCATTTTCTGGCACTATATCTGAAAGTGTTTCTCTGCTATCCATAAGGTTTTCAGTTACTAAATATCCGGAAGTAGTTCGTCACTCCTTCTTCCTAGTCTGTCTTCATCTGAAAGCTCATCTGAAACCTGTCCACCATGGTGACCCTGCTGGTATTTAAAATACAGGTGGCATAGCTTTCAGAATCACAGAAACTCACAAGCCACCACAGTACAACAAACTGACAGATGAGTGCTGGAACAAGGGGGATACTACGTGGTTTTAAACCAGGAAATGTGTCCATCAGTGTTGTATCATTTCACCTTACTTATTTAATCTGTATGCTGAGCAGATAATCCAAGAAGTTTGACTATAGGAAGAAGAATGTGGTATCAGGATTGAAGAAGGACTTATTAACAACCTGCAATATACAGATGACACAACTTGGCTTGCTGAAAGGGAATAGGACTGGAAATACTGATGAATATCAAAAACTATAGCATTCAATATAGATTGTACCTCATTGTAAAGGAAACAAACCCCTCACAAATGGACCAATAAATAACATCATGATAATGGAGAAAAGATTGATGTTGGTAAAGATAGCTTTTAGTTTGGATCCGTAATCAATGCTCATTGAAGCAGCAGTCAAGAAATCAAAGGACATATTGCATTAGGTAAATTTGCTGCACAAGACCTGTTTAAAGTGTTCAAGGAAAAAAAAAAAAAAAAAAAGATAACAGTTTGAGGACTAAGGTGCACCTGACCCAAGCCATGTTATTTTCAGTTGTCTCATGTGCATGGGAAAGATGGTCAATGAATAAGGAAGATCATAGAAGAAGTAATGCATTTGGATTATGGTATTAGCAAAGAACATTGAAAGTACCATGGACTGCCAGAATAGTGAATAAATCTGTCTTGAAAGAAGTACAGCCAGAATGTTCCTTAGAAGTGACGATGGTGAGACTTCATGGCTTGTATTTTGGACATGTTGTCAGGAGAGAACAGTCCCTGGAGAAGGACATCATGCTTGATAAAAGTGGAAGGTCAATGAAAAAGAGGAAGACCCTCCAAGGAGATGTAATGACAGAGTGGCAACAACAATAGGATCACAATTGTGATAGACAATGTGTCCTTCTGCTGTGCATAGGGTTGCTATGAGTTGGGATCAACTCAGTAGCAACTAACATCAACAACAATAACAGCAAAGATCTAAAGGCATGCATAATAGTGGCCTTTTAGACAATAACACAGGGCAGAGAGAGTTGCTTACTCTACAATCTGGGAGATGGTGCAATGGCATTGGTAAGTTTAACAACTGGCTCTCCAGGTGAAGAAAGCCTAGATTTGTAGTATTTAGCAAGTTCTGTGATGGAAATACTCCCATCACAGCCAATTTCAAGTTGCCAATGGTATCAATGATATCACTGGACTTAGAGTTGGGAAGCAATGTACACAATCAACTCTTGTGAGGGAGTGCTTGCCCATTCCATCACTACTGGGTTGGTTTGGTGTGATGCCTCACTTTAATATGGTCTTCCTTGCCATGATCTTGTGACACCTACAAAATGATTGGTCAGGATTATGCAAATAAGGTTCTTGTGATCCACCAACGGAATTTGGCAGCTTGCTGTTAGGTAAGATTTTGTGTCAACTTGGCTAGGCCAGGATTCCCAGTGGTCTGGCAGTTAAGATGTAGTTATCACTGCCATGATGAGATCTAATATAACACAGTCAACCCCATAATATGAGCTGATGTGATCACCCTGTTCTGATATAATTACCCAATGTGTTGTAAATCCTTACTTTTATGATGTTAATGAGGTTGGATGCAATCTACAAGTTTAGGTTGTATCTTGAGTCAATCTCTTTTAAGATATAAAAAAAGAGGCATGAGCAGACAGAGAGGGACTTGCTACCACCAAGAAAGAAGAACCAGGAATGGAGTTTGTCCTTTGGACCTGGTGCCCTGCACGTGAAGCTCCCAGATCTAGGGAGTGGTTGATATCAAGACAAATGGCAGTCTCTAAGGAATGCTTATTACAATAAAATGTGCAAAGATCTGGAATCAGAAAAA
>NW_006408544.1:8380175-8386171 GCF_000296735.1 Chrysochloris asiatica
GTCAGCTTGAGGACTAAGGTGCGCCTGACCCAAGCCATGGTGTTTTCAATAACCTCATATACATGTGAAAGCTGGACAATGAATAAGGAAGACCGTAGAAGAATTGATGTCTTGTGTTGGAGGAGAGTACTGAAAGTGCCATGGACTGCCAAAAGAACCAATAGATCCGTTTTGGAAGAAGTGCAGCCAGAGTGCTCCTTAGAGGCCAAGATGGCCACACTTCTTCTCTCCTACTTTGGACATATTGTCAGGAGGGGGCAGTCACTGGAGAAGGATATCATGTTTGGTAAGGTGGAGGGTCAGAGATGGATTGGCCAAATGGCAGCATCTATGGACTCAAGCATGGCAACAATAGTGAGGTTGGCCCAGGATCGGGCAGTGTTTCATTCATAAGGTCGCTATGGGTCGGAACCAACTTGATGGAACCTAACAATAAAACAGCAAGGAATGCTGGGACTATAGATGCTAAAAGGAGACAACGATCTTTCTCTAGTGCTGGTACTCTGAATTTGAACTTCTAGCTTTCCAAACTGTTAGAGAATAAATTTCTGTTGGTTAAAGCTGTCCACTTATGGTATTTCTGTTATAGCAGCATCAGGTAACTTACTAATTATATAAATAGAGTACAAGGAACCCCTATGGGGTTGTTGTTGTTAAGTGCTGTCGAGTTGTTTCTGACCCATGGTGACCCTGTACAGAGTTTCCGAGGAGTGATTGGTGAGCTTGAACAGCCAACTTTGCAGCTCAAACCAACTTTGCAGTCCAGCGCATTAACCCACAGCGCCATACCAGGACTGCGCTATGGGGGTGGAACAATGCATATAAGGTATATGGAACCCTATTGAATGAATTGGTTAACTTTGCCATCCTTCTAGGCTTAAAAAAGAACCAGTTCCAGACTAGAGGGGCGAACCTCACTACTATCGAGAAGAAGAGATGGGAATAGAGCAAATTCTTTGAACTCAGGTCTCTGTACTGAGAGACAGAGAGAGCTGTAGTAATAGAGAGAGCTGTAGTAATAGAGATGGCACTAGACAGTGAGAAACAACAGTAGAAAAATGGTGACATCAGAATCAGGAGACCAATATAAGATGGTCCAATGGGCTTCCCAGTCTACAGAGTGAGGTGGCTACAGTGGGTATGCCAATCTATGGAGAGAAAGAGGTGAATGCCTTTAGGCAGGAGATTTCCTGACAGAGTGGGATGCCTTAGGGCTCTTTTGGGGAGCTAGAGAAGTTTGTAACACTTGCCCAAGCAGTGCAGAGACCAGCCCAACGGGCCCGGAGGTGAGGGAGAGGACTGCCTCTGAGCATGGCTGAGGAGCTGTCCTGAAAAACAAAACAAAACACTGCCCAGCTCTGCTCTGTGTTCACAGTAGTTGCTGTTTGAGCCCATTGTTGCAGGCAGTGTCAATCCATCTTACTGATAGTCTTTTTTTTGCTGACACTCTACTTTACCAAGCATGATATCCTTCACCAGAGACTGGTACTCTCCTGTTCACATGTTTAAAGTAAATGAGATGAAGTCTTACTGTCTTCACTTTTATGAATGTTGTGGTTGTACTTATTTCAAGATAAGATTTGTTCGTTCTTCTGAAAGTCCATGGTATATCCAAGATTCCTCATCAACACCATAATTCAAAGGCATCAATTCTTCCTTGATCTTTATTTTTTGGCTAGCTTTCACATGCACTGTTGTTGTCAAGTGCCTTTGAATCAGCTCTGACTTATAGCGACCATGGAGGAGAATATTGAAAGTGCCATGGGCTGCCCAAAGAACCAAAGGGTACACTTCACAAGCCTATCCCCTGGCCATCAACACACAGACCCTCTCCCTCACAGAGTCCAGAGTCCTCAGCCACTCCATCTCTCCATGTCATCATCTCTGACTCCATCTCTGGCATTGCTGCTTCTCTGGATAGGGTCCTGTACTCTGCTCTTCTCTCTTGATGGTCCCAGGGACCTCTGCTCCTGGACTGCAAGATCAAATACTCCCCTCCTTTTGTTACAAAAGGTCTACCTTTACATTTCCAACCTCACAGTCAGACCTGATAGCAATCATTCACTATTGAACCACAAGAGTCTTATCCCCATCTCTTTTCATCAGCCCTGTCCAGACAGGTTGTAAACCACTCAGTGGAGATTCTACCTTCCCCCACACCCTTTGGAACTAGGTTCCCTCTTGAAAGCTTGTAGACCAGTCACTTCTTGCCTTTGTAGCCACCCTCCCCCCCTTTGGGTAGCCAGTGTCTAAGTTGCCCATCCTTGTCGACCCTGTATACCGAGGGGGTGGGTGTGATCCTCACTGTAAAGATTTGTTCCCCTCCTTTGAGCTACTACATCCACAAGCATAGGTCAAGTTCATCAAATTGTATCAGGTTACTCTTTTTTTCCCTTTTCTTTCTTCCTCTAGTTGAGTTCTGGTCATCCAGCCATTGAAGTCAGGTCAAATGGGTACTATCTGCAAGTATGGGTGTTCTAGTGCCTCTCCCCTCACTTCATATCAGCTGAACACTTCACTCTTTGCTCTAGTCCTCTGTGGCCATGTCCCTGTCCCTGGACCCAGGAGTGCCCAGGTGGACAGGAGTCTATTGAACGTGGTCAGACTTAGCTCACAACTTCATTGCTTTTTTTTACTCCATTTCCCCTTATCGGTGACCAATGTGGTCAACAACAAGACCACATGCCTGCTTGTGTATTCCTCTTGAGTCTTAGTCTTGGAAGGGGGTTTGCCCTGAGGGGACCTGACCACTTGCCTGGATGGCTCCTGGGCGAACAACTTGCTTGTTCTTGTAGAAGTCAATAAGACTGCCATTATTGTTTTCTGTTTTTTCCTGTTGGTCTTTCTTTCAAGAAGCATCTTCCGTTCTAGCTGCTCCAGGCTGGTCTGCTTGTCCTTTCAGTGGAAATTTGCCAACTTCAAAGGTTGTGGATGAGGATGAGAATTCCACCTATGGTCTTATTCAATGCAAAGGCTCTGCAGGAAGCCTCCATCACTGTGCAAGTTCTAGCCCCATTTTAGGTATTCCAATAAGTTATAGGCTGAAGACAGACTTACAAGCTTTCTATGGTGATGTTTCTGGTTATTACTTTCTCTTCCCCTTAAGTGTCTATTTCACAATAGTAGGTAAGGGAAACCGAGATTCAAAAGAAAGCCAAGCATCTTAACATTATTTCCCCTCTTTTACCTATACAAACCATACCACAATCCCTGTGTCCCAGAGTGCTGTTGTTCCAAGGTTGTGCATACATCATTATTTACCTCTGTCCTACTTAGCCCATGCAAACCTGCCTAACTGTTCTCCCATCCACTTTGTTCTTCCATTCCCCTTCCCCTTCTAGTGTATTGCCACACCCCTAGCACCCAAACTATCCTGTATCTATTCCCTACCCTGTGCTCCACCTTCCCCTCCCTCCCCTCACTCCACCCCATATACCCCATTAACCAGCAAAGATTTTGTTTTTTTTTCTTTCAGTGTAGTAGTCTACCAATTCTTGAAGTCTTGTTTTTTGCCAGTGCCTTCAGTGCAGCTTGGACTTCTTCCTTCAATACAATTGATTCTTGATCATATGCTACCTCTTGAAATGGTTGACCATCTACCAATTCTTTTTGGTACAGTGAATCTGCATATTCCTTCCATTTTTTTTGAGGCTTCCTGAATTTTTAATATTTTGCCCATTGTTGTTGTTATGAAGTGCCACCAAGTCGGTTCTGACCCATAGCGACCCTGTATAGAGTTTCCGAGGAGCGGCTGGTGTGCTTGAACTGCCGACCTTGCAGTTCAAATGGCTTTGCAATCTGGCGCATTAACCCACAGTGTCACACCAGGACTCCATTTTGCCCATAGAATACTTCAATATTACAATTCAAGACTTGAATTTTTTCTGGAAACAAAAAAGATTGGCATTTGGAAAATATGGCCTTGGTGATAGAGATATGGTGTTGGCAAATAATAGCAGGTATACTATGGACTGCAAGGATAGTGAACAAATCTATGTTGGAAGAAAGTCACTATAATGTTCCTTAGAAGAGCAGATAATCAATTGCTCATTTGCTAGTTCAATTTGAGCCAAGGTATTTTCAATTGCTGTATACATAGCTGGTTAATGCATATGGAAGATAGGAAATTAATTCAAATCTACAAACATTTAAATTATGGCATTGGCAAAGAATATTGAAAGTACTATGGACTGCCATAAGAAATAACAAATCTGATTTGAAAGGAGCATAGTCAGAACGTGCCTTAGAAGCGAGGATGGTGAAACTTTGTTTCACGTACTTTGGACATGCTATCAGGAGGGTCAACAAAATAGAGGAAGATCCCCAATGAGATGGATTGACATGGTAGCTGCAATTGACTCAAACATAACAATTTTGAGTATGGCTCAGCATCAGGTAATGTTTTGATCTATTGTACATACAATTGCTATAAGTCAGAACCAACTCAATAGCACCTAACAGCAATAACAGCAACATGTTCAAATTGACCTGAAGAAATATTTTAAAAAGTTGATAAGAGCCAAAGTACAACCTTGAGTGTATCCCACCTGAATTTAGAGATCATCTCAAGAATACATTTGATACATTCAACACTAATGACTGAAACCAGTTGAGTTGTGGGATGACATCAAGGATACCATACATGAAGAAAACAAAATGACATTTGAAAAAATAAGAAAGAAAGAAAAGACCAAAATGGATGTCAGAAGAGACTCTAAAATTTGTTAAAGTCAATGGTAAACTATGCAACCCAATTCTGACATGACTACAAATGGTCTAAGCCATTCAGGAATGAAAGCTTGGGTAACACCACCAGGCAAAAAACTACACCCAGCTGAGGTGCTTGCTGAGGGCAAAGGGAATATAGGATGGATGGTAGAAGAAGGTCACTATATCACTCTGGCTACATGACCACTTGCAGAAATTAGGACTGTAATTGTTGTGAGCATTTTTCTCTTGTATGTGTGAATCAAATATTTTTGTTTTGTTCACTTATAAAATATAAGATGTAATATGTTTTCAGTTATACCTGTTGTATCATGTTTGATGTATGTATGACATTATAGTTATTAAGATGAGCAGAGATTATGTATGGTTTGAGATATGTACAGGTACCAAGTTGACAAAGGGTGGAATGTGATAGTTTTGGTTTTGTGTCAACTTAACATTCTTAGTGGTTTGGCAGATGAGATGTAGTAATCTCCCTAGCAATCAATTGAAAGGAATTTTCCTTGAGGGTGTGGACTACATGCAAGATGGTGGAGACTCAGGCAAAGCTTGCTTGCTTTGGGCTGAGTCTGGATCCTGCATCTGGCTTGTCATCTGAATTCTGGTTCTTTGGACTTGAGCCTGTGGTCTGTTCTATTGTTTGTCGATCCCGAGAGTTGACAACAACTTACCATTATACCTGCTTATCCTTGGATTCAGAGTCCTGGTGTGAGGCTGTGGGTTAATGCACTAGACTGCAAAGTTGGTTTGAACTTCAAGGTTGGAGGTTCAAGTTTACAATCTGTTCCTTGGAAACCCTATACAGAGTCATTGCTGATATCTGATTGATCTTGGCTGAAAGCAGAGAACACCAGGAAGATGTTTACCTGTGCTTTACTGACTACACAAAAATTTTCGATTGTGTGGATCATGACAAGCTATTGACAACATTTTGGAATATGAGTATTCCTAACACTTAATTGTGCTCATGAGGAGCCTGTACATGGACCAAGAGGGAGTTGTTTAAGCCACAAGGGACACTGAATGGTTTAAAATTAATAAAGGTGTGCAACAGGGTTGTATTCTTTCACCATACTTACTCAGCCTGTAGGTTGTTTCTGTCAGGGAAATTAGAATTGCATAGAAGAATTGATGCATTTGAGTTATGGTGTTGGAGGAGAATATTGAAAGTACCATGGACTGCCAAAAGAACCAACAGATCTGTGTTGGAAGAAGTGCAGCCAGAGTGCTCCTTGAAGGCCAGGATGGCCAAACATCATGTCTCATAC
>NW_006408544.1:8387461-8389284 GCF_000296735.1 Chrysochloris asiatica
TCAACACTCATGGAAGCAGCAGTCAGGAAATCAAACAACGTATTGCAGTAGGCAAATCTGCTGGGCAAAGCTTCTTTAAAGTGTTGGAGAGCAAAGATGTCAGTTTGAGGACTAAGCTGTGTTTGACCCAAGTCATGGTATTTTCAATAACTTCATATGTAAGTGAAAGTTGAAGAATGAATAAAGAAAACAGTAGAAGAACTTGAAGAATTTGAATTGTGGTGTTGGAGACTATTAAAAGTATCATGGACCATCAAAAAAAAAAACAAAACAATCTCAGTTGGAAAAAGTACAGTCAGATGCTCCTTAGAAGCCAGGATGGCCAAACTTTGTTTCTCATACTTGGAACATATTATCAGGAGGGACTAGTCTCTGGAGTGGGACATGATGTTTGGTAAAGTGGCAGGTCAGTGAAAAAGAGGAAGACCCCAATGAGATAGATTGGCACATGGCAGCAGAAACAGGGTCAAGTACAACGATTGTGACGTTGGCTCAGGATCAGGTAGTGTTTTGTTCTGTTGTGCATAATGTTGCTATGAGTGAGTACCAACTTGAAGGGACCTAACAACAACAAGGAACCAAGGTGGAATGCCCCGTTGTCTGGTTTCTTTTGAATGCCATTATTTGGTTTGTCTTTCTTGAGTTTTGGAAGTCATCCAGGCTCCTTATCTTTTCTCTGTAAAGTTTAGAACTGTCATCCTTGCCTCAAAGAAGCTCTGGTAGTACAGTTGTTAAAGTACTGAGCTGCTAATCAAAAGGTCAATATTTGGAACCCATCAGTAGTTCCACAGGAGAAAGATGTGGAACTTTACTTCTGTAAACATCTATTGCCTTGGGAACCCTATGTGCAGTCCTGATGATGTAGTAGGATAAGTACTAGACGTCTAACTGCAAGGTCGACAGTTCAAACCCACCCCCCACTCCTGTGGAGAAAGATCAAGCTTTCTTCTCTCATAAAGATTTAGAAATCCTCCATATGAGCTGCTATGAGCCGGAATTGATTCTATTGCAGTAGGTTTTATTTAGATTTATAGGGTTGTTATGAGGTAGTCCCACCACTCATCTGTCATTTTGTCATACTGTGGTGGTTTGTGAGTTGCTGTGATTCTGAAAGCTATGCTACTGGTATATTAAATACCAGCAGGGTCACCCATGCTGGACAGGTTTCAGATGAGCTTTCAGATGAAGACAGACTAGGAAGAAGGAGTGATGAACTACTTCCGAATCTTTAGTCACTGAAAACCTTATGACTAGCAGAGAAACACTGTCAGATATAGTACCAGAAAATGAGCCCCTCAGGTTGGAAGGCACTCAAAAAGCGACTGAGGAAGAGCTGCCTCCTCAAAGTAGAGTTGACTGTGATGACGTGAATGGAGTAAAGCCCATGGGAGTAAAGCCTGGGGGACCTTCATTTGCTGATGGGCACAACTCAAAATAAAGAAAAACAGCTAAAGCAATATGTCGTTTGATTTCTTGACTGCTAATGCAATGCTTTGTTTGATTTCATTTTCTTCAGCTTCAGTTTGAATTTGCATATGAGCAATTCATGGTCTGCTCCACAATCTGCCCCTGGCCTTGTTTTGACTGATGATATGGAGTTTTCCCATCATCTCTTTCTGCAGATGTAGTCAATTTGATTTCTATGGATTCCATCTGGTGAGGTCCATGTGTATAGTCATTTCTTATGCCGTCTAAAGAAGGTGTTTGAAATGAACAAATCATTGATTTTGCAGAATTCTACATATTACATTAGGCAAATCTACTGCACAAGACCTTTTTAAAGTGTTGAAGAGCAAAGATGTCAACTTGAGGACTAAGGTGTG
>NW_006408544.1:8389624-8406764 GCF_000296735.1 Chrysochloris asiatica
CTCTTACCAGTGTGTAGGGGAGAATGCTTGTCACTTTGTGTGCTTTTGACCATGTGCAGTCCTGGTGTGGTGCTGTGGGTTAATGCGCCAGACTGCAAAGCCGTTTGAACTGCCAGGTCGGCGGTTCAAGCTTACCAGCTGCTCCTTGGAAACCCTATACAATGTTGCTATTAGTTGGAATAAACTTGACAGCAATAATGAGTTAGTTTGGTAATAGTTTTGTTTTGTTTTTTTTCCCTGCCCCCTGGCACTCTGCCCAGCCTGAGCTGTTGCTAGCTACAGGGTGTGGCTATGGGACACGCCTGGCTGGCTGCCTGGGTCCGCAGTATAAGGGAGCCAAAGGCAGCAGGAGTCAGCTCAGTACCTGGGTGGTTGGAATTTCAGGCTGCAGCTCCAGCCATGGTGCCCTTCTTCCTTTCTCTGAATGTCTTACGCCTGGGCCTGTGGGCTTCTGGCCTAATTTTGGTCTTAGGCTTCCTCAAAGTTGCCCATCTACTGCTGCGGAGACAGAAGCTAATCAGGGCCATGGATAGCTTCCCTGCCCCTCCTACCCACTGGCTCTTTGGACATGCCCTTGAGGTACGTGGGGAGATGAGGAGGTGGAGAAGTTTTGTTCAAAAGAGTCTTCCTTCAGAGAATCAAGCCTTATCTCCTGGGGGCCATAGAAAGAGACCCTGTGCTAGGGAAGGGAATTATTCCCTGGGAATCATGGGTCTCCTTCAGCTCCTTCGTGTTTCCCTCCCCCTAATCCTAGGATCGCTGCCTCACTTCTGCTTCCCAAGCTGGCCTCAGGTTTGCAGTCGGAGGTGCTTCAGAGCTTGGTTCAAGCAACCCACAGACTGCTTCCCATCATTCTAAAACCCAAGACTTAGACAAGGCTCTGCTGGAAGCTTACTGATAGCATAAATGTTACACATCTTGATCGTACTATAGATCTGGGCAATCTACTTTAGGGTTTAATCAGGGTTTTCTTTGTTGTGTTGAGAGTAAAAATTTCTGTTTTTATGACAGAAAATGAAAACAAAGACAGAGATGAGGTCAGAGAGACCTCTTAGAAAAAACACAGGAGAATGGGAAGTGAAAGTTAGATTCTTAATAGTTGCTTCGGTGGCTGTTACCAGTAATGACTGGAAGGAAAGTAAGAAATATTATGGTGCAACTGAGTAGAGAAATGCTACATCTGGAATTATTTGAGACAAAGAAAGGGCAGTTAAGCAAGATGATTGGTGGGGTTAAGATCTTTTGGATTTACCCATCCAGAGGCTCAAGGTCATATGCATACAAATGAGAAAACAGTCAAGATGAAATTGGAAAAATTTTAAATGGGTTGTATTTTTTTTGAATGTACTATAGGAGTACTGGTGTGGCGCTGTGGATTAATGCGCTGGACTGCAAGTCGGTTTGAACTGCAAGGTTGGTGGTTCAAGCTCACCAGCCGCTCCTTGGAAACCTTATATAGGTTCGCTATGGGTCAGAACTGACTCGATGGCACTCAACAACAACATAGGTATTGGACTGCTAACTGAAAGGTCAAATCCACCAGTCACAGAAGAAACATGAGGCTTTCTGCTTTAGTAAAGGTTTACAGTCTCAGAAACCCTACATAAGATTACTATGAGTTGGAATTGACTTGATGGCAGTGAGTTACAGATATCAAATGTTTCTCCAAATGAGTGTTGTAAAACAGACCTAAGTTTATGATGGAAGTAAATATTGAGTATTGTAGATTAGAAAACAGAAAGTGTGTAATCCTGCATTCAGCCAGTACTTACTTGCTTGGGTATGCTAAAAAGTGAATTCAGATTTGCCTGAAAGAAGTATATTTGATTCCGTTCAAAAAGAGGTTGATTGTGTTCCTGAAGCTCAGAAAAAGATGAGCTGGGATGAGTAGAGGATTTGGAAATCACATATAGGTAGATGATAAAGAAAGCCACAGTAGTGGAGTAGAGTCTCCAGAGAGAAGATGCAGAATGAGAAGAGGCAAAATCCTGGGTTTTCAGGAGGATAAGTTTTTGAGGAATAAATAGTGGGAGAGCAGCTGCTGAGAAGTGACATCAGAGTAGGTGGCAAAACATCCAGGAGAGAGTTCGAGCAAGAGTGGTGATCGGTGCTTACTAAGTGATGATTTCCAGGGGGATCCAACTTGGGCAGTAAAGCCACTCAAATAACATGAGGACCAATGTCTGCATCTCCCTGGATGGCTGGGCATTCTTTTGGGTCCCTCTTTTCCTGTTTCTTAGGTGTTTTGAGACTTTCCACTCTCCCATCAAACTGGTTATTCCTGGGTCTGGAATTCACTTTGGAATGTTGAAGATGGGAGAGGTGTTAGGGACAGGCTTTGGAATCTAAAGACCTGGGTATGAATTCTAATTGTATGACTATCTGGTTAGTAGTAGAGTCATAGTAAGTACATTTGTGTCTGAAAGGAAGGATGAAGAGTGAAGTTATCTGACTGTCACCAAAGTTGTGGGGATATCACTTCTCTGCTCCTGGGGGATCTTTACCATTAGATTCCCTCCCTTTGGGCTCCCCAGAGCTTACTTACTGATAAACTCCACAAACAAGTGTCCAAAGAGATGTTTTAAATTGAGCCCATATATTTTTAAACCAATGGTCATTTCAGAGATGTTTCCTTTTCCTACCTTGCTTGGCAGATGCTTCTAACCATTTTGCTTTAAATCTACTGCTTTGCTGTCCTGGAGACTGGCTAGACATGCTAAGCATTGAAAATCTAGAGTGTATGTGGGGTTACCAAGATGACTTGGATGGGAGGAATCAAGGTTATCTACGATGCCCATCTGAGAGGAGCACCAACTCAGGGAGATTTGGCTCCCAACTCCCAATCCCTGCATGACTGCACAGGGAAATGGAAACTTGTGTGTGGCTCCCTAGAGCAGAGCAGGGACTCATGGTGGAAAGTCACAGGCAGGTTGTTTCCAGTTTAGTAACTTAAGATGTCTTTAAAAAATAAGAACAGTCCAAAGATGAGTTGGATTGTTTTGAAAAATAATAAGTTTTCTGTCATGGGTAATGCTTGAGCTCTTGGGGAAAGAAATTTTCACTTTGTGAAGGTGTTGGCCCAGGCAATCCTGGTACTTGAACTCTTAGATCAACACGATCTGACTCCATCGTTCTAGGGAAGAGGGAATCCTGTCCCTAGCCCCTCCCCAACTATCTCTTTTTCTAAACATCTACCACCAGTTTGTGAATGGACTTATTTTTTCATCAGGGCTATCTGCAATCCCGCTGCAAGAAGTGGCTAAATAAGAGCTTGGTTTTTTGAACACTGGCCAACTGAGCCTCAGGTCAACTGGCTGATGGTTAGGACAGGTTTGTTAACAAGAAGGACAGCAGAAAGAGTCCCAGTCAGGATTCCCAGTCTGCCCCAGACTCATGTGGGATGGCTCCTTTTGGTCTTTGGGCTGCATTGTTCCCACCTGTAAAGTGGGGGTGTTCAATTAGGTGATGTTGACCTGACATGAACTCCCAGGGAGCACAGAAGAGAGTGACGACTTAAAGCTTGCTCTTCCTAGTTCCATCTATTGTTTACACTTGGTGAGGTCAACTAGGAGTATGAATGTGAGGATGAGGGGGGTGAGGTTAAGGGTTGCTGCTCTGAGTTTTCTCTGTTTCCTTCCTTCTGAAGAAAAACAAGCTCACCCCAGACCTCCCCACCCTGAAATCATCCCAGATCAAGGGGATCTGAGGACAGGTCTGAGAAAACAGTTGTGTAGCCCAGAGGAGTTGACAAGGTAGCCTCATGCTGCCCAGAGAGAGAACAATCCAGTCCACTTAAAGAGACTGCAGCTGTGGCAGTTGGGTCTAGCTACGTGGAGCCATCCTCACTCTTTCTAGGTGTTTCTGGACAATCAAGGGAATATAGGAAAAAGCTGGGAGTGAGGAGGCAGGTGTGAGTTCAGATCGTGAACATGATCCACATGAGGTCAGGGGCTCCTATTCATGGTAGGATGATGCAGAGGGGCTCAAGCATAGTTGACAAGAAGGGAAATGGTGCTTAGAGGAACTGTATCATTCAAAGACTCCTTCCAATTCTGAATTCCTATTAATTTGGCTTCTCTGTGACTTAGGCTCATTCTACCCTGTTCAACTAGGTTCCTGGGACTGAGAGGGATAAAGATGAAAACCCAGAAAGGAAGATGGAAAAATAAGATTGACACAGGAGGAAGGGGCACTTCCAGGGACAACCGTGAGGAAAGAGGATGAGAAGGGGTCAGAAGGTTCTCTCTTACCAGTGTGTAGGGGAGAATGCTTGTCACTTTGTGTGCTTTTGACCATGTGCAGTCCTGGTGTGGTGCTGTGGGTTAATGCGCCAGACTACAAAGCCGTTTGAACTGCCAGGTCGGCGGTTCAAGCTTACCAGCTGCTCCTTGGAAACCCTATACAGGGCCGCTATGGGTCAGAACTGACTCAATGGCACTTAACAACAACAACAACTCAAGGGCAGTGAGTACAAGGCCTCTTGGGGAGAGATGGGAAACTAGAATGCTGAGTTCAGAAGAAGTGAAATTATACCATACTCTGCAGAGGGCTGAGAGAAAATAAATCCGAGAGAAGACAAAGATGATAGACTGGAAACAAGAGTGTTGTTAAGTGTTGTCGAGTTGGTTCCAACCCATAGCGACCCTGTATAGGGTTTCTGAGGAGCAGCTGGTGGGTTTGAACCGCTGACCTTGTGGTTCAAACTGACCTTTCAGTCCACAGCATTATCCTGAAGCACCACACAGGACTCTGGAAATAAGAGTTGTTGTTAAGAGCTGTCGAATTGGTTCTGACCCATAGCGACCCTGTATTTCTGAGGAGCAGCTGGTGAGCTTGAACTGTCAACTTTGTGGTTCAAACCGACTTTGCAGTCCAGCACATTAACCCACCACATCACCCAAGCTTAATCCCCAAGGTCTTTGGGGAATAGTGGTCTGGGTTAGAAAAGGAAGCCCAGGAGGCTATATTATTCCTCAAGGCTGTCTTCTGGAGGATATAACATGGAATAATTAAGTGAGTAGAGACTGTGAAGGGGAACTTTCCAGGGAGAAAAAGCATGTCCAGTTTTTGGGTCTTTGCTTCCAAGATGACAAAGAGAAGAAGGAATGATCATGCTAAAATGGGTTATGACCATATGCAAATTATGTGCCCATTGTGATCCCATGGACAAGGCCATTATGAAGTCCATAATTCCAAACATAGTAGAGACTGCAGCCGTCAGGGACATTTATGAAGTGAATGTCTTTGACACCTACGAGTTTCCCAATCTGCATTTGAAATTATGTTGCTGTGTGAATTGTACTATTTACAGCAAAGTGATTAGGAACAGTTCTCATGAAGCCTAGAAGGATCAAGCATACTGAACCCTGATTTAGACTTACAGGTGCTGTCCCACAATGTCCACCAAAGCCCAGAGCAGGATTTAAGTCCTTAAATACTGAAGGAAAATTAAACTGGTAAATTGGAAATTATACTTAAAAAAAAAAAAAAAAAAAAAAAGCGGCCCAGCACAACATAAATGGAACTCACTGTAAAATGGGAGGAATTATCCTCTCCACATTAAGTTCATGAGATAATCTATACCACCTGGCACATAACAGGCATTCAGTGCATCTCTTCTCATTCACTATGCTGACAGAGTGCCAAAATGAATAGGGAATCTGGACATTAGTTAGAGAAGGACCAGCTGGGAACAGCAAATAGAAACCCACAGTATTGTTTACCACACAGGAAAGTGTTAGTGAACTTTGTGAACTCTTCTGTGAATTCCCAAATTGAGCAAGACCTTGGGTTTTTACCTCATGAGACTAACCATCTCTGGCCAATGTTTAGTTTAGCCAGATGCTTGTTATGGTTTCTTTCCTCCTTTCTTCTGTTCCTTCTCTATTTCATTTATCCAACACATGCTTTATCACGTACGTACTGTGTCCAAGGCCCTGTGCTGAACTCTGTAGAGGACCTGGAGATGCCACAGATGTGGTCTCTGCACTTGGGAAACTCACAGCCTAGAGGTGGAGTCAGGGGTCCTAACTAACCGTGTGATTGAGCTTCAGTTTCCTCATCTATGAGGTGAAATTTGGAATAGTGCTTCTCTTACAGACTTTTCTGAGGATTAGATTAAAGAATACATGTAGCCCTTTTAATGAAGTATCTGCCACATATTAAATGATCATGGAATGTCAATGTTAATATAATATTTTTTATTATTTTGGATTATTATGGATACAAGCTATTGTAACATAAAGCAGAATGTAAGTGAAGTACTAACAGTGCTGGATTGGACCACAGAAAGCAGATATTTCAATTGGTGAAGGATTACAGAGTTTTTTGGAGAGTTTCATTCAAGCTGGATAGTGAGGAAAAGGTGGATTGCTCTTCTATTCAAGAACAAGTGTCAGGCAATTAGAGATTGTGCCAGGAGGAAGGTATGGTATAAACCAAGGCACAGAGACGGTTTCACATCCCAGGAGGTCATATTAGTTCTAGACATTCAGACTCACAAGACTACCATTAACACACTTAGCAGCAATCTATTCAGAAAGTTATGGGCAGGAACTACATCTTGCTTACAAGGCTGCATCAGGTGTTCCTCCCAACAGTTCACCTAGCCATCACCCCCGAGGAAACATCCTTTCAATTGGTTGACTACTCATAGAAGAACTCATTGTGGAGTTAATTACATTGTATTACATTGCATTGTGGCGATAACTACATTTCAACTGCCAAACCACTGAGAATCCTGGCCCAGTCAAGTTGATACAAAACCTTAACTATCACAATGTTATTGATTGCAATCCTTTCAATGTAACATCACTTATCCCACTTCCTCCCTGTTTCCATTTCTCTTTCTTTCATAGTCCTTCTGAATTTGTCTTTGGGTAAATTCTGCCCTTTTGATTTCAAATGATTAATTATTCTAAGGTGTGTGTACCTCCTTAGTGTTACTGATTCCCTTATAGGCTTGTCTATTGTATGGCTGAAAATTGAGCCTTGGGGATGAGTTCATTTCCAGATCTGAATGATAACAAAGGCCGTAACCTTGGGGGTTCCACAAAGTGACTTCTATATTATACAATGAGCAGGTATTAAATTTGTAATAAAAGAGTGATGATGTTTAAAAGAAAGTTCTGTCTGGCTACAGTGCAGGGGGTTGGTGGAGAGTGGCAGATAGAAGCAGTGTAGCCAGTTAGGGCTCATTGAGCTAACCCAGGTACAAGAAGAGGTTGCCTTGTACTTAGAATGATGATTGTGGAGATGCAGAGGAGACAGAACCAAGAGATTTTGAGAATAGAGCTGGAAGTAGGCATATAAGAAGAGGGTAGGGAGCTCCTAGAACCTGCCCAAGTGGCCTCTTCCCTTTCTTGCTCTGGAATTTAGGTCCTGGTTGGTGATCCTAGGTTCATGAGTGGCCCTGGACCCCATTGCCGTTTCAGATCCAGCAGACAGAGAGTCTGGACAAGATTGTGTCCTGGACCCACCAGTTTCCCTACGCCCATCAACTCTGGCTTGGACAGTTTGTTGGCTTCCTGAACATATACGAGCCTGACTATGCCAAAGCTGTGTACAGTCGTGGTGGTGAGGACTCCTGAGAGACAGTGGGCCTTCCTGAGAACAAAGGACAGAGAGTTTGGTGTGGGGAGGATGGTCTAGTGCCCTAAGTCTGGGAAAGGGTGGTAAAGATTCAACCCTACTTTATCAAGAAGCATCCTCTGGAAACCATTGTATCCTTCTGACCTGAGTTTCCTCCCTTTGCAGACCCTAAAGCTGCGGATGTGTATGATTTCTTCCTCCAGTGGATTGGTGAGTGGGACACACCTGCCTTCCCTGTCCTTCCCATATATCTTAGTTATCTAGTGCTGCTATAACAGAAATACTACAAGTGGGAACACAGAGAAATGTATTCTTTCATAGTTTAGAATGGTAGAAGTTCAAATTCAGAGGGCCAGCTCTGGGGAAAGGTCCTTGTCTCCTTTCAGCATCTGTAGGCCCAGTAGTTCTTGGAGATTTTTATGTGTCTTAACATCAATCCTTGCCTGGATCTAGGAGCTTCACAGTGTAGTGATCCCAGGTCCAAAGGACAAAATCCAATCTTGGTTCTCCTTTCTTGGTGGTAGTGGGTTCCTCTTTCTCTGCTCACATATTTCTCCTTTTATCTCTTGTAAAATAAATGGCGTTGCATCCACAACCTTGGGGATCCAAATCATGGTGGGATTAAGGGTGATAAATCCCACCCTTGAAGTCCTGGTGTGGCACTGTAGGATAAGCACTGGACTGCTAACTGCAAGATCAATGTTTCAAACCCAATGCAGTATCAGTCATTTGAACCCACTGCAAGATCAGCAATTCAAAGCACTGGACTGCTAACCACAAGATCAGTGGTTCAAAAGTAATTTATTTGTGTTTTGATTATGCCTAACAACTCACAGAGCCCACATTCCAAGCTGCTGCTTGGAAACCCTATATAGGATCACTATGGGTGGGAAGCGACTCAATGGCACTTAATAACAACAAATGCCTCCCTTAATCCTCTTATTTGCTTTTCACATCAGATCACATCATGGGGGATCATCATATAATTGCCAAACCACTGAGAATTATGATTCAGCCAAGCTGACACATATTTTTTTGGGAGATACAATTCAATCCATGCCACCATTCAAGTCCCTTGGTGCTGTGTGGTCAGGATTTTGCCCTGCCTTTTCTGCCCTGTCCCCACTTGATCAGTTATTTCCTAAACAGGACCTCCTGACAGTCATGCACTCTTAAACTCTGCCCAAATGGGAAGAAGAGAGCAGGCAGGAGAGCTCAGGGTTGTGGGGAAGCAGGGCTTAGGCCTCTTTCATGGTTAGTTCATTGTTTAACTCTCTGGACAGTAAGATTAGGGCTCTGTAGAATATGAGTGTGATGAACAGCTTCCAAGAGGAGATGACATTGGGTTCTACAGAAACTTTTAGTAGGTTGTGTCAGTCAGGGGAAGGACCTGAGAAAGCTGAGGTAGTACCACCAAGGCTGTTGTCACCAGAGTTTGTAGGCTGAGTGTGGTGGGGAAATTAGGGTGGGTTGGGAGGGTTGACTGGCCTTGAGTGCTAGAATGAAGAGAGTGACTTAATGTTGAGGATAGGTGGAAACCATTGAGTAGTCTTGAGCCACACAAACTTCTTCAAAGCCTTCCTTTTATTCATGATCCCATGATATTCTCAATAGCTTCTTGGGAGCTGAGAAAGGGCAAGACCCAGAGGAAAATAACATTACCAAGTCTATTTACTCACCCAGTAACATATCTAAAAAATACTAAAGCAAAAACAAATTACACACACACACACACGATAAAAACAAAAGCAAACCCATTACTGTCCATTTGATTCGGACTCATAGTGATCCTATAGGACAGTATAGAATTTCCCATAGGGTTTCCCAAACTGTATCTTTATGGAAGCAGACTGTCATATATTTTTCATACAGTGCAGCTGGTGGGTTCAAACCTACAACCTTTTGGTTATTAGTCAAGCATGTAACAACTGTGCCACCAAGATTCCTTGTATGTAGTTCATTCTCCTTGGATCAACTATCAACACCCATGGAAGCAGCAGTCAAGAAATCAAATGATGTATTACATTAGGCAAATCTGCTGCACAAGACCTTTTTTAGAGTGTTAAAGAACAAAGATGTCAGCTTGAGGACTAAGGTGCACCTGACCCAAGCCATGGTACTTTCAAAAACCTCATATGCATGTGAAAGCTGGACAGTGAATAAAGAAGATCATAGAAAAATTGATGTTTTTGAGTTGTGGTGTTGGAGGAGAATATTGAAAGTGCCATGGGCTGCCAAAAGAACCAACAGATCTGTGTTGGAAGAAGTGCAGCCAGAGTGCTCCTTGGAGGCCAAGATGGCCAAACTTCGTCTCTCATACTTCAGACATATTGTCAGGAGGGACCAGTCGCTGGAGAAGGATTTCATGTTTGGTAAGGTGGAGAGTCAGATAAAAAGAGGAAGAGCCCCAGTGAGATTAATTGGCAATATGGCAGCATCAATGGGCTTAAGCATGGCAGCAACTATGAGGTTGGTCCAGGACTGAGCATTGTTTCATTCTGTTGTGTGTAGGATTGCTATGAGTCGGTACCAACTCTATAACACCTAACAACAACAACAACAACAGTAATATAAAGAAGTCTTTCTTTTGACTCCAGTGGTTTTAACCCTCTCTTAAGTTATCAAACAGATATTCTTAAATAAATGAGAAAATCGGCAGGAAACGTTTAGAGACATTCAGAGGCATTTCAAATACAGGAATTAATTTCCATTCCTCTGTGTATGTGTGTGTGTGTGTGTGTGTGTGTGTGTGTGTGAGTATGTAAGATAAGGTCCAGTCTGAGGCTATGAAGCACAAGCACTATTGATTATTCTCTGAAACCTGAGACTGTGACCACAGTCTCAGCAGTTGAGAAACCCAGGAGTGTTCTGCTTGGCTCTCTCCACTGAGCATGTTCCAGTTTCATCTGACTTAAGTCCATGGATCCTAGACTTTGTGGGTTCCGCCAGGAGGCAGAAGATGAACCATTGCCACCCACTGTGTTCTGAGGTCCTGAGGTCCTGCCCAAAAGTTTCTGGTCACCTGGTGTTGGGGCACAGAGGGCAATACTGAATCTCTCAGTATTGAGGGATCCAGCTTGAGGGTGATGTGCCAACACAGTCCATCTGCTTGGCCCCAGGCTGCAAGGGGCAAAGAAGAGCTACCCAAATTAACTGCATCTCCCTCTGCTATCCCTTTCCCAGGGAGAGGCCTTTTGGTCCTGGAGGGGCCCAAGTGGTTTCAGCACCGCAAGCTGCTCACACCTGGCTTTCATTATGATGTACTCAAACCCTACGTGGCTGTGTTTGCCGAATCCACACACGCCATGCTGGTGAGCTCCCTGCGCCAGTCTCCTGGAGGGTATTAACTTCTGGATCAGTCCCCAGTGTCTGTTAGAATGGGCCTGAATTGCTGGGGGAAGCCAGGTTTTTCACAGCAGTGGGGAATTTCTGAGGCCTGAGGTCCCATTCTGCCAGCAGTAGCAATGTGGAACTCTTGTTCTGACACCTGGCTCAGCCAGGAACCGACCTGATGGTGAATCTCTTGAGTGTCTAGGCAGTTCCTGGTGCTTGTCTTCACCAGGAGACCCAGCCCTTTCCCTTCCTAGACCAAAGAGATTTTATGAGTCTTAAATAAGACTCCAATAGTAGCAGGTTTGAGGATTGCCTATATTTGAGAGTATCAAGAAAGACGTCATCTTTGCAAATTGTCTCCTCCTCATCCTCTCCCTGAGATAGATGTCCAAGATAATGTCATTAGCAACTCATCTCTAACAGGGGTTTCTGGGGCCATGGGTCAGTCAGACTCAAGGACTGCATGATCCCAGAGATCAGCCAGGGTAGCCTTTTCCATGATAGGATGCTCCTCCTGAGCAACACTGGCAGGCCGGTTTTACACAAGCTGTGCTGGGGAGATCGCCACCTCTTGGTTTGCCTGTTCCTTTAGCTGATCTTGCCGGGGGCGGGGGGAGGTGGGGGATTGTATGTGTTCTAAAAGGTCCACCTTCTAGTCCTGTTTTTGATTCTGTCCTCTTTAAGTCTCTGCCCTCACCCTACATTTCAGTAGGATAGACGGCTGGACAGGGCCTGGGTGTAGATATGAGGGGTGAAGCTTGGTAGTGAAGAATTAGGTTGTGGATCCTGGAGGGCAGGGGTGGGACATGACACCCCCCTACCCCCCCATGTTACCTTCTATTTCTGAACTCAGGACTTGTGGGAGAAAAAGGCTCGTGAAGATAAGAGTTTTGACATCTTCTGCGATGTTGGCCGCATGGCGCTGGATACACTCATGAAGTGCACCTTTGGCAAAGGAAATAGTGGCCTGGGTCAAAGGTCAGAAGGCTCCTCAGGGATCACCATGCCTTCTCCCCAAGGTGGCCAACAGAGGAGAGCTGCCAGGATTCCTGAAGCCCTTGTCTGAGAGAAGATAGGGACTCTAGCTCATGAGGAATGGGGTACTTGCCCATGGTGGTGAGACACATTGTGGCTTTGCTGTTGTTAAGTGCCATTGAGTTGACTCATAGCAACCCTGTATAAGGATTCCAAGGATCGGTTGGTAAGTTTGAACCCTTGACCTTGTGGTTAAAACCAACCTTGAGGTCCAGTGCTTTAGCTCACAGTGCCACACCAGGACTCCATTGTGGCTTTGGTGTAGGGATTAAGATCAGGGAGAGTGAAGGCAGAGAGAGCTGTGGTTGGGGTCAGATTCCTGGAATGGGAGCTCTTCTGGATTTTTTCTTGGGTCAGTGTCTGAGCTGCCCCTTCCTCCCTCGGCTGTCCAGGGATAACAACTACTACCTGGCAGTCAGTGATCTCACGATGCTGATGCAGCAGCGGCTTCAGTCCTTCCAGTACCACAACGACTTTATCTACTGGCTCACCCCTCATGGCCGCCGCTTCCTTCGTGCCTGCAAGGTGGCTCATGACCATACAGGTAGGTTTTCCTCCAGGGTCCATCCCCCAAAACCCTGAGTCCTAGCACAGCCTCTTTCTGGACCCTCTGTGATCCCACCTCCTTGCTGGACCTCAGCTTCCTCTTTGAACAGAGAATAGGAAAGTGATGCTCTGTTCTCCTGACCCAGACCAGGTCATCAGGGAGCGGAAGGCAGCACTGCAGGATGAGAAAGAATGGGAAAAGATCCAGAAAAAGAGACACCTGGACTTCTTGGACATCCTCCTTGGGGCCCGGGTAAGTGCACAGGTGTCCACCTCTACCCCTGAACTGACCCCAGAAACCACTCTGACATTTTCCCCTTCCCCTCAACCTTTTAAGGCCTTACTCACTGTAAGGTAGAAAGTTTGTTAAGCAGTTTCCACCTATTCTACATGTAGACTGACCCCCATAATGACTTGTTGATTGTTCTGTGACATATTAGCAAAGTCTCCTAGGAGAGAAGGAAGGTGCAAGGTATGGGTGGGCTATGGTATCTGTGTAGCAGGGGCCTGGATGATCAATTTTAGATAGCAAAAATGAGGAAAGCCTTTAATGAAATAGATGAATTAACAAAATATGCACAATAATGGACTTGAACATACCAACCATCATGAAAGTGCCTCAGGACCAGGCAATGTTTCATTCTGTTGTATATGAGTGGGATTCCAATGAGTTGGAGCCAATTTGATGACAGCAATTTGAAGTCAGTGGTTCAGATTCACCAATCACTCCTCAGAAGCCCTATAGGGGATCACTATGAGTCAGACCTGACTTGATGGAACTTAACAACAACAACAAACAACTATAAGCTTCTAGAGATCTTGACACCCTAGAGTCTTAGAGTTCATTCATTCATTTTTTACCTACTCCACAAAGCTCTGGGCTAGGGATGCAGTGATATGAAAGACCTGTCCATGGCTTCCAGAAACGTATAGATTAGCAGAATAGGTAGGGGCTAAACATTGATAAAGAGGTCTTCTTGTGTCAGCTGGCATTCCAGGTGTCATGTGAACAGAACTGACAGGGCTGTATAAGGTCACAGGTCACTTTGCAGAGAGACTCAGGGAAGCATCCAAGATGAGTTTCCATGGGCAGATAGGGATGCTCAGTCTGAAAAGGAGCTTTCACTCCTTCCTTTGGAATTTCATTTGCAAAATTATACTATTATGAGTTCTTCATGGTACCTATCTCAAATTTCTTGAGCTATGCCTTCCCTAACTCAGGATGAAAGTGGGAGCAAGCTATCAGATGCAGACCTTCGGGCTGAGGTGGACACATTCATGTTTGAAGGGCACGATACCACCACTAGTGGCATCTCCTGGTTTCTCTACTGCATGGCCCTGTACCCTGAGCACCAGCAGCGCTGTAGAGAGGAGGTCCAAGAGCTCCTAGGAGACCGGGACACCTTCCAGTGGTAAGTGAGACTGAGGGTAAGCTTAATCTGTTTTGCTCAGCCCCAGAGAAGGTCTGTGCCATTCTCTTGTGCCACCAAGGACAACCCAGGGCTACCCTAGAAACTAGATGGGATGGTGGCAGTTATTTTGTCCCCTCCAGTGCCGTAGTTTTGGAAAGGAGAGGTGCAGATGCACTCCAGTACATTCTGGTAAAAAGTAGCCTTTCCAGATGTGAGTAACATAGAGAAGACTGCCAACAGAAAACTGCTTGCTCCCTCTGATTATGGCCGAACCTGACTACAATTCTGATATTCTGGATAGAGCAGAGAAAGCTGAAAGAGAAAGACATGGAAACTCGGAATGAACAGAGCTAGGATTGTGGGGAATGCTGATCCCTTCCCAACAGCTTTAAAAAAAAAAAAGTTTTTATAGTGGATTGAGTGAAAGTTTACAGAGCATATCATCAGTTTTACATTCAGCAGGTCTTTGTTTCATTACAATGTTTATAATCCCCTCCATGTACCATCAGTTAACAGTATTTCTCTCTATTCATTTTTTAAAAAAACACTCAGGCATATAAAATAAGTTACACCTCCAAAGTGCACATTCTGCAAGTCTGCCTTCTGGCCACTGGCTCTTAATCCCTTTCTTCCTATGAATCTAGAGTCCTCAGCTGCTCCCCTTCTCCATGCCCCCATCTCTGCCTCGTATCTGGTGTCGCTGCTTCTCTGGATAAGTTCCCGCATTCTGCTTGTGCTCTTTTCCCTTGATGGTCCTAGGGTCCTCTGTTTCTGGACTGTAAGATTAACCACTCCCTTGTTTTTGTTACAAAACTTGTACCTTCATAACTGTGACAGTCACAATTAGTCGTTATAACAATTATTCACTCTTGAATCATACGAATCTTATCCCCATCTCTTTTCACTAAACCCATCTAGACAAGATGAAAACTATTCCATGTGAACTCTTTCTGCATCCCCTATACTCAGTGGGGACTCTTTCTGTACCCCCTATACTCTTAAACTAAACTCCCTTTTGAAACCTTGTAAGCCAGTCACTTTGTGCCTTTATCACCCCCTCATTTTAGGTAGCCAAAGTCTAAGTTGCATGTCCCTATCTAACCTGTGTACAGAGGGGATAGCATTAATACTTTATGTGAAGACTCCTTCCCTCTCTGTTGGTATTTAGAGTTACTACCTCCATGACTATAGGTCAGGTTCATCAAATTGTAGCAATTTACCCTTTTTTCCTTTATAAAAAAAAAAATTTTTTTTTTTAAAATCTTCCTCTAGTTGAGTTCTGATTATCAAGTTATCGAGACTAGGTCAAATGGGTACTGTCTGCAAGTTTGGGTGTTCTTGTTCATCTCCCTTCACTTCATATAAGCTGGATGCTTCATTCTCAGCTCTAGCCCTCTGTGGCTATGTCCTTGTCCATGGGCTGAAGTGTCCCCAGGTCTCACCACACTTTGGACCAAGCAGCCCTTCCTCTTCTCTCTCTCATCTCCAGGTCAACGGAAGTCAATGGACTGTGGTTGAACTCAGCCCATTTCTTCATTGCTGCCTTTCGCCTGCTTCCAATCACCAGTAGACCAACATGGTCGCCAGCAAGCTTACATGTTTGTTAATGTATTCCCTTTGAGTTTCCGTCTAAAAGGAGAGTTTGTCCTGAAGGAACTTGATTGCTTGCCTTGATGGCTTCCTGGAGAACAGCTTGCTTATTCTTGTAGTAGACAGTCAGGCTGACATTTTTGTTTTGTGTTTTTCCTGATGATCTTTCTTTGAAGATGTATCTTCTGTTGCTGTATCTGTTCCAGGCTGGTCTGCTTGTCCTTTCTAGTGGGAATGTCCCACCACATAAGGTTCTGGGTGGGACTCAGGATTCCACCTAAGGTCCTATACTCTGCAAAGGCTTTGCAAGAGGCCTATTTCACTGGACAAGTTCTAGAACCCCTTTTAGTTATTCCAGTTAGTTATAGGCTGAATGTGGGCTTACAAGTTTTCTATAATCATAAACATTAAAAAAAAAAAAATGTCCACACCTTTAGCTCCACAGTTCTGTTAGGTCTTCATGGCTGCTCTGATCCTTCCCTCACTTGGTCTCTCCCAAGATGGTGGCTCTGGGAGCAGATGAGCATCTTGAATTAGCAAGTGATGGATTTCTTGCTTCTGCTACAAATTTCCCTAGCTGTAAGCCTTCCAACCTTCTAAATATTCCTTTATATGTGGTTCAGAGTTCTGGCACCATCCCTGAGCCTGCTTGTTCTGGTATTCTGTGTTGTTGCTGATGGAGCTCCTCACTGCACATCTACCTTCTCCACCATCTTGTTTGTTCTCTCCTACCTGCTTTTGATGGTACTGCACAGTCCCCAAGATTCTGGCCTCTTCTCTGGTGAAGGAAAGAAGTCTGTTTCCCAAATGCCCTTCCTTAAAATCTTTCAGTCAATAGTTCCTTCTTGTTTCTTAGTTCAAGTCTTAAGTCATTAACACCAATTGACCCCTGTCTCTCTCTCTCATTTTTTTCCCAATAACTTTTTATTGTGAATTGGATGAAGGTTTACAGAGCAGATCATCAGTTTTACATTCAACAAATCCTAAGCTTCTTTTCATTTCAATGGTTGTAATCCCTTCAATGTAATGTCACTTACCCGACTTCCTCCATGTGTTTCCTATTTTCATTCCTCTTTTTCCCCTAACCCTTCTAAACTCTGTCCTTGGGTAAATGACACCCTTTTGATCTCAAATGGTTGGTAACTCAGTAGTGCTATTGTTCCCCATATAAACCTATTGAGTCATGGATATGCATTCAGTTCCAGACCTGGCCAGTAGTCACCTGCCTCTCTTTTAGCTCATTCTTCCAAACCTTGGGGATCTCTCATAGGCTCCTCCCCACCACTGTTTTTACTTTCTCACTCCTCACATGCACCTCTCCATCTCCTCTCATCAAAGCTGGGATGTCAGTCGTGCACATAGCTTTTCCCCTGGGCTTCTGCACTGCCCCAATGCAGTATAGACACACAGTTAGGTTGCAGGGAATACTAAATCATGGAGAAGTCTATAAATTCATGTGGGAGGAGCCTGAACCTGTAATTCTGAGGTATGGAATTTGGAGGATGAATTCTCCGTTATCCATATTTACTGGTTGGGTATTAGAAACATCTCAGGATGTTCAGCCAGGTGCTGTTGAGGAAGTGAGTAGGGCTAAGTAGAGGAAGAACCAAGATGCTATTCTTTTTTTTTTTTTT
>NW_006408544.1:8409064-8419966 GCF_000296735.1 Chrysochloris asiatica
TATTGCTTTCCAGAGAGGTTGGACCATTTTGCAGTCCCACCAGCAATGCAGGAGTGTCCCAGTCTCTCCACATCCCTGCCAGCATTTATTGTCCTCTACATTTTTGACAAGATGCTATTCTTGGAGAACATTTAGAGACAAAGTCTAAAAGTGAAAGAAAATTACAGATGGAGTGGCATATCCTAGGCATCACTTGGGACTCACCTGAGGGCAGAGGAGGGATGAAACTCGAAGAAGAGGAGGGAACCAGGCACTTAAGGTAGGGTAATGAAGTGAGCAAAGCACTAAGGCCGGGCTTAAAGTTGTTACTGATTTTTTTTCACTTCATTCCATCTAGCAAATAAAGGAGCTTAACCAGTTACTGTTGAGTTGAATCCAACTATGGTGATCCCATGTGTGTCCTAGTAGAACAGTTTCTATGACTGAATCCTTAGAATTAGATTTCCAGGCCTTTCTTCTGAGCTATCTCTGGGAAAAGTAGAACTTTGACTAATAAACAACATTCTTATCAGCTTGAAGTTGTCAAGGACTTCATTCTTCTTGGATCTACTATCAACACTCATGGAAGGAGCAGTCAAGAAATCAAACGACGAGGTATTACATTAGGTAAATCTGCTGCACAAGACCTTTTTAAAGTGTTGAAGAACAAAGACGTCAGCTTGAAAACTAAGGTGTGCCTGACCCAAGCCATGGTATTTTCAAAGACCTCATATGCTTATGTAAGCTGGACAGTGAATAAGGAAAACCATAGAAGAATTGATGCTTTTGAGTTATGGTGTTGGAGGAGAATATTAAAAGTACCATGGGCTGCCAAAAAACCAAACAGATCTGTGATGGAAGAAGTACAGCCAGAGTGTTCCTTGGAGGCCAAGATGGTCAAACTTCGTCTCTCATACTGCAGACATATTGTCAGGAGGGATGAGTCGCTGGAGAAGGATATCATGTTTGGTAAGGTGTAGGGTCAGAGATAAAGAGAAAGACCTCCAGCGAGATGGCAAAGTGGCAGCATCAATGGGCTCTAGCATGGCAACAATAGTGAGGCTGGCCCAGGATCAGGCAGTGTTTCATTCTACTGTGTATAAGGTTGCTATGAGTTAGTACTGACTCAGTGGCACCTAACAACAACAAAAACTCTTAGGTTAGAAACAAAGTATGTTAATGGTGGGACACCTAAAGCAGCTTAAAGTCCCATTGCCATCAAGTTGATTCCAACTCATAGTGACTTTGTGTTGAGTTTTTGAGACTGTAAATCTTTATGGGAACAAACAGCTTCATCTTTCTCCTGCAGAGCAACTAGTGGATTTGAACTGCCAACCTTATGTTTAGCAGCCCAATGCCTGACCAACAACACTACCAAGGCTCCTTAAAGTAGCTTATTATTATTGTTATGTACTGTTGAATTGGTTAGACTCATAGCGACCATGTATAGGGTTTCCAAGCAGTGATTGTTGTTGTTGTTGTTGATTGGTGTCAAGTCAGTTTCGACCCATAGTGACCCTGAATAGGGTTTCCGAGGCTGTAAATCTTTACGGGAGCAGATCTCCTCATCTTTCTCCCATGGAGCAGCTGGTAGTTTCGAACTGCTGACCTTCCGGTTCTCAGCCCGATTTGTAACCACTACGCAAAGCAGTGATTAGTGGGTTTGAAACACCGACCTTTTGGTTAGCAATCTAGGTTTTATCCTATAGCACCACACATTCAATAAAATAAAAACACAAATAATCAGGAGTGGGGAAAAGAAAAGATTTTGAGTTTGGAGCATTGTAGTCGTATTATGCAAGAATTATAGTTGAACCTTCCATTTGGTTCTGAGTTTCCTGGTGGCTAAAGGAAAAGAGACAAAATCTTTTACTTGAACTCATCATTGTTTATACCTCTATTGCTACATTCAATAATATTTGTTTGCCCCTGCTCGGTGCCACTCTAGATGGATAGGGAAATTAAGCAGAACCCCAAGAACTGTCCCTTGTGGGATTTCCTGTGGGGCTCTAATAAACACAGGGATGACCTTGTTTTGATGACTTTCCTTTGCTTTCCTCATATGGTGGTGAAGGTGATGAGGGGATGCAGGAAAGCAGAGCTAGTAGCCTTGGGTCAGAGTAGCTACCCAATGTCTGGTCTGGAGCCCTGTGCCTTTTTTTTCCCCAGGGATATGGTGATGAGGGAAGATGTTGGTGCTGGGAATCTGCCTTGCCCCAGGATTCCATTGTGTCATTGGGATCTCCTTATGGTTAGAATGGGCTGCCTGTGTCATTGACAGGGATGACCTGAATAAGATGACCTACCTGACCATGTGCATCAAGGAGAGCTTCCGCTTATACCCGCCTGTGCCCCAGGTGTACCGGCAGCTCAACAAGCCTGTCAACTTTGTGGATGGTCGTTCTCTACCTGAAGGTGAACTTTGGAAGATTTGAGGGTGAGGTAGAGTCCTCGGGGTGCCCTCTGATACCTCTGTGAATTGAACCAAATCTTTGTACTTTGTGCTAAGAGCTCAGGCTTTGGAATCAGAGAGCCCTGGTTTCAAATCCTAGTGCTACAACTTTTAGGTTGTGTGGATAAATCCTTTATCTATTAATTGGGGATAAGGAAAGGATGGACCTTACAAGATTGTTTGTCAGGATTAGAAATAATGCTTGTCAGGGCTGTCACTGGCCATGTAGGCTGTGCACTGAACAACCTCAGAGGTGTCATCCACTTAGACTATTATCCTGCATAGTGTACAACCTGTACAACTGCATATGGCAGCTTCTTAAAGAGTACTTGGTCCTGTAGTTAGCACCCAAGGAAGGGAAGCTGTTAAAGCTGTAATCCTTTCCCCAAGTGTCAGATATTAGAGAACAAGTAAGTGTAATATCTTTCCTCATCCTACTTCTCAATGACGTAGGCTCATTCCTCCTGCTTTTCATTCCACACATGTCTATATGTGGCTGGTACCAGGGCTCAGGAATTGAGTGTGATGATGACTAAAAACACTTTGATGAGCAGAGTGTAGCAGTGAGCTCTTGGTCATGGACAGTGTTTAGACAGGGATTGGTTACCCATAGGAGAAAGTAGGCTTGGCTGCCCTAGGATCCGTGGTCACCAGGATTCTGCTTTGCCCACAGGCAGCCTGATCTCTCTGCACATCTATGCCCTCCATCGGAATGGCAATGTGTGGCCTGACCCTGAGGTATCCCCATCCCTGGTCCTAGAGATAAGGTGGGGTATCTAGGTTATCCTTCTCTAGGAGCTGGCAGTGTTGAAGTAAGGTTCTTTGTTTTCAGGTCTTTGACCCCTTGCGTTTTTCCCCTGAGAATTCAAGTGGACGTCACCCCTATGCCTTCATTCCCTTCTCTGCAGGGCCCAGGTACGGAGAGGCACCTTGGCTATTAGGATTGGGGGTGTGGGGAGTTGATGGCTATGTGTGGGCATCATTTGGAACACTCTGTGAATGAAAGAGCCCTGGAAGGGAGTGGAGTGATCCTAACACAGGAGAGCTCCAGGGTCCTTCTTCATTCAGTGATCATTTCTTGTCTTTCTCTTGGGTGGTGAGTGATTGAATAAGTTGTTACAGCAAAGATTCCCAAGCCAGCACACTCAATGTGAATCTCCTCAGTTTGAGACTCTTGCCAAACTCCCAGGATCTGTTGTTTTAGTTCAGATCAATTAGTCAACTAATTGTCCACACAAAATTAGTTATTAATTTTGATTGGCCATTAAAAGCACTTATTTTATCAGATCTGCACCCTATTTATGAGGGGAGGTATGTTTTTTTCTAACACCCCAGAACCTAAGGACCCTTGGTGTATTCACTATAGGAACTGCATTGGGCAGCAGTTTGCCATGAATGAAATGAAGGTGGTCACAGCCCTCTGCTTGCTACGCTTTGAGTTCTCCGTGGATCCCTCACAGCCACCAATCAAGATGCTCCAACTGATACTACGCTCCAAGAATGGCATCCACCTCCACCTGAAGTCACTGGGTGCAGGGTCCCGGAAGCAGTTTTAGCAAAAGACAATCTCCAATCGTCTCAAGATGGGGTTTGTCCCTTAGTTATTGTCTTCCCTAGACTAGACTAGGAGTCCCTGTGGCTTCCTGCCCTGGGGAGATATGTCAGTTAGGAATGTGGGACCAGCACAGAGAACAGTGCTAGGTAGGCCTGTTAGTCTATAACTAAGACATCATATCACTTATTCATTCAGCACACATTTACTGAACACTTATTTTCTTTTTAAAATTTTATTTGTCCTCTAATTGGCAATACGGTTACAATGTACTTTACTTTTTACATCCAGTCTTAAATGTAAATGGTTCCAATGGAAGCTTTGTCTCGGGATTCCTGGTACAGATCAGGCACATCACTTACCCCACCACACATGATAGAGGGATAGCTTCAGGGCCTTGATCATATTTTTATTTGTTTAATTTTGTTGTGCATGTTTAAAATGCAACAGATATGCAGAAAGTGCATAAAACAACAGTATACAGAGCAATAGTAATTCTAAACATACTCTATTGTAACCATAACTACAGTCAAGTATAATATAGAATATAGTTTTCCCTGTTTGCTGTCTGCTTCTCTGAGATGGGTCTCTGGCAGAGTAGTGTTGGGGAAAGGGAACTTCTGATTAAAGATGATATTTGAATTGGGCCTTGATACATGGATGGGGTTTGTCAGAGGAAGAAAAAAATTGGAGAGTGTGTCAGGATGGATCCACATGTTAAATTAGTTGCTTTTCTTAGCAGTTCTGTAGCAATGCCCAAAGACTGGGGCACACACAGATGTAGGGTCCAAGGTCTCCAGTCACTAGTGGGCTCTAGTCTAGGATCTAAACAGATGCAGAAGAGAGGGCAGTGGAGGATGTCAGGTGCAGGTGGCAAAGACTGGAGAGGGGGAATTCCCAACCCTGGGCCTCAGGGATGTCTCTCAGCTGCCCTGGGATTGTGCCATCTGGACACCCCCCTCCTGTCCCTGATGTTTCCCTTGCTCAGAGAAAGCTCACCTATTCACTCCTGCAAAGTTCTTCAAAAGCACAGACCTCCCACCCACTCCAGGCAGGTATGCCTCCTGTTTCTATGTTCCACACCTCTCACTTCTGTATCTTAGCATCTGGATAGATCTTTTCTATACAAAAGAAGATAAGGGTTCAATGGAAATCACCCGGGAATTGAACCCAAAGTCACCTGAACTTAAAACACATCCACTTCCTGTATCTGTTTGGATGTCAATAGGCCTGATAGCAAGCCAAGTGGACATACTCCCATTTCAGTGTCAGTGGAGGTACTTCCTAAGACTCGCATTTGGAGGGCTTGATCTGAAGACCTCTGACTCTGGCCTCTTTTGACTAAAACTCCATCATTCGTGCTGAAACTTTCCCTGAAAGCAGGATTAGATGGGAAAAGAGCAATAAATTCTGGTGCCAGAAGGGGAGGGGGAGGCACTTTCTAGGAGGAGAGGATGGGGGATGGCACAGACACCCCTGATGGATTCCAGTTCCCTCAGTCCTGCGCTCAAACACTCCTGGCTGCATCCTGTGATCTTGAGCATTTGTGTGCACCTGTGTGTAGGTCCGATGTGGGGTGTACACCTGGGTCTGTGCAAGTATAGCCCTCAGTGGTTGTCTTTTGTGGAGGTGATGCACTCAGTGTGAACTCAGTCTGGGCTCTGCCCATTTTCAGGATCCAGTAGGGTCATTTCTTGGTCACTTTCACCACACCCTTGCAATCCTGTGGTTAGAACATGTGTCCTTGGCTCTCCTCCCGGATTCTGGCCACCATTGTCCTATGCTTCCTGAGCCTGGGCCAGCCTGAGCCCTTTTGCACTATCAGATGCAATGGAACTTGCTGAACCGCCTGTGCAGGAAGCTCCTTTTCCAACCCTCAGATCAAGCACTGAGTGACCAGCCACCCTCCTCCCAAGCCCCCTCTGAAGGAAGAGCAGAGCTGAATGGAACTGAAAGCTGTGGTGGGTAGGGAAGGTGGGGAACTGGAAGGGGTGTCCTGGTTATAAACAAAGCTCGGGGAGAAGCCTTTTCTAGGAAGCAGAACATGATCTCACATAGCAGGCAGATGGCACCAGGGAGGTCTGTTTATGACAGTGAGTGCCTTGGGCTGGAAATGGTGTATGGTGGGTTTGGAGGGAGGAAACTATACCTCGGGTCAGTAGGAGAAGTCAGGACCCCAGCATTGAGAGATTAGTGGAATCACTATTGGAAGTTTGCAGATTTGGAACCAGTCCATGGAACCTTGGAGATTTGCATAGTGCCCAGGCACAGGTGGACCAGCACCCAGGTAATCACCAGGTTGTTATTGTTGCTGTTAAGTGCTGTTGAGTCAGTTCTGACCATAGCGACTCTGCATAGGGTTTCTGAGGAGTGGCTGGTGAGCTTGAACAGCTGACCTTGTGGTTCAAACAGACTTTGTAGTCCAGAGCATTAAACCACAGTGCCACACCAGGACTCCAAGTGTGTCAGGGTTAATGGAACCTTGCCTCCAATAAGTAGGGTGGATGGGACAGCAGGATAAGCTATGGGTGACTGCTAAATTGGGGCTTCTAGCTGGGTTCTGATTGTCTCTTACCAGCCAGAGCGATCTGTTCACCTGAGAAAACTGCTGAGCAGCCAACCACTCTTTGAGCCTCCTGAGGAACCTGCATATTTTTCTGTGCCAGAAAATGCTGGCAGGTGTCTGGTGGCATGTGCAAACTTCTCAAACATTTCTGTGTCATAATGGCTGGATCCACCTAAGGATCTTGTGCCAGAGTAAACTGTAAATTCTCTAGCACAAGTAAAGATGGACTCTAGAGTGAGAAATGCTGAACTCTGATTAGAACAATCCATAGGGAGGAGACTTCTCTCTTAACCCAGGCAACATGGAGCCTCAGGAACCAGGCAAGGTGGTTAGTCTGGGGTTGTTTACTGGAACACATGGGGTACCACATATAGGCAGACAGCTGGAGAGCAAAGTTGAATTCTCTTGTCTTCCTTCAGAGGACATCTCTAAACTGCCTTTTCTTCTGTCCTCTTCCCTGCCATCCACCTTCATCCCAAGGAGAGCAGATACTACTAGAAACATAGTTAACTTTATTCTAGTTTGGGTTGGGAAGGGAAAAGCAAAAGATTGTATAAGTAACATAGGGATAGGGAAGTGACATCCAAGTGTGACAGAACTGATGACAGTCACATGGGGACTGTAGGAGGCTGAATAATCTCCCCTAAAAAGAGTGTGGTGTTGTAGGATAAGCACTGGACTGTTAACTACAAGGTCATAGGTTCAAACCCTCCAGCAGCTCCCCAGAAACTGAATACAGGGTTACTATGAGTTGCAACTGAAAGACAGCACATAACAACAACAACAACAAAGGCAAAATGGGTTTTTCAGGTGTGATTATATTACGAATCTTGGTATGGGGAGATTATCCTGGATTATTTGAGAGAGAACAAGTTATCCCAAAGGTCTTTATAAAACAAAAAGGCAATGTGAAGACAGAAATGGAGATTTGAAGATACTGCTGACTTTGAAGATGAGTGCAGCTTGCAAGGACAAGGCTCCCCCATCCATTGTTTCTCTCCCTCTCCTGCTTCCGTGACATGATTAGTGTTTCCTTCACAGATGTACTCCAGTCCAGTGTCTAGAACAGTTCCAAAAACATGGAAACATTGAACAAACTGCTCAATGAGTGAATGAGTAAATGAATGAGTGATACTTGCCTTGAGGTATTTCTGTACAACACATTCCTGTCCTTGCCTCAAAGCTCTTGGAGGTTTCGTCTTTCTGCATCCAAATCCCTACAGAGGAAAAAGCACATAAGGCATAGGCTTAATGAATACATTTGTAATTTATTTAAATTCAATTAATAGAATGAAACCAAATAAAATGTAGTGAAATCAAAGAACTTAAATATTAGTTCTGATCTAGTACTTCAGCTACCCAAGGCCCTACTGATCTCTGTTTTCTTAAATGCCATTGAATCAGTTCTGACTCATAGAGACCCTGGGTTTCTGGGGAGCAGCTGGTGGGTTTGAACCACTGACCTTGTGGGTCCCATTCCAATGCTGATCCTACAGTGCCACACAAGGAGTCTCTCTGTTGTTGTTAAGTGCCATAGAGTTGGTTTTGACTCATAGCGACCCTGTATAGGGTTTCCAAGAAGTGACTGATGAATTTGAATCACCTACCTTGCAGTTCAAACTGACTTTGCGGTCCAGTGCATATCCTACAGTGCTACACCAGGACTCCTAGTGACCCTGTGAAAAGTTTCAAAAACTGTAAATCCTTTCAGGAGCAGACAGCTTCATCTTTCTTCAATGGAGTGACTGGTGGGTTTCAACTGCTGACCTCTTGGTTAGAAGTGATTAGAATGAGGAGTCACTTCAGGAGAAACTAAATCCTGGAAAGTCAATTTGTGGAAACACAATATGCTGAATTAAGGTTATTTCTCTGGACTTTTCCTCACAGAATTATGAATTCATCAAAGTCTTTCTCTTGTAAGCAGTTACAAAGTTCATGCTATTTATATTTCACAATATGATTTCAGCAACCTTGATATTTCCATAGTAGCTGCTTGGAGTGTACTTGTCCAACTTAACTGAATAGTTATTTCAAATGTGTTTTATTAAGTTAAACACCAGGAATCTTTCTAAATTTTATGTTAAAAGTTGTTGGTGTCCTCTTAAAAGCAGCTATTTGGCTGGAGTTTTATGACCATCCCCCCCCCCCCAATATTGGGTTATGTAGATTCTATGTGTAAACTCATAGTGTATAGACTTCTTTATACTGCATTGAAAGGTTGGTTTGAAATACAAGGTCAGTGGTTCAAGTCCACTCCTTGGAAACTCTATTTTTGTTGTTGTTGTTAAGTGCTAACGAGTCAGTTCTAACCCATAGCAACCCTGTATAAAGTTTCTGAGGAGTAGCTGATGAGTTTGAACTGCCAACCTTGTGGTTCAAACTGACTTTACAGTCCAGTGCATTATCCCATAGTGTCACACCAGGACTCCTGGAAACCCTATACAATGTCATTATGAGTTGAAACTGACTCGACAGCACTTAGCAACAACATATATGAAGAAATTTGTCAACAGGGAAAGTTGTCATGGGAAAAGTGAAAACTTTTGTTGGGATAAACTGAAAAAATAGAGAAGACACAAACTGGTGTCAAATTTCCTTCAAAAGGCAATCAAACATTTCATGCATATGGTTTGAATAATTGAGATATATAAGCCCTGCTGTAGCACTGTAAGATAAGCACTGCTCTGCTAACTGCAAGGTCGGTGGTTAAGATCTACCAGGTTCTTCTCAGAAACCCTCCACAGGGTTGCTGTGAGTTGGAACTGACTTGATGGCACATAATAGCCACATAAGGCATTTGAAAATTAGAACTCATATAAACTATTCCATTGATGCAGCAGAGACAGATTGGTGAATGAAGTAGAAAAAGGAGTGCGCTCAAGTGTGTGTGGGAAGACAGACATCCGTTCTTCTGGAATTCTGACAACTGAAAATAGCACAATACTTAAGTGTGAAATGTACAAGAAACTCTTAATTCTGAAAAACTGTTGTTGTTGTTAAGTGCCGTCGAGTCAGTTCCGACCCATAGTGACCTTGTATAGCGTTTCCAAGAAGCGGCTGGTGAGCGTGAACCACCGACCTTACAGTTCAAATGGCTTTGCTGTCTGTCTCATTAACCTACAGCGCCACACCAGGACACCATTCTGAAAAGTAGTAGTCCTAAATTGAGGGATACACCAGAATAAACAGAACTCCAGAAAATTCACTCATGTTGAATGTTGGGAAAGAGCAGTGGGAGCAGTTTTTCTTTTGTATAGACATGCACACAAGCCCCCTACCCACAAACTCTTATACATATCAAGCATAGCCATGGCTTCCCCCTATGCACACAGAACAACCTTGGGGTGACCACTGAGTGACCCTTCCCTCCACACCATCATCATGCATAAAATGCCTCACCTTGAGCCTCCTGAGAAAGGCAGGAAGGCATAACTATGTTGAGCAAAGCTCAGTGCAAACCAGGAAGGTTTGCAACTACAGTGACAGCACCAAGGCTAGGGCATTTAGGTGTCAAGCTCCCTTTTTTCCAAGCTATGAGGGGGCAGGAGACCCAGAGGTGGGTGAGGGAGGAGGTGTTGGTATTGATAGGTTATTCCATTTCTTCCTTCCGGGGTCTCACGCCTCTGAGTTTGGCACAACTTTGGATTGTGGTGAAGGGTGTAAAAGATCAATGAAACTATGATTCTTGTGGGGCAGGTAAAAGAAAGAAGACCAAAAAAAAAAAAAAAAAAATCCTGTTGAATGTGGCTTTGGTCTTTCAACCATCAGGGGGATGTAGATGCACAAAAGGACAGGGTACTACAAGTCAGGCTCACTTCCCCACCTCTCTGAGTGGGATGACCCTGGTGTGAGGAAGTTAGGTTACATAGGAAAGCATGTAAGTGCACAGGAGGAACAGAAAATCATGAAATCTGGAGGCAGAAGCAAGAAAGAATTGGAGGCTGACTGCTGTAGTTCCAGTGACAGCTAGCATTTTAAAGTGTGCCAGTTGGAAGTATACATCAATTCATTTGATCTTCATAACCACCATTCACAGAAGGCACTCTCATATCCAGATTGTTTGGATGAGGACCTGAGGCTCAGACAGAGAGACAGGGTACCTTGTCTAGAACCATATAACTAGGGCTTAGCAGGGCAGGGATTCAGACCCAATGGAAAGTGAGTCAACAGATGACTTTTTAAAAAATATAATACTTTATTTATCTATACTTTATGAGTTTATATATTTATATATATTTAATGTTTTATTGTGAATTATATAGTCAAGAGATCAGATGATGCATTGCATTGGGCAAATCTGCTGCACAGGAACTTTTTAAAGTATTGAAGAGCAGAGATGTCAGCTTGAGGACT
>NW_006408544.1:8425362-8433222 GCF_000296735.1 Chrysochloris asiatica
CTGCCAAAAGAACCAATAGATCTGTTTTGGAAGAAATACAGCCAGAGCTTTCCTTAGAGGCCAAGAAGGGCAAACTTTGTCTCTCTAACTTTGGACATATTGTCAGGAGAGAACAGTCATTGGAGAAGGATATCATGCTTGGTAAGATGGAGGGTCAGAGAAAAAGAGGAAGACCCCCAATGAGATGGATGGCAGCATTGATGGACTCAAGTGTGGATGTGGTAGTGAGGTTGGCCCAAGATAGGCCATTGTTCCGTTCTGCTGTGCATGAGGTTGCTATGAGTCAATTCTGACTTGATGGCACTTAACAACAACAACAATGGTCTTACATCTGAACACTAGCTACTCTCTGCCATCATCCTGAGAAATCCTCAGAAAATGTATCTCACTGACCATTTGAAACTGGATTCCTTAATTCTCTCATTTGTCAAAGGAAAAGACCACATGCTCCCTTACCTCTCTCTGATTCTATCTCTAGACATCCACATGTCAGGAATTTTAATTATAAAGATATTCTATATAGACCATATCCAGAAACTCTCATCTCCTTGTGAAGATGATTGCATGGATGAAGTTATCACCAAGTTAAATGGCAGATATATAGTCCTTTTGCATTGAATACAGGAAGTTTCTAAGGATTTCATTAAACATAGAGCATGTCAGAAAAGATGCAACAAAGAAATGATTGAGATTTGAGTCCTTTCATCTTAGAGTTAGGAAACGGAATATTAGACTCAAAGAATATGAGGGCAATCAAATTGGAATGAACAATAGTTTCATAAACTATGAATTTTTTAAAAATGATGGGATGTTAACCCTGGAGAATGTTATAGACTTAGGATCCTATTGCTGTGGAATATCAGAACTGATCATTTAGGGTAACCTCTCACAATGGACAATGTTCTTCATGTGCCTTAGTCTGGGTTCTCTTCAGCTTCTGTTTCCAGATTACTTGATCTCTGGAAGAGGCCATCCTAGCCTCTGCTGTACTCCAGCAAGTGTTACAAAACTCTCTACTGATAAGTATCTGGAGGCACCCTATTTCACAAGAAAGACTTGGCTGGAGGTGCTCATTTTTCTCACTCTGTGGGTGAGAGGGCCTAATTTCACAGACAAATGTTCAGAGACACCCCACTCTGCCAGGAAGGGTACTGATATTCATTGAACTTTTGCTGTAGTTCATCTCTGTGGCAGGCATTTTATTTCTAGGTTTCATCTTAACTACATAGTTGTGGTTGTTGTTAAGTGCCATCGAGTCGGTTCTGACCCATAGCGACCCTGAACAGGGTTTCTGAGGCTGTAAATCTTTACGGGAGCAGAAAGCCTCATCTTTCTCCTGCGGAGAAGCTGGTAGTTTCGAACAGCTGACCTTGTGGTTCACAGCCCGATTTGTAACCATTACACTACCAGAGCTCCTTAACTACATAGTAGGTATCCCTTTTATTGACAAAGAAACAAGACCCACAGAGGCTCAAACACTGCTCAAGGACATAGGGATTTTCTGCACCTTCCATGTATGAATGCACAGTGGTCAGATTAGTGAATGCATTAAAGTTCATACCTTTGGGTAAGGACTTGTGATGGTTTTGCTGAAATCTTTCATGACTCTTGGCACTGGTGGGTAGAGTTACAGAACCTCATTGATCTACATGGTGGTATAGGATATCTGGAGTCCTAGTGTGGTGCTGCAGGATAATGCACTGGACTGCAAGGTCAGTTTGAACTGCAAGGTCAGCAATTCGAAACCACCTCACCCCTTGGAAACCCTAAAAAGGGTTGTTATGAGTTGGAATGGACTCTATGGCACTTAACAACAACAACATTATGAACATATTGTTAAGAACTGGAGTTTCACTTCTGATTATAAAAGTTTAAGTTTTATGCAATCACCTTGTTCTGCCACAATAACAAGTTCTGTTTTGGGGCAAGATTTGTGTTTATTCTTTAGATTATAATGATTTCATCTATTGAAATAAGGTACTTTGGAAAGTTGGCCTTATTTCTCTTGCATTTTTGTTGTGGAGGAAATTTTGTATGTATAGAAATTGACCTGGGTTTCCTTGGTCTGAACTCAGATCATGTAAGACTTTAATTATTGTACAAATGAACCACTAATAGCAGCTGGTGTGCCTTGCTTCAACATTGAGGTCTTAAACCCTATTGTCAATATGGACTCTGAAATGGATTGCACTGCTACCCCTAGCGTGACTTTTCCTGTTGATCAAAATCTAAGGACAAGTAATAGCAATATAGAACTTGGTTGTGTCTACAGTGAATCACTTGAAGGTTTATTTATGCTCCAAGGTAAATCCAACTATGATTATTTATTCAGAGTTGGTTCTGACTCAGAAACTCTGTACAGGGTTTCTGAGGAATGTCTGATGGGTTTGAACTGCTGACCTTGTGTTTATCCTACAATATATATGAATCCATTTTTTTGTTAAGTAATTTATTGTCAAACAGAACATTTCAAGATCTATTCTGAAGTACAATGCTGTCAGTAACAGGATACTATCCATATATCTAAAGGAAGATCCATATATCTAAAGGGAGTCCTGGCATGGTGATGTAGGATAAGCACTGAACTACTAACTGTAAAATCAGTGGTTCAAATACACCAGTGGCTCCTTGGAAACTCTATACGAGGTCGTTATGAGTCAGAACTGATTTAACAGCACTTTGCAACAAAGAGCTCTGGTAGCATAGTGGTTAGGAATCGGTCTGTGAACCGCAAGGTCAGCCATTCAAAACTACCAGCTGTTACATGGGAGAAAGATGAGGTTCTGCTCCTGTAAAAATTACAGCCTCAGAAACCCTGTACAGGGTTACTATGAGTCGGAACAGACTCCATGGCACATAACAGCAACAACAAAGGAACATCCATTAATATGATTGTTATTGAAATTTATACACCAACTATTAAATGCCAAAGATGAAGAATTTGAACCTTTTAACTAAATTATGCAGTCTGAAATTAATCAAACATACAGTTAAAACACATTGATAATTACTAGCAATTGGAAAGCAAAAGTTGGAAACCAAGAAGAGTCAGTAGTTGCAAATATGAACTTAGTGATAAAAATGACATAGGAAATCACATAATAGAAATTTGAAAGACCAGTGACTTATTCGTTGGAATAATGACTATACATATGGACCTCACTAGATGGAAAACACAGTTATCAAATTGATGATATCTGTGGAAAGACATGGCGGAGAAGCTCATTATCGTTAGTGAAAACAAGGCCAGGGCTGACTGTGAAACACCATCAATTGCTCATATGTAAGTTCAACTGAAGTTGCAGAAAATTTAAACAAGTACACAAAACCAAATTATGATTGCAAATATATCCTACCTGAATTCAGAGATTGTTTCAAGAGTAGTAGATTTGACACATTAAATACCAATGACCTTAAATATGAGAGGAGTTGTGGGATGACATAAAGAACATCATACATGAAGAAGCAAAAGGTAATTAAAAAGATAGGAAAGATGTCAGACCAAAATGGATGTCAAAACTTCCAGCAAGATGGCAGACTAGGTAGACACACTACATGGACCCTCTATAAGAAAGATATGAGAGACAAAATAATATAGACATTATTGAAAATTCTGGCACCTTAAACTTCAGAAGAAAGTTTAGAATGGTGTATTGAGTGCTTGCTGGGAAAGATGCTGAGCAGGGATGGTGAGAGAGGAAGACTGACTGGTGAATGTCTGACTAGATGAATCTTGTGAGCAGCTTGGTTAGCAGGAGGAGTCCTGGCAGATTAGGGTAGGTGGCAGAAAAAGTATGATTTTTTCTTTTCCCCCACACTTCCCTGAAGACCAGAAGCACAGCCAGTTCCCATCCTCATCCACCCCCAGTGTTGACCCTGTTCTCCTGGAGTTTGGAGCCATATGGTTGGGAGTCACACCAGTGTGAGGTGGGCCCAGCTGTGAAGCGTTAGTGCCTGCATTCAGGTGGGCTCGGCTCCAAACCTACAAAACCGTCAGAGTCACCAGACCAGTATTTAAGCAGTCATGCTGCCCCCAGCTACTCTGTGGTCCTAACAGACACCGAAACCAGCTCCATCAAGGGCGCCCACAAACTACTTCTGGAATGAGTGCTCTGAACATAGATAACACCCAGACCAATAGGACTCCATCTAAGGCCAGGAACTCTGCTGTTTCATCCCTACTACAACCACCTCATGAGCTCCTTGAATTGCAAGAGCCCCCCAGAGATTGCTCACCTCAGGGTCCAACAACTACATTGTTTGTTTTTACAAATGCAACAAACCCACAATGCCCCAGAGACAACAGATCATTTTTGCTCACACAAAGTAACAAGAGAGAATGACTCAAACAAATGACCAAGATGCAAAGCCAGAAAATGATTCTGAGGAAGAAAAGATAGTGGAACTAACTGAAAAATAGTTCAAAAGAATGATAATGAGGTACCTTCAAAGGATTGATAGAAAGATCGAGGAAAATAAGCAGGACCCAATATAAAAATTAAAAGAATTCAGAAAAACACTACAAGAACATACAGACAAAATAAATGCAAATTTGAAATAATACAAAGCATGCAATTAGAAATCTGGAAGATTAATACTAAGATCTCAGAAATGGACAATATATTGAAAGGTCAAAGGAGTAGATGAGAAGCAATGGAAGCCCAAATTAGTGACCTTGAAGATAAATCTTTCAATACTAGTATGCTAGAAGAAATCAGAATAAAAGAATGAAAAAAAAAAAAAAAAAAAGAAAGTCTAAGACTTATGTGGGACACCATGAAGAGGAACAACTTATGGATGATTGGAATTCTAGAACAGGAAGAGACAAATACAGAGAAAATGGTCAAAGAGTTGCTGAAAGAAAATTTCCCTAACATATGAAAGACAAGAAGATAAGCATACAAGACTCTGAACAAACCCCAAACAGTATAGATTCCATAAGAAGATCATCAAGACATATTATAATCAAACTTTCCAAAATCAAAGACAAGGAAAGAGTCCTGAAAGCAGCTCAGAAAAAACAAAAAGTTACCTATGAAGGAGAACCAACAAGACCAAGCTCTGATTTCTCAGCAGAAACCAGGCAGGCAAGAAGGAAGAACAGCATATACAAAACTCTGAAAGAAAAAAAAAAATGTCAGCCAAGAATCATATGCCCAGCAAAGTTGCCCCTCAATGATGGCAAAATTGTGACATTTCCTCATAAACAGAAATTAAAGGAATTTGTAATGACCAGACCAACTTTGCAAAAAGTGCTAGTGGGTATTCTTTGGATTGAGAACCCACAACAGCAGACAACAACCTGAGATTATCATACATGACAGCAACATCCAGAACTCAGTCCAGATATAGATTTTGAAGTAAACAAACCTGTTGTTGTTGTTATTAATAAGTGCTGTTGAGTTGGTTCCAACTCATTGCAACCCTCTATAGGGTTTCCAAAGAACGGCTGGTTCTTTTGATTTAAACTGACCTTGAGGTCAAGTACTTATCCTACAGCATTATACCAGGACTCCAAAACAAACCTACTAGCTGGAAAATAGAGAACCAAAGATATCAATGTATAATGAAGTCAACTAAGAAGCAAAAAGAGGGAATAATGTAGATACAGAACTTCCAAATGGCAAGGAAATCAAGTAGATTTCAAGATAAAACAGACTGCTTTAAGAAGTGAAAATTTTAATAAATTATAGGGTAACCTAAAAGAATAATAATATACTTGCACATCAAAATAAAAAAGAGGAAAATTGGGAAGATTTAGTAAACATTAACATAACAGAAATGAAAATGAAAAGAAAACCTACAAACAAAATGAACTCAGCATAGAAAATTATGTGGAACAAAGAATCCAGCAGCACTACAAAAACAAAAAACAGAGAAAAATGACAATTAATTCATACCTATTGATAACTGCACTGAATGTAAATGGATTAAATATACCAGTCAACAGACATAAAGAGCAGAATGGAAAAGAAAACAGCATCCTTCAATATGCTGTCTACAAGAGACATATCAAAGAGATGGAAACAGCTTAAATGCCCATCAACAAAAGAATGGTTAAACAAACTTTGGTACATACACACAATGGAATACTACAAAATGTTGAAGAATAATGAGGAATTTGTGAAACACCTCACAACATGGTCGAGCCTGGAGGGCATTGTTGTTGTTAAGTGCCATTGAGTCGGTTCTGACTCAGACAGATCCTGTGTAGGATTTCTGAGGAATAGATGATGAGTTTGAACCACTGACCAGTGATTCAAACTGACCTTGTGGTACAGTGCAGTATCCTGCAGTGCCACACCAGGACTCCCGGAGGAAATGGTGCGGAGAGAAATTAATTAATCAGAAAAGGACCAACATTTTATGAGACCAATGTTGTAAAAAGTTTAAAAAAGAGTTTCTTGATAAAAGAAAAAAATAAAACAAAACAAACAACAACCTCAAAATGGATGTCAGAAGAGAATCTGAAACTTGCTCCTGAACATAGAGTAGCTAAAGAAATGATGAAGTGACATAACGAAATAGATATCAACAGGTGACTGAAGAAGACAAAGTAAGGTATTATGTGCAAAAATCTGGAATTAGAAAACCAAAATGGAAGAACATGCTCAGCATTTCTCAAGCTGAAAGAATTGAAGAAAAAAGGCAAGCTCGAGTTGCAATAATGAAGGATTCTATGATGTGGTGCTGTAGGATAAGTACTGGATTGCTAACCACAAGACTGGCAGTTCAAACCCACCAGTCACTCCTTGGAAACCCTGTACACAGTCACTTTGAGTAGGAACTGACTTGTTGGCACTTAACAACATGTACAAAATATTGAATAACACAGAGTCACTATAGTAAATAGAACTGGTATATGTTCAACCATTTCAGGAAGTAGTATTTGATCAAGAAGGAAAAAGTCTCAGTTGCATTAAAGGCATTGATAAAAAAACAAGTCTCCAGGAATTGATGGAATACCAGTTGAAATGTTTCATCAAATGGATGCAATACTGGAAGCACTCATTCATTTCTCAAGAAATTTGAAAGACAGCTACCTGGTCTATTAATGGGAAGTGATACAAATTTGTGTCCATTCCAAAGGAAGACAATATAACAGAATGCAGAAATTACCAAACAAACAAACACACACACACACACAAGTAAATTTATGCTGAAGATAATGATAAACATTGCAGCAGTGTGTCAACAGGGAACTATCAGAAATTCAAGCTGGATTCAGAAGAAGACCTGGAAAGAGGGCTATCGTTGCTCACGTCAGCTAGATCTTGTCTGAAAGCAAACAATATCAGAAAGATACTTCTTGTTGGTGGTGTTAAGTGTAATCTAGTTCATTCTGACTCACAGCAATCTTGTGTAGGGTTTCCAAGGAATGGCTTGTAAGTTTGAATTGCTGGCTTTTTAGTTAGAAGTCCAGTGCTTATCCTACAGCGCCATGTTGGGATCTTGAAAGATGCTTGTGTTTTATTGACTGCACAATGACATCCAATTGTGTGGATCACAACAAATTGTAGATTTCACTGGTAAGAAGAATTCTAGAACTCTTAATTGTGCTCATGAAGAACCTGTACATAGACTATAGCAATTGTTTGAACAGAACAAGAGAACACTGCATGATTTAAAATCAGGAACAGTATATGTCCTTTCACCATACTTATTCACTGTGTATGCTGAGCAAATAATACAAGAAACTGAAGTATATCAAGAAGAACGTGGAACCAGGATTGTAGGAAACTCATTAACAACCTGTGATATGCAGATGACACAAACTTGCTTGCTGGAAGCAAAAAGGTCTTGAAGCACCTACTGATAAAGATCAAAGACTACTGATGAAGATAAAAGAATACAACCTTC
>NW_006408544.1:8451529-8453450 GCF_000296735.1 Chrysochloris asiatica
TCTGTTGATTTAGCTCTGGGAGGTGCTGCCATGTAGGTCAATCTCTGATTGTTGTCTGCTCTTGTTGGTTCTCAGTCCACAGAACTCCCTTTAGGATGTTTTGTAGTGCAGCATTGGCTTAGGCAAAATCCCTTAGCTTCTGTTTATCCTGAAATGTTTGATTACATGTCAGATTTGATTAATAGCTTGTATATTTTTTAATGTTTTATTATGAATTATTTGATAGCTTACATGGCAGAACATTAGCTTTACATTCATCCGAACATATATTGTTTCATTGCCATGGTTATAATCCCCTCCATGCATCATCAAACAACCAAAGGTTATACCCTGCAAGCCTGCCCCCTAGTTGTCAGCACACAGACCCTCTCCCTCTCTGGGTTTACAGTCCCCAGCCATTCCATCTCACCATGACATTGTCTCTGACTCCATCTCTGGTGTCACTGTTTCTCTGGGCAGGGTCTCGCACTCCGCGCTCTCCCTTGATGCTCCCAGGGACCTCCGCTTCTGGATTGCAAAGTCAAGCACTTCCCTCCTTTTGCTATAAAATGTCTACCTTTATATTTCCAATCCTTACAGTCAGTACTAATAATAATTATTCACTATTGTACCACAAGAGACCTATCCCCATCTCCTTTCATCAACTCCACCCAGATAGATTGGATACTATTCAGTGGAGATTCTACCTTCCTCTGCGCCCTCTGGATCTAGGCTCTTTCTTGAAAGCTTGTCAGCCAATCGCTCCTCTCCTTTGTAGACCCCTCATTATGGGTAGCCAACATCCAAGTTGCCCCTCCTTGTCTACTCTGTGCATGGAGGGGGTGGGAATGATCCTCACTGTAAAGATTTGTTCCCTCTTTTGAGCTACTGCATCCATAGGTGTAGGTCAAGTTCATCAAATTTTTCAGGTTACTCTTTTTTCCCTCTTCTTTGTTCTTCTATTTGAGCTCTGATCATCCAGTCATTGAAGCCATGGCAAGTGGGTATTATATGCAAGTGTGGGAGTTCTTATGCATATGTCCTCTTTTCTTATCTACTGGATACTTCACTCTCCATTCTAGTCTTCTGTGGCTATGTCACTGTCACTGGGCCCAAGACTCCCCAGGTCTTGCCACAGTGCTTGCCAACCAGGTCTTCACCCAGGTTCACAGGAGTCTATTCAACATTTTGATTGATAGTTTTTCTGGATAAAGGATTCTTGGTTGACTGTTGTTTTCTTTCAGTGTTTTATATATGTCTCCCCATTGCTTTCTTGCCTGCATGGTTTCTGCTGAAAGGTCCAAGCTTAATCTGACCTGTTTGCCTTTGTGTGTAATGCTTCTCTTTTCCCTAGCTGCTTTCAGGAGTGTCTCCTTATCTTTGATTCTGGAGAGCTTGATTATGATATGTCTCGGTGATTTTCTTTTGGGGGTATATCCTTTCTGGGGTTCGTTGAGTTTATTGAATACTTATATTTTCACTTTTCGGGATGTTAGGGACATTTTCTTCTGAAGCTCCTCAACTATCTCTTCTGTGGATTTGTGTGATTCTTCCTATTCCAGAATGCTGGTAATTCTTGTTATTCCTCTTCATGTTGTCCAACATGAATCTTAGACCTTCTTCAGATTTTTAAATTCTTTTTTCATCTTGCTCTTCTATCTTAGTGTTATTGAGAGATTTGTCCTCCAGTTCACCAGTTCTGCCTTCCATCTGTTCAATCTTACTCCTTTACTCTTTCAGTGTATTGTCTATTTCTGATATTCTATCATTAATCATTTGAACCTTTTTCAGTAGGTTTTGAATTGTTTCCAATACTGTATTGATCTTCTTTGATTGCTCCTGTGGCATTTTCATGACTTCTTCCTTATTTTTCTCAACTCAATTGTAAAGTGTTTTGAAACATTTTATAATAATTTTTCTGAATTCCTTCTCAGGCATTTCC
>NW_006408544.1:8454125-8457064 GCF_000296735.1 Chrysochloris asiatica
CTGCTGTTCATTGTTATGCTGTACCTCAGGATTTAGTGTTTGTCTTGTTTTGTTTTTAAACTCACTCCTTCTCCACACCTCCTGTCTGGCCTTTTCCCTATTAATAAACAGTTCAGGGCTGGCTATGGCCGTTTTGAACCGCCTGCTTGTAGTGTAGTGGTTATAATCGGGCTGCCAACCCCAAGGTTGGCAGCTCAAAACCACCAGCTTTTCCATGGGAGAAAGACTAGGCCCTCTGCTCCCACAAAGATTCACAGCCTTGGAAACCCTATGCAGGGTCACTATGAGTCAGAACCGACTCCAAGGCACTCAACAAGCAAGAAGGCAAGTCTGTAAATGCCAAGCATATCTGCACACATACATGGTGGAAGAATTCTCCAGTGGTGGGGGTAGAGGGTGTCCATTCACTCAGGCACTCCCTCGAGTCACCAGAATGGAGGTGTGCAAAGTGCTAGAGGCCAATGAATAGATACCAAAAAAAAAAAAAAAAAAAAAAATCAGAACAAAGCAAAACCAGAGAATGTTGTCACCTTTGTTCTGAGGTCCCCGTGGTCATTAATTCCTGGCAGGTCTGCTTGTTTCCACACTTGGTCTTGCCCAAGTTGTCAGCTATGGGCTGCTGTGCCCAGCAGACTCTAAAGTACAAGATTTCTTACTTCACTACAAGTTCCATTAGTTGTAAGTCTTCAAACTTTAAATATTCCTATCTATGTGGTTCAGAGTTTTGGAGCTCTTCCCTGAACCCGCTTCGTCTGGTATTCTGTGGCATTGCTGATGGAGATTTTCACTGCACCTCTACCCTATCCACCAGCAAGCTATGCCTCCCCTTCAATGATCTTTTCTGTTGTTTTCTTGGTTTCTTCCTATTCCAGAATTCCAATAGCCCATAGTTATTCCCCTTCATTTGTCCTACATGAATGTTAGGCTTTCTTCAGATGTATCCATTCTTTTTTCTGATTGCTCTTCTATCTTGTCAGTATTGAGAGATTTATATTCAAGATAATTCTGGCTTCCATCAATTTAATTCTACTCCTTTGCCCTTTCAGTGTGTTGTCCATTTCTGATATTTTATTGATCATCTGGATCTCTGTTTACAGGTTTTATATTGTCTCCAATGCTATATCTATTTTGTTTCCTTCTTCCTGTAGTGCTTTTCTGACTTCTTCCTTATTTTCCTTGACCTTTCTGTGGAACATTTGAATATACCTCAATAGCATTCTCCTGAATTCATTTTCAGGTAATTCCAGAGGCTTTTCTTCCTCAAAAGCATTTCTAACTCTTCCTCTTGGTCATTTGCTTGAGTGACTCTGTCTTGTTTCTGCACATGAACAGAAAATTTCTACTGCTTTTTAAGCATTATGCTATTGTTGTATTTGTATTAATTTGATGAATGTATGTTGGTGTATTCTTAAGCACTCTCCAATTGCCTCGTTATAGATGGAATCAGGAGGTGGCTTTCTGTGTTCAGTGTACAGTTCAATTCAAAGTATTTTTAGCATGTGTTGTTTGTAGATGACCCTCTGGTGTTTAGCAGCTGATATTGGTTCTTGCCCAATTGGTGAGGTTTTAGAAGGCACAATTATGGCTTGGTTGTATGGACACAGTTGCCGTCTCCTGTTGGGTGAGGCCAGAAGAAAAAAATGCTCCCACAAGATAGAAGGAGGACCAAAACACAGAATTAAAAACAAGAATCATAAATACCTAGAAAAAACAATATAAAGACAAGAAAACTGGGAAAATAATAATAAGAAAAAAGGATAAATGAACAAAAACAGTCATGAAGCAACAGTTGGAAAATAAGCACAATTCATTAGCAACACCTACTGGACTCTTTCCTTCACAGCCTCTGGAGAAATGCTGTGTCATTCTTGCTGTGCCTCTTTGATCAATTACCATCTGTTTTTCTTTCTCTTTTTTTCTTTCCCTCAAGTCCGTTCAGCTGTTTCTCCTAGTGGGAACCAGTCTGTGGCTGGCCAGGCCCAAATTGGAAAAGATTGTTTGTTCTGTTGTCTCCTCCTGCTTTGATGATGCACCCAGCTGTGGGATCCATGCCAGACCTTCCCTGGGAGTGTCTGCTCATACAATTTTACCCCTGGTCACCAGAGAGGAAATGAGCAGAAAGATACAAAGAAAAGAAGAAGAAGAAAAAATAAATAAAAACCACACCTTTGTCTCTGTAAGTCATAGGCATGTTTCTGAAATGGGAATGCTCTCTTGCCTCTCAGTCCACTCACTCCCATCTGCAGTGGGTCACAGTGACCACCACAAATCAAATGTCACCTCCTTTCCTGTTTCTGTTCAAATTCTTTCTCCTGGCAAGCAATTAATCCACTTATTTATCCATTTATCTGAAGCTCAGAGTTCCGGGACCTTCCTCTGAATCTGTTTCATCTGGCTTTCTGTGTTTTTGCTGAAGAATGTCTGCATAGCCTTTCTGCCTAATTTGCCATCAAGTCCCACCTCTGTCCTCATAAACTTATACAAAACACACAACCTAGCAACAGCACAATACACATTATTTTCCAGTGCACAAGTAATAATATGTAGAATAGATCATATGTTAGGCCACAAGCAAGCCTCAATAAATTTAAAAACATTGAAATATTGCAAAGTATCTTTTCAGATCACAATGCTATAAAATTATAAATCAACAATAGGAAGATCAAGCAAAAAAGTCAAATACATGGAAATTTAATAACACCTTGCTTAAAAGATACTGGATAATAGAAAAAATTTTAAATGAGATAAAAATTCCTTGAGTCAAATGAAAGCAAACCCACAACATACAAAAACCTTTGGGACAGCAAAAGTAATGCTTAGAGGGCAATTTATCACAATAAATACACAAATCCAAAATCAATTCATTAATGTAACAACGGTGGGAGCAGCTGAACCAAAGTTCCCTGAGTTGGGGGTAGTTTAACCCAAGGATTGCAACT
>NW_006408544.1:8458584-8459891 GCF_000296735.1 Chrysochloris asiatica
GGATCGGACATTGTTTCGTTCTGCTGTGCATGGGGTCGCTATGAGTCAGTTCCGACTCGATGGCACCTGACAACAACAACAACAAACAGAACAAAAATGAATGGAACAGAAAAAAAAAAAAAAGACTCAACAAGACAAGAAGTTGGTTCTTTGCAAGGATTAATATAATGGAAGATGTTAATAATATGATTATGAAATGATATGGGTTATGTCACAACAGAACCAGTGTAAATCAAAAGGATAGTGAGAAAATACCATGAAAAATGTACTCTAACAAATTTGAAACTCTAGAATAAATGACAAACTTTTAGAAAAACACTACCTACCTAAACTAATACAAAAAGAAGTAAAAATTTTGAGCAGACCTATAACATCAGAGGAAATTGGTCAGGTCATTAAAAAAACTCTCCCAAGAGCTCCCAGATGGCTTTACTGGTGAATTTTACTAAACATTCAGAGAAGAGCTGACATCAATTCTACTCAAACTATTCCAGATCAAAGAAAAGAATGGAAAACTGAATACATTTTATGAAGTGAGGATAACTCTCACATAACAAACCAGGCAAAGGCATCAATAAAAAAAATATAGACTAATATCTTTCATGAACATAGATGCAGAAATAATAACCAGTGGAATTCCATAATATATAAATTACAATTTGTCATGACCAAGTGGGATTCAAAGCAGATATGCAAGGATGACTCAAATATTAGGAAAAAAAAAAAATGTAATCCACCACATCAATAAAACAAAGGAGAGCAACCACATGATCATATCAATTGATACAGAAAAGACATTTGACAAAATCCAACATCCATTTCTGATAAAAAACACTCAACAAGATAGTAATAGAATGGAAATTTCTAACATAATTAAGAGCATATATACAGACTCAAAAGTCAACAATACTCTCAATGGAGAGAAAATGAAAGCATTCCCTTTGTTAACAGGAACCAGACAAGGACGCCCTTTATCATCACTACTATTCAATATTTTGACAAGCTATGGACAACATTGCGAAGTATGAATATTCCAGAACACTTAATTGTGCTCATGAGGAACCTATATGAGGACCAAGAGGCAGATGTTTGAACAGAACATGGGAGCATTGAATAGTTTAAAATTAAGAAAGGTGTGCGATAGCGTTGTATTCTTTCACCACACTTATTCAACTTGTGTACTGAGCAAATAATCCGAGACGCTATATGAAGTTATATGAAGAAAAACGTGGCATCAAGATTGGAAGAAGACTCATTAACAACCTGTGATATGCAGATGATACAACCTTGCTTGCTGAAAGTGAAGA
>NW_006408544.1:8461056-8462913 GCF_000296735.1 Chrysochloris asiatica
ATAACCACTACACTACCAGGGCTCCTTGTTGTTGTTGCTAAGTGCCATCAAATCATTTTCAACTTAGTGACCCTGTATAGGATTTCCAAGGAGTGGCTGGTGGGCTTGAACTACTGACTTTGTGGTTCAAACCGACCTTGCAGTCCAGTGCTTTATCCCAGATTGCCACACCATGAATACTTAGGAAAAAAATCTAACTACAAAGAAATAAAGAAAACTCCAAATCACTACTACAAGAAACCAAAAGACTTACCAAAATGGAAGAATGCACCATGCACTGGATAGGAAGACTTAACATTATGAAATGTCATCTCTACCCAAAGAAATCTATAGATATAATTCAATCCTAATTCAGATTCCAACATCATTCTTTAAAGAGATGAAAAAATTGATCACTAACTTTATATAGAAAGGAAGGTGACTCCGGGTAAAGAAACCATTACTTAAGAAGAAGAACAATGTTGGAGGCCTCTCACTCCCTGATATCAAAATCTGCTACACAGCCACAGTGGTCAAAACAGCCTGATACTGGAACAATAAAAGATAAATAAATCAGTGAAACAGAATTGAGAATCCACAAGTAAATCCATCCAAATATAGTCAGCTGTGGATTATATGAAAAAAAAAAAAAAGTGGCATCAATATTAGAGGAAGACTCATTAACAACCTGCAATATGCAGGTGATACAACTTTGCATGCTGAAAGTGAAGAGGACTTAAACTACTTACCAATAAAGATCAAAGACCACAGCCTTCAGTATAGGTTGCACTTCAATGTAAAGAAAATAAAAATCCTCACCACTGGTTACATAAACAACATCCATATAAATGGAGAAAAGATTGAAGTTGTCCAAGACTTTATTTTGCTCCGATCAACCATCAACACTCACGGAAGCAGCAATCAAGAAATCAAATGATGTATTACATTAGGCAAATCTGCTGCACAAGACCTCTTTAAAGTGTTAAAGATCAAAGATGTCAGTTTGAGGACTAAGGTGCACCTGATCCAAGATACAGTATTTTCAATAACTTTATAAGCTTGTGAACATTGGACAGTGAATAAAGTGGACCATATAATAATTCATACATTTGAGTTATGGTGTTTGAGGAGAATATTACAAGTACTATGGATTGCCAAAAGAACAAACAAATCTGTGTCAGAAGAAGTACAGCCAGAATGCTCTTTGGATGTCAGGATGGCCAGACTTTGTTTCTTATACTTTGAACATCTTATCAACAAGGACTTGTTCCTGGAGAAAGATATCATTTTTGGTAAAATAGAGGGTGAGAGAAAAAGAGGAAGACCCACCCCCTCAACAAGCTGGATTGACACAGGGGCAGCAGCAGTGGGTTTAAACATAGCAATGATTGTGAGGTTGGCACAGGTAGTGTTTCATTCTGTTGTACATAAGGTCACTATGAGTCTGTACTCACTTGATAGCAACTAACAACAACAACAGTATGTTGATCTTTGATAAAAGGCTAAAACACATTAAATGGGGAAGGGAGGATCTCTTCAACAAATGGTGCTGGCAAACCTGGGAATCCACATGCATAAGAATGAAAAAAGACTATCCCACAACAAATACAAAACCAAACTCAATGTGGATAGATATCTAATTGTAAAACCTAAGACTATAACGATTATCAATTTAAAAATATGGACAAATTAAGGGGTTCTAATACATATGCCATGTATATGTTGCTGTTAGGTACCATTGAGTTGGTTCCAAGTCATAGCAATGCACAACAGAACAAAACACTTCTTAGTCCTGTGCCATCCTCACAATTGTTATGTTAAGCCCATCATTGCTGCCACAGTGTCTCTCCATCTCATTGGAGCTCTTTCTCTTTTTTG
>NW_006408544.1:8463813-8465025 GCF_000296735.1 Chrysochloris asiatica
ATCATTGAGGTGGTCAACCATTCAAGATCAAAAGGGTTACATTCATCTAAAGATAAAATTGAGAATGGTTGTGAAGCAGGGTGGAATGGAAATAAGAACCACAGGAAGTAAGAACTGTTGTTACATGGAGGGGATTGCAATATTGAGATGAAATAAAGTGTATGATTTGTGGAATGTAAAACTGATGATCTGATTTGTAAACCTTCACTCAATTCAAATAAAGGTCTCCAAAAACGAAAAAGAGTAGAAGAAAAAACTGAGAATGGAAATGATAATTCCAGCATATGAATGAGACATTAGAGTCATGGAAGCCTAAATAATGAGTGTATTAAATAATACAATACAGCAATATTAAACAAGTTCATAGAACTAAAGGAAAACACTGACAAAGACCTAAGGGAGTTTAGGAAAATGATGAATGAGTAAAACAAGAATATAAAGAAAGAGGTAGACATATAAAGAAAATGAACAGAAATACTGACACTAAAAAAAGATAATAACTGAAATGAAAATCTCAGTGGAGGTTTGAACAATAAAGTTGAAAAGACAAAAGAATCAGTGAACTAGAAGATTAGGTAATTTAAATGTTAAAGGCTAGAGAACAACAAAGAGTTCTGGTAGTGTAGTGGTTACGAATTGGGCTGCGAACCGCAAGGTCAGCGGTTCGAAACTACCAGCGGTTCCCTGGGAGAAAGATGAGGCTTTCTGCTCCCGTAAGATTTACAGCCTCGGAAACCCTATACAGGGTTGCTATGAGTCGGAACCAACTCCACGGCACACAACAACAGCAACAACAAAGAACAACAAAGGAGAAAGTCAAGAATGGATCCAAATACGGATTTTTTTCAATCATTTGGCCAGGTAGTTGTCTTCCAAATTTTTTGGCATAGATGAGTGAGTGCCTCCAGATTTCAATTTCTAATTCATCAATTCCTGTTGTTGTTGTTGTTAGGTGCCATCGAGTCAGCACTGACTCATAGTGACCTTATGCACAGTGGAACGAAACAATGCCCAGTCCTGGGCCAACCTCACTACTGTTGTCATGCTTGAGTCCATCGATGCTGCCACTTGACCAGTCCATCTCGTTGGGGGTCTTCCTCTTTTTCGATGACCCTCCACCTTACCAAACATGATATCCTTCTCCAGCAACTGATCCCTCCTGACAATATGTCCAAAGTATGAGAGAAGAAGTTAAGCCATCTTGGCCTCTAA
>NW_006408544.1:8467761-8469404 GCF_000296735.1 Chrysochloris asiatica
CCAATGCCTTCAATGTTCCTTGAACTTCTACCTTCATAATCATTGGTTCATAAAATCGTATACACCTCTTGAAATGGTTGACAGCGGCCATTTCCTTTTGGTATAGTGACTAGGCAGACAAAGTTATGCCAATTGACTGTGGTGTCCTCTTATACTAAGGTCCTGAGTCCCCAGGCCCAGCTAGTCGTTGTCTTAAGATGTTTGATAATATCTAAGAAGTTTTCATAATTTTACTCATTATGTACTCAACCACATTCATACTTGTGTTTGCGACAATGGTAAATAGCCATGCACAAACATCCTTTCAAATCCTTACATTTTTATGGCTATATCCGACTTTTCCTCCCATAGCCATTCAGCCTGCATATCTGTCCATGTACATATTCAAAGAACATTGTTTCAAGGTTGTGTATCTAACACTGTTTACTTTCATCCTCTTTAGTCCTTGCATACTTCCCTATATATTCAACCATTTTCCTCCCTCTTCTTGGTTTGCCCTCCCATCTAGCCAATAATTTACTTTATTTTTTCTACCACCCCTGCTAATTATCAAAGCATGTTTCTTTTAGCATGAAAACCTTTTCTTGAGTTTTTATAATAGTGATTTCTAATTGTCCTTTTGCAACTAATTTCACTCAATATAATGTCCTCAAGTTTCCTCCATGTTATAAGGTGTTTTGCAGATTGTTATTTTTCACCATTGGATAGAATTGCATTGTGTGTATATATAAAAGTTGTTTATCCATTCTTCCATTGATGGGCATTTAGATTGTCTCCATCTTTTTGCTGTTGTGAATATTGTTGCAATGAAAATTGGTGTCTTGGCTCTTATTTCTTGTGGATATGTAGAAAGTCAAGGGATTGCAGGGTCATATGGTATTTCTATTTTCAACTTTCTGAGGAAGTGCCATAGCATTTTCCACAGTGATTGAACCATTTTACACTACCATCAGCAATATAGGAGGGTCTTCATATCTTCACACACCCTTGCTAGAATTTGTTTTCTGTGTTTTTGAACTTTGTCTTTAATGCCAGTGTGAGATGATATCTCACTGTTGATTTGAATTGCATCTCTCTAATGGCTAGTGATATTGAAGATTTTTTTCCTATATTTGTTGGCTGCCTGAATGTCTTCCTTGGTGAATTGTCTGTTCATGTCCTATGTCTAATTTTTAAATTGGGCTGTTTGTCTTTTTCTTGTATAGGTGTTATAGTTTTCTATACATTTTAGAGATTAGTCCCTTGTCTGATATGCCATTGCAAGCAATGTTTTACCAGTAGGTGAGCTCCCTTTTTATTCTTTTTGAAAAATCTTTTGAAGCAAACTAAGGCAACTTGGTTCCAGAAACTTTGCTGCTAATCATTAAGATAAAGGAATTGATGATATGGTTGAGCCTCCAGTCCACCCATGGCAGCCCTGAAGTTTCCAGGGTGCATGTCACATTTGCAATGTTTTCTCCAGAATTTCCAAGAGATGTTTTAGAGTATCAATGTCACTATTTGTTGTAAAAAATCTCAGAATCCAGGGCACATTTTATTAGAAACTAGGACAAACAATGCAGCTAAGACTCATGAAATAATTACACCTCAATGTAAAGAAAATAAAAATACCACTGGACCAAAAAATAACATCCTGATAAATG
>NW_006408544.1:8469859-8472385 GCF_000296735.1 Chrysochloris asiatica
AGTCAGCAAAAAGAGGAAGACCCACAATGGGATGGATTGGCACAGTGACAGCAGCAATGGGCTCATTTTAACAATGATTGTGAGGATAGCGCAGGACTGGACAGTGTTTTGTTCTGCTATTCTGCTATGCATAAGGTTCCTGTGAGTCAGAACTGACTTGTCAGTACCTAACAGCAACAACAAAGTTTTGTATCAGCTTGATAAGGCCAGGATCCTCAGTAGTTTGGCAGTTAAAATGTATTTATCCTGTCTTAGGAGGGATCAGTCCCTGGAGAATGACATTATACTTAGCAAAGTGGAGATTTGGTGAAAAAGAGGAAGACCACCAAGGAGAATGTTTGGTACAGTGGCAGCAGAAATGGGTTTAAGAGTAAAAACAATTATGAGGATGAGGCAGTATTGTTTTTATTGCTGTTGTTGTACAGATCATCGCCATGGATCAGAACGTCTCAACAGCATCTAACAACAACAACATCCCACCCTTAACCCTCTTAATGGTTTATCTCATCAGATCACACCATGGGGGAGCATCACATAACTGCCAAACAACAGAGAACCATGGTCTAGCTCAGCTGACACAGAATTTGGGAGGGGACAAAATTCAATCCATAATATCACACATAATGATATCCCACATTATAGAGGTGATATAATGTAATGATCTTTATGATGAAATCCGTTATGAGCAGCCAATCAATTCAAAGGAATTTTCTTTGGGAGTGTGACCTGCTTCAAATACATTGGATACTGGGACAAAACTTGTTGATTTTCTGCTAGGTCTTGGATCCTCCATTTCGCTTATCATCTAACCACTAGTTCTTTACACTGGAGCCAGTAACCTGTTCTATTGGCTGTTGATCCTAGGTGTTGCCATTAATCTACCATCTTACCTGCCTGACCTGCCTGCATGCTGTCTGATCTGCTGATCTTCGTTCATCAGCCCTGAAGCTACTGAGTCAGAAGTCTCTAGCCAGACATTTGACCTACGTAATTGGGACTTGTTCACCACTCCAACTTTATGAGCATTTCCTTGATATAACCTTCTCTTTATATTGTTGTTCAGTGCTGTTCAGTTGGTTCCAACTCATAGAGACCCTGTTTAGGGTTTTTGATGAGTGGCTGGGATTTGAACCACTAACCTTGCAGTCCAGTGCTTATCTTACAGTGCCACACCAGGGTTCCTCTTTTATATATACACATATACAAAGTTCACTCTATCACTTGTCAGTTTGTTGTTCTATGGTGGCTTGTGTGTTGCTATGATGCTAGAAGATATGCCATTGGAATTTAAATACAAGCAGGGTCATCCATATAAAAATGAAATGGAATGCATAAAGGTCGATATCCTAGGCATTAGTGAGCTAAAATGGATTGGTATTGTCAAGTCCACATAGACAGAGAACTGACCGAAATTCAAACCAGATTCAGAAGAGGAAGTGGGACTAGCTAAAATGTATCGATATTAGGAAGTTCACATAGACAGAACACTGACAGAAATTCAAACCAGATTGAGAAGAGGAAGTGGGACTAGGGATATGATTGCTGATGGATCTTGACTGAAAGCAAAGAATACCAGAAAGATATTCACTTTATGTGCTTTATGAAAAGACTTTCAACTATGTAGAACATAACAAACTATGGATAACATTGCAATGAATGGGTATTTCAGAATACTTAACTCTGCTCATGAGGAACCTGTAGACAGATCAAGAAGCAGGTGTTAGAACAGAATAATGGAATATTGAATGGTTTAAAATCAGGAAAGGTGTATGCCGAGACTGCATCATTTCACCATATTTATTCAATCTGTATGCTGAGCAAATAAATCTGAGAAACTGGATTATATGAAAAAGAACATGGTATCAGGATTGGAGGAAGACTCCTTAACAATCTACAATATGCAGATGACACAACTTTGCTTACTGAAAATGAAAAGCACTTAAAATACTTGCTAATGAAGATCAAAGGTTACATCCTTCAGTATGGAGTACACCTTAATGCAATGAAAACAAAAATCCTTACCACTTGTCCAATAACTATCATCTTGACAAATGAAGAAAAGGTTGATATTGTCAAAGACTTCATTTTGCTTGGTTTCACGATCAACACTCACAGATGCAGCAGTCAAGAAATCAAATGATGTATTATATTAGGCAAATCTGCTGCACAAGATCTCTTTAAAGTGTTCAAGAGCAAAAATGTCAGTTTGGGGACTAAGGTGACCCTGACACATGCCATGATAGTTTAAATAGCCTCACATGAATGTGGAAGTTGGACACTGAATAAGGAAGCCCATACAATTGGTGCATTTGAATTATGGTGTTGGAGAAGAACGTTAAAAATACTGTGGACTAGGAGAACAAACAAGATGGCGGATCAGGTGGATGTATAGCAGAGAGCTCCGCCAACAACAACATAGAATACCTGACCAAGCAGGCTCAGGGACTGGTCCCAGAACTCTGAACCGCATATAAAGGAATACTTAGAAGGTTGGAAGGCTCACAGCTGGGGGAATTTGTGGCAGAA
>NW_006408544.1:8475258-8499179 GCF_000296735.1 Chrysochloris asiatica
ACGCTAACGTGGATAAAGAGAAATACTTTTAACTGATGGTATATGGAGGGGATTATAATCAATGTAATGAAACAAGTTATATGAATTGTTGAATGTAAAACTGATGATGTGCCCTGTAAACTTTCACTCAATCCACAATAAAAACCTTAAATTAAAAAAAAAAAAATACTGTGGACTGTCAGAATAATAAATTTGTTTTGGGAGAAGTACAGCCAGATACTCCTTAGAAGCTAGGATGGTGAGACTTTTTCTCTAATACTTGGGACATGTTATGAGGGGAGACCAATCCTTGGAGAAGGACATCATCCTTGGAAAAATAGAGGTTCAGTGAAAAAGAGTAAGATTCCCTAAGAGATGAACTGATAAAGTGGCAGCAACAATGGGCTCAAACAATTGTGAGGACGGTGCAGAGCAGGCCAGTATTTTGTTCTACTGTGCATGGGTCACTATGAGTTGGAAGTGATTTGACAGGACATAGCAACAACAATAAGGGTCATCCATGGTGTACAGGTTTCAGTTGAGCTTCCAGACAAAGACACACTAGGAAGACAGGGAGTCAGATCATTTCTGAATGGTTAGCTACTGAAAACTTTATGAATAGCAATGAAATATTGTCTGATATAGTGCCAGAAGATGAACCCCTCAAGTGGGGAGGCATTCAAAATAAAACAGTGGAAGAGCAGTCTTCTTAAAGCACAGTTGACCATAATGAGATGGATGGCATAAAAGTTTTGGAACCTTCATTTCTTGATGGGTATTAACTCAAAACGAGGAGAAATAGCTGCAAACATCCATTAAGAATTGGAACATGGAATATATGAAGTATGAATCTATGAAATTGGAAGTCATTAAAAAAAAAAATAATGGAAAGCACAAAGATTGAGATGAACTCATATTGGTCACTATGAATCTGACAATTAGATAGTTTACTATGCTTGTTGTTGTTGTTAGGTGCCATCGAGTCAGTATTGACTCATAGCGACCTTATGCACAGCAGAATGAAACACTTCCCAGTCCTGGGCCAATCTCACTACTGTTGCCATGCTTGAGTCCATCGACGCTGCCACTTGGCCAATCCATCTCACTGGGGGCCTTCCTCTTTTTCTCTGACCTTACCAAACATGATATCCTTCTCTAGCAACTGCTCCCTCCTGACAATATGTCCAAAGTATGAGAGATGAAGTTTGGCCATCTTGGCCTCCAAGGAGCACTCTGGATGCACTTCTTCCAAAATGGATTGATTGGTTCTTTTGGCAGCCCATGGCACTTTCAATATTCTCCTCCAACACCATAACTAAAAATCATCAATTCTTCTATGTCCAGCTTTCACATGCATATGAGGTTATTGAAAATACTATGGCTTGGGTTAGGTGCACCTTAGTCTTAAAGCTGACATCTTTGCTCTTCAACACTTTAAAAAGGTCTTGTGCAGCAGATTTGCCTAATGCAATACATCATTTGATTTCTTGACTGCTCCTTCTGTGAGTGTTGATAGTTGATCCAAGAAGAATGAAGTCCTTGACAACTTCAATCTTTTCTTCATTGATAAGAATGTTGTTTATTTATCCAGTAGTGAGGATTTTTGTTTTCTTTACATTGAGATGTAATCCATACCAAAGGCTGTGCTCTTTGATCTTCATCAGTAAATATTTTAAGTCCTCTTCACTTTCAGCAAACAAGATTGTATCATCTGCATATCGCAGGTTGTTAATGAGTTTTTCTCCAATCCTGATGCCATGTTTTTCTTCATATAACCCTGCTTCTTGGATTATTTGCTCAGCATAAAGGTTGAATAAGTATGGTGAAAGAATACAACCTTGTTGCACAAATTTCTTAATTTTAAACCATTCAGTGTTATCATGTTCTGTTCAAACAACTGGCTCTTGGTCTATGTACAGATTCCTCATGAGCACAATTAAGTGTTCCAGAACATTCATACATCACAATGTTGTCCATAGCTTGTCATGATCCACACAATTGAAAGCTTTGGCATAGTCAGTAAAGCACAGGTAAACATCTTTCTGCTATTCTCTGCTTTCAGCTAAGATCCATTGGAAATCAGCAATGATATACTCTCTTGGTAGTCTAAATCAAGTTTAAAATTATGAAACAATTTGTGATGCTAATCACCTTTTGGCTGACTAGAAATCACTTCTTTTTAGGGTTCTTAGTGTAGGGCAACTCCTTAGTGTCCTGATAACTGAGGTACACCTAAGGTATAGGTCATACCAATTTTTAGGAATCAAATATACCAATGCAAGAGAAAACCAGGATGGGTTCTTTCCTTGGAAAGGGCCTCAGCAGCTTCAATTTCTTATAACTCAACTTTTATTTTTTTAACTGAGTGGTGGCATGACAGGGTCTGGGCCATGAAAATACAGATTCAATATCCATTTCTTCATGTTTTTTGTTGTTATTAAGTGCTGTGAATCAGTTCCGACTCATAGCAACCCTGCATAGGGTTTCTGAGGAGCAGCTGGTGAGCTTGAACCATTGACCTTGCCATTCAAATGTACTTGCAGTCCATGGAGTGGCTCAAATTCATACACACTCTCCATGTCTCAGGTCAGAGGCCATATGAGTGCCATCTTGGATTTCCTCCCTGGTACTGAAGCTGGCATTTCTTCTAGGCCAACCCGGGGCAGCCTTGTTCTGCTGTCCAAGAGGCATTGCTCATTCCTCTATCTGCTGTGCTGAACACATGGAGGTGTGTGATCAGGGAGTCCCTGTATTAACCCTGACACTCTTCTTTTGGGTGTTGAGCAAAGTATGGATCAAAGACAGTGACAGTATTCTCTCCCATTCCACCTACCTTTGGAAAAACTACTCTCACAGCAGTATTCTGATTTAGGTAAGTGCCAGAAGAGTTTTCAGTCAATTGGAGAGGTATTTTATTTATAATAATATGAAAACTGAGCTTTCTAAATGCTGGAATGTCAGTGTATTTAGGCATATGTGCAAGTGTGAGTATAAGTGCGTGGTTGTAAACTCCTACATCTGCCAAGTATGTCTCCTGTGCATAAATATGTATGTATGTGTGTCAGTAAGGCTGTCTAAATCCATGTCAGTGAGCACCTGTGTGTGGGAATGTGGGAATAACATCAAAGCGAATGGTAATGCATTGCAGTGTATGTATGAGTGAATAGGTTCTGGCCTTTCAAGTGGTCTAAGATATTGACAATACGTATATATGTTAACAGGGGGTAATGAGCATGTTTGTGAATCTGAGAGTGTCATTGTGTGTAATTGTGTTTGATGAATATCCCTAGGACAGTGTGTTTGACAGTGATCTATGTGCTGTGAGTGCATGCATGGGTCTGTGATTATTGGTGTGGTTGGAGGTGAGAGAAACAAAAATAGATGGAAACCCACTCACCAGCATTACTTGGATGGAGTTAGCCATGAGCCCCACATAAGGCTTCAAGATATCATAGTGGAAGGCTGGAGTCAGCATGTGCTGGTGCTGGAACCACATCTGCCCATTCAACAGGAGTAAACCATTTCCTGGGCCAGAAATGAGTGTGCATATATGTGGTCAGGAGACAGGATCATAAAGAGAACCAGAGGCAATTTGGAAGGGAGTAAGTCTCATCAGCTGCTATTCAGAAACCCAATACAGGGTCACTATGAATTGGAACCAACTCGATGGTACTTAACAACAACAACAACAAGTCTGTCCTAGGGAAGGAAACCTATCTGAAGACATATCCAAAGACTGAAAAAGTTTGTTATATTTCAGAAATGTGAGTTTCCAATTTGGCTCGTACAGGGGATATGGTTATGATAGTTATGAGATAAGAGGTGAAAACATTAATTGGGGAGCACATATTAAATAAATGTTAAGCTTTGACACTTTGAAGAGACCTGAGCAATTATGTGGAAGGAGCAGAGCTATTGGAGATCTCCAACCACCAGAAGGATGTGATCAGGGTCTGAGAATAGAAGGGAAATGAGATTTGATTCAGGGATAGGCAAATTAACAATGGTGGCTGAAAATCTATTCTCTGAATTTAAGAGAGAGCTTGTGGCAAACCTACCTGGTGAGTGGAATGCAGTAGCTGTTTAGACATACATACCAATCCAGAGGGCCAATAATCTGTATGCTTCATTAAACTTTGGGTCTGAAAGGTAAAGAAGGGAATTAAGATGTGAGTGAAATGGACTAGACAAGGCATCCCTCAGCAGCTCCACATGGGCTGCTATCATTTATTAATGTTTGTCAGTTGTAAATTGATATAAAAGCAACCTTTCATTTTTCTCCCAGCCTCTACTATCTCTGTCCCAATAGTCAGCGTGGGCTCAGGGAAGAAGACTCAGTGAACCTTCAACAGAAACCAACAGGAGTAGGATGGGGAATTGGGTAGAAATGTGGGTAATGTCCTAAATGTCAACTAGTAAAACAAAAGAATTATGGGTCATCTAGGATTTATAGTGTTTTACCATCCCACGTCTCATGACAGGCAAAAATAAGAGCTATCACATTCACCCTTGTTTGGATAGAAAATTTTTCTTTCAGATATTGGACAACGTAGATAAAAGAGTGTCTTGACTTGGTAGACAGAAGGAAGAAAGAGAAGAAATGATGGGAAGGAAGGAGGCTAATAGAAAGAGGAGAGATAAGGAAGGAAGGGGGAAAGAGAATAGAATGAAGGAAAGAAGGAAGAAGGAAGGAAGGAGGGAAGACAATTCAGCTCCAAACAATTGTCTAGCACTAAAAAATTATCATTGGCTGAAGCTGAGTTGTGAGTTTGGAGAGTGATTGGTAAAGTGTTGAGATATTTGTGTTTGATCTGAGCACCTTTGGAATTTTACTAAGTAAGAAAGAGATATATCCAAGAGAGAGGAGATTATCCAGAGGGACATGAGTTTGAACTCACCTGATCTTCCCAAAATGCCCTTCATGTAGTCAAGGTCATAGATGGGGACTATAGATGTACTCCCCCATAGCCAGTGAGGACAGGCACATGGAAATTTCTTTACCCATTTCAGAAACTATTGCAACTCCTGATCCCTTTGAAACTGTAATGAAGGGAGAGACAAGTTGAAACTTCATTTTAGATCTAGTACTTGAAGTAAAGGTGAATGATAGGACAGGTCGGGATGGAAGTTCTATAGCTACCCATACAGATTAGAGGTTTGGAACTGTTCCTGATCACTTAATTTGTGATCTGGACTCTTGTTGATCCAGAACTTGTCATAAGACTGGTTCTGTGCTTCTTTTGGCTGAACTTTGGGTCCCCACTTAGATCTGATTCCAGAACCTTACACATCAGAGACATTTGATAACGTTATTCAGGGACATACTCCACAGTGTACAAATCTTTTTCACAGACTTACATTATGTAATGCCCAAGGCAAATCTGTGATCAGGTAAGGATTATTACTTTATCCTATTTTACAGAAAAATAAGGAAACTAAGTTTAGTAATATGCCTAGGTGATATGGGTTAAAACTCAAGACTGCTAAATCCAAGACATCCTTCTCCTTGGTGCCTGTGTAATATTATATTTACCTGTTATTGTTGTTGTTGTTAAGTGTCGTTGAGTCGGTTCTGACCCATAGCGACCCTGTATAGAGTTTTCAAGGAGCAGCTGGTGAGCTTGAACCGCCAAACTTGCAGTCCAAATGGCTTTGCATTAACCCGTTAGGTGTTGTCAAGTCTGTACTGACTTCTAGTGATCTTATGTACAACAGAGCAAAACATTACCCAACCCTGTGCCAATCTCACAATTGTTGCTGCATTTAAACCCATTGCTGTTGTCACTATGCCAATTCATCTAGTTGGGGAGTCTTCCTGTTTTTAGCTGGTCTTCCACTCTTACAAGCATAATGTCCTTCTCCAGGTACTGGTCCCTCCAGATAATATGTCTGAAGTGTGAGAGATGAAGTCTGGCCATCCTGTCTTCTAAGGAGCATTCTGACTGTAGAGATTTGTTTGTTTTTCTAGTAGTCTGTGGTACTTTCAATATTCTCCTCCAATACCATGAGCTTTGGTAGTGTAGTGATTACAAATCGGGCTGTGAACCTCAGGGTCAGCAGTTCGAAACTACCAGCTGTTCTGCAGGAGAAAGATGAGGGTTTCTGTTGCCGTGAAGATTTACAGCCTCAGAAACCCTGTACAGGGTCACTATGAGTTGGTACTGACTCCACGGTACATAACAACAACATGAACAGCCATAACTCAAATGCATCAGTTCTTTTATGGTCTTCCTTATTTCACAGTCCAATGTTCACAAGCATATGAGGTTATTTAAAATATCATGGCTTGGGTCAGGCACACCTTTGTCCTCAAACTGGTATCCTTATTCTTGAACACTTTAAAGAGGTCTTGTGCAGCAGATTTGCCTAATACAATACGTCATTTGATTTCTTGATTGCTGCTTCTGTGAGTGTTGATTGTTGATTCTAGCAAAATTAAGTCTTTGAAAACTTCAATCTTTTCTCCCTTGATAAGAATATTGTTTATTGGTCCAGTGGTGAGGTGTTTTGTTTTCTTTACATTGAGGTTCAATGTGTACTGAAGGCTGTGGTCTTTGATCTTCATCAGTAACTATTTTAAATCCTCTTCTCTTTCAGCAAGCAAGGTTGTATCTTCTGGATATCGTAAGTTGTTAATGTGTCTTCCTCCATTCCTGATACCATAGTTTTCTTCATATAATCCACCTTCTTGTATTATTTACTTGGCATAAAAGTTGAATAAGTATGGTGAAAGAATACAACCTTGGCACACACCTTTCCTAATTTTAAACCATTCAGTGTTCCCTTTTTCTGTTCAAACAACTGCCTTTTGGTCTATGTATAGGTTCCTTATGAATACAATTAAGTGTTCCAGAATACTCATTCTCCACAATGTTGTCCATAAGCTTGTCATGAACCACAGAATTGAAAGTCTTGTGTAGTCAATAAAGCACAGGTAAACATCTTTCTGGTTTTCTCTGCTTTCAGCTAAGATCCATCCAATGTTAGCAATTACATCCTTGTTCCACATCCACATCTGAATCTGGCAATTCCCTGGCATTGTACAGTTGTAGTCATTTTTTAATTAGCTTTAGCAAAGATAACTTAATAATATTCATAATTACATTAATCAAGATTTGTCCTAATTTTTGGTACCCCATCAGTAAACTCACTTTCAATACTGGTATTTCTGTTCTCTAAGAGACCAGCATAGAGTATTATTATTGTTGTTAAGTGCCATCGAGTTGGTTCTGATCCATAGCAACCCTGTATAGGGTTTCCAAGCAGCAGCTAGTGAGCTTGAACTGCTGACCTTGTGGCTCAAACTGACTTTGCAGTACAGAGTATTAATCAACAGTGCCACACCAAGACTCCTGCATAGAGTATAACTCATAGGGAATGTGGCTTTTTTAAAGGAAGGAAAGAGAAAGAAATAAAAAAGAATGAGAAAGAAAGAAAGGAAGGAAGAAAAGAAAGGAAGGAAGAAAGAAGCAAAGGACACAGACATACAGAGAGAGAGTAGGAAAGTCAATGAGTGAGCATTAATATTTATGTTGCAAGTGACAGATATAATCAAAACCTAATTTAAGAGATAATTAAAATAAAAGGCTGGTGGCACAGAAGTGTGTCAGGGAGCACAAGAGCAGAAACAGAGACTAAAGAACTGTCAGTACTCTGTCTCTGTTTTGTTTGTTTGTTTGTTTGTTTGTGTTTTTAGTGTACATAAGGCATTATTAATTCATTCAACAAACATTTCTTGAGGACCTCCCATGTACCAGTCATGTTTCTAGAAGCTGGGTTTACAGCCATGAACAAACAGACAAATTCTTATATCTGAGCAGGTCTGGCTAGAGAATGTAAAGTCTCCAATCATGTAGGGAAATAATCATGACATATCTGGGCCCCAGGTATGCTACATCAAACTTGTCCTCTCCTTGCTGCTCTGGGAGTTTCAGCTCCAAAGGAGACGCATGAACAGCAAACAATGGAGCCAGCATGGGTACTAGTCAGATATTGTGTGCTCTTCTGGCATGGTAGGCATGTTTAAGGCTATTTGAAAATGAATCCCATTGTTTAGGGTTTCCCTTTTCACAGTGACTATTGGATTTCATTCCTATAAACAAGTGAATTTGTTAAATATACTAAATGCTCAACTCTCCTAAGCAAATGATTATTCATATAGATTTTAGTGTGTGATAGTGGCCCTTGGTCTGTGCTAAGGATCATTCTCAACTTATAATAATTTGTTTGAGCATACTATAATTATTGTCACTTCCATTTTTCAAATGAATAAGCTGAGGCATATAGAGGGTATTAAAGTAAAGTGGCAGAGCTTGAGAGTGAACCTAGATAGCTTGACATGTATAACTTCTGCATCTTGTTGCCTGACATCTGGTTGGAGAGATTACATTCAAGATAATCCCTTATGCCATTCAAATTCATGACTTATAAAAATATTGAAGAAATAAAAATCTCAGACAGAATTATGATGTTGCTGTTGTTAGGTGCCATTGAGTTGGTTCTGACTCATAGTGACCTCAAGCACAACAGAATGAAACAGCCCGATCCTGCCCTATCTTCACATTGTTTTTATATTTGAGACCACTGTTACTGTCACTTTGCCAGTCCATATAATTGTGGGGAGTCTTCCTCTTCTTCACTCACCCTTCATTTTTCCAAACATGTTGTCCTTTCCCAGGGACTGGTCCCTCTTGACAACATGTCCAAAGAATGAGAATCAAAATCTTGCCATCCTTGCTTTTTTTAAAAATCTCTTATTGTGAATTACATGACAGTTTACATGGGAGAACATTAGTTTTACATTCATTCTATTGTATATCGTTTCATTGCCAGGGTTACAATCCCCTCCATGCATCATCAACCAACCAAAGGGTATATCCTACAAGCCTGGCCATCCCCCACCCCCACGCCTGCCCTGCTAACCCCCTCCCCCCTCCCTAGTCATCAGCACATAGCACTTCTCCTTCTCTGGGTCTAAAGTCCCCAGCTGCTCCATCTCTCCATGTCATCATCTTTGCCTCCATCTCAGGGATCACTGCTTCCCTGGGTAGGGTCCTGCTCTCCGCTCTTCTCCCTTCGTGGTCCCAGGGACCTGCGCTCCTAGACTGCAAAGTTAATCACTCCCTGCTTTTAAGGAGCATTCTGGCTGTACTTACTCCAAGGCAGATTTATTGGCTCTTCTGGCAGCCCATGATATTTTCAATATCCTTGGACAATACCATAATTCAAATGAATCCGTTCTTCTAGGGTCTTCCTTATTCGTTGTTCCACATTCACAAGCATATGAGGTAATTGAAAATACCATGGCTTGGGTCAGGTGAGTCTTTGCTCTTGAATACTTTAAAGAGGTTTTTTGCAGCAAATTTGCCTGATACAATGTCTTTTGATTTCTTGATTGCTGTTTCCATTGAGTGTTGATTGTTCCAAACAAAATGAAGTCTTTGACAACTTCAATCTTTTTTCCATTGATCATGTTATTTATTAGTCCAGTTGTGAGAATTTTTATTTTCTTTACATTGCAATCCACACTGAAAGGCACAATCTTTAATCTTCATCAGTTAGTATTTTAAGTCCTCTTCATTTTCAGCAAGCAAGGTTGTGTCATCTGCATATCACAGGTTGTTAATTTATGTTCCCCCAATCCTGATGTCACTTTCTTCTTCATATAATCCAGCTTCTCAGATTATTTGCTCAGCATACAGATTGAATAAGTATTGTGAAAGGATACAATCCTGGCAATACCTTTCTTGATTTTAAATAATTCATTATCGTCTTGCCCTGTTTTAATGACTGCTTCTTGGTCTATGTACAGGTTTCTCCTAGGTATCAATGAACAGAATGGACCATTTTGAATCAGACACTCATATGGTTTACTATGCTGGGAGCAAGAGATTGAAGAGGAATAGCATCACATTCATTATCAAAAATAGCTTCTCAAGATCTATCTTGAAGTACAATGCTGTCTATGATAGAATAATATCCATACACCTACAAGAAAGACCAGTTAATACCACTATTATTCAAATTTATGTACTACCACTAAAGCCAGTGATGAAGAAATTGAATTCTACCAACAACCTCTTCAGTCTGAAATTGATCAAACATGTAACCCAGATGTAACTAGTGATTAGACTGCGAAAGTTAAAAACAAAGAAGATGGATCAGTAATTGGAAAATATGGTCTCGGTAATAGAAAAGATGCTGGAGAGCTCATGATAGAATTTTACAGGACCAATGACTTATTTGTGAGTGCAGTGACTCTATAGGATCAGAACTGAACTGTAGTCCACAAGGTGAGCAGTTTGAGTCCACCAACTGCTCTGTGGGAGAAAGGTGAGACTTTTGCTCCGGCAAAGATTTGTTATTGTTGTTAGATGCCATCGAGTCAGTACTGACTCATAACAACCGTATGCACAACAGAATGAAACACTGCCTGGTCATGCATCATCCTCACAATCGTTTCATTGCTTCTGGCACTGTGCCAATCCATCTTCTTAGGAGTCTTCCTCTTTTTCTCCATCCCTCCACTTTACCAAACATGATATCCTTCTTCAGGGACTGGTTCTCTTGATAATACGCCTGAAGCATGAGAGACGAAGTCTGGTCATCCTGGCTTCCAAGGAGAATTCTGGTTGTACTTCTTCCAACACAGATTAGTTTGTTCTTTGGCAATCCATGGTAGTTTAAATATTCTCCTCCAAATACCATAACTCAAATGCATCAATTCTTCTACATTCTTCCTTATTCATTGTCCACCTTTCACATGCATATGAGGTTATTGAAAATGCCATGACTTGGATAAGGAGCATCTTAGTCCTCAAACTGACATCTCTGCTCTGGAACACTTTTAATAAGTCATGTGCAGCAGATTTGCTTAAAGCAATATGTCGTTTGATTTTTTGACTACTGCTTCCATGAGTGTTGATCATTGATCGCAGCAAAATGAAGTCTTTGACAACTTCAATCTTTTCTCCATTGATAAGAATGTTGTTTATTGGTCTAGTAATGACCAACTTTTGTTTTCTTTACATTGAGGTACAATGCATACCGAAGGCTGCTGTCTTTTATCTTTATAAGTAAGTATTTTAAGTCCTCTTCACTTTCAGTTAGCAAGATTATATCATCTGCATCTTTTAGGTTGTTAATGAGTATTTCTCCAACTCGGATGCCATACTTTTCTTCATATAATCCAGCTTCTCATATTATTTGCTCAGCATACAGATTGAATAAGTATGGTGAAAGAATACAGCTTTGGCACACATCTTTCCTAATTTTAAACCTTTTTTCTGTTGGAACAACTACATCTTGGTCTATGTAAATGTTCCTCATGAGCACAATTAAGTGTTCCAGAATACTCATTCTCTATGATGTTGTCCATAGCTTGCCATGATCCACACAATCAAAAGCCTTTGCATAGCCAATAAAGTATAGGTAAATATCTCCCTGGTGTTCTCTGCTTTCAGCCAAGATATATCTGACATTAACAATTATATCCCTTGTTCCAAGTCTTCTTCTGAATCTGGTTGTACCTCCAGAAGGTCTGTCAATGTATGGTTGCAGCCATATTTGTATTATCTTTAGCAAAATTTTACTTGCAAGTGATACTAATGATATTGTCCTATGATTTCCACTGAGTCACCTCTCTTTGAAATGGGAACAAATATGGATCTCTTCGAGTCAGTTGGCCAGGTAACTGTCTTCCAAATTTCTTAGTATAGATGAGTGAGTGCCTCTAGTGCTGCATCATTTTGTTGAAAGATTTCGATTTGTATTCCATCCATTCCTGGAGCCTTGTTCTTTTGCCAACACCTTCAATGCACTTTGAACTTTTTCTTTCAGTATCATTGGCTCTTGATCATATGTTATCTCTCTCTCTCTCTTTAAAGCTTTTATTGTGAATTGATTGATAGTTTACATGGCAGAACATCAGTTTTGCACTCATCATACCATATTTCATTTCATTGCAATGATTACAATCCCCTCCATGCATCACCATTCAATAGTATTTGCTTCTATTCTCTTAGGTTATTATTACTATTTTTTTTAATTGGGGGATAGGTACACAAAAATACTCAGGAATATATAATAATTTAAGCAACCCATGGGCACATTCTTCAAACCTTCCTCCCGGTCCCCAGCACACAGCCTTTTCCTTTCCATGAGTCCAGAGTCCTCAGTTGTTCAGTCTCTCCACGTTATCATCTCTGCATCCATCTCTGGTGTCACTGCTTCTGTGAATAGGGTCTCACATTCTGCTTGTTCTCTTCTCCTTTGATGGTCCTAGGGTCCTCTGTTCTGTCGGGGACCGGCCTCGACATAAGTGTTTGGTTCACGAGGAGGGGATATCTGGCGGCGATAGGGATAGCAAAAGAATACACAGAAAGACAAAAAGAGGGAGACAAAGAGGTGCCCCAAAACCAGGGTGGATGCATTACTGGCGTCCGGCAGCTCTGGTGTGGTGAACATATTAGCCATAAGGGCAGTAAGGTCCTGTATGGTAAATATCTTAGCTGTGCCCGTAATGCACGCCTTGCTAGCTGTAGTGCACTCTTTCACCGCCAGCCTGTAATGCACACCTGGGCTGGCTTGCACCTCTGTTTTATTTAGGGGAAGAGCTTCACACCAAGCTGGGAGGGACTAAGACAAGGTACAGCTGGCATACGTAATTCTCCCGACATTCAGGCAACTTTACATCATACTTCGCTGGTTCGAATCCCAGGCCCGCAACTTGGTTTCTCTGGCTCAATTAACATATCTATAGTCCCTGAGCTCAGTTGGGGGAAGGTGAAAGGGAAGGACAAAAGGCTTGGGAGGAGTCCTGCTGTTTTGGCTTCCTGAGCCAGGTTTTCAGGAACTTTGGCTGAATAGCCTGCACCTGGGACAGGTTTAGGGAAGATGTCCTTTTGTCTATAGAACAAAGAACAAGGAAGTAGCTAAGCTATTTTTAGTTAATCCTTTGGAGAAAGGTTTAACCTTGGAACCTTTACAGTCTCGGCTTTAGGAAAACATTACATTTATCTGTGGATAGAAGAGCTCTGGTAGCGTAGTGGTTACGACTCGGGCTGTGAACCGCAAGGTCAGCAGTTCGAAACTACCAGCTGCTCCGCGGGAGAAAGATGAGGCTTTCTACTCCCGTAAAGGTTTACACCCTCAAAAACCCTGTACAGGGTCGCTATGAGTCGGTTCCGACTCCACGGCACATAACAACAACAACAACAACATTAAGGGTTCATGTTTGGGATTAATAAAACATAACTGAACACTAAGATGAAAAACAATTTGTTATGACTGCCCAGTGGCCAGAATCTGTTCTTCAGAGCCTGTGGCCTGCATTGTCTGCAACACTCAGGCCCAGTGGGACTCGAACTTCTGACCAGCTTTACACAGTCTGCAACACTGTTCCTGGAATGTAAGATGAACTATTCTTCCTTTTATATTACAAAACTTCTACCTTTACAGTTATGACAATTGCAATTCATCATAACAGCTACTCACTATTGAATCATAAGAATCTTTTCCCCCATCTCCTTTCACCAGACCCGTCTAGACAAGATGAAAACTATTCAGTGGCGATTCTACCTTCCCCCACACACTCTGAAACTCAACTCCCTCTTGAAAACTTGTAAAACAGACACTTCATGCCTTTATAGCCTCCCCACCACCATGACCATTTTAGGTAGTCAATGTCTAAGTTGTCTATTCCTATCAACACCGAGTATATAGGGTATAGGTTTGATCCTTGATGTGAAGACTCCTCCCCTCTCAGTTGGTATTTTGAGCTACTATATCCATAAGCTACTATATCCATAAGGAGCTCTGGTAGCGTAGTGGTTACGAATCAGGATGTGAACCGCAAGGTCAGAAGTTCGAAACTACCAGCTGTTCCATGGGAGAAAGATGAGGCTTTCTGCTCCTGTAAAGATTTACAGCTTCAGAAACCCTGTACAGGGTCGCTATGAGTCGAAATCGACTCCACGGCACATAACAACAACAACAACAATATCCATAAGTATAGGTCAAGTTCATCAAATTGTACATACGCTACCTTTTAAGAAGTGTTTGAAAATTAACCATTTCTTTTCAGTACAGTGATTTGTATATTTCTTCCATCTCCTTTTGATGCTTTCTGCAAAATTCAGTATTTTGCCCATAGAATCCTTCAATATTTCAAGTTGAAGCTTGAATTTTTTCTTTAGTTCCCTCATCTTGAGAAATGCTGAATATGTTCTTCCTTTTTGGTTTTCTAACTCCAGGTCTTTGCACATTTTGTCATTGTATTTAACTTTGTCTTCTCAAGTTTCCCTTTGGAATTTTCTATTCAACCACACCGGAAGAGCAAGTTTCAGAGTTTCTTCTGACAGCCATTTTGGTCTTTCTTTTCTTTCTTGTCTTCTTAATGACCGTTGGTTTTCTTCCTGTGTTGGGGTCACGCCTTGACGGAGGGGTGGGCTTCACGAAGGTGGGAGATCTGGAGGTGAGAGAGAGACAATATAGAACAAAGACACAGACACACAAGTTTGATGCAAGCTGTCAGGCAAGCTAGCATAGCAGGACTAGCTTTACCTCAGTCTTTTATTCATTTTCAGATCAGGGAAATCAAGGCAGGAGGTACAAGTTTAATGTGATTAATTATCTGAAGAGGTTACAAAGTGATTTCACAGAATCTCATGCGTAATTCAGATCTTAGAAAATTATCTTGTGCTCAGGAAATTATCCTGTGCTCATATTCTTAGCCAACCATTCTTCCTGAGTTAAAGGCGCAGGCAAGCAATTATTGGTTTAAACTTTAACTTCATGGGCCCCAGTGGCCCAGGGCAGCGACTTGTGGTATCCTATGAGCTAATGCTTATTTCTATATTAAATTTTTGGTGGTGAAGAGACAGGCAGAAAAGTGTTAAGAGGGTCAGCTAAGTGCACATAGCCACCGTGTACAACAGGACCCCCAAGGAGAGCGTCAGGATCAAGATGATCATGCCCATGAGTGGTTTATGGAGGTTGCTAATGTTACTACTTAATCCTTTTTCATAGTCCCAAAACATCTCTTCCTGTCCAAGAGTTGTTTGGGAAAGTTTAACTGACTCTGCCTTAGGAACATTCTCTGTACGGTTGTCAAGCATGGATACCAGCAGATCATGTTTTAGCTTAATATTATACATAACTGAGTAGTTACCCAGAGAGTAATTACTACATTCTGCCCAAACTGCCTCTGCTTGTTCCTCAGAGACCTTGCCTCTGATAACAGCCCGCACAGCCTGTACTGCCAAGGCAGTGACATTTACAGAGGAGCCATTAACCGAGACAAAGTGCGTATTATTACTGGACTTAAACATTCTTCCAGAGGCTACAGCTACCGGAGTTGAAAGCAAGAAAATCAGATAAAGAACACACAATACAGTCATAAGGAGAAATTGAATAATTTTAGCTAGGAGGTGAGTTCGCCAAAGGCCATGTGCTTGGGCCCACAGGAGTTTTATGTCCTGGTCCTCAAGGGCCATGACTTGCAGATCCTGAGCGGGCCCCTGGTCCAGAGTCTTGTCTGTCTTCTCAAGGGGCCACAGCGCAGCGTCTCGGGTCTGCATATGTCATCGCCGACATTAGTCGCCGACATTCCTGTATGATGTTCTTGATATACTCCCACAACTCTTCTGGTCTTTGGGTTTTAGTATCTAACTCATCAAATCTGTTATTCAGATTATCTTTAAATTGAGGGATATGTTCGCAATCATATTTTGACTCTCATGGACTTGTTTTAATTTTCTTCAGCTTCAGCCTGAACTTGCATGTGAGCAAATAATAGTCTGTTCCACAGTCTGCCCCTGGCCTTGTTTTGGTTGATAATATGGAGCTTTTCCACTGTCTCTTTTCACAGATGTAGTCAATTTGATTTCTGTGGATTCCATCTGGTAAGGTCCATGTATATAGTTGTCTTTTATGTTGTTTAAAAAGGTATTTACAATGAAGAAGTCATTGGTCTTGCAAAATTCTATCATGTGATCTCCAGCATTGTTTCTATCAACAAGGCCATATTTTCCAACTACTAATCCTTCCTCTTTGTTTCTAACCTTTGCATTCCAATCATCAATAATTATCAGTACATCTTAATTTCATGTTTGATCTATTTCAAAGTGAAGAAGTTTGTAGAATTCATTAATTTCATCATCACTGGCTTTAGTAATTGGTGCATAAATTTGAATAATAGTGGTATTAACTGGTCTTCCTTGTAGGTGTATAAATATTATTCTATCACAGACAGTGCTTTACTTCAAAAGATCTTGAAATGTTCTTTTTGATGATGAATGTGATGCCATTCTTCTTCAATTTGTCATTCCAGCAAAGTAAACCATGTGATTGTCAGATTCAAAATGGCCATTAGTCTATTTCAGCTCACTAAATCCTAGAATATCAATGTTTATGTGTTCCATTTCGTTTTTCTAAATTTCCAATTTTCCTAGATTCATACTTCATACATACCATTTTCTGACTATTAATGGATGTTTACAACTGTTTCTCCTCATATGATGTTTTGACCAATCAGTAAATGAAGGTACTGAAGGCTTAACTCCATTCTCATCATCATGGTCAACTCTACTTTGAGGAGCAACTCTTCGCCAGTTGTATTTTGAGTGCCTTCCAACCTGAGGGGTTCATCTTCTGGTATTATATCTGACAATATTCTGGTGCCTTCATCATGTTTCAATATCCAGTATTCTGGTGCTGAAAATATTCTACTGCTATTCATTAGGTTTTAGTGACTAAATATTAAACAATAGTCCATCTCTCCTGTCTAGTCTGTCTTTGTCTGAAAGTTCAGCTGAAACCTGTCCACCAAGGGTGACCTTGCTGGTATTTAAAATACCTTTGGTATAGCTTCCAGAATCATAGCAACATGCAAGTCACCACAGCACAACAGACTTGCAGATGAGAGTAAAACCTCAGAAACAGGGTTGATGTGAGTTCGAACCCACTCAACCACACTTAGTAAAAACAACAACAACAATGACATTTATTTTAAGCACCTTTTTCCAACAACATAAGTGTACTTCATCAGATGGAATACACAGAAATCAAATTGACTATATTTGTGGGAAGAGACAAATGAGAAGTTCAATATCATCAGTCAAAACAAGACCAGTGGCTGACTCTGGAACAGAACATCAGTTGGTCATATGCAAGTTTAGGCTGAAGTTGAAGACAATTTAAACAAACCCATAAGAGCTAAAATATGACCTTGAATGTATTCCTTGAATTTAAAGACCATCTTAAGAACAGATTTGACTTGGCTGACAGTACTATAAGAGATAATTCTTTTAAAAACTGTAATTACTATTGGTAATTACTATCGGTAATTACTATTGGTAATTACTATTGGTGGTGGTGGTGCTGTGTCCTTGAGTCGGTTCTGACTCATAATGAATCTGTATAGAGTTTCCAAGGCTGTAAATCTTTATGGGAGCAGAAAATCTCATCTTTCTCCCACTTTTAGGCCAGCAGAAACTGATATATGGTTCAACATCATGAATATTATTTCAGTTATTAGAAATCTTCTCAGTGTTATGGGAAAATCAATGGAAGAGTTTATAGCGGTTCCGTATGCCAAATCATAGCTCAGAAAAAGGTAGGATGGTCTGATTAGACCAGATCTGCTTTAAGGTTAGCTTGGGAGCTGAAAGTCCAGTGGGTACCAGAATGGCCCAGAGAGGAGGAAATCAATGGCAGCTTATGACAATTGCATTCCTCTCTCCTCTACAAATGCTTAATGAGCATCTACTATGTGTCTGTCAGTAAGCTAGGTGCCAGGGCAAGGCAGGCAAAAAAGCCGGGATCCCTGACATCTAGATATTTTAATCTAGTTTATTAAAATTTCAGTAGATGTGCTGGTTTATTACTACCCTAATTTTAAAGATGAGAAACACAGTCAGAGAGATTAATATCACCAGAGCAAAACAGAATCATCCCTATTCTAATTAAAAGCTACCCATAGCAGCTGCCTCTGACATATCCCCTAATCTATCCTAGTCCACTATTCAGTCTTAGAATGACTCTGCAGTGTACAGAGGACTGGGCTTGGTCTCAGGAGGTCCATGTTGCAGGGCCAGACTCTCAGCTAATGAAAATAGTAACTTAAACTCTCTGAGGCTTGTTTTCTTCCTTTATTGTTACTGTTGTTAAGTGCCATCAAGTCAATTCTGACTTGTAGCAAACTTGTATAGGGTTTCTGAGGATCGACTGGTAGTTTTGAACTGTCCATCTGGATGTTCCAGCTGACCTTGAGGTCCAGTGCTTATCTTACATTGGCACATCAGGACTGCTTTGTAGGATGGGGAATTCTAGATGGATTACTTATTCATTCATTTGCTCCACAAATATTTCTTGAGCTTCCAGTCTAGTGGGTAAACACCAAAAAATTAATTAATACAAAAAATACGATAAGACCTGTAGGCAGGAATGATCAAACTAAACAATGGGGCTTGAAGGCATATGTGAAAGAGCAATGAATGGGAACCCATTACTCTTCAAATCATCCTCTTTCTCTTTTTAATTATTATCTCCCCCAAGATCAAATCCAAGGCCAGGAATTCAGAAATTAACATATGCAAAATGTAGTAAGAAGAACTCCAGCTCTCTAAAGGGCCCAAATTCTATCTGACCTGCCTCTCACACATCTACACTCTTACACCTAACACTGTCTTCCTTAGTTTCCCTGGTGTCAGGTGATTTGTTTCATAAGCCATGGGTCCAGAGTTCTTTTCTTTATTCCATAAATCCTAGGCACCTGTCCAAACACTTGGGCAGTGGGGCATGTAACTTCATAACCCTCTCCACAGTTCACTGTCTCTATTCTGATTTCTAACCTGCCTCCATTTCTGTGGTTACTCTCAGCTCCCTTCTTTCCTCAAAAGAACTTTGACTCTTTTTACCTTTTAATTCACTTGTTGCGAATATACACACAAAGTGTACACTAATTCAGTGGTTTCTACATGTACAATTCTATGACATAATTTACATTCTTTGAGTTGTGCTACCATTTTCACTTTCCTCTTTTGAATCGTTCCTTCCCCATTAACATAAACTCACTAAACCCTAAGGTTCCTAAGTAATCTTTCATATTGCTATTGTCATTTTGATCCAATGTAGTTCTTAAAAGAGCATAATTCTCAAGGCAGACTTTTTATTTATTTATTTTAATAGTTAAGCTGAAGTATTGTTTGGCTTTAGGAAGACTTCAAGGGATATTTTTGGTTTACATTTTCTCAGGGCAATAGTTTCTGAAGTTCATCTAGCCCTCATTACTCCACAAAGTGGGGAGTCAATGAGATTTTGAAATTCGCTTCTGCATATTCTCCCTTTCAATCAGGATATTTCTGCAGAATTTTTGATCAAAATTGAACTCTAACTTCCTCTTATCTGGCTCAGATCTGCTTTTTAACCAAAACTCTGGACTTAGTAGGAACTTCATATTTAGAAAGTCATGGGAGTGAATTCTTGCTGTAACACCTTTTTTAGCTTGCTGAGTCATCAGATCCTTCTTAATAACAGGACTCAAAATGCATGTCCACGAACTGAGCAACCAACGTTACATGTTATTGCTCACAATGCCCAACAAAATGGAATTAAAAAAAAAAAAAAGTTTTATTGTGAACTATGTGATAGTTTACATAGGAGAACATTAGCTTTACATTCATCCTATCGTACATCATTTCATTGCCATGGTTACAATCCCCCTTATGTACCATCATCCAAACAAAGCGTATACCTCAGAAGCCTGCCCCCTAGTCATCAGCACACAGCCCCTCTTCCTCTCTGAGTCTAGAGTCCCCAGCTGCTCCATCTCACCAGGACATCGTCTCTGCTCCATCTCTGGCATCACTGTTTCTCTGGGTAGGGTCCCACACTCTGTTCTTCTCCCTTGATGGTCCCAAGGACCTCCGCTCCTGGGCTCCACTCCTCCTTTTGCTACAAAACATCTACCTTTACATTACAAACCCTCACAGTCAGACCTGATAGCAATTATTCACTATTGTGCCACATGAGTGCTCTCACCAAATCCTTTCATCAGCCCAGCACAGACAGATTGGATACTACTCAGTGGAGATTCTACCATCCTCCACGTCCTCTGGATCTAGGCTCCCTCTTGAAAGCATGTAAGCCAGTCACTTCTTGCCTTTGTAGCCTCCCATTTTGGGTAGCCAATGTCCAAATTGCCCATTCCTGTCTACCCTGTGTATCGAAGGAGTGGGAATGATCCTCGCTGTAAAGATCTGTTCCCTCTTTTGAGCTACTGCATCCATAGGTGTAGGTCAAGTTCATCAAATTGTAACAGATTACTCTTTTTTCCCTCTTTTTTCTTCTTCTAGTTGAGTTCTGATCATCCAGCCATTGAAACCAGGTCAAGTGGGTATTATCTTCAAGTGTGGGTATTCTTATGCGTAAGGCCTCACTTCTTATTAGCTGGATGCTTCACTCTCCACTCTAGTCTTTTGTGGCTATGTCACTGACTCTGGCCCCAGGAGTCTGCAGGTCTTGCCACACTGCTGGCCAACCAAGTCTCCACCTGGGTTCCTAAGAGTCTATTGAACATGGTAGGGCTTAGTTTGCAGCTTCATTGCTGTTTTTCCCTCACTTCCCATTATTGGTGACGAATGTAGTCACCAATCAGAGTGTGTATTCCCATTGAGTCTTAGTCTTGGAATGGGGTTTAACCTGAGGGGACCCAATCACTTGCCTTGATGACTCCTGGGAGAGTGATTTGCTTGTTCTTGTAATAGTCAGTCGGACAGCCATTATTGTTTTGTATTTTTCCTGTTGGTGTTTCATTCAAGAAGTATCTTCTGTTCTTCTAGCCACTCCAGGCTGGTCTGCTTGTCCTTTCAAGTGGAAATTTCCCACCTCAGAAGATTTTGGATGGAGTTCAGGATTCCACCTATGGTTTATGTAATGAGGAGGCTTCACCTCCTTCACTGGGCACATTGTAACCCCATTTTAGGCATTCCAATCAGTTATAGGCAGAAGATGGACTTAAAGCATTCTATGGTGATATTTCTGGCTATTCCTTTCTCTCCCCCTCAAGTGTCTATTTTTTAATGGTATGCAAGGGAAAGCAAGATTCAAAAGACACCAAGCATCTTAACATTGTTTCCCCCATTTTGCTCATTCCAACCATGCCTCAATCCGTGTATACCTGAGCCCTGTTGTTCCAGTGCTCACCTCTGTCCCACTTAGCTCATGCAAACCTAGCTAATTGTTCTCCCATCTGCCTTGTTCTTCCATTCTTCTCCCCTTTTTTGTATATTGCCCCCCTCCCCAGCACCCAAACTATCCTGTGTCTATTCCCTACCCTGTGGCTCCACCTTCCCTCACCCCACTCCCTAAATCCTGCTAACCAGCAAAGACTTCCCCCTACCCCTTTAGTATGGGTTCTTTTTCTTAGTCTTTTATAATAGTGGTCCTGTGCAGTATTTCTCCTTTTGTGACTGACTAATTTCACTCAACATAATGCCCTCAAGGTTCATCCATGTTATGTGGTAGCTTACAGCTTCCTTGTTGTTCTTCAAGGTAGCATAATATTCCATCAAGTGTCTGTACCAGTTTGTTTATCCATTCTTCAGTTGATGGGCACTTTGGCTGTCTCCATCTTTTTTCTATTGTAAATAGTGCTGCTATGAACATTGGTGTGCATATATCTACTCGTGTTATGGCCCGTGTTTCTTGTGGGTAAATACAAAGTAGAGGAATTGCTGGATCATAAGGTATTTTTGTTTTCAACCTTCTGAGGAGGCACCATATTTCTTTCCAGAGACGTTGGACCATTTTGGAATCCCACCAGCAATGCAGGAGTGTCCCAGTCTCTCCACATCCTCACCAGCATTTATTGTCCTCTACTTTTTTGATCTTTGCTGTTATTGCTGGTGTGAGATGATATCTTATTGTTGTTTTGATTTTCATCTCTCTAATGGCTAGTCATCGTGAACATTTCTTCATATATTTGTTGGCTGCCCAGATCTCCTCTTTGGCGAAGTGTCTGTTCATATCCTGTGACAAGTATTTAATTGGGTTATTTGTCTTTATTCTTGTAGAGGTGTTGTAACTTCCTATACATTTTAGAAATGAGTCCTTTGTCTGATTTGTCATTGCAAAAGATTTTTTTCCCATTCTGTGAGTTCCCTTTTTACTCTTCTGGTGAAGTCTTTTGGTGCACACAACTTTTAAATTTTTAGTACATCCCAATCATCTATTTTGTCTACTTTTGTTTGTGTAATTTTCAAAATGTCTGGTAGTCTGTGTATTCCCTGTATTAGAGCCCTCACATTTGTCCTTATTTTTTCATTGATGGCCTTCATAATTCTAGGATTCACATTTAGGTCTTTAATCCATGCTGAGTTGGTTTTTGTATAAGGTATGACATGAAGGTCTTGTTTCAATCTTTTGCATATCGCTTTGCAATTCTGCCAGCATCATCTGTTGAAGAGACTATTCCCTCCCCATGCGATATGATATATTTAGGCACATTGTCAAAAATCATTCAGCTATATATGAATGGGTTAATTTCTAAATTCTGTTCTATTGATCAATGTATCTTTCTTGTACCAGTACCAAGCTGTTTTGATCACTGTAGCCATGTAATACATTTTGAAATTGGGGAGTGAAAGGTTTCCAACCTTATTCTTCTTCTTAAGCAGTGCTTTGCTCATCCTGGGTCTCTTTCTTTTCCATATAAAGTTTGTAATAGTTTTTTCCATCTCTTTGAAGTATGTCATTGGAATCTGGATTGGGATTGCATTTTATGTGTAAATCGCTTTGGGCATTATTGATATTTTCACAATGTTAAGTCTGCTTATCCAGGAGCATGGTACATTCTTCCATTTTTGTAGGTCTCTTTTGTATTTTTGTAGTAGTGTTTTGTAGTTTTCTTTGTATAGGTACTTTGTTTCTCTTGTTACATTTATTCCCAGATATTTCATCCTTTGGGCAGCCTCTGTAAATGGTATTGCTTTCCTAATGTCTTTTACAGAGCTGTCAGTGTTGGTATAGAGGAATCCAACTGATTTTTGTATGTTGATCTTATATCCTGCCACTTTGCTGAATCTTCCAATGAGGTGTAGTAGCTTTTTAACTGAGTCTTTAGGGTTTTCTATGTATAGGATCATGTCATCTGCAATAGAGAGAGTTTTACTTCCTTTTTGCCAATTTTGATGCCTTTAATTTAAAGCTATGTCTTGCCACATAGCTCTTGCTAAGACTTCACAATGTTGAATAGGAAAATGTTGAATAAGAATGGTGACAAAGGACATCCTTGTCTGGTTCCTGTTTGCAGAGGGAGGGCTTTCAGTTTCTCTCTATTGAGAGTATTGTAGGCTGTTGGTATTGTATATATGCTCTTAATTATGTTGAGGAATTTCCCTTCATTCCTACTTTGATAAGGGTTTTAATCAGGAATGGTTGTTGGATTTTGTCAAATGCCTTTTCTGCATCAATCGATATGATCATGTGGTTCTTTTCTTTTTTCTTATTTATATGGTGAATTATGTTGAATTTTTTCTGATGTTAAACCATCCTTGCATCCCTGATATGAATACCACTTGATCATGATGTATTTATCTTTTTGATGTTCTGAGGTTTCTGTTGGCTAGGATTTTGTTGAGAATTTTTGCATCTATTTCATGAGGGATTTGTTGTTGTTGTTAGGTGCCATTGAGTCAGTACCAACTCATAGAGACCCTATGCACAGCAGAACAAAACACTGCCCGATCCTGGGCCAACCTCACTATGTTGCCACGTCTAAGTATATCAATGCTGCCACTTGGCCAATCCATCTCGTTGCGGGTCTTCCTCTTTTTCTCTGACACTCCACCTTACCAAACATGATATCCTTCTCCAGTGACTGGTCCCTCCTGACAATATGTCCAAAGTATGAGAGACAAAGTTTGGCTATCCTGGCCTACAAC
>NW_006408544.1:8499520-8500645 GCF_000296735.1 Chrysochloris asiatica
AAAGGCTGTGCTTTTTGCTCTTCATCAGTAAATGTTTTAAGTTCTCTTCATGTTCAGCAAGCAAGGTTGTATCATCTGCATATCGCAGGTTGTTAACGAGTCTTCCTCCAATCCTGAGGCCACGTTTTTCTTCATATAACTTTATATAGCTTCTCAGATTTTTTGCTCAGCATAGAGGTTGAATAAGTGTGGTGAAAGAATACAACCTTGTTGCACACCTTTCTTAATTTTAAACCATTCAGTGTTTCCATGTTTCATTCGATCAACTGCCTCTTGGTCCGTGTACAGATTCTTCATGAGCACAATTAAGTGTTCCGGAACACCCATAATTCACAATGTTGTCCATAGCTTGTCATGATCCACTCAATCGAAAGCCTTTGTATAGTCAATAAAGCACAGGTAAACATCTTTCTGATATTGTCATGAGTGATATTTGTCTATAATTTTCTTTCTTAATGATGTCCTTCCCTGGTTTTGGTATGAGGGTTATGCTTGCTTCCTAAAATGTATTAGGAAGTTTTCCATCCTCTTGTATGTTCTGGAATAATTTGAGTAGAATTGGTGACAGCTCTTTCCTGAATTGTAGAACTCACCAGTGAAGCCATCTCAGCCTGGACTTCTTTTGGTTGGAAACTTTTTGATGACCTGATCAATTTCTTCTTGTGTTATTGGTTTGTTCAGGTTTTCTACTTCAGTTTGTGTAAGTTTAGGCAGTTCGTGTTTGTCTAAAAATGTATCCATCTCTTCTAAGTTTTCAAATTTGTCAGAGTACAACTTTTCATAGTATTCTGTTATTATCCTATTGGTTTCTTTTGGTTCCATTTTGACATCTGCTGTGTGGTTTCTAATGCGTGCTATTTGTTGTCTTCTCCCTGTTTTCTTTTGTTATGCTTGCCAATGGTCTGTCAATTTTGTTAATCCTTTCAAAGAACCAGCTTCTTGTCCTATGGATTCTTTCTATAGTTTTTCTATTTTCTATCTCATTTATTTCTGCTCTAATGTTTATTATTTCTTTTCTTTTTGTGGCTGCAGGTTCCTTCTGTTGGTCTGTTTCTAATTGTTGTAGATGCTGTGTTAATGTGTTAATTTTAGTTCTTTCTTCTTTTTGGATGTGTGCATTTATTG
>NW_006408544.1:8502163-8504818 GCF_000296735.1 Chrysochloris asiatica
TCGATTTAGTTCTGAAAGGTGCTGCCACATATGTCAGTCTTTAGTTGTTGTGTGTTCTCTTTGGTTCTCAGTCCACAGCACTCCCTTTAGGATGTATTATAGCAGAGGGTTGTCTTTGGCAAAGTCCCTTAATTCTGTTTATCCTGGAATTTTTATTACATTGTTGTATTTGATTGATAGCTTTGCTGGATAAAGGATCCTTGGTTGGAAGTTCTTTTCTTTTAGGATTTTATGTATGTCTCCCCATTGCCTTCGTGCCTGCATGGTTTCTGCTGAGAGATCCGAGCTTAATCTGACTTGCTTTCCTTTGTATGTAACGCTTCTCTTTTTCCTAGCTGCTTTCAGGATTGTCTCCTTATCTTTGATTTTTGGAGAGTTTGATTGTGATATGTCTTTGTGATTTTCTTTTGGGGTCTATTGAGCTTCTTGAATGTTTATCTTTTCATTTTTCAAGATGTTAGAGAAATTTTCTTCCAGAAGCTCTTCAACTATCTCTTCTGTGGACTTGCGTAGTTTTTCCTGTTCCAGAATGCCAATAATTCTTAAGTTATTCCTCTTCATGTTGTCCAACATGAATCTTAGACCTTCTTCAGATTTTTTATCCTCTTTTCTGCTTGCTCTTCTATCTTAGTGGTATTGAGAGATTTGTCCTCCAGTTCACTAGTTCTGGCTTCCATCTCTTCAATTCTACCCCTTTGCCCTTTCAGTGTATTGTCTATTTCTGATATTCTATTATTAATTGTTTGAACCTCTTTCTGTAGGTTTTGAATTGTTTCCAATCTTATGTATCTATCTTATTTTATTGTTCCTGTAGTACTTTACTCATTTCTTCCTTATTTTTCTCAACTCCATTGTAAAGTGTTTTGTTGAAATATTTTATAGTCATTTTTCTGAATTCTTTCTCAGGCATTTCCAAGGCCTGCCGTCCTTCCACAATTGAGTACAGATCTACCTCTAGCTCATTTGTCTCAGACATTTTATCTTGTTTCTGGAAGTGTGCTAATATGGTCATCTGTTTTTATCTTGGGCATGTTTAGCTGTGGCCTTAATACTTAATTGAATGTGTGGCAGAGGCCATACCATCAAGGAACTGAATGACAGGGGACCCTACGCATGAAGGACTCATTGTTAAGCAAAGCCACAATGAGTCTTTCCTTGGAAGGCAAGCCCCCGAGGAGACTTCTCATGCGAGGGCCCCATGGTTCCTGTATTTTTTTCCTTTTATGAATAGTTCATTTTTTATTTTTTCTTGATTTTGTTATAGAAGTTTTTAGTAGGCTTTTCTATAATCATATGCTTTTTTATAATCATATTTAAGGATTAAAATTTACATTTAGCTACTTTCACACCTATTCAATTATGTGTAGTAATAAAGACTGCTTTTTACATTAACGATAAGTTTCACCACTAGGAAAAATCACACCAGCCAAAGTATTGCCAGTTCAAGTTTAAGATTACAATCAATATTCTGTGTAGTTTGGGCCAGGGACATTAAGACCTCTAGAAAATTAGCTAAGGCGCAATTAAGGGCTGAGGGAATAGTAATAGATCATAGTAGAAATTTAACTAGATGTTTTGAATAGAAAAGTTGTTAGTATAAGGAAGTTGTTTCGTTTATTCTTAACTACAAAACTTTAAGTGCTTTTTTATGTTCTTGTTTTTCTTGTTTAATCAATCATGAGAAACAACTGTGTTGTCAGTTGTTATAGAAAATAATGTTTAGGTACATGTTGTGATTAATAAATCTATAGAAAATAATAGGTGAGGGTAGAAATAGGAGTTAAGATTTAGAATCATATTTTAAGGTTAACTTGACATGTTAAGGAAGATTAGAGAAGAACAAAAGTCACTTACGAAAAACACAAAGTCACTAAGGAGTACAAGGAAGCTCTTTGATGTAACTAGAAGATTCATTAATCAAAAGTAAATGTAATGACAGCATAGATTGTACTTTAAAGTAAATGATTATTATGAGATCATGGTGTATTGTAACAGTATATAAGGAGCTGAAAAAATTAAATAAAAAAAGTTTCAATTGGAATTCAGCACAAACCATCATCTCCGTGTGATTTCTTTCACCGACTCCACATCTCCCTTCGTGAGCCCCCTAATAAGTTTGTCGGGGCTGGTCCCCGACAAATGTGTTTTTTGGTATTTTTTATGCTTTCTGATTGTCTTCAGGTAGATGTAATCAGGAGGTGGGCTTCCCTTTTCACTCTTCTTATTGCTTAACTCAGAGTAACTTTCACAATTGTTGTCTGCCTCTCTGGTGTATGGCAGTTGGTATTGGTTCTTGACTGGATTGTGGGGTTTTATAGGGTGTGGTTTTATCTTGACTATATGGCAGCAATTGCTGGGTAGTATAGGGAGAGAAAGAGCCCCCTATAGGTAAAAGGGGGAACAAAAACCAGATACAACAGCACAACAACAATAAAACACAAAACCAACAGCAACCGCAAAAAAGCAAGGAAAAAAACAAAACAAAATAAAAACAGATTGGATACTGTAGTCTGTAATTGCAGAAAAAAGAGAGGAGAGAGAGAGATGAAGAAAAAAGTCTGTAGCCTAATATGAGTATGACTTTAATGTCCTCTTTCAACTTCTTGCCTTCAAAGCCATCTGATAAATTTCAAGATGCCACTGTTGGTTGTTATG
>NW_006408544.1:8505124-8513692 GCF_000296735.1 Chrysochloris asiatica
AATAATAAAATCAGAACAAAGCAAAACCAACAAGTATATTGTCCAACTTTGCTCTGAGGTTCCCACAGTATTATTCTGTGGTGGGTCTGTTTGCTCACCCACTTGGTCTTGCCATTTGGTTTCACCCAAGTTGTCAGCTCTGGGCTACTGATCCCAGCAGATTTTAAAGTATGAGATTTCTTACTTCTGCTACAAGTTCCACTAGCTATAAGCCTTCAAACATTTTATATATTCCTACCTATGTGGTTCAGAGTTTTGGAGCTCTTCCCTGAACCTGCTTTGTCTGGCATTCTGTGGTATTGCTGATGGAGCTGTTTGCTGCACCTCTACCGTATCTGCCATCAATCCCCGCCTCTCCAAAATGGAAATTTTTAATGAGAAAACTAAGGCACAAAGAGGTTATTTTCTTACACACAATCACCAACTTTGTAAGTGGTAAAATTAAGATTCAAACCCAAGCAGCCAGCTCTAGAGACTTTGCTACTAACCATTAAGTTAAAGGATATGAAGATGTGGTTGGGCCTTCAGTTCATACTGGGAAGCCCCCAATCATTCCAAGGGTCATTTCATATTTATTATGTTTTATGCAGGAGTTTCAACTGTTTTGTAGCAAGTCAATGTTTCAGATTATCAATCTCACCTATTGATATAAAGGCAAAATTCATTACCTAGGACAGTTTTAATTAGAAAATACACTCCAAACCATATGGCCAGGAATAGTGAGCTCTTCAAAAAATGATGTTTATGGATACTTATTTAGGACATGATAAAAGCTTGTAACAAAGTGATAAAAACAGAAAATAGAACTGTATGTACATTATGAGCTCACGACTTAGGGAAAAAAAGTTCTTGGCATCATTAACAACTAATTTATGCTGTAAACTTTCACCCAAATCTATCATTCTCTCTCTCACACACACATACAATGTTTATTAACAAATAAATATTTTCCCCTTTCATTTGTTATCCCGACACTTCACACAGAGACTTTTTGAGGGTGGCAACTGGGTCTTCTCTCTGATTTTGCACCTATAGCACTGATCAGATACTGTACCTACACATGTTGCCCAATATTACTTTCTATTGACAAATGAATGAGGGAGAAAAGGAGTGAAACTTTGAGCTCCTTATGTTACTATCATGAACAGACTAGGTTCAGTTTGGGGCAGTTCTTTGAACTGATCCCTTCAAGTTAATCATGGCCAATAAATTGACACCATAAGGGACCCAAATTTGTAAGATGTAAGAATAATCTGGAATGGGAAAAACTACAGGTTGATATCCTGCTAGAAACAATTTACTTCCTAGGTGGGGAAAAAAGAGGTAATTTGTGTATTGCACAGCAGCCAAGCTTCTTGATTGGCAGAGTCAGAACCAGAGGTGCCCAGTTTAAAACTGGCAACAGACCTGGCAGCTTTGAATGTGTGTTGCTGTCTCTGTCTGAAGTCCTGGCAATAACCCAATCTTCCACATCAGCCTCCTGATAGGCAGTTTATCAGTCTTACATTTCAGGACTTTGGCTTGTATTTTTTCCATTCCTGTTCTGACTATAGGACGGGTACACCTGCAGTTTACAAATTTAGGTTTGTTCTGAGTTCACTGTGTCAGCCATGACTGAACCATTTCAAACCAGTTTGAAGCCTTGATTTTTGATGCCTCATTTTAAAATAAAATTAATGCTGTTTTTTATATTATTTGTGCTGTGGGTTAATGCACTGGACTGCAAAGTCAGTCTGAAATGCAAGGTCGGCAGTTGAAGCTCACCAGCTGCTCCTTGGAAACGCTATACAGAGTCACTATGGGTCAGAACCGACTTGACAGCACTTCACAACAACAACAACAACAAGATGTGAGGAAAGGGAGCAGTCAGTTCTCACCATAGCAGCTTAAAGCATATGCTCTTTATTTTTTAAATTTTATTGTGAATGGAGTGAAGGTTCACAGAGCAGATCATCAGTTTTACATTCAACAAATCACACATTTCATTTCATTTCATTTCAATGACTGCAATCCCCTCAATGTAATATCACTTATCCTACTTCCTCCCTGTGATTTTTTTGTTTCCATTTCACTTTTTTCCCTAATCCTTCTGAATTTTTTCCTTAGGTAAATGCTACTCTTTGGATCTTGAATGGTGATCAGTCTATGGTATGCATGCATCCTGAGTATTGTTGTCCCCACCCCCCTTCCCACCCCGTATATACCAATCTATTACTTGAATGAAAAGTGAGCCACGAGGGTGAGTGAGTTCAGTTCCATAACAGAAAGTGACTGAAGGCCATAGACTTTGGTTCCTTCAGTCTCTTTCTGACCAGTAAGCCTTGTCTTTTGTTCCACCCTTTCTCCGGCTTTATTCAGGACCTTCTAATGTGATCCCTTTCAAAGGCGTCAGTGGTGGTAGTCTAGATCTTCTAGTTTCAGGTTCATGTTGAACTCATGTTCATGTGCTCCATTAATCCACTGGACTAGTTGATTCTAAGTATCTTTAACTTTCATCACTCTTATTTTCTCCACAAAGAGAGAGGCCAATAGTTGTTTCTTAGATGGTCACTAATAAGGTTTTAAAATTCCTGTTGCTACTGATAAAACTAGGATATAGAAAATTGTCTTTGTAAACTGTTATAAAATTGACCATGGTGTCCCTGAGACCATGGTCCCCAGCCCAAGACCCAGTATTCATTACTTTAAGATGTGTGGTGATGTTTAAAAAGTTCTTATAATTTTGCCCACTGTATGCTTCTCTACCAACCACTTGTCTATCAGTTTGTCGTACTGTGGTACCTTGTGTGTTGCTGTGCTTCTAGAACCTATGCCACTGGTATTTTAAATATCACCAGGTTCACCCACAATGGACAGGTTCCAGACACAAACAGACAAGGAAGAAGGAGAGATGGCCTATTTCTGAATATTTAATCATGGTAAACCTTGTGAATAGCAGTGGAACACTGTCAGAAAGCATGAAAATATTGACTATTGAAATATAAGGACGATCACCAGAATATTGTCAGATGTAGTGCCAGAAGATGAGCCCCTCAGGTTAGAAGGCACTCAAAATATGACTGGGGAAGAGCTGCATCCTCAAGATACAGTTAACAATGATGATGCGAATAAAGTAAAGAATTTGGGACCTTCATTTGCTGATGTGGCACAACTCAAAATTTAAGATCGGCAGTTCAAATCCACCAGCTGCTCCTCAGAAACCCTATACAGGGTCACTATGAGTTTGAACTGACTCTATGGCACTTAACAACAACAATGGACTGTTAAAAGAATAAACAGATCTGTGTTGCAAGAAGTACAGCCAGAGTGCTCCTTAGAAGCTACGATGGTGAGATTTTATCTCTCTTACTTGGGACATGTTATCATGAGGGACCAATCCTTGGAGAAGGACTTTATGCTTGGTAAAGTGGGGAGCCAGAAAAAAAGAGGAAGACATCCAGAGATGAATTGGTGCATGTGCAATGTGCTCAAGCATAACAATTGTGAGGATAGTGCAGGACCAGGCAGTGTTTCGTTCTGTAGTGCATTGGGTTGCTATGAGCTTGAACCTACTGTACAACACCTAACAACAACAATAACAATTCTGTGGGCTGGGAAGTCCATTGCTCTGTTTCATGCTTTGGCTCTTGGGTCTGCTGCTGCCACTTCTCTGGTTGTGATAGCTCTCTGTCCATAGATTGCGGAGATTCAATGCACAGGGTCTCAGGGTCTAAAGGTTGCAGTTCACTCCCGAAACTTCTTTCTTGTTGGTAGTGAGATCCCTCATTTCTGCTTCTGAGATGGATGATTTTATATTAGCATTGGAGTTCCAAATTTTTGCAATCACAGTTAACCCTGTTAATAACCGCTCACAACTGAAACATATAATCCTATCAGCATCTTTACACATTTTCTCTTACAGACCCATAGGTAAAAATGTTGTTTGGTGGGAGTTACCAAGACTATGGGTAGAAGAGGCATATGAAGTAATTCGCTGTACTACACAATCCACCACATGACCTCTTCAACTTCATCTCACACCACTGTCCCATCATGTGGCAGCTCCAGGAAAACACCATGCTTTTTCCCACCCCAGAACCTTTATACTTGTTATGCCTTCACCTGCATTTCCCTTCCCTTAGTCTTTACTTGGCCAACTCCTGATCAACCTTTGGGTTTCACCTTAATATCATCTCCAGCAAGAGGCCTTCCATGACCAGTTCTCCCTTTTATTATCTATCATAACATTGTGTTTATTTCCTTCTAAGCATGACTTCCATCAGTATTTTACCAAGTTGTTTACTTGTCTATTGTTTGCCTGTGCATAGACTGAAAGGATAGGACCATGTCTGTTTTATTTCCCTGAGATATCTATAACAGGACCCTGAACATAGTACATCCTCAATAAAGATATATTGAATGGCTCAGTAGGGATGGAATCCAGGTGACTTCTGTATTGTACTACAAACAGGCGTTTCCTTTATAATAAAAGAACTTGAATGTTTAAAAGAGAATCTGTCTGGCCACAGTGTAGAGAGTGGGTGAAAGCACCTCATGGAAGCAGGGTGGGCTGTTGGAGGCTTGTAGAACTAACCAAGGTATAAGAATAAGGTATCTTGGCCTCAGACTAGAACCTCCGAGTAAGGACTCAGTGTAGGGCCTACAGAGGCAGCCGAATGCAGAGATATTGAGGACTGGGTGACTGGTTGAAGTTGGGATACATGAGGAGAGAGAGAAGCTCTTAAATTCACTGGGTGTCCGCTCCATTCCTGCCCTGGTATGTGGGACCTGGCTGGTAATTCCAGGCTCATGAATGGTCTTAGTTCTCTGTGACCATTTCAAGTCCAGCAGATGTAAAGTCTGGATAAGGTCATGTTCCGCTATCACCAATTCCTTTGTGTCTGTCCACTTGGTTCACACAGATTGTTGACTTCCTAAACATCTATGAGCCAACTATAAAAAACTGTGAATCCTTTTTAAAACTCAAGTTTAAATTTGTCGTCTCCACCCCTAGACTCTCTCCATTTATGTGCATGTGGCCTTAGGCCTCTGGCAGGGTGGAACCAGTATGCCCAGGTTTCCTATCAGTCATCTTGTTTAATCAGTATGGCTTTTGCCTCAGGCCACTACAGAACATGCTTTTGTCCCCTCAGCAGCATCTCATCAAATTGTAGCAATTTACACTTGCTTACTGTATCAAACTTCTTTATCTTCCTCTAATCAAGTTCTGATCAGCAAGCCATCCAAGCTAGGTCAAATGAGTACTATCTGCAGGTTTGGACATTCTTGCATGCCTCCCCCCACTTCAGATCAGCTTGTCACTTCACTCTCAGCTCTAGTCCCCAGTGGTTAGGTCAGTGTCCATGGGCTCAGGAATTTACAACATATCTCTTACTATGTTTTCAGGCATTACAATTAAAGTAACCATCTAAGAATCAAAAGTTTCACTTTCCATGCTCCTTTGTTTTTTTGGTTTTTTTTTCTCTTACATAGTCCCCATGCTTCCAGTGATCCTGGAACCATTGCAATGTATCCCACTCCTTATGCCAATTGTGAAAGAGGATGTGGGAGTCTGACCTCCACTAACTTCACAAGGGAGAAGGAGAATCAAACTCTGCTTTATTTGCTCCATGATCTGGGAAGTCCACCATTCTGTCTCATGCTCTGCAACTTGATTTTGCTGTTACTGCTCATTTGCCACTCCTCTTCCACTTTTCTGGTTGTTGCAACTTTCTGTCCCTGGATTGAAGAGAGTCAGTGCTTAGGGATCTTGGTTTCCAAAGGATACAGCACACTCCTGGCTCTTCTTTCTTGTTGGTAATGAGATTCCCCATTTCTACTTTTGAGATGGCTCATATAACTCTGCTAACAACTACTCACAACTGAATCATATAAACCTATCAGTATTCCTCTACCTTCTCTTACCCAGATCCATCAATGGGGTGTTACAAAGACTATGGATAGAAGAGCTATATTAAAGAATTCATTGTACTACACCAACTATGCCAAAGTAGTGTACAGCTACAGGGTTGAAAGCTCCTGAAAAAAGGCAGGCCATCCTGAAAGCAATGGATTCAGGGTACAATGGGAACAGGAGGCCTGGGCCTGTGATAAGCCTGGAAAAGGGTGGCAAGGGTCTATAGAAACTGAGTGCAATGAGTACCAAAAGCATTTTGATGAGTAGGGCATGATAGTGAACTCTCTGCCTTGGTAGTGTTTAGGCAGGAATGGTGGACCAAGTTAGGAAACAATGGTATTCTGAGGAGGTGGGCATTCATTGTTCCTCAGGATTCCTAATCACTAGCCACTGTTGTGACTTGCACTGTTTGATCTCTCAACACATCTATATCCTCCATGGTGTTGTGTAACCTGACCCTGAGGTATCCCTATTCCTCGGTGTATAGGTGAGGTAAGGCCAGGGACTGTAGGAGTTTTGGAAGATAATCCCTAGGTACAGCCTCTCAAGGCATGATATGTGCTTAAACAAGGTTCTGCCTACTCAGGTCTTTGAACCTCTGCACACTGTCCCTCCCCGACCCCCACCCCCACCTTAGAATTCAGCCAAAGCCATTGCTTTGCCTTCATGCCCTTCTCTGATGTGTCCCAGATTGGGCGAGGTCCATCAGGGTCTGGAAGGGAGTGGGATGTTCCTGACCTAGGGAAGAACTCCAGGGACCTTCTTTATTCCCTTATCATATCTTCAGTCCTCTCTGGGAGGCAAGGAACAGGTGAGTCATTAAAGAGAAACCACAAGCATGACCATCAAATGCAAATCTCCTTCACTGACCCTCACCACATTCTCACAACATATTTCTTAAGCCAAAATCAATTAATCATCCCATAATTCATACAAAACTAATTATCAATTTTGGGTAGCTACTAAGAACACTGATTTCTTCAAATCTGCTTCTTTTACTTTGGGTCCAGGTGCCAAGGACCTGCCTCTACATGGATGTTTGGTTCACAAGGTAGGGATATCTGGCGGCGATAGAAATATAGAAAGACACACCAAGACACAATGAGAGAGACAGAGAGACACCCCGAAACCAGAGTGGATGCATCACTGGTGGGCAGACTTTGGACCACAGGCATCGTGGCCTCTGCAGGCAGCAACGCACTGCCCTACAAACTGTACTGCATGTCCTCCAAGCTGTAATACACACTGGATTCGGTTTGCGTCTCCGTTTTATTTAGGGGAGGAACTTTGCACAAAGATGGGCAGGACTAAGCCAAGGTAAAGCTAACATACGTAATTTTCCAGATATTCCAGCAACTTTATATCGTACTTCGCAGGTTTGAATCTCACGACCACACTTGGTTTTTCGAGCCTGATTAACATACCTTTTAGCCCCTAGCCTCAAATGGGGGAAGGTAAAGAGGATTGGGAGGAGTCCCATTGAGTCGGCTGCCCAGCCCCGGCTTCTCAGGAAGCGAGACGCCTGGGTGAATGGGGCTGCACCTGAAAATGCTTTAGGGAGGGTGTCCTTTTGTCCTTAGAACAAAAACCCAGGAAGACACCCATTTACCTTGAGTGAATTCTTTGAGGAAAACTTTGCCTTTAGAAATTTACAGTCTCAGCTTTAGGAAATTTTTACATTTATCTGTGGATATCAAGGGCTCATGTATGAAATTACTAACAAACATAACAGAATACTAAGATGAAAAACAGTTTGCTATGTCTGCTAGGTGGCTAGAGTCTGTTCCTCAGAGCCTGCAACCTGTATGGTCTGCAACACTCGGGCCCACAGGGCCTCAAACTCCTGACCAGGTCTGCACAGTCTACAACATATAGGTCTGCTGTTTTTTGGACATCCCGGGTCCTGAGGCCCCTTTTTGTGTTCACGGCAAGAATTGCATCAGGCAGCAGTTTGCTATGAAGGAGATGAAGATTGTCACAACCAATCTGTTAGCTGTCCTTCATTTTCTTCCTGCACCCCTTTCAGCTGCACATCAAGATGCCCCAAGGGTCCATAACAGAATCCATCTCCAGCTGAAGCCATTGGGCCAAGAGTCCAAGATTTAGTTTCACTGAGAGTAGCATATCTAACCTGCTCTGACTGGGACAGTCACTACCCTTCTTAGGCTGAATTGAGGTATGACTGTGGTTCCCTCACCTGGGAAGACTCATAAGTTACAAAGGGAGTGGGAATGACATAGCCATTCACCTAAGGGTATTTGTGTCTATAAATGTCTATTATGCATGTATTCTAGATATCCCTTATTCAGTCAACCAAATACTAGTGAGCATCTATTCTTTATTTGAGGAGTCCTGGTGTAGTCCTGGACCACAAGGTCAATTTGAACTTCAGGGTCGGCAGTTCAAACTCACCATCCACTCTTTGAAAACCCTATACAGGGTTGCTATGATTCGGAACCAACTAGATGACACTTAACAACAACAACCAATCTTTATTAAAAAATTTATTTTCCTCCCATGCTGTTGTTGTCAGGTGCCATCGAGTCGGAACCGACTCATAGTGACCCCATGCACAGCAGAACGAAACAATGTCCGATCCTGAGACAACCTCACTACCACTGCCACACTTGAGTCCATGAATGATGCCACCTGGCTGATCCATCTCATTGGGG
>NW_006408544.1:8515722-8518139 GCF_000296735.1 Chrysochloris asiatica
CACAGATGTAATCAATTTGATTTCTATGTGTTCCCTCTGGCGAGGTCCATGTGTATAGTCGTCTCTTATGCTGTCCCATAATTGACAATATTTTACAATGTAACTCATACATCCAGTGCTAGAAAATACAAGGGAACTCAATGAAAAGTTTACCTCATGATTCATGATGAGGATCAACTATCACCAACCCCATAGCACATGATTGAGACATGAGTTCAGGGACTGCCCTTCAATGACATATGTTTAAACATACAGAACAGCATTAAACTAATAAACATAACAGACATACAGAAATTACATAAAACAACAATTTCTGAACAATCATAAAGCACAATTTTTTGTGACTACCACCAAATATGCTTTCACCTGTGTGCTGTGTACCCTTTTGAGATGAATCCCTGTAGCCCTCTTTGTAACAACTGATAGTGTTTGTATCTCCCAGTCACATGAGCTTTGGGATTCTGGATTGGCTGGTGGAAGATGTCAGAGTAGCTTCAGGGAAGAGATGATACTTGAATGGAGTCTTGAGGCATGGGTAAGGTTTGAAAGTTCAAAGAAGGACTTCTGAGAATGGCTGATAGGTTGGGCCACATGATGAATTAGAGATCCTTTCTAGGTATTCTATGCAGCTGTGCTGATTGACTGGACACACACACACACCTTGAAGGCCCCAAATTTAAGGCTGTTAATGAGATCTGATCCAAGAACCAAATAATCATGGGAATTGTGTAGTTGGGGTGGAGCTATTGTTTATTGTTAAAAGCTCATACTCATAGCAACCCTGTATAGGATTTCCAAGGAATAGGTGGTGGGTTTGAACCAATGACCTTGTATATAGCAGTCCAATGCTTGTCCTACAGCACTGAGGTAGAGTAGAAGATGGAAGTTCTCAGCCCTGGAACCCAGGTTGTCTTTATGCTATTTTAAGGATGTGCCATCTGGAGATCCCTCCTCTTTTCCTAGATGTTTCTCTTCTCAGAAGAAGACTATAGCCTGGCAGTAGTGTCACAGGCCACCTATTCATTGACACAAGACCATCCTGCCCATTCGACGTTGTGATGTTCAGACTCTCAGCCAACTGTGCCTCCCACTTTCCTCTATGTGTTTGACAATTGCACACACTTCTGCATGAGTGAAGATAATATTTTAACAGATATCACCTGTGTAGTGCAATTAATTACTTAGTATAACTCTTCTAACTATAATCTGTAATTCACACTAAATGTCTATGTAGGATTATTCATATGTGAGGTGCTTGTGGCTGACCAGAGGGATTGGATAACTTGCTAATAATATAAAGTGCATGGCACCATTGTGCGAGTGAGACCATGCAAATAAATAAGTTAAATGGAATCATAACATGGGAATTGGTCAGTTTTGCCATTCTGCTAGTTCTAAAATGAGTCATCCTTGAGGAAGAAAGGAGGATCTCAAAATGGCCAATAAAGAAGTGCCAGGAGTAGATGTTACCCTCAAATTTTGCATCCATGCTCTATAGTGACCTGGTCAATAATCACACTCCAAGGTATAGTAGAAAAGAGAGTTTATTAGGAAGTGACATCAACAAGGTAGAAGGTGACACCAAGAAGGAATATGACAGAGTCCATGTCTACTAACCATGGATTCTCACTGAGTGTGCAGAGTACAGGGCTTTTGTATGTTTTGCAAAAGGTAACAGTCATATGTATACATTTCAAGACCAAAGATGGGAAGTATGATCTATGAAGGAACAAAGAAAAGTTGTTTACTTTGCTCTAAATTTTATCTCTTACAAGTTTTTACTGTATACCTCAACAAGTTTTAAAAAGACAAATAATCCAATTTAAAAATGCACACAGGACATGAACAGACACTTACCAAAGAAGACATTCAGGCAGTCAAGAAAATATATGAAGAAATACTCATGATAATTAGCCATTGTTGTTGGTTTCGACCCATAGCAATCCTGTATAGGGTTTCTGAAGAGTAACTGGTGAGCTTGAATGGCCGACCTTGTGGTTCAAACTGACTTTGCAGTTCAGTGCGTTAACTTACAGCACCACAGAGAGATGCAAACCAAAACTATAATGAGATATGGTCTAATTCCAGAAATAATTGTTGTTGTTGTTAGGTGCCCTTGAGTTGCTTCAAACTCATTGTGACCTTATGGGCAACAGAACTAAACACGAATCATCATTACGCTTGAGCCCATTGCTGCTGATACCGTACCAATCCATCTCATTGGGGATCTTCCTCTTTTTCACTGACTCTCCACTTTACCAAGCACTATCCTCCAGAGACTGGTCCCTCCTGACAATATGTCCAAATTACAAGAGACGAGGTCTCGTTATCCTGGCTTCTAAGGGTCATTCTGGCTGTACTTCTTCCAACACAGATTTGTTTTTTCTTCTAGCAGTAACTTTTTTTTTTTTTTTTTT
>NW_006408544.1:8519184-8521799 GCF_000296735.1 Chrysochloris asiatica
AATCAGTCCTGATAACAATTATTCACTATTGTATCACAAGAACCCTGTCTGCATTTCATTGCATCAGCCCCGCCTAGACAGATGGAATACTACTCACTGGAGATTCTACCTTCCTCCAGGCCCTCTGGATCTAGGTTCCCTCTTGAAAGCTTGTAAGCCAGTCACTTCTTGCCTTTTGCCCCTTCATTTTAGGTAGCCAATGTTTAAGTTACCAGTCTATCTACCCTGTGTACAGAGGGGATAGCACTGATACTTGATGTGAAGACTCCTTCCCTCTATTTTGGTATTTAGAGTAACTACCTCTCTGAGTATAGGTCAGGTTCATCAAATTGTAGCAAATTACCCTTGTTTCCTTTATAAAAAAATTTAAAAAAAAATTTTTTTTTTTCAATCTTCTTCTAGACGACTTCTGATTATTGAGCCATTGAGTCTAGGTCAAATGGGTACTGTCTGCAAATTTGGGTGTTCTTGTGCATCTCCCCTCACTTCATATCAGCTGTATGATTTACTCTCAGCTCTAGCCCTCTGTGACTAAGTCCTTGTCCATGGGCTTAAGTGTCCTCAGGTCTCACCACACTTTGGACCAACCAACCCTTCCTCTTCTCTCTCTCATCTCCAGGTCTACGGGAGTCAATGGACTGTGGTTGAACTCAGCCCATTTCTTCATTGCTGCCTTTCACCCTCTTCCACTCAGCAGTAGACCAATGTGGTCTCAAGAAAGCTTAAAAGCTTTTTTTGTGTTTTCCATTTGAGTTTCAGTCTTAGAGGAGAGTTTGTCCTGAAGGAACTTGATTGCTTGCCTTGATGGCTTCCTGGTAAACAGCTTGCTTATTCTTGTAGCAGCCAGTCATGCTGACATTTTTGTTTTGTTTTTTTCCTGATGATCTTTCTTTGAAGATGTATCTTCTGTCACTGTAGCTGTTCCAGACTGGTCTGCTTGTCCTCTCTAGTGGGAATGTCCCACTTCATAAAGTTCTGGGTGGGACTCAGGAATCCACCAAGGGTCCTATACTCTGTAAAGGCTTTGCAAGAGGTCTATTTTACTGGGCAAGTTCTAGAACCTCTTTTAGGTATTCCAATCAATTATAGGCTGAAGACGGGCTTACAAGTTTTTTCTAATCATGATTCCCAACATTCCTTTCTATCCCACTCAGGTGTCTATTTAAAAATAGTAGGCAAGGGAAACTTATATTCATAAGACAGTCAAGCATTTTAGTATTATTTCCCTTCTTCAAGCTATACCTAGATCCCTGTACTCCAGAGCCCTGTTGTTCCGAGGTTGAGTATGCATCACTATTTACCTCTGTCCCACTTAGGACATGCAAACCTGTCTCAGTGTTCCACTATCTATCTTGTTATTCTGCCTCCTCCCCCTTGTTTATTGACCTCCCCAACACCTGAACTACACCCCACCCCAACCCCATTGTTGTGGTTACCTTATATTCCATTAATTCTTCCCTCCATTTAAGACAGTCTATTTTATCCTGTAATCTACCTGACCTTCCCACCACCTGGATCTCTGTTCCTCTGTGTTTACCTTCTTTCATATGGTAATTGTTTTGATCATAAACTTACCCCCCAGATTCTTATAATTTTATTCTGTTCTTGATTCTTCCATTTGTCAATTGAGTTCAGGGTTATGCTGCCACATACATCATTCTCTGGTTGTTGTCTGTTCTTGTTGTTTCTCAGTCCACAGAACTTCCTTTAGGATATTTTTCATAGCAGCGTTGGCTTTGGAAAAATCCCTTAGCTTTTGTTTATCTTGGAATGTTTTGATTACACCATCATTATTTGATTGACAGGTTTGCTGGGTAGAGGATTCTTGGGTGGCAGTGTTTTTTCTTTCAGGGTTTTATATATGTCTCCTCATTGCCTTCTTGCCTGCATGGTTTCTTTTGAGAGATCTGAGCTTAATCTGATTTGCTTGCCTTTGTATATTACACTTCTCTTTTCCCTAGCTGCTTTCAGGATTCTGTCCTTATCTTTAATTTTGGAGAGCTTGATTATTATATGTCTTGGTGATTGTCTTTTAGAGTCTATCCTTCCTGGAGTTCATTGTGCTTCTTGAATGCTTTTCTTTCCACTTTTCAGGATGTTAGGAAATTTTCTTCCAGAAGCTCTTCAACTATCTCTTCTGTGGATTTGTGTGACTCTTCCTGTTCCGGAATGCCGATAATTCTTTAGTTATTCCTTTTCATGTTGTCCAACATGAATATTAGGCCTTCTTCAGATTTAAAAAAAAATCTTTTTTGTGTTTGCTCTTCTATCTTAGTAGTGTTGAGAGACTTATCTTCTAGCTTACTAGTTCTGGCTTCCATCTCTTCAATTCTACTCCTTTGCCCTTTCAGTGTATTGTATATTTCTGCTATTCTATTATCAATCGTTTGGATCTCTTTCTGTAGGTTTTGAATTGTTTCCAATGCTCTATCTATTTTATTTGATTGTTCCTGTAGTGCTTTCCTGACTTCTTCTTTATTTTTCTCAACTCCATTGTATAGTGTTTTGATACATTTTATAATCAATTTTCTGAATTCCTTCTCAGGCATTTCCAAAGCCTGCCCATCTTCCAGTATGGAGTGTAGGTCTACCTCCAGCTCATTTGCCTCAGTCAC
>NW_006408544.1:8542403-8563817 GCF_000296735.1 Chrysochloris asiatica
GTTTTTCTAATGTTGAACCATCCTTGCATCCCTGATATGAATCCCACTTGATCATGATGTATTATCTTTTTGATGTGTTGTTGGAGTCTGTTGGCTACTATTTTGTTGAGAATTTTTGCATCTATGTTCATGAGGTGTTGTTTGATTTTTTGACTGCTGCTTTCATAAGTGTTGATGGTTGATCCAAGAAGAATGAAACTCATCCTGAGAGTAGGATGTGGTGCCATAAGGGAAGGAGGGGCACCCTGTGGAACAAAAGCTTGTGGGCACTAGCAGGGACATGATGCATTTCACGTCCCTTAATCCAGCTTCAAACTTTCCCTGCTGCCTCCTGTGATCCTGAGTGCTTTTCTGCTTATGTGTTTGGGTAGACTGTGGGGTGTGCATCTGGATACTTCTCGGTATTGACTACAGTGAGTGTTTTTATGTATGTTACTGGGGAGTGCTTGTTGTGTGAACTTAGTCTAGACTTGCCTGTTTCCTGGAGCCAGCAGGGTAACTTCTCAGTCTCTCCCCCACAACACCCTTTGAATCCTATGCATATGTTTTCGGTCTTTCACCTAGAATTATGGTAACCATTGTCCTGTGCTTCCTAAACCTGGGCCTGCCTGATCTTTTCTTCACCTTCTGATACTAAGAAACCTTCTGAACCTCCTGTCCAGAAAGCTTCAGGCTCATTCTCTTTTCTCTAACCCCAGGTCAGTGACTCTTCTCTTTTGCACCCTTTCCAGGCAGGGCTGAACTTTACTAAAAACTGCAGTGGTCAGAGAGGCAAGGGTAGTAGAAGGGATGTCCTGGATGCAGGCGTAGTTTGGGGAAGAAGTCCCTTCCAGGTGGTAGTATATGGCCTTAACACTGAGACAGCAAGGAGATCTGTAAATGGCAGCTAGTGTCTTGGGCTAGATATCAGGGCCCAAGATCTGCAGGAAGACACATAACCTTGAGCTGAGAGACACTGGTAGAATCAGGGACACTCATCAGCCCACATAGCCTATCAGACTTACAAAGGGGCCCAGTGCTGGCAAGAAAATACAATCTCAGTAGGACAGCATCCACAGAATCACCAAGTGTGGCAGGGTTCTACCAAGGTGGAATAGTTAGGTCAAGTGGGGCAATATGCTGATCTACAGTTGACTGGTATGAGGCAGTCTTGTTGACAGGAGGTAGGGGGTGATGGCTGAGTTCTGACATTCTCTCCAAGAAACGCAGTCTCTTTGCCCACTTGGGCAAATCCCCACTGACCTACTATTCAGACCTTGAGCCTCCTCAGGAGTCTTGAGATCTTTCTGTGCTAGGAAGTGGTAGTAGGAGGTTGTTTTCTCAAATGTTTCTAGGTTGTGAAGAGCTGTGTTTCCAATGCTTTCATGCTTGGCAAAAAGGACTCCAGATGGTTTTTGCTCTAAAAATCAAATGTGAGAAATGCTGAACCTCTGCGTAAAATTGAGATAGAGTCACTTTGCCTAAAGGGGGTGAGTGAGCGCTTCCCCAGTGTGCCTGAAGCAAGAGCTCTGTCTCTAAATCCAGGTAACATGACAGACTTTAGAAGCCAGGTAGAATATGGGCACTGAGGTCTACACAAATTTAGGATTCTATGGATGTCCTGGGAAGCATCAAGCTGGGCTGAAGTTACTTGGGGTAGCACACAGGATCCCTGGAACAACATAGAAAGCATCAAATCTCTTCTCCTCTCGTCTCTTTCCTCATAGTCTCTCTATTCTGCCTTCCTTCTCCATCCCAAGGAGAACAGACACTATTTGAAGTATGTGTAGTTTATTGTACCTGGGCAGGTTGGAAAGGGGAAAAGAAGCAGAAAGTTATATGAATGACAAATTATGTAGAGAGGTGAGATTCAATTGTGATAGATCAGATCGATGGTAGCCATCAGGAGACTGTGGAATGCTGGAAATGATTCCCAAATATCTCCAATCAAATCTTTTGAAACTAGAAAATATCTATGTTACCTTATATGGCTAAGTGAACTTTTCAGATGTGTTTTCATTAAGGAATTTGAAATGGAGAGATTATTCTAGGTTCCCTGAGGAACTAAAGGGCGGAAACTCTAAATCCATTGTCACTGAGTGCATTCCAACTCATAGTGACCCTACAGATAATCACAGCTCTTGAATCTGGAAAATGCAAGGAAATAGATTCTCCACTAAAGCTTCTGGAGGGAGACTGGCTTCGCATCATTGTGGTTTGGGTGTGGTGGGATCCATTCCAGACTTCTGATCACAAGAACTGTAAGAGAATAAATTTGTGTTGTGTTTCACTGGTAAGTTTATGGTATTTGTCATAGCATCAACAGGGAAACTCATACAGAGCTTGGCAAGCAGACAGAAGAAGACTGGTAGATGGGTAGACAGACTGGAGGTCAGGCAGGTGATTAGGAATTAGGTGGCTAGTTATAAGGCAGGTAGAGAACATTAGACAGACATAGGAATGGAAACTGGTAAAAGGTTGGCTGAGAGAAGATCAGTCAGTCTGGTGGATGGAAGGCAGAAGATCAGCCAGCTGGAAGGTAAGAAGCAGGAGGGTGGGCGAAAACACAAGGGGCAGCAACAGGGGACAGTAAGACAGGATGGAAGGCAGAAGGCCGTCCAAGGGAAATAAAGGTGATGAAGTTGCCCTTGTCCCCACCTGGGTTAGTGGAGCTTCTTCACGTGCAGGTAGATCCCATTTAGGGACCTCAACACAACTCTTGAAATAGGGATGGGAACCCTTGTAGGGTCTGGTGACAGCTCAAAGCGGAGTAGGGTCAGGGCCACAGCCACCTTCAGCTCGTTCATAGCAAACTGCTTCCCAATGCAGTTCCTAGGACAGGGAAAGAAATATAAGCAAATGCCTTAGGCCTGGGTCTGAGCTGAAAAGTTCACTGAATCTTCCTTAATGGAGCCCAGGCCCTAATCTGCTAACAGGTCACATATGCCTCTATCCACATCTTTACTACACAATCCCCTGACATTTGATAAATGCTATCATTCTTCTAGGCCTGGTTCCTAACTTGTACTTGTATATGTACTCTTAGCAACATTTTCCATTGCTGAGTTCTCTCAGCATATTCCAATCTGAGTTATATAAACTGAATTTTTTTCTCCAGTCCTGTGCTGATTCTTGCAACTGTAATGTTAGGGACTGTGGGCTTGAGCAGGCTACTAAACTTGTTAAAGAGAAGTTTTGCAAAGGTGGGAACATGTGATTTGGGCTTTGATAATATGTAGGTATTCTAGAGGAGGAAAGTCTATTGTAAGCCAAGGAGGGATCATGAGAAAGGGTGGAGGTACAAGAATTCGTGCCTAATAGCCTTTTTCAGTTGGGTTCTGTGAGACAATTAAACTCTACAGAAAATTATTTGAGAGACCAATTTCATAATTCTCTGTATGATACAAACTAGACAATTCTAGACACAGAGAAGAGAAGTTAATTACATGTAATGAATATCTTACAGCAAGCATTAAACCTTAATTTCCTCATGAAATATGTCCAAGAAGGACTGGTCTAGATATATTTATGAGAATATCTAATGTTTTGACAGAATATCCTGTTTCCCTCTAGGACACTTCAGCTGTGGTGAAAAGGAAATTATTCTCTATGGTAGATCCTGCCTGGAACAAGTAGGGGCTCAGTTATGTTTGGTGACTGAGTGAACAAATGTTTGGAGGAAAAAGAATAGATCTAATCTTAAAAAGGTCTGGGTTGAGAAGCAGCTTTGATGCCAGTTTAGAGGGCCAATGCTCTAAACTGCAGAATTTAATTGGCTTTAAAAGGTGAATTGCTGGTTTGTTCGCTCACTGCACAAATAGTGTCTGATTTCACAATGAGAATGTCACTGTTCTGAGTACCGCAGAGGGAGCTGGGCCACACTCTCAGAGGACATACTGGTGTCCAGATACTCAGAAGGAGGACAAGATGGGATAATATGAAGGAGTCAGAGGAGCAAAAGGGAAGATTACTGGAGAAAAGAGGTTGTGGGAAACTAGTCTGTTTGTAGTACTATGGTAGTTTATGTGTTGCCGTGATGCTTGAAGCTATGTCACCAGTATTTTAAATACCAGCAGGGTCACCCATGATGGATAGGTTTCAGTGGAGCTTCCAGACTAAGACAGACTAGGAATGAGAGGCAGATCACTTCTGAATATTTAGCCACAGTGGAACATTATCTGATATAATATCAGAAAATGATCCCCTGAGGTTAGAAGGCACTCAAATATGATTGGGGAAAAGCTGCCAAAGCAGAGTTGACTTTAATGACATGAATGGAGCAAAGCTTTCTGGACCTTCATTTGCTGATGGGGTACAATTCAATATGAAAAGAAACAGCTGCAAACATCCATTAATAATCAGAACATGAAATGTACAAAGTATGAATCTAGGAAAATTGGAGATCATAAAAAAGAAAATGGCACACATAAAGATCGATACCCTAGACATTAGCAAGCTGAAATGGACAGACATTGGCCACTTTGAATTGGAAAACCATATGGTTTACTAGCCTAAATAACAAGTTGAAGAGGAATGGCATCACATTCATCATCAAAAAGAACATTTCAAGATCTATCTTGAAATACAATGTTGTCTGTAATAGGATAATATCCATACACCTACAAAGAAGACCAAGTAAATAAAATCTTTGACAACTTCCATTTTTTTCTCCATTTATCATGATATTGTTTATTTGTCCAGTATGAGGATTTTTTTAAATTGAGGTATGATCCATACTGAAGACTGTAGTCTTTGATAATCAACAGTAAGTGCTTTAAGTCTTCTTTTCTTCCAACAAAAGATTGTATCATCTGTATCCTCCAACCTGATGACACATTCTTCATATGGTACAGCTTCTCAGGTTATTTGCTCAGCATACAGATTGAATAAGTAAAGGATACAACTCTGATACACACCTTTCCTGATTAAAACCATGTAGAAAGACTGTTTCTCGTGCTATGTACAGGTTCTTCATGAGCACAATTTAGAGCTCTGGAATTTTCATTCTTCCCAATGTTATCCATTACTTGTCATTGTCCACATAGTCGAATGCCTTTACATAGTCAATAAAACATAAATATACATCTTCCTGGTTTCTCTGCTTTTAGTAAAGATCCATCTGACACCATCAGTCATATCCTTCATTCCAGATCCTTTTCTGAGTTCAGCTTGAATTCCCAGACACTCCCTGTCAATGCACTCCTGAAATTGATTTTGAATTATCTTTACCAAAATTTTTCTTGCATGTGATAGTAATGATATTACTCCATAATTTCTGCATTCTACTGAGTCAGCTTGGAGTACAGTGGCTCCGTATAATAAACACTGGACTGCAAACCACAAGGTCAGCTGTTAGAGCTCTAGCAAAGATTTACAGTCTCGGAAACCCTATACATAGTAGCTATGAGTCAGAACATGGAGCTCTGGTGTGCCATTGCAGAATAACACACTGGATCACAAAGTCAGGTTGAAATATAAGATCTGTAGTTCAAGCCCACCAGCTGCTCCTCGGAGACCATATACAGGGTTGCTGTGAGTTGGAATGGACTTGGTGGCATTTAACAACAACAGTATGAATCAGAACAGACTCAGGGGCACTTAACAACAACAACAGTTGGGTCACCTGTCTTTGGAATGAGCACAAATATCAATTCCTTCCAGTTGGTTGGCCAAATAACTGCTTTCCAAATTTCTTGGCATTGCATCAGTTTGTTGAAGCGTTTCAATTTATATTCTGTCCATTTCTGGAGACTTGTTTATCGCCAGTGCTTTCAGAGTAACTTGGACTTGCTTTAAAATTAATACCACTGGTTCTTGATCATATGCTATCTCTTGAAATGGTTGAACATCAACCAGTTCTTTTAGATACAGTCACTCTAAGTATTCCTTCCATCTTCTTCTTTTTTAAAAACTTTTTTATTGTGAATGGAGTGAAGGTTTACAAAGCAGATCATCAATTTCACATTCAACAAATCATATACTTTGCTTCATTACATGGTTGCAATCTCCTCTATGCACCAACAGTTTACTTCTATTCACTTTAACCACTGCATTTCTCCATGTCTCTCGCCACCTCCATCTTTCCTCTGCCAACCTCTCTCCAGTTGTATATCACCTGCCCTGTCACTCATGTTTACCCTCTAGTGCATGTATCACTTCCCCCCAAAACCATGATAGATTGTTTCTTTTATCAAGAACCCCCCCTTTTTTGATGCACAAAAAAACCCATGGGATGATATAATCATTTAAACAACCAAAGGGCACATTCTGGAAGTCAGACTGCCAGCCAGCACATAGTCTTTCTCCTCCCATGAGTCTAGAGTCCTCAACTGCTCAATCACTCCATGCCATCACCTCTGCCTCCATCTCTGGTATCACTGCTTCTCTTTTTAGGGTCCCACATTCTACTCATGCTCTTTTCTCTTGATGATCCTAGGGTCTTCTGTTCCTGGAATGTAAGATTAACTACTCCTCCCTTTTTGTTAAACAACTTCTACCTTTACAGTTGTGACAATTGCAATTAAGTATGATTCCAATTACTCACTATTGAATTAAATAAATGCTGTCCCATCTCCTTTTAACAGACCCATCTAGACAAAAAGAAAACTATTCAGTGGGGATTCTACCTGTCCCTGCACACTCTAAAACTAAATTCCCTCTTTAAAACTTGTAAGCTAGCCATCTTCTTTTGATGTTTCCTGTGTCTTCTATATTTTACCCTTAGAATCCTTCAATATTACAACTCAAGGATTGACTTTTAATTCACTTCTTTTGGTTTGAGAAATGCAAAGTTTGTTCTTCTTCTTTAGTTTTCTACTGCAGGTTTTTGAACACTTCATTATAATACTTCACATTGTCTTCTCAAGCTGCTCTTTGAAATTGTCTTCAGTTGTTTTTACTTCATTTCTTCTATGCATATTAACTTCTCTACACTCAAGAGCAAGTTTCAGAGTCTCTGCTGACATCTATTTTGGTATTTTTTTCTTTTAAATGACTTTTTTTTTTCTTTTTGTATGATATTTTTAATGCCATCTCACAACTCATTGGTCTTTGATCAATATTGTGTAAAGCATGAAATCTATTCTTGTGTTGATCTCCAAATTCAGGTAGAATATGCTCAAGGTTGCATTTTGACTCTTTTTACTTATTTTAATTTTCTACCACTTCAACCTGAACTGCTAGATGAACAATGGATTGTCTGTTCCAATTTTGGCCCCTGGCTTTCTTTTGACTAATGATTTTGGAATTCTCCATGTCTCTTTTCACAGATGCACTCAATTTGATTTCTATGTATTCTAACTGGTGAGGCCCACATTTATAATCACTATTTATGTTGCTAAATAAGATATTTGCAATGAATAAGTCATTGGTCTTGCAAAATTTTCTCATGTCCTCTTCAGAGTTATTTCTATCATCACAGTCATATTTTCCAACTACCTCTTTGTTTTTAACTCTCATATTCCAATCATCAGTAATTATCAATGCATCTTGTTGCATGTTCAATCAAATTTAGACTATAAAGGTTAGTAGAATTCTTCAGTTTCTTTATCATTGGCTTTAGTTGGGTGGTGAGTAAACGTGAATAATAGTTGTATTAACTGTTCTTCCTTGTAGGCACATAGGTATTATCCTATCACTTACATCTTGACATGCTCTTTTTGTTGATGAATGTAATGCCATTTCTCTTCAATTTGTCAATTCCAGCATAATAAGCCATATAATTGTCCAATTTGAAATGGCCAGCCCATTAGCACACTAATACCTAGGATATTGATCTTTATGCATTCTCTTTCATTTTTTTGGCTTGTAATTCTTCTAGATTCATACTTTGTACATTCCACATTCTGATGTTTACAGCTGCTGCTGCTTATTTTGAGGAGTATCTCATTAGTAAATGAAGCCCCAAGAACTTTGAGAATGATTGTTGTTGTTAAGTGTTGTCAAGACGTTTCCCACTCACAGTGACCCTGTATAAGGTTTCTGAGGAGTGGCTGGGGGGTTTGAATTACTAACATTGTGGTTAGCAGTCCAGGCTTATCCTGCAGTGCCACAAGGGTTGTTGTTGTTAAGTGCCATCGAGTCGGTTCCGACCCATAGCGACCCTGTACAGGGTTTCCGAGGGTGTAAATCCTTACGGGAGTAGAAAGCCTCATCTTTCTCCCGCGGAGCGGCTGGTAGTTTCGAACCGCTGACCTTAAGGTTCGCAGCCCGATTCGTAACCACTACGCTACCAGAGCTCCTTGCCACAAGGGTTAGGAAGAGAGAAATCTCCCTCTGCAAATTATAACAATTGAGAAAAGCACAGTACCAGAAATGGGAAAGCCCAAGACATCCTGTCCTGGAAAGTCATAATTCTAGCATGAGAAAAATGCAAGAATACACTGAACTTTGAAAAATCCACTCATACTGAATATTGGTTGCATTAGGAAAGATCAATGAGAGCAAAGGTTCTATGGTTTGCCGAGACTTTGTCTTTCTTTGTACAGAGACAAAAACACAAGGCCCCAATCCATAAATACCAATACTACCAGGTATGGCAGAGACTGCCATCAGGCACATAGAAGATCACTATCACTGTGGCACACATCCAGAAAACCCCTCCCAATTACCTACACAGGAAGCCTTCTCACCTTGAGCCTCCTGAGAAGGGCAGGAAGGCATGGCTATGTTGAACAGCCCCTGGTGCAAACCGGAAAGGATCAAACACCTGCAAAGAGAACATCAAAACCAGCACAAGCAGAGGTCAAGCTCTTCCTTACAACCCATGAGGAGCAGAGTTATCAGAGGTGGGGTGTAAAAGAGGTACTGTTCTTGAAAAATCATTCCATCTCTCTTTCTCAGGTTCTCATACCTCTGGGTTGGACCACACTTTCGGATTGTGGTGAAGAGTGTGAAAGTTCAGTGAAACTGTAATTCCTGTGGGGCAGGGTAGAGATAGAGAAAAGACTGATAAATACTTTGTGAGTATTTTCCTGGTACTTCAGCCAATAAAATGAATGTAGATGCACAAAAGGACTGGGTACCACAAACCAATTGAAGCGGATAAGAATTGGAGCCTGCCTTTTTATAGTAACTCAAATGACACAGGGAAATATGCATTAACTCATGTTATCCTCACAACCACCCTTCATGGAAAACACACTCATTTTTCAGTTTTTTAAAACGAGGCACCTGAGGCTCAGAAAGGCTGGGCAACTTGCCTAGGATCGCATAGCTAGGATGGAGCAGATCTAAGATTCAGATCAATGGGAGGCAAGCCATCAGATGACCTCTGACCATGGCCATGGTCTCATATTCAGTCATCAGCTGTGCTCTGTCACCATCCTGAGGCTTCTTCAGAGCCTGACCCCACCTGACCCATGACACTGGATTTTCTGATCTCCCTTACTTACTGTGAAGCCTCATAAAGAACAGGTCACATCTACCCCTGCTCTTCTCGGATTCTCTATTAAGCCCTTCCACATTTTAAGGAATTAGGATTATAAAGTTGAAAGGTTACATTATAATGCTAAAATCTCCTTGTGGAGATGACTATATGGATTGCATCATCACCATATTAATCAGCACAGTTATACTCTTACTTCCTTGAATAGGCAGATGATACAAATTCAAAGTGGTTAAGCTGCTAACCAGAGTTGCCTTGGAAGAAAAGTCTGGTGACTGACTTCTGAAAAATCAACCATTGAAAGCCCAAAGGAGTGCAATTCTACTCTTAAACATATGGGTAGCCGTGGACTCAGGCTCATGGTAATAGTTGTTGTTGTTAAGTGCTGTTGAGTCAGTTCTGACTCGTGGCACCCTGTGTAGGATTTCCAAGGAACATCTGGTGGGTTTGAACCACTTACCTTTTTGTTATGTTGTTAAGAGCCATCAAGCCAATTTGGTTAGTAGTCTAGTGCTTATCTTACAGCACCACACCAGGACTCAAAGTGGTGGGTATGGTTCCTGAAAATTAGGTAAGAGAGTTTGGTAAAGTTCATACCTTTGGGTAAGGAGCGTCCATCTGGGAAGGTGATGGGCTTGCTAAGTACCCTGCTAACAATTGGCACAGGAGGGTAGATTCGCAGAGCCTCCTTGATGCACATGGTGGTGTAGGGCATCTGGTCCAAGTGATCCCTTAGAAAAAACACAACTTGAGGAGTGTACAGGCCCAGAGTAGACCAGGGGTTTTTCCTCTAACAAAGAGGCAGGACTCTTCTATCTTTTGAGCACTCACCATGTGATAATGGCTCTATCCCCCAGAAGACTCTGGATCTCCTCCCGGCAACTCTGCTGATGTTTGGGGTGCATGGCGAGGGCATAGAGGATCCAGGAGATGCCACTGGCTGTGGTGTCATGACCCTCAAACATGAATGTGTCCACTTCAGCACGAAGGTCCTCATTGGACAAGCTGCTCCCATTCTCCATCTGGGAGAAGCCCAAGAAGAATGCAGGATTTACCCTCAGATCCTGTTCTTCTATAGAAAACATAGATATCTCCAACACTCACTTTGGCACACAGGAGAATGTCCAGGAAATCCAAGTGTCTTTTCTTCCTAATATTTTCCAGCTCTATCTCGTTCTGCAGATGAGCCTTCCTCTGCTTGATCACTTGGTCTATTTCAGGACAGTAGTTACCAGTGGTACAAACTCTGGATGAACCCACCACAGATACTCACAGAAGCCCCATCAGTCATAACTGACACCAATCCTGGTATCAGGCCTAACTAAGGTGAAGCTTGGGGTGAGAGTGTGTTCATGGATCCTCTGAATATTTTCTGGGAAGGTTTCTCAGCAACCATCACTAAATGTGATGGCACATGTAAACCTCTGGTGCAGAACCTGGAACATAATATCTTATTGACCATTCCCCATCCCAAAGATGTACCCATCTACAAATTGCACTAGGTCCTGCAAGGGCAATGAGTGATCTGGCTATGGCTGTGCCAGAGGGATCAGTGTATGTTCTTTTGGGTAGGTTTTGGTGGAGGAGGGAGATTGCCTGTGAGGAGAAACCAAACCTGTGTGTTTATGAGCGATCTGGCAGGCATGGTGGGCTGAACGGCCATCAGGGGTCATTCTGTAGATGACATCATTCTGGTAGAAGGCATTCCTCATACGGGAAAAAACCAGGTTGGACAGGTTCCCAACAGCCTGGATGTAGGAGTGAGAATTCCTAAAGAGAGAGGAAGCAGAAGAGACTAAAGGGGAGGGAGACCTCTGACCCAAAGGTGGAATGAAGACATATTCAAATAGGGTGTATCACTGAGGCATCTCTGTCTTCTGACCTTACAGCCTTAGTGATTCCCAGCCCTTGTAAGATGGTATGAGCAGTAAAACTTCTACATCTGTGTCTGGGGTGGGGATAGAATCTTGCTTTGTGTTGAGTTGAACATCCCAGTATTCTACCTGTCATGTAAATCCATAGCAAGTTGGTATGAGAAAGGACCCTTAGCTGAATATTTTTGCTGACCTGCCCAACTGGATGCTGTGTTGGTAGCTGAAGGCGCATTTCATGATGGTGTCCAAGGTCATTAAGGAGACATGTTCAAAGAGTTCCAGATATGGGTCCTGGGTGATGCGTTTCTCCCATTTGTCCTGGGTAGGAGACAGACATTAACTTTACTCAGACTCCATCAAGAGGCCTTTGTTAATCACGCCAAACTTTCCTCTGTCTCCCTGGATGTCCTGTTGGGAATTCTTCACTTTTTAAAGCAGATGGCATTATACCAAAGTAAGACTGTAAAGCAAATGTTTGTAAGCTGATGTCTATTTTATCACTAGAATTTAATATACTTTCATAATGGTCTAAATCAAGTTTTAAATTATGGAACAATTTATGATGGTAACTACTGTTTTCAGGGTTCTTAGAGTAGGGGGACTTTTTGTTCTCCTGAGAGCTGAGGGACAGGTTGCACCAAATTTAAACATGAGAGTACAAGATAAAGTTTATAATATATTGTGTAGAAAGGAGCTTCAGTTTCTTTTCATTCTGTATTTTTTTTTTTTTCAACCAAACCAAAATTGGGTGACAAATCAGAATTTCGATGCAAAGTGCTGACATTAGATGGTTTGTCCATTTATCTATGGGGTGACTCAAATTAATGCACAAACTCTGGGCTCCAGGACAAAGACAGATGAGTGGCATCCTGGATTTTCTTCCTGCTTCTGAAGCTGGAACAATGCCAGCATTGTCTAGGCCAACAAGATGCAGCTTGCCCTGCTGTCCAAGGGCCATTGACCATTTCTATGTCCACAGTGCTGAACACATGGAGATAAATGGCGAGGGGTTCTCTCCATAGGCTCTTGCCTCACTTTTTGAGTGATGAGCAAAGTGTGGATCCAAGACAGTGGCTGTGTCCTAGCTCATCCCACAAACCCACTGCCACTGAGATGTTTCTATCTTGTAATGACAAGTCTCACAGTAGTGATTTGAAAGTTTGATTTTTGTATGTTCCAGAGGAGTTTTCAGTCAATCAGGAGAGGGATTTTATTCATGCCAATATGAGAATAGAATGTGTTACTGCATGCTGGAAAGTCAGTGTATTTGGGTATATGTACAAATGTATGTGGGAGTGCATGCCTACATAAATCTGCCAAGTATATCTTTATGTGTCTTAATATATATAGATGTGTGTCAGCACCTCAATGAAAAGAAAGCAAAAATCCTCACAACTAGGTTAATAAATAAATGGAGAAGAGATTGAAATAATTAAATATTTCCTTTTACTTGGCTCCATAATCAAAATTCATAGAAGCAGCTGTCAAGGAATCAAATGTCATTTTGCATTAGGCAAACCTGCTGTAACAGACTGCTTTAAAGTGTTAAAGAGCAAAGACACCGCTTTGAGGAATAAGGTGCACCTAACCCAAGCCATAGTATTTTCAATTGCACCATAGGCCTGTGGAAGCTGGACAATGCATAAGGAAGGCCTTAGAAAAACTGAGGCATTTGAATTATGGTGTTGGCAAAGAATATTAATAATATCATAGACTGCCCAAAGAACAAGCAAATCTGTCTTGGAAGAAGTACAGCCAGTATGCTCCTTAAAAGTGACGATGTTGAGAGTGCAAATCACATACTTTGGGTATGTTATCAGGAAGGACCAGTCCCTGGAGAAGGACATCATACTTGGCACAGTAGAGGGTCAGTGAGAAAGAGAAAGACACCCAAGGAGATGGATTGACACAGCAGATGCAACAATGAGCTCAAGCATGACAATTATGAGGATGGTGCCGGACCAAGCAGTTCTGTAGCACAATAGTGTTGCTATGAGTTGGAACTGACTTGATGGCACCTAACAACAACAACAACAACATATGTGTCAGTGGTGGTGGTGATGTGCCATGGAGTCGGTTCTGACTCATAGCAACCCTGTACAGGGTTTCCGAGGCTGTAAATCTTTACGGGAGCATAAAGCCTCATCTTTCTCACGCGGAACAACTGGTAGTTTTGAACTGCTGACCTTACGGTTCGCAGCCCGATTCGTAACCACTACACTACCAGAGCTCCTTTATGTGTCAGTAGGTTTGTCTAAATCCATGTCTCAGTGTTTCAGTGAGTACATGTATGTGGGAATGTGGGAATCACATTAGAGTGAGTAATAATGTAGACAAGTGGCTATGTGAGTGAGCAGGTCCTGGCCTTACAGGTGTATCTAAGAGCTTCAAAATATGTATGATGTGCAATAACAGGGGTGGTGTGTGTGTGTATGTGTCATTGGTCTGAAAGTGCCGTTGTATATGACTGTGTCTGATGGATGCCCCTGGGATATCATATTTGACAGTGGACTTTGTAAAGGTGTGCTGTGAGTGCATGCAGGGATCTGTGAGTGAGGTTGTGTGTAGAGATGAGAGAGAGATAAAGAGAGATAGAGACCTACTTACCAGCATTATTTGGACAGAGTTAGCCATGAGCCCCACGTAGGGCTTCAGGATATCATAGTGGAAGGCTGGAGTCAGCATACGCCGGTGCTGGAACCACGCCTGCCCATTCAAAAGGAGTAAACCATTTCCTGAACCAGAGATGAATATGTGTGTTGGGAAGACAGGATTAAAGAAAGTATCAGGAACACTTTGAGAGTGAGCAAGGCCTTTCTAGGGAAAGAAACCCTTCAAAAGACACATTATGTACAAGAGTTTATAAAGCTTGCCACATTTCAGGGATGTGAGTTTCCAGTTTGTCTGGTATATGGCATGTGATCATGATAATTATGAGAGAAAAGTTGAAAGTGTTCATTAGAGAGCAAGCCTTAAATAAGTATTAAGTTTTGACATTTTTAGAGAAATAGGATATGTGGAAGAAACATAGTTATTGTAGAGTTTCAACTACCAAGACGATATGGTCAGAGTCTGAGAATAGAAGAGAAATGGGCTTAATTCAAGGATACAGGTGTTGACAATGTGGTTTGACACCTGTTTTATTCTGTGAGTCAAAGAGATCACTTGTGGTAAACCTACCTTGTGAATGGAATGTTGCATTGTTAAGACATACATACCAATCCAGGGCCTCAGGAATCCATAGGCGTCAATAGACTTTGGGTCTGAAAGGTAAGGAAGGGCATTAGAATGTGGGTGGAATGGACCAGAAAAGGCATGTCTCAGCAAACAACTGTGTTCCAGATCATTGGCTACCACAATTTCTTGTTGATCATCAACTGTAAATCGATACAAAGTGACCTTTTATATGCCTGCTATCATCTATTATTTCTGTCCTAATAGTCAATGTGGGCCCAGGGAGGCAGACCTTCAACAGAAATCAATAGTAGAATGGGAAGTTGACTAGAAATGTGGGCAATATCTTAAATGTCAATCAGTAAAATAAAAGATTTGTGGCTTTTCAGGGATTGATGGTGGCTTTGTCATCCCATGTCAAAATGAAAAGATACCAGACCCATCCCTGGTGAGGAGTCTTGATGCACCACAAGGTCAGCAGTTCAAACCCACTAGCCACTCCTCAGAAACCCTATAAAAAATCACTATGAGTCAGAACCTACTTGATAGCAACAATAGACCTTTTCCAGCATGGATAGATAAATTTTCTTTAGATATGGGACAACGTACATAACAAAATCTCAGTTTGGTGGAAGGGAAAAAGGAAGGTGTAAAAGAAGGGAAGGAAGGAAAGAGAGAGAAAGGATAGTCGAGACAGACTAGAATAGAAATGAATAGAATGATGGAAAGGAAGGATGGGAATAAGAAAAAAATAAAGGACAGAGGAAAGAAAGAAGGAAGGTAGTTGGAGGGATAAACAAAAAAAAAGAAAGGAAGGGAGGAAGGAAAACAATGGAAGGAAGGAGGAAAGTTGTTTTAAATATCCAGCACTATGCAATTATTATCAGCCTGAGGCTGGGTATCAGACCTGATTGAGGTGAAACTTGGGGTGAGTGTGTTCATGTAGTCACTGAATGTTTCCTTGGAAAGGGTCTTAGCAACCATCACTAAATGTGATGGCACATGTAAACCTCTGGCACAGAACCTGGAACATAATGTCTTGTTTACTATCCTCCATCCCAGAGCTGTACCCACCTACAGATTGTACCAGGTCCTGCAGGGGCAATGAGGGATCTGGCTGAGCCAGAGAGAGTCAGTGTAGGTTCCTGTTGGTGGGCTTTGGTAGAAGAGATTATTGGTAGAGAATTTAGATATTTATGGTTTACTTGGGTTTTTTGGGAATTTTACCATAGAAGGAGGAGTTTCTCAAACTGGACATGAGGTTTGTTCTCACCTGATCGCCCCAGAATTGTCTTCATGTAGTCAGGATCATAGACTGAAAGGAAAGCATTACTCCCCCACAGCCAGCGAGGAAAGGCACATGGGAATTTATCTATCCATTTCAGAAACTGTTGGAGCTCCTCATTCTTTTGAAACTGCAATTGAAGGAGAGACAAGCCAATTAAAACTTCATTTCAGATCTAGTACTTGGATTAGGGATGAAGGATAGGACGGCCACAGGAATGGTAGTTCTCTATCTACCAACAGACACTATTGTTGTTGTTAAGTGCCATTGAGTTGGTTTCCAACTCATAGTGACCCTGTGTAGGGTTTCTGAGGAAAAGCTGGTGGGTTTGAACTGCTGACCTTAAGGTTCACAGCCTGATTCGTAACCACTACATTACCAGAGATACTGTGGTTGCAAATCGGGCTGCGAACCACAAGGTCAGCAGTTGGAAACTACCAGTTGTTCCACGGGAGAAAGATGAGGCTTTCTGCCCCCATAAAGATTTGCAGCCTCGGATACCCTGTACAGGGTCGCTGTGAGTTGGAACCGACTCCATGGCACATAACAACAACCAGCAGAGATTAGAGGTTTTGAATTGTTTCTAATGACCTGGTCTTTGATTCAGTTTTACTGTTGATCCAGACCTTACCCAAAGGTTTCTTGTTGATAATGGCTGTGCTCTTTTATTTATCTGAGCTTTGGGCCCTCACTCAGAACTAGTTCCACAACTTTACATATAATAGGCACTTGATAAATGTTATTCACAGACTAACCAGTATACAAATCCTTTTCACAGACTTGCATTATGCAATGCTCACAGAAAATCTATGGTCAATTAGGGATTAGTACTTTATCCTGTTCTACACAAGGATGAGGAAACTAAGGTTCAAGATATGAGTTAAAACTCAAGTATGCTGACCCCAAGGTGTCCTTTCCCTGGGCTTCCACAGTCCCTTGGTGTTTCTGTAGTATATTCATCGTGATGTGTCCTAATTATTGGGTACCTTATTGGCAAACTCACTTTCAATACTGGTCATCTGTTTTCTTAGAGTCCAACATAGAGTATGTTGTTGTTAAGTGCTGTGGAGTTGGTTCCAACTCATTGAGACCCTGATAGGGTTTCCGAGGAGCAGCTTGTAAATTTAAACTGCCGACCTTGCAGTCCAGTATGTTAATGCACAGCACCACACCAGGAGTATAGTACGCAGGAAATACGACTTTTTATAAAGGATAGATAGCGATAGATGGGAGACAGAGAGATAGACAGACAAAGAGAGAGCGAGAGATATAGAAAGTAAATGAGTGAATTAGTATTAAAATTTGTGTTGCAAGTGACAAATCTAATCTTGAACTAATTTAAGAGATAAAAAGGAAAAGATAAAAAGGCTGAAGACAGCCTGGTCAGGAGCTCGCTTGAGAAATTCTTGGGGCTAAGTAAAGGGAATAAATACAGTGTGTCCAGGGCAAGCACCAGATTCCAGTCCTTCAAACAAACAGCGGTCCAAGTCTAACAGGGTTGATTACGATAGCAACTTATCTAGTCAACCAAGCCAACAAAGATGATTTTCTTGGGAGCACTGCGAAAGTAAAACAGTTGTTGAGTTGTGCTTAGAGTTCAGGGTAACTCAAGTAGATGGACACTCCAATAAAGACTATGTCTGCACTTACCTGAAGGATCTTAATTTGTACCTTGAAGGTGAAGTCTACCTTACAGGCTATAATTTTACATTAGCAGATATCCTGTTATACTATGGACTTCATTATTTTATAGATGACCTGACCGTTCAAGAAAAGGAAAAATATCTTAATGTGTCTCAATGGTTCTGTCACATTCAGCGTTGTCCAGGCACCAGGCAACATCTACCTCATGCCATCTTCATCAAGAACAGAGTATACACCAGTTCCCATTAGAAGCTGCCTGTACCCTACAGAAGAGAGGTTAAAAACATTGCAAATGGAACAACATAAATTGATAATGCAGTCATTATTTGTTGATGCAGAAGCTAAAAAAAATGTAAACTTATGTTTGAATGCTTAATTTGACCTTTAGTTAAAATTTTGCAATTTGTCATGTAAAACTTCAATGGCTGTCCACCAACTCCCCACCCCCCACAAAAATGCGAGTCAAGATCAAGTTAAAAATTGCCTTGTTTTATAAATGAGATTTGTTTTAATAAATGTTGCAAGTCAGTGACTGAATCTTAAAGGAAAACTAGATGGTGTTCTCTGTGTTTAACATAGTTGGCTATTTATGGACCTCTGTTTCCCATTTTTAAATGCATTTCCCCCCAGTTAATATTTAGCTAGTTTGTTTACTAAGGTCTATAATAAATTGTGCTGAGGATACAGAAAAGAAGCAAGGTGAATTTGTTTTCAGATATTTATGTGAGGTAGTAAAAAATGTGGTTGAAATAAAAGAAAAAAGGCTGAGGACACAAAAGTATTTCAAAGAGCCAAGGGCAAAGGGCAGGAAGAATCCTAGAAACAGCAGAAACAAAGCCTGGAGATCTGTTGGTACTCAGGTTCTTTTTTAGTGTAAATACAGGGATTGTTCAAGAAACAATTATTGAGGACCTACCACTTTGGGGATCCTTAGGAATACTGGTATATGCTATGGGATAAAGCACTGGATGGCAAGGTCAATTTGAACCACAAGTGATTCAAACTCACTAGCTGCTCCTTGGAAACCTTATACAGGGTCGCTATGAGTTGGAACCAACTTGACGACACTTAACAACAACAAAAACCATGTACCAGGCACTTTTCTAGAAGCTGGGGATTTAGCCATGAACAAAACAACACTAATTGCTGTCCGCATGTAACTTAGGTTTATGTGGTAGAAAAGGGCAATTGTACCCTTCCTGTGCTAACATATTACCTTTCTCCCAAATGTTTTTACAGAGTTGCGCTGCTGAATCCTTTTCTGAGACTCTGATTACAGCAGCCTGGGTAAGGGATCCTCCTGGTACAATAGAGTATTCAGAGATCCAATTACTTCGGGGAAAGGGATTTCAGAGAAGCTTATTTTGACAGATTTCCCAAAATGTTTTACCTAAGTAAATGAGAAACTATATTAATGAGTAAATGGATGGATACATTTATTCATTTATTAGATAAATATTTATTGACTACTTGATGTTTTGTGAGGTATAGTCGAGTTGATTCTGACTCAGTAACCTTGTTGTTAAATTCTGTAGTCAGTTCCAATCATAGCAACCCTATATAGGGTTTCCAAGGCTATAAGTTTATAGGGGAGCAGAAAGTCTCATCTTTCTCCTACAAGCACTGACCTTGTGGTTAGCAGTCCAGTGTTTATCCTACAGAGCCACCGTGCTTCCAATGGCCTTAAGTATAACAAAATGAAACATAGCTTCATACACTTGGAGAAGAATAGTGTTGGGGGTGCAAAAAAAAAAATGCCAAGTGATGGTACAACTACAAATAGCCAAGGAATAACAATAAATGCCAGGATATATAGAAGCTGACAGAGACAAGGATATTCCCCTAGAGCTGCCCCCACCCTCCCTCTGCATCTAGGGAGGCAGGTGCAGGTTCACACAACAAAGCTTTGTGCAATGCTCTCAGCCTCGGTTCTCCCTGCTGTCCCATTGGTTTAATCCCCTTTTCCTACCTCACGATTGTGTCCAAAGAGCCAGTGGGAGGGAGGTGACGGGAACTGCTGCAGGGCTTTGAGTAGCCACTGCCTGTGCAGGTAGAACTGGGCTACCTTGAACAGTAGCAAAACCAAGCTGAGTAAGGAGATCACTTGGAGGACCCCAGCAATCCCTCCCAAGACTCCTGTGGGGATTGACATGAAGACACTCATGACACAGCTTCTTCTGGATCACTGACTATCTGACAGTTCCTGACTGCCCTTTTTAACCTTGCCCAAGTTGAAGGAGGATTGCACCTCCCACCTGTTGGGAGGGGGAAGAGTGAGGGCAGAGTTTAGAATTGATTTAGACTGATTAATAGTGGAGGATTTACCTTGATAAATAGTGGAAAAATACTTGTATCAGTGGACTGTGATAATAGCCATGTCTGCCCATTCGTTCTTCCTCCAGTTTCCTCAACAAATACTTAATGAGCACCTACTATGTGTCCGTATGCTATGTGTCAAGACAAAAGAGTCATGATCCCTGACTTTAAGGGATTCAAGTCTAGTTTATCAAAATTTCATAAGATGTGTTAGTTTGTTATCACCCCAATTTTAAAGACGAGAAACTGAGTACCAGAGAGATTAAGTAATCTCACCAGAGTAAAAGAACTACTGAGAATCTGAATAGGTAGTAGAATCATCTACAATCTGCTCCAAGCTACCCACACTACCTCTGAAATATTCCCCAGTCCATCCTAGTCCACTTAACCTCGAGTGACTATATTAGGTGAACAGGGCACTGGACTTAGATTCAAGCCCACCAGGTCCAGACTCACTGCTTACAAAACTAGTAAATCAAACTCTCTTTCTTACTTTGTAGGGTGCAAAATTCTACATGGGATTGTTGTTGTTGTTGTTGTTGGTAAGTGCCTTGGAGTCGGTTCTGACTCATAGTGACCTTCTATAAGGTTTCTGAGGAGCAGCTGGTGAACTTAAATTGCTGATCCTTGCAGTTCACACCAACCTTGCAATCCAGTGCATTAACCCACAGTGCCACCCCAATACTCATTCATTAATTTATGCCATAAATATTTCTTTTTTTTTTCATGATAAGACAGTGTTTTTATTTTTATTATCAGCATCTGAAAAAGGAGATAATTTTATAGTGACAAATCACTGATTAAAGTGGTGAGGTGATTTCCATTACTTTAAATTTACCAGAAATATGAAACATTTTGAATGGAATATAAGCAAAAGTGCTAACAACCTAGGTCTACTATTTGAACTACAAGGTTGGCAGTTCAAGCTCAGCAGGCATTCCTCAGAAACTCTCTACAGGGTCTCTATGAATTGGAACTGACTCGAAGGCTTTAACAACATCAATGGCAATACTCATAGATACTATATAGAATTAAAGTCTTGGACAAGTTGCTTAATGACTCTTTGATTTACTTACCTCATTGTCATCAGTGGGGTTAATGATATGTAATCTAAAGGCTGTCCTGAGGATTAAATGAAATGTGTGTGACAAATACTTAACCCAGTTTCCTAGAAATTGAAAAATCAAAAGTTTTATCATTTAATTGCTGTGTCAGTGGTTCAAACTCACCAGCCACTCCTGGAAAACCCTGTACAGCGTTGCTGTGAGTTTGAATCAATTCAACAACACTTAACAACAACTACTACTTTACCAAGCATGATATCCTTTTCCAGGGGTGGTCACTCCTGAAACATGTCTGAAATATGAGATGCAACATTCCACCATTTTGAATAGCTTCTAAACTATTTTTTTGTATGGGGATAGTACGTTAGGAATTTCACACTTTAAATAATTACTTCATTCAGCCTGGAGTAAAGGAAGATGGCTTAACTATAATAGCATCATAAAATTGCTAATAATAATGAAATGCTGCTAGTTAAAATATTCACTTGATTCAGCATGATAAAATTCCAGTTAAGTGATTAATCTCAGGCCTCACCGCCTCTCTGGGTAGGATTCCGCTCTTCGCTCTTCTCCATCGATGGTCCCAGGGCCCTCCGCTCCTAGACTGATAAGTTAATAACTCCCCTCTTTGCTACAAAATGTCCATCTTTAGATTTCCAACCCTCACAATCAGTCCTGATAACAATTATTCAC
>NW_006408544.1:8564661-8565205 GCF_000296735.1 Chrysochloris asiatica
AAGTGAAGAAATTTCCCGTCTCTGAAGGTCTGGTTGTGGTTCGGGCTTCCACCTATACTCCCTTGTAATGCAGAGGCTCCTCAGTAAACCTCCTTCACTGGACACATTGTAGCCCTATTTTAGGTATCCTAATCAGTTATAGGCAGAAGACTTACAAGCCTACAAGCTTTCCATGTTGATATTTCTGGTTATTCCTTTCTCTCCCCCTCCAGTGTCTGTTTTAAAATGTATTGCAAAGAAAACCATGATTCAAAAGGCAGCCAAGCATCTTAACATTATTCCCCCCTTTTCCCCCATTCCATCCATGTCTCAGTCTCTATATTCCAGAGCCCTGTTATTCCAAAGCTGTGCCTACATCATTTTTTTACCTCTGTCCCATTTAGCCCATTTGTACCTGTCTATTTGTTCTCCCATCTGCTTTGTTCTTTGATTCCCCTCTCCCTTCTTGTATATTGCCCCCCTATCCAATATCCAAATTATCTTGTGTCTATTCCCTTCCCTGTGCTCCACCTTCCCCTCCCACCCCTATCCCTACCCCTACATC
>NW_006408544.1:8577337-8579781 GCF_000296735.1 Chrysochloris asiatica
CTCCTCCTCCTCTATGAAGGCTTTGTCTGTCTCTAGTTCATTTGCGTCAGCTCCTTTCTTCTGCTTTTGGACATGCTTTGATAAAGTTGATTGTTTCTTATTGGTCATGGTAATTGTTTTATTATTATTGTTGTTGTTAATAATGTGATTAGGAGATGGGCTTCCCTTTTCATCTGTAATGCATAGCAAATGTTGTTGGGTCTTGTCTAAGTGGTAGAGTGTTATGTTGTAGCTTGGCTATATGGCCACAATTACTATTTCTTCTTATGGGACGTAGGGAGGATAAGTTCCCACCTCCAGGAAGGATGTGTAGTCAACAAGAACTCTCCATGCGTGATTGCGCTGTACCCGGCTGATTTTTATTGGGGTCTCAAGCCATGCGGGGAGACTTGGGGTGGGAGGAAGTTATATCGCCTCTGGCCCTTCTGGGAGATGCAGCTGTCTGAGCAGGCTGGCCCTGGCCCCGCCTTCTAAATTCTGATGTTACGGGAGAGACCCGTAGTCCCCACAGGAAGGAGTCCCAAAATGCGTGCTTTTCTTTATCCTTATTAGCGTGATTTCTCAAAAATGTGAGCCCAGGAGAGATTATGATAGTCCAAAAGCCATGGGACTGGTCTATGAATGTTTCCTTTGTGAGATCCCACTCATTTTTTACCACCAGAGCAAGTCCCTACCTTTTCTGGCTGTCCTGCCACACCGGAAGTCCATAAATCTTTCTTGAGCTTACAGTCTAGGAGATAAAGGCAAAATTAAATTAGTACAATAAAATATGATGACCTGTACTAGATGAGTGATCATGAGGCTGGGGTAACTCAAGGAAAGAGAAAAGCAATCTAAAGAATTGAGCTTGAAGGCTAACTAGAAGTTCACCAAGTGGAGATTGCTAAAAAGAGGGACTGGCATCAGCAAAGCCATGATGTTCATATATGAAAGAGCAAGGGGTAAGGACACATTAATCTTCTAATCTTCCTCTTTCTCTTTTTATTTTTTTAAAATGTTTTATTGTGAATTATGTGATAGTTTACATGGGAGAACATCAGCTTTACATTCATCCTATCAGTATATCATTTCATTGTCATGGTTACAATCCCCTCCATGCATCATCAACCAACCAAAGGGTATACCTTGCAGTCTGCCCCCTAGTCGTCAGAACACAACCCCTCTCCCTCTCTGGGTCTAGAGTCCCCAGCCGCTCCATCTCTCCACGTCATAGTCTCTGCCTCCATCTCTGGCGTCACTGTTTCTCTGGGTAGGGTCCCGCACTCTGCTCTTCTCCCTTGATGATCCCAGTGACCTCCGCTCCTGGAGTGCAAAATCAATCATTCCCCTCCTTTTGCTACGAAACGTTAACCTTTACATTTCCAACCCTCACAGTCAGTCCTGATAACAATTATTCACAATTGTACCACAAGAAACCTATCCCCATCTCCTTTCATCAGCCCCGCCCAGACAGATTGTATGCTACTCAGTGGAGATTCTACCTTCTGTGCCCTCTGGAGCTAGGCTCACTCTTGAAAGCTTGTAAGCCAGTCACTTCTTGCCTTTGTAGTCCCCCCATTTTGGGTAGCTAATGTCCATGTTACCCATCTCTGTCCACCCTGTGTATCGAAAGGGTGGGAATGATCCTCGTTGTAAAGATTTGTACCCTCTTTTGAGCTACTGTATCCATAGGTATAGGTCAAGTTCATCAAATTGTATCAGATTACTCTTTTTTCCTCTTCTTTCTTCTTCTAGTTGAGCTCTGATCATCCAGTCATTGAAGCCAGGTCAAGTGGATATTATCTGCAAGTGTGGGTGTTCTTGCATCTGCCTGCCCTCTTCTTATCAGCTGGTAGCTGGACACTTCACTCTCCACTATAGTCCTCTGTAGCTGTGTCACTGACTTTGGGACCAAGAGTCCCCAGGTCTTCCCCCCAGGTTCCCACACTGAAGGCCAACCAGGTCTTCACCCCAGTTCACAGGAGTCTATTGAGTGTTGTAGGGCTTTGCTCGCAGCTTCATTGCTGTTTTCCCCTCACTTCTTATTTGTGACCAACGTGGTTGCCAATCCAAGCTCATGTCTGCTGGTGTATTTCCATTAAGTCTTAGTCTTGGAAGGAGGTTTGCCCTGAGGGGACCCGACAAGTTGCCTTGATGTCTACTGGACAAGCAACTTGCTTGTTCTTGTAGTAGTCAGTCGGACTGCCATTATTGTTTTGTGTTTTTCCTGTAGGTCTTTCTTTCAAGAAGTATCTTCTATTCTTCTAGCCACTCCAGACTGGTCTGCTTGTCCTTTCAAGTGGAAATTTCCCACCTCAGAAGATTCTAGGTGGGGTTCAGGATTCCACTTATGTATGGTCTTATGTAAGTCAGAGGCTCCACAGGAAACCTCCTTCACTGGGCATGTTGTAGCCCCATTTTAGGTATTCCAATCAGTTATAGGCAGAAGACAGACTTACAAGCTT
>NW_006408544.1:8580555-8585524 GCF_000296735.1 Chrysochloris asiatica
TATTTCTATTTCCAACCTTCTGAGGAAGTGCCATATTGCTTTCCAGAGAGGTTGAACCATTTTGGAATCCCACCAGCAATGCAGGAGTGTCCCAGTCTCTCCACATCCTCACATCCTCAACTTTTTTTATCTTTACTGTTATTGCTGGTGTGAGATGATATTTCATTGTTATTTTGATTTGTATCTCTCTAATGGCTAGTGATCGTGAACATTTCTTCATATGTTTGTTGGCTGCCCAAATCTCGTCCTTGGTGAAGTGTCTGTTCATGTCCTGTGCCCAATTTTTAATTGGGTTATTTGTCTTTATTCTTGTAGAGGTGTTGTAGTTTCCTATATATTTTAGAGATGAATCCCTTGTCTGATGTGTCATTGCAAAATATTTTTTTCCCATTCTGTGGGTTCCCTTTTTACTCTTCTGGTGAAGTCTTTTAATGCACGTAAGTTTTTCATTTTTAGTACGTCCAAATCATCTATTTTGTCTACTTTTGTTTGTGTAGTTTTCAAAATGTTTTGTAGTCTGTATTCCTTAACTTAGAGCCCTCACATTTGTTCCTGTTTTTTTATTGATGGCCTTCATAATTCTGGGATTCACGTTTAGGTCTTTAATCCATGATGAATTGGTTTTTGTGTAAGGTGTGAGGTAAAGGTCTTATTTCAATCTTTTGCATATTGCTTTCTAGTTCTGCCAGCACCATCTGTTGAAGAGACTATCTCTTCCCCATGCGATATATTTAGGTACTTTGTCAAAAATCAGTTGGCTGTCTGTGGAAGGGTAAATTTCTGGATTCTCAATTCTGCTCCATTGATCAATATATCTTTCATTGTACCAATACCAAGCTGTATTGGTCACTGCAGTTGTGTAATAAATTTTGGAGTCGGGGAGTGAGCCTCTCTCTTTTTCAATGATTATCTCTTCCATGGTCTTGCAAATCCAAGGCCTGTAAATCAGAAGTTAAAAAATGAAAAACATTTCAAGAAAAATTCTTTGGAATCTGGCTCTACAATTTTGTGAGGCCCAAATTCGACCTTATCTGCTTCTCATACATCTACACTCTTAAAATCAAACACCCTTGTCCTTAGTCTCCCTGGTGTCAAGTGATTCATTGCATAAGCCACGGGTTCAGAGTTCTTTTATTTCTCCCATAAATCCTGGGCTCCTGTCCAAAACTAAGTACAGTGGGACATGTAACTACTTACACCCTTTCTTCTCCCCATGCCCAGATCTCTGTCCCTCCTCTAATCCCAAACATGCTCCCATATCTGTGGCGTTTCCTTAGTTCTTGAGGTAATGTGAACCCTGACTTTTCAAAAAAAATTTTTGTTATTGTTATTGAGAATATAGACAAGCAAAACATATATCATTTCAGCTGTTTCTACATGTGCAATTCAGTGACATTGATTACATTCTTTGAGTAGTGCAACTATTGTTATACTTCTTTTTTTTAGTTGTTCCTCCTACAGTAACATAAATTCACTGCCTACTAAGGTTCTTATCTAATCTTGTGTTGCTCTTGTCAATTTGAATCCATATAGTTAGTTCTTAAAAGAATATAAAGCTCATGGCAGAATTATTTTATTATCATTAGATAAACTAAAATATTGTTTGCCTTAGAAAGACCTATGGGGATATTTTTGGTTTGACTTTTAAAGATTATTTTAGGGCAATAATTTCAGGGGTTCATCCAACCTCTATAACTCTACAAAGTATGGAGTCTTTGAGAATTTGAAATTCTGTTCTGAATTCTCCCTCTTTAATCAGATTCTTCTATAGAATCTTTGATCAAAATTGAACCCTGCTACTCAGCATAGTGGTCACAAATCAGGCTGCGAACCTCAAGTCAGCAGTTTGAAACTACCAGCTGTTACACGGGAGAAAGATGAGGCTTTCTGATCCTGTAAAGATTTACAGCCTCGGAAACCCTGTACAGGGTCGCTATGAGCCGGAACCAACTCCATGGCACATAACAACAACAACAACTCAATTCCTGATGAGGCACTACAGGCTAGTGTGTCAGACTGCAAAGACATTTCAACTGCAAGTTTGGTGGTACAAGCTCACCAGCTGCTCCATAGAAACTCTACACAGTGTCACTCTGGGTCAGAATTGACTCGACAGCACTTAACAGCAACTCAATTCATAATAAAAAGTAAAAAAATTAACTTGAACCCTGCTTCTTCCATTTATTAAGCTCAGACTTACATTTTACCCATAGCACTCAGCAACCATTCCTCAGAAATTCTATACAAGGTCACTCTGAGTCAGAACTGACTCTATGGCACTTAACAACAACAGTAGAGGTAGTAATGGAAGGAGAATTGGATTTAGAAAGTCATGGGAGTGAATTCTTGTGACTTTTTCTTTAATTTGTTGAGTCATCTTTTCCTCTTTATAACTGAACTTAAAATGCTAATAATGTCTAAATTTTTTGAGCCCTCACTATGTTGATCAACTATGAAATGAATGAAATTTACATGTTGTTTCTGAAAACACCCTACAAAATAGAATGTTGTAAAATTAAATGATATCAATGAGAAAATGAAGGCACAAAGAAGTTATCTGGTTATATAAAATCACCAAGCTGGTAAATGGTGAAATCAAGATTCAAACCCAAGCTATCAGCTCCAGAGATTTTGCTGATAACCATAAGATGAAGGAGATGAGAAACTGGTTGAGCCTCTAGTCTATACATGGCAGCCCCAAACTTTTCTGGTGACATTTTATGTTTGTTATATTTTCTGAAAGGTTTCCAAGTATTTTGTAGAAGGTCAATGTTTCAGAATACCAACCTTACATATTGGTATAAAAAAAGGCAAGATTCAGTATCCAGGAGAGCTTTAATTGGAAAATATAGGTCAAACCATATGACTAGTAATAGTGAAAAAAAAAATGTGCTTAACATCATCAAGATTTATTAATAATAACTAATTTGCTCTGCAAACTTTCACTGGAATCATGCACATAAACACAGAAAATATATTAACAAGTAATTGTCTTTCCCATTCATTCGGTATCCATACTTTCAAAATAGATACTCCTTGAAGGTGGCAACTAGGTCTTTTCCATCCTTTTACTCCCATAATATTGAACAGACTTTGCCTACAGATGCTGCCCAATATCCTTTCTACTGATGAATGAGTGAGAAAAGGAGTAAAACTTTGTTTGGACTGTTTAGATTACCATTTTGAACAGACTATGTTCCGTTTGGGGCAGGGCTTTGAACTGGTCCTTCTTGGTTTATGGTCAACAAATTAACAATGTAAAGAACTTAAATTTGTAAAACGTGGGCACTGAAATGATAACCAGAATGGGAAAAATTGCATATTGACACCCTGCTAGAAATAATCTCCCTCTTAGAAAACAAGGGTAGCTTGCACACTGAATAGCAACCAAGCTTCTAAACCGAAAGACTCAGAACCAGAAGTGCCCAGCTAAAAGATGGTGGCTGATCCCTCTAGTTTGAATGTGTATTGCTGTCTGTAGTCCTGGCAAGAATCCAATGTGCTGCATCATGCCCCTGAAAGGGCTGCCAATGTATCTTCTGAGTCTCCCATTCCAGGGTTTAAATCCATAATTTTTTTCAGTTCCTATTCCCATTATAGGTCTGGTACACCTACAGTTTACAAATTCAGGTCTGTTTTAATTTGGCTATGTTGGCCATGACTGAATAACTGAACCAGTTTGGACCGATTTAAAGTCCTGGTTTTGGATGCTTCACTTCAAATGGAAATTAATGTTGCTGTTGTTGTTTTCTATTATTGGATACCTCCTGGTTTAGTTTATAGCAAAACTTAGATGTGGGGAAAAGGATAAAAGAGCAGTTGATACTCAGGCTAACAGAATGAAGCATTTACTTATGTAGGTAGATCATCCCCATTACTTCTTGTTAATAAAGTTGTTTTTGATGCTTACAGAATTTACCATCCATTTTTTGGTTGCTCTCTTCTACCATGACTGCATATAAGGGGCAAGGTTGTATTTGTTTGAGTTTAAAGTTATTATTGTGAATGGAATGAAAGTTTACAGGGCAGAGCATCAGTTTTATACTCAACAAATCATATACTTTGTTTCATTACAATGCTTATAATCCCCTCCATTTACCATCAGTTAACAGTGTTTCTATTTGTTTTAGTTCTTTTTCTTTTCTTTTTTTTAGAAACTCAGGCATATATAATAATTTAAACCACCAAAGGGCACATTCTGCAAATCTGCCTCCTGGCCGCCAGCTCTCAGTCCCTCTCTTACCATGAATCTAGAGTCCTCAGCTGCTCCCTCTCGCCATGTCCCCATCTCTGCCTCCATCTCTGGTGTCGCTGCTTCTCTGGATAAGGTCTTGCATTCCACTTGTGCTCTTCTCTCTTGATGGCCCTAGGGCCCTCTATTTCTGGACTGTAAGATTAACTACTCCCCCATTTTTGTTACAAAACTTCTACCTTTACAATTGTGACAGTTGCAATTAGTCATGATAACAATTACTCACTATTGAATCATAAGAATTTTATCGCCATCTCTTTTTACCAGAGCCATCTAGACAAGATGAAAACTATCCAGTGGGGTCTCTATCTTCCCATACACACTCAAACTAAACTCCCTCTTGAAACCCTGTAAGCCAGTCATTTCATGCCTTTATTGCCCCCTCATTTTAGGTAGCCAATGTCTAAGTTGCCCATCCCTATCTACCCTGTGTACAGATGGGATAGCATTGATACTTGATGTGAAGACACCTTCCCTCTCTGTTGGTATTTTGAGCTACTATGTGCATAAGTTGGTATTTTAAGCTACTATGTGCAAACGGCCACCACTCGTCTGTCTGTCGTGCTGTGGTGGATTGAGTTGCTGTGATTCTGAGGGCTATACCACCGGTGTTTTGGATAACCAGCAGGGTCACCCATGGTGGAAAGGTTTCAGATGAGCTACAAAACAAAGACAGACTAGGAAGAAAGAGTGACAAACTACTTCCGAATCGCTAGT
>NW_006408544.1:8588779-8596280 GCF_000296735.1 Chrysochloris asiatica
GCTGTGCATGGAGTCGCTATGAGTCGGTTCCGACTCGATGGCACCTGACAACAACAACAACAACATGTGCATAAGTATAGGTCAAGTTCATCAAATTATAGCAATTTACACTCATTTCCTTTATATATATATATAAAATCTTCCTGTAGTTGAGTTCTGATTATTAAGCCATCAAGGCTTGGTCAAATGGGTACTATCTGCAAGTTTGGGTGTTCTTGCGTGTCTCCCCTCACTTCATATCAGCTGTATGGTTCACTCTCAGCTCTAGCCCTTTGTGGCTATGCCCTTGCCCATGGGCTCAGGTATGTTCAGGTCTCACCACACTTTGGACCAACCATCCTTTCTTCTTCTCTCTCTCATCTCCAGGTCAACAGGAGTCTATAGAATGTGGTTGAACTCAGCCCACTTCTTCATTGCTGCCTTTCTCCTCTTCCACTCACCAGTAGACCAATGTGGTTGTCAGCAAGCTTACATGCCTACTCCTAGGGACAGGCTTTTAAGCCTAAATATTTGCTTGCTTTCTTCACCCAAGGGAAAGCATACAACTATTGAATGTCACTCAGACTGAGAAGAGGTGAGTTCTGAGGAAATAACATTCCCTGACTTAATTATCTAGTGTGGTGAGTAAAAAAAAGTCTGCTCTGCATTTGTACAGTACTATAAGCACTGAATTGCAAACCATGAGGTCAGTGGTTTGAGTCCTTCAGCTGCTCCATGTGAGAAAGATGAGGCTTTCTGCTCCCACAAAGATATACAGCTTCAGAAACTCAATACAAGGGGCTATTAGTCAGAACTACCTCAATGGACACTGACATTTTTTTGGTTAGCAGCAGAACATTGTTATATCTAGTGCCAGAAGATAAGTCCATTAGTTGGAAGATACTCAAGTATGACTGGGGAAGAGATACCTCCTCAAAGTAGATTTGACCTTAATGATGTGAAGGGAGCAAAGCTCTCAGAAGAACTTTTGCTTGCTCATGTGGCATAACTCAAAATGAGAAGAAACAGCTGCTAATGTACATTAATAATTGGTGTATGGATTATTCAAGGTATTTTAGAAAAAATGGAAGTCACCAAAATGCCATGAAATGTATAAAGGTAGATATCCTAGACATTAATGAGCTGAAATGGACATGTATTGGCCATTTTGAATCTGATAGTCATATAGTTTACTCTGCCTGAAATGAAAAATTGAAGAGGAATAATATTGCATTCATCATCAGAAAGAATATTTCAAGATCTATCTTGTAGTGCAATGCTGTTTGTGATAGGATACTATCCATATGCCTACAAGGAAGACCAGTTAATACCACTATTATTCAAATGTATGCACCAACCACTGATGCACCAAATTTATGTACCAAGCCAGTGGTGAAATTGAAGACTTCTGCCAACTTTTCCAAGAAACACTGGTAGCATAGTGGGCTACAATTTGGGCTGCTAACTTCAAGGTCAACAGTTCGAATATACCATGGCTCCATAGGAAAAAAGATGAGGCTTTCTGCTCCCGTAAAGATTTATAACCTTGGAAGTCCTATAACCACCACCATCACCACCAACTTCTTAAGTCTGAAAGTGATTAAACATGCATTGAAGATGAATAGATCATTACTGGTGATTAGAATGAGAAAGAAATAAAGAGGAAGGATCAGTAGTAGGAAAACATAGTCTTGATGATAGAAATTATGCTAGAGATTGCCTGGTAGAATTTTGCAAGATTAACGACTAATTCATGGCAATTGACTTTTTCAATTGTAGGAAGAACATAGATGTATGTGAAACCCACTCTGAGGCAGTTCTCAAGAACAGGAATGCCTTGATGAGAACTGCAAGGAAAACCTTGCATGCCAAAGATTATGGGAACAAAACACGCTGACCAGATGGCTGGCGGAGTAATCTAAAATGAGAAGTAAATATGTGTGCCTAACTGAGCTCTGGTAGCATAGTGGTTACGAATCAGGCTGTGAACCTTAAGGCCAGCAGTTTGAAACTACCAGCTGCTCCGCGGGAGAAAGATGAGGCGTTCTGCTCCCGTAAAGATTTACAGCCTCGGAAACCCTGTACAGGGTCGCTATGGGTCGGAACCAACTCGACGGCACTTAACAACAACAACAACAAACTGTTATCTAGTAATAACAAACCTTAGTTTTGTTGTGGTGTCCGGATACATCTCCTGCCTAAGATGGTACTTAAAGCTGTATTGTAGGTAATAAAGTTACTCTTGATTGACCATCTTGAGTCCCCTGCTGCTTTCATTCCCCGTCCGCCTCCGGAGATCTGATCACACAGGCTGGCTCCTGCATTCAACAACATAAAAGATGACTATACACATGGACCCCACCAAATAGAATACACAGGGATCAAATAGACTGCATCTGTGGGAAGAGAATGTGGAAAAGCTCAATATCATCAGGCAAAACAAGACCAGTTACTGACTGTGGAACAGACCATTAGCTGCTCATATTCAAGATCAGTTGGTTAAAGCTGAAGAAAATTAGCCCATAAGAGCCTAACTATGACTTTGACAATTGTTGTTGTTAGGTGGCTTCAAGTAGGTTCTGACTCATAGCGATCCTATATATGCTGGAAGGAAACATTGATGGACCTGTCCCAGCCTCACAATTATGGTTACACTTGAGCCCATTGTTGCTGCAACTGTGCCAATCCAATTTATTGGGGTCTTCCTCTTTTGCTGAACCTCTTTTATCAAGCATGATGCCTTTCTCCAGAGATTGGTCCTACCTGATACTATATCCCAAGTATGAAAGACAAAGTCCCACTATCCTGGCTTCTAAGAGGCATTCTGAGTGTACATCTTACAAGACAGATTTGTTTGTTCTTTTGGCATACCGTGTACTTTAAATATTTTTCTCAAACACCATAGCTCAAATGCATCAATTCTTCAATGGTCTTCCTTATTATTGTTCAACTTTCACATGCATATGAGGCAGTTGTAAATACCATGGGCTGGGTCAGGAGAACCTTAGTCCTCAGACTTACATTTTTGCTCTGGAAGACTTTAAAGAGGTCTTGTACAGCATATTTGCCTAATGCAATATGTCATTTGATTTCTTGACTGCTGCTTCCATGAGTACTGATAATATATATTCAAGCAAACTGAAGTCTTTGACAATTTCAATCTTTTCTCTATTGAGAAGAATGTTGTTTATTGGTCCAGTGGTGAGGAATTTTGTTTTCTTTACATTGAGATGCAACCCATACCGAAGGCTATGGTCATTGATCTTCATCAGTAAGTAGTTTAAGTCCTCTTCACTTTCAGCAAGCAAAGTTGTATTATCTGCATATTGTAGGTTGTTAATGAGTCTTCCTCCAATCCTGATGCCATGTTCTTCATATAATTCAACTCCATGGATAATTTGCCCAGCATACAGATTGAATGAGTAGGGTAAAATAATTCAACCCTGTCATAAACTTTTCCTGATTTTAAACCATTCAGTATCACCTTGTTATGTTCTAAGGACTGTCTCTTGGACTGTGTACAGGTTCTTCATGAGTACAAGCAATTGTTATGGAATACCCATTCTTTGTAATGTTAATCAGGTGAATATATCCCACCTGAATTTAGAGACCATCTCAATAACATACTTGCTGCATTAGACACTCATGATTAGTGACTGAAGACCAGAGGAGTTGTGTGATGACAACAAGAACATCATTATGAAGAAACAAAAAGAGCATTAAAAGGAGGAAAGAAAAAATAGACAAGAATGGATGTCTGAAGAGACTCTGAAATTTGCTTTTGAATGCAGAGATGCTAAAGTGAATGGAAGAAGTGAGGAGGTAAAAGAGCTCAAAAGAAAATTACAAAGGGAAGCTAGAGAAGACAAAGTAAGGTAATATAATGAAAAATGTAGAGATCTGGAGTTAGAAAACCAAAAGGGACAAAGGTGCTAAACATTTCTCACCTTCAAGAACTGAAGAAAAAATTCAAGTCTCAATTTATGATATTGAAGGATTATATTGCCAAAATATTGAATGATATAGGAAACATCAAAAGAAGATGGAAAGAAAACAGTGTTATGCTATCAAAAAGAATTGGTCAGTGCCAGCCATTTCAAGGTGTGGCATATGATCAAGAGCTGATGTTATTTAAGGAAGAAATCCAAGCAACACTAAAGGCATTGGCAAAAACAAGACTCCAGGAACTGAGAGAATACAAATGGAATGTTTCAACAAACTGATGCAGAGTTGGAGATATTCACTTATCCATACCTAAAAATTCAGAAGACAGCTACCTGGCCAACTGATTGTAAAAGATTAATATCTATGCTCATTACAAAGAAAAGTGACCCCACAGAATGTAAACATAATAGAACAGTATCCTTAATATCACATTCAAGTAAAATTTTATAAAAGATACTTTTAAGAAAACAGCTGTAGCACTACACTGACAGGGAGTTGCCAGACATTCAATCTGGATTCAGAAGAGAATGTACAGTGAGGAATATCATTGCTGACATCAGATGGATCTTGGCTGAAAACAGAGAACACTAGAAAGACATGTGTTTATGCTTTATTGACTGTGCAAAGGCACTCAACTGTGTAGCTCATAATAAACTATGGATGACATTGCAAAGAATGGTTACTCCAGAGCACTTAACTGTGCTCATGAGGATTTTGTACATAAACAGTACCATGGACTGTCAGAAGAACTAACAAATCTAACAACAGCAACACTCCACCCCAATCACATGAGTGTTGATTGTAGATCAAAGCAAAAGGAAGGCTTTGACAACTTCAATCTTTTCTTTTCATCAGTAATTATTTCAAGTTCTCTTTCCTTTTATCAAGCAATATTGTATCATCTGTATAGTGCATGCTGTTAATAATTCAGGTGCAGATTCCAATCCTTATACCATATTCTTCTTCATATAATCCAGTTTAGCAGATTATGTGCTCAGCATAAACATTGAATAAATAAAATGAAAGGATACAACCCTGGGGCATACTTTCCTGAGTTTAAAATATCCAGGGGGTGGAAAAAGATGGTGGACTAAGCAGAAAGGATAGGGAAAACTGGACAAGACAGATACAGAGGACAGTCCTGGAACTCTGTCCTCAAGAGAAATGGATATAGAAGTGCTTACTGGGAAAGAGAGTTGAATAGATGCAGCAAGAGATAAGGTGACTGATAAGCAGTGGCAGCTGGAAGAACCAGCGACAACCATCATACAAGTTCATGAACAACTTTGTTGTTATTAGGTGCCATAGAGTTGGTATCAACAATTAGCGACTCTATGCACAACAGAATGAAACACTGCCTGGTCTTGGGCCAACCTCACAATTCTTGCCACGCTTGAGCCCATTGATACTGCCACTTTGCCATTACATCTTGCTGAGGGTCTTCCTCTTTTTCTCTGACCCTACACCTTAGCAAACATGGTATCCTTCTCCAGTGCCTGGTCCCTCCTGACAAGATGTCTGAAGTATGAGAGAAAAAGTCTGGCCATCCTGCCTCCAAGGAGCACTCTGGCTGCACTTCTTCCAACACAAATCTGTTGGTTCTTTTGGCAGCCCATGGTACTTTCAATATTCTCCTTGAATACCATATCTCAAATGCATCAATTCTTCTACAGTCTTCCTTATTCACTGTCCAACGTTCACATGCATATGAGGTTATTGAAAATACCACGGCTTGGGTCAGGCACACCTTAGTCCTCAAGCTGACATCTTTGCTCTTCAATACTTTAAAAAGGTCTTATGTGGCAGATTTGCCAAATGTAATACATCATTTGATTTCTTGACTGCTGCTTCCATGAGTGTTGATTGTTGATTCAATGAAAATGAAGTTTTTGACAATGTCAATCTTTTCTTCATTGATAAGAATTCTGTTTATTGGTCCACTGGTGAGGATTTTTTTTTTTTTTTTGTCTTTATATCGTTGAGATGCAATCCATACCAAAGTCTGTGGTCTTTAATTGTCATCAAGTAAGTCTTTTAAGTCCTCTTCACTTTCATCAAGCAAGGTTGTATCATCTGCATATCGTTGGTTAATGAGTGTTAATGAGTCTTCCTCCAATCCAGATGCCATGCTCTTCTTCATACAATCCAGCTTCTCTAATTATTTTCTTAGCATACAGATTAGATAAGTATGGTGAAAGAATATAACTCTGCTGCACACCTTTCCTAATTTTAAACCATTCAGTGTTCATTTGTTTTATTCAAACAAATGCCTCTTGATCTATGTACAGGTTTTTCATGAGCACAATTAAGTATTCTGGAAAACTCATTCTCCACAATGTTGCTCATAGCTTGTCATTATCCACACAATTGGAAGCTTTTCCACAATCAATAAAGCACAGGTAAACATATTTCTGGTATTCTCTGTTTTCAGCCAAGATCCATCTGACATAAGCAATGATAACAGTCATTTCACGTCCTCTTCTGAATCTGGCTGAACCTCTGAAAATTTTCTGTCAATGCATGGTTGCAGCCATTTTAGTATTACGTTTAGCAAAATTTTACTTTCATGTGATATTAATTATATTGTCTGATGATTTCCACATTCCATGGGGTCATCTCTCTTTGGAATGGGCACAAATATGAATCTCTTCCAGTCAGTTAGCCAGGTAGTTGTCTTCTAAATTTCTTGGCATAGATGAGTGCCTTCAGTGCTGTATCAGTTTGTTGAAAGATTTCAGCGTGTATTCTACCAAATATCGATGTCTTGTTCTTTACTAATGCCTTCAATACACCTTAAACTCCTTCCTTCAGTATCATTGACTGTTTATCATATGTTACTTCTTGAAATGGTTGAACATTGACCATTTCTTTTTGGTAAAGTGACTCTATGTATTCCTTCCATCTTCTATTTATGCTTCCTGCATCATTCAATATTTTGCCCATAAATCCTTCAATGGGGCAAATCGAGGCTTGAATTTTTCTTCAGTTCCCTCAGCATGACAAAAGCTAAGTGTGTTTTACCCTTTTGATTTTTCTAACTCTAGGTCTTTGCACATTATATTTAACTGTCTTTTCAAGCTACCCTTTGAAATGTTCTATTCAGCTCTTTTACCTCCTCAATTCTTCCATTTGCTTTAGCATTGTTATGCTGGAGAGTAAGTTTAAAAGTCTCTTCTGACATTCATTTTGGTCTTTTCCTTCCTTCTTGTCTTTTTAATGACTTTTGTTCTAGTTGAACAACTGATTCTTGGTCTACATACAGGTTCCTCATGAACACAATTAAGTGTTCAGAATCCTCTTACTTCACAATGTTGTCCACAGCCTGTCATAATCCACGTAATCAAAAGCCTTTGCATAATCAATAAAGCACAGGTAACATCATCAGCTCTAGATTATATGCTACCTCTTGAAATGGTTAACAATTGACCATTTCTTAAAGACCTAAATGTGAATCCCAGAATTATGAAGGCCATCAATGAAAAAATAGGGACAAAAAAGCTTAATTTCATTACCTAATTCAGGGAATACACAGACTACAAAACATTTTGAAAACTACACAAACAAAAGTAAACAAAAT
>NW_006408544.1:8596845-8599151 GCF_000296735.1 Chrysochloris asiatica
AATAGCAAAAAGATGGAGGCAGCCAAAGTGCCCATCAACTGAAGAATGAATAAACAAACTGTGGTACATACACACAATGGAATACTATGCTACCTTGAAAAATAACAAGCAAGCCACTGTATAACATGGATGAACCTTGAGGACATTATGTTGAATGCAATTAGTCAGTCGCAAAAAGAGAAATACTGCGTAGGACCACTACTGTATAAGACTAAGAAAAAGAACCCATACTAAAGGGGGGTGGATTCTTTGCTGGTTGCTGGGATGTGGGGGTGGGGTGAGGGGAGGGACAGGAAGATGGAGTACAGAGCAGGGAATAGACACAGGATAGTTTGGGTGCTGGGGAAGGGGGCAATATACAAGAAGGGAGAGGGGAATGGAAGAACAAAGCAGATGGGAGAACAATTAGGCAGTTTTGCATGGGCTAAGTGGGACAGAGGTAAATAATGATGTATGCACAACCTTGGAATAACAGGGCTCTGGGATGGAGGGATTGAGACATGGTTGGAATGGGCAAAAGGAGGGAAATAATGTTCAGATGCTTGGCTATCTTTTGAATCTTGGTTTTTCTTGCATTATATTATAAAATAGGCACTGGAGGTGGAGAGAAAGGAATAGCCAGAAATATCACCATAGAAAGCTTATAAATCTGTCTTCTGCCTATAACTGATTGGAATACCAAAAATGGGGCTACAACATGCCCAGTGAAGGAGGCTTCCTGTGGAGCCACTGTATTACATAAGCCACTGTATTACATAAGACCATACATAGGTGGAATCCTGAACCCCATCCAGAATCTTCAGAGGTGGGAAATTTTCACTTGAAAGGACGAGCAGACCAGCCTGGAGTGGTTAGAAGAACAAAAGATACTTCTTGAAAGAAAGACCTACAGGAAAAATACAAAACAATATAGGCAGACCGACTGTTACTATAAGAACAAGCAAATGGCTTGTCCAGGAGACATCAAGGCAAGTGGTCAGGTCTCCATGGAACAAACCCCCTTCCAAAATTAAGACTCAATGGGAATACATGCTCCAATTGGTGACCATGTTCTTCACTGATAAGGGGAAGTGAGGGAAAAACAGCAATGAAGCTGTAAGCTAAGCCCTACAATGTTCAATAGACTCCTATGAACCCGGGTGGAGACCTGGTTGGCCAACAGAGTGGCAAGACCTGGGGATTCTTGGGCCTAGAGTCAGTGACATAGCCACAGAGGACTATAGTGGAGAGTGAAGTGTACAGCTGTACAGCTGATAAGAAGAGAGGACATATGCACAAGAACACCCATACGTGCAGATAATACTCACTTGACCTGGCTTGAATGACTGGATGATCAGAGCTCAACTAGAAGAAGAAAGAAGAGGGAAAAAAAAGTGTTATTTGATACAATTTGATGAACTTGACCTACACCTATAGATGCAGTAGCTCAAAAGAGGGAACAAATCTTTACAGCAAGGATCATTCCCACCCCCTCCATACACAGAGTCGACAGGGATGTGCAACTTGGACATTGGCTACCCAAATTGTGTTGGGTGGAGGGACTACAAAGGCAAGAAGTGACTAGCTTACAAGCTTTCAAGAGGGAACCTAGATCCAGAGGGTGTGGAGGAAGGTAGAATTTCCACTGAGTAATATCCAATCTGTCTAGGTGGATCTGATGAAATGAAATGCGGATAGATCTATTGTGATACAATAGTGAATAATTGCCATCAGGACTGATTGTAGGGTTGGAAATGTAAAGATAGATGTTTTATAGCAAGGAGGGGTGTTATTAACTTTTCAGTCTAGGAGCGAAGGTCCCTGGGACCATCAAGGGAGAAGAGCGGAGAGCAGGACACCACCCAGAGAAGCAATGATGCCTGAGATGGAGGCAGAGACGATGACGTGGAGAGATGGAGCAGTTGGGGACTTTAGACAGAGAGAGGGAGAGAGGCTATGTGCTGTCGACTGGGGGGGAAGGCTTGTAGTGTATACCCTTTGGTTGGTTGATGATGCATGGAGGATTGTAACCATGGCAATGAAACAATATCCAATAGGATGAATGTAAAATGAATGTTCTCCCATGTAAATTATCACATAATTCACAATAAAACATAAATTAAAAAAAAAAAGCTAGGTTTGCTTTCCTCCAGACATAGCTGTAAGAGGAAATAACATACTAATATCTCTACCTTGGCAATCCCATCATTTCATGAAAAGATGCACAGACCAATTTCATAACTAATTGCCATTTAGGAATAATATGGCCAGGCCCCAAAACAACTTTCCCAATAAACCTATCAAGACTCATTTTCATATCCTAAGTC
>NW_006408544.1:8599532-8601892 GCF_000296735.1 Chrysochloris asiatica
ATATCGATGTTTATGCGTTTCATTTCATTTTTGACAACTTCTAATTTTCCCAGATTCATACTTCATACATTCCATGTTCCAATTTTCAATGGATGTTTACAGCTGTTTCTCTTCATTTGGAGTTGTGCCCCATCAGCAAAAGAAGGTTCTGTGGGCTTTTCTCTCACGAGCTTAACTCCATTTGCATCAACTCTACTTTGAGGAGGCATCTCTTCCCCAGTCACATTTTGAGTGCCTTCCAACATGAGGGGCTCATTTTCCCGGCACTGATTCTGACAGTGTTTCTCTGCTAATCATAAGGTTTTCAGTGACTAAAGATTAAGAAGTAGTTTGTCACTCTTTCTTCCTAGTCTGTCTTTGTATAGAGCCTCATCTGAAACCTGTCCACCATGGGTGACCCTGCTGGTTATTTAAAATACCAGTGGCATAGCCCTCAGAATCATAGCAACTCACAAGCCACCACCGTACAACAAGATGTATTGCTTATTATTGGTGATTGGAATGCAAAGGTCGGGAGTAAAGAGGAAGGACCAATAGTTGGAAAATATGGCCTTGGTGATAGAAATAAGGCTGGTGAACGCATGATAGAACTCTGCAAAACCAATGATTGTTCATTTCAAATACTTTCTTTAGACAGTATTACAGACGACTATACATGTGGACCTCACCAGATGGAATACATAGAAATCAAATTGAATACATCTGTTGAAAGAGAAGATGGAAAAGCTCCATATCATCAGTGAAAACAAGGCCAGGAGCAAACTTTGGAACAGACCATCAATTACTCACAAGCAATTTCAAGCTGAAGCTGAAGATAATGAAAACAAGTCCACAAGAGCCAAAATATGACCTCGAATATATCCCCCCTCAATTTAGAGATCATCTGAAGAACAGATTTGATACATTAAACACTAAAGACCGAAGACCAGAAGAATTGTGGGATGACATCAAGAACACCACACATGAAAAAGGTATTTGCAATGAATAAGCCTTGTTGTTGTTGTTAATTGTCATTGATTTGGTGCCTATATATAGTTTCTGAGAGCAGTTGTTGGATTTGAACCGATGACCTTTTGGTTTGCAGTCCAGTGCTGATTCTATAGTGCCATACCAGGAGGCCTTAGTCTTGAAAAATTCAATCATAGGATTTCTAGAATTATTTCTATCACCAAGGTCATATTTTCGAACTATGAATCCACCTCTTTCCTTAAAATTTTCACATTACAATCACCAATAATTATCACTGAACCTTTATTGAATGTGTAATCAATTTCAGAATTAAGAGGTTGTATAATTCTTCAGTTTCTTCATTACTGGTTTTGGTAGGTAGTGGGTACATTTGAATAATAGTCAAGGTAAAACCCTTCTTAGTCTCTTATGCTGGGGGGCAGTGATGAGGTCCCGGATCTGTCCAATCTCAGTCTGATAGGACCTGTGCAAGAAGAGCTTGATCAGATTCAGATAATAGGTCTGCTCCCTGCACTACAGCTTCAGCAGGTGGTAGATACACACTTCCAGCAGTATGGAGTCATTGGTGGCACCCAAACCTATGCCTGACTTTTGATACCAGCAGGGCTGCAGCCTTTGGGTTAGGGACGCATCCATAATGTCATTTAGTACTAGGGAAAATGTTTGGAGTAGCTCCACACACCAACCTACGGTCAGGGCCCGCTGAAGATTATCAGCACCCTGCTTCCTTGGCTCCACCATCTCCTGGAACACAGCCAGTACCATCAAACCTCAGTTGCACTTGCCACATAGGACATTGTACCCTAGGACCTTCCTGAGTCGGGCAATAGCATCTCCTGTCTCCGGATGCCCCGTTTCATCCTCAGTCAGCACCTTGAGAATGTGGGAGAAGTGCTGGATGAAATCCTGCTTTTCTTGGGCATAAGTGTCTGATTTCTGGTTTCCATTCATTCTGAGGGTAAAGCAAAGTGCTCTGGTCCTTCAGGCTGAATCTTGCTTGGTTCAGGTATTTGGTGGAATACTCCTAAAAACCAAACCCATACTGCGTTGGATATTCTTCTCCAAAACTGTAACTCACATGCATCAGTTCTTACACAGTCTTCTTTATTCATTGTCCAACTCTGTTCGAACAACTGCTTCTTGGTCTAGGTGCAGATTTCTCAGAAGTACAATTAAGTGTTCTGGAATACTCATACTTCTTAATGTTGTCCATAGCTTGTCATGATCCACACAATTGAAAGCCTTCACATAGTCAATAAAGCATAGGTAAACATCCTTCTGATATTTTCTGCTTTCAGCCAAGATCCATCGGACATCTACAATGATATCTCTCATTCCACGGCCTCTTCTGAATCCAGCTTGAACCTCTGGAAGTTCTCTGTCAATGTATG
>NW_006408544.1:8602847-8622792 GCF_000296735.1 Chrysochloris asiatica
GAGCTTTTCCATCTTCTCTTTCCACAGATGTAGCCAATTTGATTTCTATGTGTTCCATCCTCCTCCTTGTAGGCATATGGATATTATCACAGAAAGCATTGTACATCAAGACAAATCTTGATATATTCTTTTTGATGATGAACGTGACACCATTACTCTTCAATTAGCCACTCCCAGCATAGTAAACCATGTGATTATTAGATTCAAAATTACCAATACCAGTCCATTTCAGCTCACTAATGCCTAGTATATTGATGTTTATGCTTTCCATTTTATTTTTGACATTTTAAATTTTTCCTAGATTCATACTTCATAAATTCCATATTCTGATTATCAATGGATGTTTACAGCTGTTTCTTCTCATTTTCAGTTGTGCTCCATAAATAAATGAAGGTCCCAAAGGCTTTATTCCATTCATATCTTCACAGTCAAATCTTCTTTGAGGAGGCAGCACTTTCCCTGTCATATTTTCAGTTTCTCTAAACCTAACTCATTTTCTGTCACTATAGCTGAAATATTCTATTGTTCTTCATCATGTTTCAATATTGGATGATCTGGTGCGGACAGTGTTCCACTAGTATTCATAAAGTTTTCAGTGACTAAATATTCAGAAGTAGTCTCTTTTTCTTCCTAGTCTATCTTCATCTGGAATCTCAGCTGAAACCTGTGTATCTGGTGGTTTTTAAAATACCCATGATATAGCTTCCAGAATCATAGCAACATGCAAGCCACCACAGTATGACAAACTGACATACAAGAGTGGTGTAACATAAGGGAGGAGCAATATACAATTACTTCACTAGGCCAGGCTTATATCCAAATTTGCAAAGTCGATCCTGTCTATTCCTGTACTGGCTATCACTAGAAAGGGGGGTTGAATGAACACAAGGGCATATGGGGACAAAAGACAGGAAGGGAAGGGAAGGAGGTAGGCCATGTGTGTGGGCCTATCCTCTGGATGCAGTGTGGTCATTTGAACTTTCTCCAGCCATATGAAGGACAGAGGCTAGTAAGTGGCAGACCACACTGCATGTTGGCAGAGAAAACCATTGACTTTCAGTGTGTGCTGTATTTTTGTTTTGTTTCTATGTTTCTGGTTTTGTTTTCCTTCTTCTTTTATCACACAACAGAAGACAGCAACTGTGGTCATACAGCCATGTCACAGATATTCCCTGTAGAGTCCCAACAATTGTGCAAGGGCCAATACCAGCTGCTACACACCAGAACAGTGTATGCAACCAACATCTGCTTAATTTCACTCTGAACAGAACTCTACTAATAGTGTACATAGAAGCTCATCTCCTGATCTCACCCAACATGAGGCAATTGGTGAATGAATACACCAACATACATAAATGAAATTAATACTATAACAATGACACAATGCCTAAAAAGCAACAGAAAATTTCTGCTAACATGTATCAACAAAATAGTGTAGCTCAAACAAAAGTCTAAGAGGAAGAGCAAAAGAGTCTAAAAAGGACATTATCTCACAATTTAAAGGTCAATTGAACAAGAGGACATAATGATAATAAAAATCTATTCTTCCAATGAAAGAGGCTCAAAACATATAAAGTAATACCCTAATAGAACTAAAGAAATAATTAGACATCCTGGATCCTGAGGCTGGGAATTATCACCTCCTACTATAGAGCTCTGGTAGCTTAGTGGTTACAAATCGGGCTGCGAACCTCAAGGTCAACAGTTCGAAACTACCAGCTGTTCCATGGGAGAAAGATGAGGCTTTCTGCTCCCATAAAGATTTACAGCCTCAGAAACTCTGTACAGGGTCCCTATGAGTTGGAATTGACTCCACAGCATAGAACCACCAATCACCACAATAAGATTGGGAAATTTTAATACATCACTTTTAAAAAGAACAGAACAACCATAAGACACTCAGACACAGAGGAAATAAATAACACAATCAGTCAACTTGACCTCCTAGATTTGTACCATAAAATAGCACAAAGCACATTCTTTTCCAGTGAACATTAAACATTCTTCAGAATAGACCATGTAATAGGCCACAAAGCAAGTTAGGAGGGACCAGTCGTTGGAGAAGGATATCATGTTTGATAAGGTGGAGGGTCAGAGAAAAAGAGGAAGGCTCCCAGTGAGATGGATTGGCCAGGTGGCAGCATTGATGGACTCAAGCGAGGCAACAATAGTGAGGCTGGCCCAGGAATGGGCAGTGTTTTGTTCTGCTGTGCTATTAGTCGGTACCAACTCAATGGTTACTATGAGTCGGTATCAACTCAATGGCACCTAACAACAACAACAACATGACACTGCAATCCCTCTTCTTGGTATATATCCACAAGAAATTCAAGCCACAACACAAGTAGATATCTGCACACCAATGTTCATTGCAGCACTATTCACAACAGCAAAAATAATGGAGACAGCCTAAGTGCCGAACAGTGGAAGAATGGATAAACAAACATTGGCATATACACACAATGGAATACAATGCAACCCTGAAGAATAATAATGAATCTTAAAAACACATCATAACATGAATGAACCTGGAGGACATTATGCTAAGTGAAGCTAGTCAATCACAAAAGAACAAATATTGCTTGAGACTATTATTGTAAAATCTTAAGAAAAAATTTCCATACTAAAAGAAACATTCTTTGATGGTCAATAGTACAAAGAGAACAATAAGACACATGTTAGCTTGCATGATGAGGAGAGCAATACACAAGAAGGGAGAAAGGGCAATAAACAAGATGATGGAGGTGGTAGATGAACAATGAAAATAGGGGAAGAGTTAGGGCAGTATGCATAGCTAAATGGGATAGAGATAAGCAGTAATTTATATGCAATCTTGAATAAACAGCTGTGATACAGGGATTGAGGCATAGTCTGAATGGGTAAAGGAGGAGGAAATGTTTAGGCTCTTGACTGTCTTGCAGATATTGGTTCCCCCTGCCTACTATTGTAAAATAAACATTTAAGTGTGATAGAAATGAATATTGGGAATTCTGATTATAGAAAGCTTGTAAAGCCATCTTCAGACTATAAATGATTAGATTAGCTAATAGGGAAATTCAAATTTACTCAGGGAAATAGACTTCTTGTTAAGCCTTTATGAGTATGGGGAGTGGAATTCTGAGCCTCACCCATAACCTTCTGAGGTGGGACATCCTCACTTGAAAAGAAATGCAGACCAACCCAGAAAGCTGAGAGAACAGAAGATTCTTATTGAAAGAAAGACCAGCAGGGGAAAAAAAGCAGACTGTGTGACTGTTAGAATATCAAGCAAGCTGTTTGCTTTGGAGACATCAAGGCAAGAAAAGTCAGAGAATCAGGGAAAACCCCTTTCTAAGACTGCTGTGGGTTAATGTGCTGGACTGCAAAGTCAGTTTTAACCACAAAGTTGGCAGTTCAAGCTCACTAGCTGCTTCTTAGAAACACTATACAGGGTTGCTATGGGTTGGAATCAACTTGATGGTACTTAACAACAACAAGACTGAAATGTAAAGGGAACCCATGAGCAATCTGGTATGCTCGCTGGTGACCACTCTGGTCTACTTAAGAGTGAAAGTGGGGGATATGTGGCAATGAAGACATAGGTTCATTTTGACCATATTCCATTGACATCTGTTGATCTGGAGATGAGAGAGAGAAGAGGAAGGGCTAGCTGTTCTGAAGTTTAGGAAGACATGTGAACTCCCAGGCCAATGGGCACTGACCTAACCATTGGCCTGGGAGTTCATATGTGGCTAGTGCTGAGAGTGAAGTGACCAACTGGTCTGAAGTGCGGCGAGGCATGCATGAACTCCCAAATTTGTAACTAGTACCCATTTGACCTAGTTTGGATGGCTAGCTGACCAGAACTTGATCAGATAAAAACAAAGATGCTTGATACTATGAGCAAGTATAAATTGAAACACTTTGATGAACTGGCCCTTTGCTTATGGACGCAGTTGCACAAAATTCCAATCAAAATGGAAGGATTCTTCATATCAAGGATCAAGCTTGTTTGCTCAGTGCACTGGGTTGATAGGTACAGGCAATTTAGATATTGGCTATCAAAAATGGGGGGTATAAAGACACAAATTAACTGGCTTCAAGCTTTCATTAGTGTTCTTAGTTTCAGAACAAGGTGGAGTCCCACTGAATAGTTTTCCAGATGGATCTGGTGAAAGGAGATGGGAAAAATGTTGATAAGATCCTATGATTCAATTGTGTATAATTGTTAGGATTAATTGTGATTGTCATAACTGTAAGATTCTGTATGTAACATACAGTTACACACATAACTGTATGTAAGATTCTATGATATAATTGTTAGGGTTAATTGTGATTGTCATAACTGTAATTGTAGAAGATGCGTAACTAAAATTGGGGAAGTAGTTAATCTTTCATTTCAGAAAAGGAGACTCCAAGGACCATCAAGAGGGAAAGAACATGAGTGGAATGTGAGATCCTGCCTAGAAAGGCAGCTAGAGCAGAGACGGTGGCAAAGGCAGTGGATTGAAGAGATAGAGCAGCTGCAGTTTCTTGGCCCATGGACTGAGAAAGTCTGTGTGCCTGTGGGCAGAAGGCTGGCCTTCAAAATGTGCCCTTTGGACATTTATGTGAATATATATTTTTGTTTCATATGTGTACGTCCAAAAAACAAAAAACATTCAGTATCCCTTTGTTCTGTTCAAGCAACAGTCTCTTGGTCTATGTGTAAGATCTTCATGAGCACAATTAAGTGTTATGGAATACTCATTCTTTGCTATGTTATCCATAGTTTGTTATGAGCCACACAGTCGAAAGCTTTTGCGTAGTCAATAAAATACAAGTAAACATCTTTCTGGCACTTTCTGCTTTCAGCCAAGATCAATCTGATGTCAGTAATGATAACCCTAATCCTGCCTTCTCTTCTGAATATGCTGAATTTCTGGCAGTTGTTTTTTAATTATCTTCAACAAAATTTTACTTGCATGTGATATTAATGATATTGTTCAATGGTTTCTACTTTGGATCAAGTTTCTTTGGTATTGGCACAAATATTGATCTCTCCCAATCAGTTGACCAGGTAACTGCCTTCCAAATTTCTTGGTATAAATGAGTCAGCACCTCCAGGGTTGCATCAGTTTGTTGAAACATTTCAATTTGTATTCTGCCAATGTCTAGAGCCTTGGTTTGTTTTTGTTTTTTTTACCAATGCCTTCAGTATAGCTTGGACTTTTCCCTTCAATACCATAGATTCTTGATCATATGCTACCCCTGAAATTATTGAATATCAACCAATTATTTTTGGTACAGTGTTTTTTCCATCTTCTTTTGATTCTATATTTTGCCCATAGGATCCTTCACTATTGCAAGTCAAGGCTTGAATTTTTTTTTTTTTTCTTCAGTTCTTTCAGCTCGAGAAATTCTGAGCATGTTCATTTTTTTTGATTTTCTAGTTACTGGTCTTTGCATATTTCATTATAATACTTAACTTTGTCATCTATAGTTGCCCTTTGAAATTTTCTGTTAAATTATTTTACTTCCTAATTTCTCCCAGGTGCTTTAGCTTCTCTATGATGAAGAACAAGTTTCAGAGTCTCTTCTGACTTCCATTTTCATCTGTTCTATCTTTCTTGTCTTTTTAATGATGTTTTGCTTTCTTCTGGTTGATGTTCTTGAGGTCATCCACAGTTCCCCTGGTCTTCAGTAAATAGCGTCTAATGGATCAAATCTGTTCTTGAGATAGTCTCTAAATTCTGGTGGGATATATTTAAGGTCATATCTTTACTCTTATGGACTTGTTTTAATTTTCTTTAGCTTCAACCTGAGCCTGCATATGAGCAATTGATGGTGTGTTCCACAGCAACAGTGCTGGCCTTGTTTTGGTTGATGAAATTGAACTTCTTTGGTGTCTCTTTCCACAGATGTAGTCTATTTGATTCTTTTTTATTCCACCTGGTGAGGTCCACGTGTATAATTGCCTTTTGTGGTATTGGAAAAAGCCACTGGTCTTACAAAATGCTATCATGTGGTCTCCAGCATCATTCTACCACCAAGGCCACATTTTCCCATCTTCTGATTATTCCTCTCTGTTTCATATTTTCTCATTCCCATCACCAGTAATTATTAATGCATCTTTATTACATGTTTGATCAATTTCAGATGGAAGAAATTGGTAGAATTCTTTAATTTCATCATCGCTGGCTTTAGTGATGGTGGATAAATTTGAATAAACTCATATTAATTGTTCCATTTCATTTTGATGACTTCCAATATTCCCAGATTTATACTTCATACATTTCATATTCAGATTATTAATGCATATTTGCATATGTTTCTTCTCATTTTGAGTTATATCCCATCAGCAAAGCCTTGCTCCCTTCATGTCATTATGGTCAAATATACGTTGAGGGGGCAGTTCTTCCCTAGTTGCATTTTGAGTGCCTTCCAATCTGAAAAGTTCATATTCTAGTACTATATCTGAAAATGTTCCACTGCTATTCATAAGATCTTCAGTGGTTAACCATTCAAAAGTGGTCTAGCTCTCCTTCCTCTTGGTCTGTTTTAGTCTGGAAACTCCACTGAAATCTGTCCACCATGAATGACCCTGCTGCTATTTAAAATACCAATAACATAGCTTCCAGCATTACAACACGCAAGCCACTACAGTAAGACAAACTTGACAGATGAGTGGTGGTAGGTTGGAGTTGGTTGGTTGGTTGGTGGTGTGCCGTGGAGTCGGTTCCGACTCATAGCAACCTGATACATTCCAAGGCTGTAAATCTTTATGGGAGCAGAATGCCTCATCTTTCTCCCACAGAACAGCTGGTAGTTTCAAACTGCTGACCTTGCGGTTCGCAGTCCAATTTGTAACCACTACGCTACCAGAGCTCTAGAGTAGGAGGTGATAATTCCCAGCCTCAGGATCCAGGATGTCTGGATGATTATGACTCTGATTATGTCTCATCTCTAGCTCCCTCCTTCCTTGTTAATGCTTCTTCTCTCAGAAGGCTGTAGCCTGACAGGTCTGTCACAGGCTGTTTACTCACTGGTGCAATGTCCTTCCAGTATGAACAACCCTGCCTATTTGAAATCAAGGTACAGAGGGCTCAGCTAGGTGTGTCTTCTATTTCCCATTCTGTGTTTGACAACTGTACAGACTTCTGCACAAATTTCAATAAGGTTTTAATAAATAGCATCATCTGTGTGGTGTAGCTAATTAGCATGGCTCTTCTAGCTATTTCTCTGTAATTCACACCAAATGTCTGGGTAGGACTTTGCTTATATGAGGTGCTTTGGACCCACCAAAGGGATTAGATAGCTTGCTAATATGCAAGTATGGTACATTGCACCATTGTAGAGGTGGAAACATACAAATAAGGTATAGGGAACCATAACATGGAGATTGGTCAGCTTTGCCATCCTGTTAGGTTTAATATCAGGCATTCCAGAGGCAGAAAGAGGAATCACAATCAACAAGAAAAAAGAACCAAGAGTGAAGTATGTCTTTTGGACCCAAGATCCCTTTGCCAAGAAGCTTTCCAATGCTGAAGACAGATATTTGTGACACTAGAGATAATGCAGTTTGGTCCAAACTCACTGAATAAGAAACCTGAGCACCTTGAGACAGAAGGCTTCCTGGCAGAGTGGGGTGACTCGGGGCACTTGGTGAAGCTAACTTTGCCAGTCCATGAAGAAGAGCTGAGTGCCTTCAGGCCAAAGTTTACTGGCATAATGGGCACTTACTGGCAGAGCTAAAAGAGCTTTGTAAACTCTTCCCCTAGTGGGGCAGAGGACTAGGTCTGTGGGGCTGAGAGCCAGAGAGAGTTGTGCCTGTGGGCACTGCTGAGAAGAGGCTGTCCTGATTGAAGAACTGTCAGGTCATTTTTTTGGAAACTATTTTTATTAATTAAGTAAAGATTTAAAAAGCAGATAAATGTGTCATTTCTGGTCTTGAATTATAACCTGTTATTTCCCTAATTAGCCCCACAATTGTGATTATTGTCTGTGAATTCTATGTGTCCATTACAACAAATAATTAAACCCCGCAGAGAAGTAGAGAGTACATGAGAGGAACAGTTTGTGTCAGAATTGGTAAACAGGTTGAGAGGTGGAGGCATGTCTGAATTCCATCCCTAAGTCTTGAGCTGCTGACCCTAATCGTATTTCCTCTTGGTGAAGTTAGAGAAAGCCATATCCCTCTGTCGAGTCATTTTTTTTAGGCTATTTTTATGAATTTAGTGAAGGTTTACAAAGCAGATCATCAGTTTTGCATCCAACAAATCACACACTTTGTTTCATCTCAATGATTGCAATCCTCTCCATTTTACAACAGCTATCCCACTTCCTCCTTGTGGTCCCTATTTACATTCTTCCCTCTTTCCCAACCTCTCTGACCCTTGTCCCCAGGTAAATGTTGCCCTTTTGATTTTCAATAGTTAACCATTTCATGTTGAGTATACCTCACTAGTGTTGTTGACTTCCCTATGTACCTATCTAAAGCTTCTCAGAAGAGGCTCTGAAACTTGTTCTCTAACAACTGTAAGAAACTATGTGTTTGACATTAATCAAGATTTACTAACAATTTATTAACAAATCTCTTTTCCTTTCATTTGGTATACAAACAGAGACACCCTTGATGGTGACAACTAAGTTTTATCTGTCTTTATGCTACCATAGCATCGAACAGAGCCTCTGTCAATAGAGAATAGCCAGTAAGGGAGAACACATGTGAATCCTGCCCCCCACCCCCACTACTTCTTTCTATTCCCTAGCACCTGGCACACCTTGCTTTTCATAAGGGACGAGAAAGTTTCAACAAATGAACCCAGAGGTCATAAGTATCTCTTTTCCATGGATGACATATAAACCTAAAATATATCCATTGTCCATATCTCTTTGGATGCCAGAGGCAGGATGTGTAGAGGTGTGCTTCCACTTCAACATCCATGGAAGAAGTTTCCAGGACACACATCTAGAGACAGTTTGACCCAAGAACTTCTAGCTCTGGCCTATTTGACCCAAACTCCATAATTAGTGCTGAAGCTCATCCTGAGATCAGATTTCAGTGGAAAAATATCTAAGAGCATTGGTACCAACAGGGGAGAGGAGACACCATGTGGGAATAGAGGATGGATGCCATGCAGGCACCTCCAATGCATTCCATTTGCCTCAGTCTAAGCACTGTCTGCTCTTCCTGTGATCCCAGACATTTATGTGCACATTTGTGTGGGAATGTGTAGTGCACATCTGGACATGTGAGGATGTGGGCCATAGTCAATGTCTCTATGTGTGGATATCCTGGAGGCATGCTTGTGGTATGAACTCAGCTTGGGCTCTGCCCATTTCTTGGAGCCAGCAGGGTCACTTCTTGATCACTTTCCCAAACACCTGGAATTCTGTGGCTAATACATTCATCTTTAGTTCTCTACCCAGAATTCTGGCCACTATTGTACTGTGCTTCCTAAACCTAGGCCAGTCTGAGTTTTTCTAAACCATCAGATGCCAGGGGATCATCTGAATCTCCTGTCCAGGAAATTTCAGGCTCATTTGCTTGTGCCAACCCTCAGGTCAAGTACTGAGTGACTAGCCAACATCTTCTTCAACACCTTCTCAGAGCAGGGCTGAACTGCTACTAAAAACTATAGTGGGCAGGGCAGGAAGGGTCAAGGAAGGATGTTCTGGCTTCAGACACAGGCTGGGTAAAAGCTGTTTTCAGGAAGTAGCAGATGGCCTCACATAGCAGGCAGACAGCAGTAAGAAGAGCTGTCTATGGCAACTAGTGTCTTGGGATAGAGATGGGGGCCCAGGATCAGCCAGACACAGAACCTCAGAGTTGAAAGGCACTGATGGAAGCAAGGGCACCCACAAACCAGGTTTGCAAAGAAAGAACAGATTACAGTCTTAAGAGGACCAACACCCAGGTAATCACCAAGTGTGGCAGTGTTTGTGAAGTTCCTCTTCTATCAGGGTGGGTCAGGTGGGTCACACAAGACGACATGCTGAGCTACAGGTGACTGCAGTTGTCCTATGGAGAGGAGGCAGGGGCTGCTAGCTGAGTTCTGACATCTTCAACCAGTTCTAGTCCATTTTTCCACCTGGACAAATCCCCGCTGAGTTACTATTCAGCCTTTGAGCCTCCTAAGAAGGCTTGAGACCTTTCTGTACTAGGAAATGCTGATATGTGCCTAGTGACAGAGAAAAGCAAGAGGCTATTTTCTCAAATACTTCTGGGCCATGGCGGGCTGGACTTCTAAAGCCCTCACACTAGACCAGGACTGCAGACTCCTGCTTAGGGCAAGAAGGACTCTAGGTCATTTCTGCTCTAAAAGTCTAGTGTGAAAAATGCAGAACCCCTGAGTAAAGTGGAGACAGAGTCTCTTTATCTGATAAGAGTAATGACTCTTTCAGTTTACCTGAGAGAGGAGCTCTGTCTCTAAATCCAGGTAACATGGCAGCCTTCAGGAACTAAGTGGGGTGTGAACACTGAGTACCACACATGATAGGGACTATGTTAAGGGTCTGGGGAGCATCAGGGTGGACTGAGTCTATTTGAGGTAGCATACAGGATCCTAGGAGTCCTGGTGTGGGGCTGTGGATTAATGCGCCAGACTGGAAAGCCATTTGAACTGCAAGGTCGGTAGTTCAAGCTCACCAGCTGCTTCTTGGAAACCCTATACACGGGCACTACAGGTCAGAACAGACTCAATGGCACTTAACAACAACAATAACACAGGATCCCTGGCACCACAGAGAAAGTGTCAACTCTTTTCTCCTTCCTCAGAAGGAACTTTTCTGTCTTTTCCCCTCCCCTCTCTTCCCTGTCTTTCTTTTTCATATCAAGAAGAACAGACATATGTTGAAACAACACGTGGTTTATTACATAAGAAGGATTGGGGAAGGGGAAAGAATCAGAGGGTTGTATGAATGACAAATTGTTTAGCTTCAGGTGTGATAGCCAGATGATAGTCAAAGGGACTGTGGCATGCTGAAAAATGGCCTCCAGATGTCTATAATCAGTTCTATGGAAACTGTGACTATGTTACCTTACACGGCAAAAAGGACTTAGTTATCTAAGGTAACATATAAAAGAAATTAAATCCACAGATTATTATGGATATCTGAGTTAGCCCAAGCTATGACAAAGTTCTTTATAAGAGAGAAGGCAATTTGAAGGTAGAAGCAGAGAGAGATTTGAGATACTTCACATTTTGAAGATGGAGAAGGAAGTCATGAGGAAGGAAGTGAAGGAGAGCAGTTCTAAACCCATTGTAGCCACATGGATTCTGACTCATAATGATCCTATAGATGACAGCAGCTTTATAAGCTGGAAAAGGCAAAGAAATTAATTCTCCTCTAGAGCTTCTGGAAGACAATTGGCCTGGAACCACTGTGGTTTTCATTTGGTGGAAACCATTTAGACTTCTAAACTCTGGAACTGTAACTAAATAAATTTGTTTTTAGCCAGTAATTTTATGTAGTTTGTTATAACAGTAATAGGAAATCCATACAGGGCTGGGCAAGTGGACAGAGGGAAAACACTGGTAGATAGGTAACAGAACAGAGGTCAGGCAGGTGATTAGGAGTGAGGTAGACAGTCAAAGAGTCAGGCGGACAAAGGTAGATGGACAAATAGTGAAGGAAGCTGAAGAAATGTTGGCAGACAGAAGGTCAGACAATCTAGTGGACAGCAGGCAGGAGGTCAGGCAGGTGGAAGATAAGGAGCAGGAACATGATCAGACTCACAGGGAACAGGGACAGGGGGACAGAAAGACAGGAGGGAAAGCAGGAAGCTGTCTGTGGGAAATAGATGGAACAAACCTGCTTTGTCCCCACCAGAATTAAAGGAGCTTTGTCACATGCAAGTGAATCCCATTTAAGGACCTCAACACAAGTCCTAGAACAGGATGTGAGGAACGCTGGTGGGGTCCGGTGACAGCTCAAAATGGAGCAGGGCCAGGGCCATAGCCACCTTTGGTTCATTCATAGCAAACAGTTCCTGGGTCAGGAAGGGACATCCACGAGTAAAGGCTCTTAGACCTTGTTCTTACCTTGGCAACCATTACCCACTGAGCCTTCCTTGATGGATCCCAGCACATTATGCCCTGTTAACAGGTCATATATGTCTCTATCTCCAAGTCTTTGTCATGCAATCCCCTGATTCTTTATAAATACTACCAATCTTTGGAATCCTGGTATGGAGTTCTAGGATAAGCACTGGACTGCTAACTATAAGGTTGGTGGTTCAAACCCACTAGCTACCCCTCAGAAACCCTATACGTGTTAGCTCTAAGCTTGAACTAACTTCATACTACTTGACAATAACTTTTTCAGGTCTAGCTCCTAACTCCTATTTGTGCTCTCATCAGCTTTTCCCATTCCTGAATTCTCCCAGCACATTCCACTTTCAGTAATATAACTTGACATTTTTCCAGTACTGTATTGATTCTTACCATCAGCAAGTTAGAGGTTGGAGGCTTTGAGCAGGCTACCAACTCTGTTAACAAGGAGATGAGTGGTGGAAGAGAAAGCCTCATATTTTGATGTGGGCTTAGAAGATATATAGGTGTTCTCTAAGAGGGAGTATGAGAGAGGGTGGAGAGTGTTTAATAGCTTTTTCTAACTAGATTCTGTGAGACAATTAAGCCCTACAGGAAATTATTTGAGTGACCAGTATAATAATTCTATGTGTAGTTACACAGTAGATGATTCTAGATGCAGAGGAGAGAAGTTAGTTAATCAATTACATCTAATGAATATCTTAGAGCATTAAGTCTTAATTCTCTCATGGAATATGGTTGAAAAGGATTGGGCTAGATATTCTTATGAAAACATCAAAGGTTTTGACAGAATCTTCTCTTTCCCTCTAGGACACCTCAGCCATGATGAAAAGGCAACACCTCTGGTAGATTCTGCCTGGCACAAGTAGAGATTCAGTTACGTTTGTTGACTGAGTGAACAAATGTTTGGAGAAAAAAGAGCATGTCTGGTCATAGAATGAAAGGGCTGTAGTAAGAGGCAACTTAAATCCTTTGAATGAATTTTAAGAGGGTTTCACTGTTTGTTCATTCACTACAAAAACAATGTCTCTTTCCACAATGGGAAGGCCACTGTTCTGGGTAGTGCAGGGGGAGGTGGGCCATAGCATCTAGGGGACACACTGGTTCCTGGTTCATCAGAGGGAGGATAAGATGGGTGGTGTGGCAAAGTTAGAGGGGCAAAAGGGAAGCTTCCTGGAGACAATGGAGAGTGTATGGAACTAGAAGTTTCCTCTATGTCGTACCTTCCAATAATGGTCTAGATCTTTCCCCCTTTTACCTCTTTATCCAACCAGCTTCTGTTGTCTTTTACTTACTTTAGAAATGCTCCTTCCTTGACATCCTTCCTTCTCCTTTCCTGGACTTTTCTGATCTTTCTTCTCCATCTACTTCCCTACTACGGTCATGACCTGGCTCAGATCCTTTTATCTCTCCATAGCAGGAAAGTCAGAAGACAAATGCCTGTGCTAGCATTTAGACCCTGTTTGGGCTGTTGAATCACCCAAACTTTACCTGTCCAGCTCCACTTACTAGCTGAAATTCCTGTCATTGGCATCACTAAGCATGCCCTTCCTTCACCTCTGCCTGCCTACATCTTCAAGACTCAGTTGTAGTAGACAGCCCACCTTCACCTCTCTTCCCACTCTCTCTCCCTCCTCATTTCCTAAGATACCATTAGTGTTTAATTCAAAGACACATTATACTCCAATGCCTACAACAGTGCCAGGAACATGGGAAGAATAAAAAAACTACTCAATGAATGTAAGAGTAAATGAATAAATTAATGATATCTTTATGCACAGCTACTTATTTCTATGTATTTCTGTTCTTGACTGAAAACTCTTGGAGGTCCAGACAATTACCTTTCATGTCTGGGTTACCATCTCCCACCACAAGACTTGGCACACACTTAATAAATACTTTTATAGTTGAATTATATAAATTGAATGAGTAAAATATTTTTTAAAATGGAATGGAATCAAATCAAATATTAATTCTGACAAAGAAATTCAGATTAAGGCCAGATGTCTGAAATATAGTAAACCCATTGAAGAATGAACACTGCATTAAAACCTTTCTATGGTAAACACAGTGTTTATGACAATTTGCAAGTCACAGGACAAATTCATTAGACTTTAATATTTTCACAGTAGCCATTTTGAGTGTACATTATCTCAATTGAATAGCCATTTCAAGTGCATTTTATAAGTTAAACACAAGGAACCTTTCAATATTATGGGTTTTCTCTTTAAAATAGGTTTTTTTTTTCTTCTTTTTTTTTTTGAACTATGTAGACTCTGTTAATTCATGGTGTATAGACCTCACTTCATATGAAAAATTGTTGCAATTGGAAAATTTGCCATAGAAAAATGATCATAAACACTCAGTTAAAATTTTTGTTGGGCTATCCTACAATGTAGACAGGACTCAAATTGGTGTAACATTACCTTCAGCAGGCTACTATAATCATTCAAATATAGAAATTCAACAGTTTAGACATGTATATGGAATTTGAAACCCATGCAACCAATTTGTTTCAGTGGGAAGACAGATGGTTAAATTAAGTAAGAAAGGCAGTGGACTTGACTGAGAATGATTAGAAAGAGAGAAATCCAAAACTCTAAAAAAAGTTGATGCAACTGAGGAAAGCACATCATCAAAAATGTAAAAATATGTAGATATTGTTTCTTGGAAGATTCATAGTCATGGAATGAGGAAAACACCAAAATACACTGAATTTTGCAAAATCCACTTATGCTGAATGTTGCCTGCCATTGGGAAAAAAACAGTGGAAACCAAGTCTCCATGATTTGCCCAAACATTCTGCCTTTCTTTTGTACAGAGACAATCACACAAAGCCCCTTCTCACAAACACCAACACTCCCAGGCATAGCAGAGGCTGCCATATATGCATATAGAAGATCACTACCATTGGAGAATACATCCAGAAAACCTCTCCCCATTACAACACACAGGAAATTTCCTTACCTCAGTCCTCCTGAGAAGGGCAGGAAGGCTATGTTAAACAGAGCCTGGAGCAAACCAGGAAGGATCAAACTCCTGTAAAGAGAGAACATCAGAGGCAGAACAGCAAGTGGTAGAACTCTTTCTTCCAATACAAGAGAGGGCAGGGCTACCAGAGATTGGAGGTTAAAGAGGTGTTGTTCTTGAAAAATCATCCCATTTCCTGTTTCCTAGGGCCTCATACCTCCGGGTTTGACCACACTTTCAGATTATGGTGAAGGGCATAAAAGTTCAGTGAAACTGTGATTCCTGTGGGGCAGGATAGAGATAGAGGGAAAAAATGATATACCTATGAGGTGTTGCCTTGGTATTTCAGCCAATAGAATGGATGTGAATACACAAAAGGACTATGTGTCATAAACCAGGAGAAGCAGGAATTAATTAGAGTCTGCCTTTTTGTAGTAACTCATCTGACAGAGGGAAGTATATGTTAACTCATTCTATCCTCACAACCAAGAAACGCTGGTAGCATAGTGGGTTACAAGTTGGGTTACAAACCACAAGGTCAGCAGTTCAAATCTACCAGCTCCTGTAAGGATTTACATCCCTGGAAACCCTATACATGGTCACTATAAGTCAGAACCAACTCCATGGCATAGAACCACCACCATCCTCACAACCAGCCTTCATAGGAGACACACTCATTTCCTAGTTTTTAAATTGAGGCATCTGAGGTTCAGAGAGGCTAGATGACTGACTGGTCTAGGATCACATAGCTAGGAGGTAGCAGAGCTAGGATTCAGATCAATGGAAGATGAGCCAATAAATAGCCTCTGACCATGGCCATGGTCTCATATTCAGTCATCAGCTGCTCTCTGCCATCTTAGTGAGCCTTCCTCTGAGCCTTATCACACCTGACCCATGACAGAATTGCCTGAGCTCCCTCTTTTGTCATGAAACCTCAATAAGAAAAAAGACATATCTACCTCTTCCTTTTTCTGATTCTTTCTTGAACCCATCCACATTTCAGGGAATTACGATTATAGAGTTGAAGAAGTCACATTCTACAGCTAAAATCTTGTGGCGATGACTCAATGGCTTGAATTATCGCCATATTAACCAGCATATATATATATACTCTTACATCCTGGATAATGCAAAGTTAAACTGCATTTAAGTTGCTAACCAAAGAGAACTCTATGGAGTGTAGTTCTGACACACATGGGTAGCCATGATTCAGGATCAATTTGCTGGCAACTGGTAGTGGTGGTGGGCATATTTTCTGGAAATTATGTGAGTGAGCTTAGTGAAGTTCATACCTTTGGATAAGGTGCATCCATCAGGGAATGTGATGGGCTTGCTGAGCAGCCTGCTAATACTTGGCACTGGAGGGTAGAATTGCAGAGCCTCCTTGATACACATGGTGGTATAAGGCATCTGACTGAAGTGGTCCCTTAAAAGAAGTCCAGTATGAAGGATGTGCAGGTCCTGAACAGACCAAGGAATTCTCCTCTAACAGAGAAGCAGAGCTCTCCTATCTCTTGAGCACTCACAGTGTGATTGAGTCTCCATTCTCCAGGAGACTCTGGATCTCCTCTCGGCAACTCTGCTGATGTTTGGGATTCATGGCAAGGGCATAGAGGATCCAGGAGATGCCACTAACTGTAGTGTCATGGTCCTCAAACATGAACATGTCTACTTCAGCATAAAGGCCCTGGTTGGACAAGTTGCTTCCATTCTCCATCCGGGAAAAGTCAAGGAGAGTTCAGGGTTTACCCACAGACACTGCTCTTTTGGAAAGCCTCAGGTATCTCTCACACTCAATTTGGCAAACAGGAGGATGTCCAGGATTCCAAATGCCTCTTTTTCTTTTTCTTTTCCAGCTCTTCTTTCTCCTGAAGATGATCATTCCTCAACTTGATCACAAGATCTGTCATGGTTACCAGTGGAAACTAAAAATTCATGGAAGGTAACAATGACCCACAACAGCCCCATCAGTCAAAGCTGGCACCAGTCTGGTTATCAGGCCTTACTGAGGTGGTGACTGCTCAAGAGATAGGAGAGCTCAGCCTCTTTGGAACTCGGAATGAATGTGGGAATGGCTGTAGGTCAGAGGTGAAAGCTCTAGTTCCAGTTGACTGCAGTTTGGGACCACCTCACTAGCAGAGTTAATGGAGTCTGCTGGAATATTTCCTGGGATGGGGTCTTACCAATCATCACCAAATGTGGTACTACAACACCTAGTTACCCATCCACTGCCCCAGAGATATACCCACCCCAAGTGTGTACCAGATCCTTCGTGGGCTATGAGAGGTCTGACTCTGCCAGAGGGGTCAGAGCAGGTTCCTTTGGGTTGGACTTGTTGGAGGAGAGAGGGTGCCTGGGAGGAGAAAACAGGGCCTGTGTGTTAATGAGCAAGCTGACAAACACAATGGGTCAAGCGGCCATCAAGAGTCAGTCTGTAGAAGATATATCATTTTGGGAAATCACCAGGTTGTTCATTTCTCCAATAGCCTGGATGGAAGAGTGGGAGTTCCTGAAAGTAGAGGATACAGAAAAGACTAGATGGGAGGGAGACCTCTAAGGTAGAGTAGGGATCTGGGTAAAGATATCTTCAAATATCAGGGACAGGCACTACTGAAGCATCCATGTCTTTTGGCCCTTGTGATTTCCAACCCTTGATAAGGGACATGAGAAGCCAGGTTTCTTCCACATGTGTGTCTGGGTCTAGGGATAGAATCTTACTTTGTATCAAGGTAAGTATCCCAGGTGCTCCATCTGTCTTTCAAGTAAGTCCACATTCAGTTGGTACAAACAAGGACCCTGAGATGAAGGTCTTTACTAATCTGCCTAACTGCACACTGCCCTGATAGCTGAAGGCACACTTCATGATGGTGTCCAGAGTCATCAGGGAGATGTACTCAAAGAGTTCCAGATATGGGTCCTGGGTGATAAGCTTCTCCCATTTGTCCTGGGCAGGAAGGGGACACTGACTGTACTCAGACCCCTCTAGAAAGTTCTTACTGATCAGGCTAGATTGATTCTTCTCTCTGTCTCCCTGGATGTCCTGTTGGAAATTCCTCACTTTCGAAAGCAGATAGTGTACCAAAATTCAAATTGTAAATCAATTGTTTACAAACTGATGTCTATTTTCTCACTAGTTTTTATTATATAATTAAAGACATCCTCTTATAATAATCTAAGCCAATTTTTAAATAATGCAATAATTTATTATGGTAACCACATGCCTTTTGGCTGACTAGAAAGCCATTTTTACCAAGGGTCTTAGAGTAGGAGGATTTGTTGGTGTCCTGAGACCTGAAGTAAACTGGAGGGACAGGTTGCACCAAATTTGTAGGGCTCAAACTTGTCAATACAAAAGAAAGCCAACCGATTCAGTCTTTTACAGAAAGGACATCAACCACTTCAATTTCTTTTTATTTGGCTTTTTTTTTAACTGAGCTCAAATTGGGCTACAAATCAGAGTCCTGATGCAAGGTAGTGGCATGAGAGGGTGTAGACCATTAAATGTAGACCCCGTGTCCATTTCTCCATTGAGTGGTTTGAATTTGTATAAACCAAATGAGTGGCATTCTGGATGTTCTCCCTACCTCGAAAGCTGGTATTGTCTATGGGCAGTTTTAGTCCTCTTTCACAGTACTGAACATTTGGAGGTGGGCTGTGAGGGCTTCGGCTCTCTCTTTTGGGATGATGAGTAAAATGTGGATCCATGATAGTGGCTTGGGTCCTCTCTCATCCCACCTACTTTTGTAAACTACTCCCACAATAATGATCTTAAAGTCTGATTTTTGGTAAGTGCTGGAGGAGTTTTCAGTCAATCAGGAGAAGGATTTTATTTAAAACAATATGAGAATGGATTTTCTTTCTACATGTTAAAAAGCCAGTATACTTTGGCATATGTACACGTGTGTGTGGAGTCCTGGTGTGGTGCTGTAGGATAAGCACTAGATTGCTAACCACAATGTCAGGAGTTCAAATTCACCAACTGCTCCTCGGAAACCCTATACAGGGTCACTATGTTTCGGAACCAACTCAAAGGCACTTAACAATAACAACAGAGCACAATAGTGTGTAGGAGTGCATGCCTGTGTATATCTGCTCAATATGTCTTCCTGGGTCTAAATATGTGTGTATGTGCATCAGTAGGCTTGTCTGAATCCATACATCAGTGTTTCCATGAGCACATGTATGTGGGAGTGTGGGAATCACACCAGAGTGGGTGATCATGCATATAAATGTCTATATAAGTGAAAAAGTCCTGTCCTTACATGTGTGTCTAAGAGCATGGCAATATGTGTGTGCTTTAATAGGGAGTGATGTGCATGTTTGTGGATCTGACAGTATCACTGTGTGTAACCATGTCTGATGGGTGTGCCTGGAACAATGTATTTGATAGTGGACTGGGTAAGGGTGTGTTGTGTGTTTGTATCAGGTCAAAGTGTGTGTGGAGATGAGAGAGAGAAAGGGATATAGAGACCCACTCATCAACATTACTTGCACTGAGTCAGTCATAAGTCTTACATGGGGCTTCAGCATGTCATAGTGGAAGGCTGGAATCAGTATCCACTGGTGGTGCTGGAACCACATCTGCCCATTCAACAGGAACAAACTGTATCCTGGGCCTGTGTATATGTGTTGAGGAGACTGGATCATAGGGATTATCAGAGACAATTTGAAGGAGTAAGGCTTTCCTGAGGAGAGAAATATATCTGAAGGTGCATGATGTGTGGAAACTGGGAATGGCTGTCACATTTCAGAAATTTGAATTTCTAATTTGGCTGATGCATGGGATGATTATGATAGTTATGAGATAAAAGTTGAAAAAGCTAAGAACCAACAAGAACAGACAGCAACTACAGAATGATGTATGTGGCAGCATCACCCTGAACTCAATCAACAAATGGAAGAGTCAAGAACAGAATAAAATTATAAGAACAGAGGATCTGGGAGGTCAGTCTATGATCAAA
>NW_006408544.1:8624569-8626662 GCF_000296735.1 Chrysochloris asiatica
CGCACAAATAGAGTGCGGGACCTTATCCAGAGAAGCAGCAGCGCCAGAGATGGAGGCAGAGATGGGCGCATGGAGAGGGGGAGCGGCTGAGGACTCTAGATTCATGGACTAAGAAGAGAGGGATTAAGACCTGGTGGCCAGGAGCAGACTTGCACAATGTGCCCTTTGGAGATGTAAATTATTATATATGCCTAAGTGGGTTTTTTGTTTGTTTGTTTTTTTAAAAGCTAAAGTGGATACTGATGATATGCCCTGTAAACGTTCACTTAATCCACAATAAAAAGCTTAAATAATAAAAAAAAAAAGTTGAAAAAGTTAATTAGGGGACAGATCTTAAATACGTGTTTATCTTCGACATTCTGAGAAAACATGTGGAAAAAGCAGAACTATTGGAGAGCTCCAGCTACCAAAAAGATGGGAACAGCGGCTGAGAAAAGAAAAAAAATGAGGCTTGATTCAGTGATGGGGTGTGACAATGGTGACTGGACATCTGTTGTTCTCCATGAGCCAAAGAAATTGCTTGTGGCAAACCTACCTGGTGAGTGGAATGCTGTAGTTATATAGACATACATAGCAATCCAGGGGGCCAGGAATCTGTAGTTATCATTAAACTTTGGGTCTGAAAGGTAAGGAAGGGCATTAGGATATATGTGGGAGGGACCAGAAAAGACATTCCTCAGGAGGCAACTGTGTTCCATGCTACTGGCTGCCATCATTTAAAAACAAAAAAAACAAAACAAAAAAAACTTTGTATTATGATTTGTGAGTTTACAGAGCAAACTGGTTTTCCATTCAACAATTCATATACATTTTGATTTGTGATATTGATTAAAATCCCCTAATGTGACAGGACTATTCCTTATCTATTTCTTATCCTTTCCTGCTTTCTGAGCTTTATCCTTGGGCAAATATTGCCCTTTTGATCTTGTATAGTTGATGTTTTATTCATGTCCCTCCCTGTTGTTATTGCTCATGTATGTACCTGTCTATAATTTGGCTGAAAGTTGAGCCAGATGAGTGAGTTCAGTTCCAGACATGAAGGGTGTCTAAGGACCATAGTCTCAGGGATTACACCAGTCTCTATCAGAATAGTAAGCTGGTATTTTGTAGAATTGAATTTTGCTCTACATTTTCCCCAAACTCTATCCAGGATTTCCTCTTGTGATCCCTTTCCGAGTCATCAGCAATGGTAGCTGGGCACCATCTAGTTCTTCTGGTCTCAGGGTTTTGAAGGCTAGGGCTCAGGTGGTTCATTAGTCCTTTGAACTAATTATTTCCTTATACCTTTGATTTTCATTTTTCTTCTTTGCTCCAGGTGAGGAGAGAACCATCGTTGCACCTGAGGTGACTACTAACAAGCCTTTAAGACCCCAGTCACTACTCACTAAAGTAGGATGTAGAACATTTTCTTGTTTGACTTTGTTGTGTCAATTGACATTGTGTCCCCCAAGACTATGGTCCTGAGCCCCCAGGCCAAGGGACTCATTTTCTCATGGTGTTTAGTTGTATCTAAGGAGTTGTCATAACTTTGCCCCTGTATGCTTTGTTATTTTCAGGTATATATTTACAGCATGTATAAATATGTTATCTTAGTTTTGAGAGGTTGTCAAAGTAAAGTATCATAGTTCTAACTCTTGGGGTTGGGTGGTGGTGGTGTCAGTTCTGACTCATAGTGATCCTGTATAGGGTTTCCAACACTATAAATCTTTATAGGAGTAGAAAGTCTTGTCTTTCTCTATTGGAGCATCTGGAGGATTTGAACTGCAGACCTTTGACCAGCAGCCCAGCACGCAACCACTATGCTACTATTAAAGTTAAAGGAGTCCCGGTGTGGCATAATAGGATAAGCACTGGACTTTTAACCACAAGTTCAATGATTCATACCCACTAGCTGCTTCTTGGAAATTCTATACAGCTATATAGTGTTGCTGAGTGTATGCTGAGCAAATAATACGAGAAACTGAGTTCTATGAAGAAAAACATGGCGTCAGGATTGGAGGAAGACTCATTAGCAACCTGCGATATGCAGATAATACAACCTTGCTTGCTGAAAGTGAAGAGGACTTGAAACATTTACTGATGAAGATCAAAGA
>NW_006408544.1:8627324-8632612 GCF_000296735.1 Chrysochloris asiatica
GGTTCCGACTCAATGGTACCTGACAACAACAACAATATAGTGTTGCTATGAATCGTAACTGACTCGATTGCACTTAACAACAACAGCATAAACATGTATGTCTAAACATCCTATCAAATATATATATACATATATGAGGTCCCATTTCTCTCCCCACCTTTGTTTCGATTTAGTGTTTTTTTACCACTATAAAATAGAGTTTTGCTGTTACTTTTATGCAGTATTGGGTATCAAGTAGCATTAACCTTTGTTGCCTTTACCTCTTGTGTCCTCCTAGTGTCTTTTTTTTTTTCAGTCATTAGCAATGTTTATTGAATATTTACAAAGCTCTGTGCCCTTTGACCACATATATGGCAAGGCTAGTGTTTTCTTTGGTTTGATAATTTTGTGTTGACCTCTCCCTTACTATGCATTGGCTTTCCCTTCACCCAAGTTAACATTTGTCTACCCTCTAGTTGATGATTTACTCTCTTTTACCCTCTTACTCCAGGTAACCTTCAAAGAATGTATTTTTCTGTATATAAACCTTTTCTTGAGCCTTTACAGTAGTGGTCTCCTACAATGATTGTCTTCTTGTGATTGACTAATTTCACTCAGAATAACGTCTTCTAGGTTCCTCCATGTTATAAGGTATTTTGCAGATTCCTCATTAATCTTTAACATTGCATAGTATATTTCATTGTATGTATAAACCATAGTTTTTTTTATCCATTTATCCATTTATGAGCACTTAGGTTATTTCCATCTTTTTGATATTGTGAAAAATGCTGCAGCGAACATGGGGGTACGTGTTCCTCTCAAGACTCTTATTTCTCTAGGATATATACTCAGGTATTGTTAGATCATATGGTATTTCTATTTCCAATTTTCAAATGAAGCACCGTGTCATTTTCACTGTGGTTTACAGTCCCACCAGTAGTGTACGGGACTCCTAGTGTGTTGCTATAGGATAATCACTGGATTGCTAACCACAAGGTTGGCAGTTCAAACCCAGCAGCTGCTCCTCAGAAACCCTATGCAAGGTTGCTATGAGTTGGAACCGACTCCACAGCTTTTAACAGCAACAACAAAGCAGTGTATGAGGATTCCAACTTCTCCACATCCTCACTAGTATTTGTTTTTTCTGTTTATGCTTTTTAAGTTTGTTATTAATACTGGAGTGAGATGATATCATATTACTGTTTGATTTCCATCTCTCTAATGACTAAGGATCGTGAGCAGTCCTTCATGTATTTATGGGCCATCTGAAAGTCTTCTTCAGTCAAGTGCCTTCATGTTCTATTCCCATTTTAAAACTGAATCATCTTTTTGTTGTTGAGGTGTTGAAGTTTTCTACAAATTTTAGAGATCAGTCCCTTGTCCAATATGTCATGGCCAATTTTTTCCCCTAATCTGTGAGTTATCTTTTAATTCTAATTGTTCAGTTGTTGTCAAGTGCTGTCAAGTCAGTTCTGACACATAGCAACCCTGTTTAGAGTTTGCAAGGAGCAGCTGGTAGGTTTGAACCATTGATCTTGCTGTTAGCTTATCCTGAAGCATCACACCAGTACTCCTTTAACTCTAATAGTGAAGTCTGTTGAAGCATATAAAATGTTTGAATGGAGGTCTCAGTTACCTAGCTTGTCTTCTACTGTTTGTGCATTTTAAAAATGTTTGATAGTGTATTTATGCCGTGTATTAGGATTCCTAAGTTTGCCTCTATTTTTTATATGATAATATTTATAGTATTGGGCTTTACCTTTAGGTCTTTGATCCATCTAATTAGTGTTTACTTATGGTGAGAGATATGGATCCTGTTTAATTTTGCTGCAAATAGATACCTAGTTTTTCCTGTAACATTTGTTAAAGCCAGAACTTGTTAGTCAGTTTGTCATACTATGGCGGGTTGTGTGCTGCTGTAATATTGGAAACTATGCCACCAAATTTTTCAATACCAGCAGGGTCACCCATGGTCAGTAGATTTCAGCATAGATTCCAGGTTAAAACAGCCTAGGAGGAGAAGCAGGTCACTTCAGAATGGTTTGCCAGTGAAAATCTTACTTATAGCAGTGGAACATTGTCAGATATGAAGCCCAAAGATGAATCCCTCAGGTTGGAAGGTAATCACAGTATGATTGGGGAAGAATGAAGTAAAAAAAGTTGAACAGAATATTCAAAGGGCAGGTGGAGACGACAAAGAACATATAACAATGAAACGTGAAAGACCTGGAGTTAGAACTTCAAAAGAGAAGAACACACTCAGTATTTCTCAAGCTGAAATAACTGAAGAAAAATGCAAGTCTTGACTAAGGATACTGAAGGATTATATAGGCAAAATACTGAATGATGCAGGAAACATCAAAAGAAGATGGAAGGAATACACATAGTCCCTGAAGCAAAAAGAAATAGTTGATGCCCAACTATTTCAAGAAGTAGCATATAATCAAGAAATGAAAGTATTTAAGGAAAAAATCCAAGCTGCACTGAGGGCATTGGTAAAAAGCTAGGTTCCAGACGTTGACAAAATTGAATTGTTTCAACAAATTGATGAAACACTAGAGGTGCTCACTCTTTATGCCAAGAAATTTGGAAGACAGCTACTTGGCCTATCGATTGGAAGTATCCACATTTGTACCCATTCCAAAGAAAGGTGACCCAATGCAATGTGAAAATCAGTGAACAATATCATTAATATTACATGAAAGTAAAAAAAATTGCTGTTGTTAGGTACTTATGCTTGATGTAAGTGCTATCTGAATGTTAAAGAACCAGAAGCAAATGCCCAAGAAAGAAGAGCTCTTCAGCTGGATTGAGTTTTACTCTCATCTGATCTTCCCAGGATCACCTTCATGTAGTCAGGATCATAGACCTGTACAGTAACTGCATTCCCCCACATCCAGTGAGGACAGGCATATGGGTACTCTGTTACCCATTTCAAATATTGTTGCAGTTCCTGACCCCTTTGAAACTGTAACCAAGGGAGAGACAAGCCAATTAATACTTTACTTTAGATCCAGTATTTGGAATGAGTATAAAGTTTATAAGGAGAAGCTGGTAGGTTTGAACCTCCTACTTTTTGGTAGCAGTTCAGTGCTTGTCCTTAGAGTGCCACACTAGGACTCCAAAAACAACAACCACAACTTGAAAAGGGGATAAAGGATAGGACAGCCACAGGGGTGATAATTCTATATCTACCAGCAGAGACTGTTGTTGTTGTTCACTGTCCTTGAGTCAGTTCCAAGTCATAACAACCCTACATAGCAGGGGTGGGGGATGTCCAGCCAACAGGCTATATAAGTCCTGAGAAATCACTGGGTCTAGTCCTGCCAAGGCAACTGCAGTTCCAGCCATCACATTAGGTGTGAGTTAATTAAATGTTTCATCAAATGTTGTTGTTGTTAAGTTCTGTCAGACTAATTTTTAAATTGGTAATTTTGTATGGCCCACGAATGATGTTATAAATTTTGGCTGAAAAGGGTTCCCCACCCCTGCAGTGCATAGGGTTTCTGAGGAGTGACTGGTGGGTTTGTACCACTGACCTTGTGGTTAGTAGCCCAGTGCTTATCCCACAGCACAACATCAGGACTCCACCAGCAGAGACTAGGTGTTTGGAACTGTCACTGATGTGCTTGTCTTTGATCAAACCTCTTGTTGCTCCAGGACTTGCCCTAAGGACTGGATCTGTGCCCATTTATTTTATTTATTTTTTTTTTTTACTGAACTTTGAGCTCTTACTCAGACCTGCTTCCAGAACTTTACACATAATTTTGTTGTTGTTATTAAGTGCCTTTGAGTCGATTCTGACTCCTCGCCACCCTATATAGGGTTTCTGAAGAGCAGCTGGTGAGTTTGAACCACCGACATTGTGGTTCAACTGACCTTTTGGTCCAGTGCTTATCCTACAGCGCACAGAATTAAGTGCACAGAATAGGCACTTAATAAATGTTCAGGGACTGAACCCACATACACATAATTATTTCCAAAAGTTTACATTATGTAATATTCACAAAAAACTTGTGGTAGCATAGGGCCTATTACTTTCTTATTTTACAGAAGAATGAAGAAACCAAGGTTAATGATATGCCCATGTGATCTGGGTTTAAATTCAAGCCCAAAGTGTCCTTTTCCCTGGATTTGTACAGTCTCTTGGTATCCCTGTAATACCATATGCATCTAGATTTGTCCTAATTATTGGGTACTCTGTTGAAAAATTCAAGTTCAATATTGCTTATCTCTGTTTTCTTAGAGACCAGCATAGACCTCATAGGAAATACGACTTTAAAAAAAGAAAGAAAGAAAAAAAAAGAGTGGAGAGAAGGGGGAATGTAGAAGAGTGAATGAGTGAGTATTAAAACTTATGTAGCAAGTTACAGATATAATCTTGAGGTAATTTATGAGGTAAAAAGTTGTGGGGACTAAAGTGTTTCAAGGAGTCCCTAGGCAGGGGTAGGAAGAATTCTGTGAAAAGGAGGAACCGGAACTGGAAACCTTCAGAAGCTCTAAGTCTATGATTTTTTACATAGAGGCATCAAAAAAAAAAAAAAAAAAAACATTTATTGAGGACCTACCATGTACCAGACAATTTTCTAGAAAATGAGGATACAGCCATTAAAAAACAGATACCAATTTTTGTTCTCATGTAACTTGTCCACAGTTTTCTGGTGGAAAAGGGCAGTTGTAGCCTTCCTGTGCTAATACATGTATCTTTACTACCAAATGTTATGTCAGTGTTAACACTACTGAATCCTATTCTGAGAATCTGATTAAAGTAGCCTGTGTGAGGGTTCCTCCTGGTACAATCAATTGTGACATAGGATTAAGTGGGGTATTCAGAGCCCCTCCATACATTGATAGGGAATGATCAGAAGTTCAACTTGGATCCAGATGACAACTTGGAACCATGGGTGTCATTGATGGCATCAAATGGGTCTTGGCTGAAAGCAGAGAATGTCAGAAAGATGTTTTCCTGTGTTTTCATGGACTACACAAAAGTTTTCAACATGTGGATCATGATAAACTATAGACAACATTGCAGAAAATAAGCATTCAGGAATAATTAATTGTGCTCATGAGAAACTTGTACATAGACTAAGAGGCAGTTGTTCCAACAGAACAAGGGAACATTGAATGGTTTAAAATTAGGAAAGGTGTGCAACATGGTTGTATTCTTTCACCATACTTATTCAATCTGATAAAGCCAAATATTATAATAAAATGTGCAAAGATCTGGAATCAGAAAACAAAAAGGAAAAACACACTCAGCATTTCTTAAGCTGGGGGAACTGAAGAAAAAGTTCAAGCCTCGACTA
>NW_006408544.1:8634057-8635724 GCF_000296735.1 Chrysochloris asiatica
ACTGGAGAAGGTGTTTTGTAAGGTGGAGGGTCAGAGGAAAAGAGAAAGACCACCAACGAGATGAATTGGCCAAGTGGCAGTCTCGATGGACTCAAGTGTGGCAATAGTGACGTTGGCCAAGGATCGGGCAGTGTTTCGTTCTGCTGTGTATAAGGTCGCTATGGGTTGGTACCAACTCGATGGTACCCAACAACAACAACATTCAATCTGTACCCTGAGCAAATAATTTGGGAAGCTGGATTATATGAAGAAGAACATGGCATCAGAATTGGAAGAAGACTCATTAACAATTTACAATATGCAGATGATACAACCTTGCTTGCTGAAAGAGGAGAGGACTTAAAATACTTACTGATGAAGATCAAAGGCCACAGCCTTTGGTATGGGTTATACCTCAATGTAAAGAAAACAAAAATCCTCACCATTGGACCATAAATACCATCCATGTAAATGGAGAAATGTCTGAAGTTGTAAAAGACTTCATTTTGCTTGGATCAAAAATCAACACTCATGAAAGCAGCAGTTAAATAATCAAATGACCTATTGCATTAGGAAAATCTGTTACACACAACCTCTTTAAAGTGTTCAAGAGCAAAAATGTCAGTTTGAGGACTAAGGTGTGCCTGAACCGAGCCAATGTATTTTCAATAGCCTCATATGCATTGACTGTTGGACAAAGAATAAGTAACATTGCAGAAGAATTGATGCATTTGAGTTATGGTGTTGGATGAAAATATTAACAGTACCATGGACTTCCAAAAGAATGAATAAATCTGTGTCTGAAGAAGTACAACCAGGATGTTCCTTAGAAGCCAGGATGGTGAGACATCGTGTCTCATATTTTGGACATATTATCAGAAGGGACCAGTCCATTGAGAAGGACATTATGCTTGGTAAAGTGGAGGTTCAGTGAAAAAAGGAAGGCCCCCAATGGCACAATGGCAACAACAATGGGCTCAAGCATAGTAATGATTCTTAGGTGGGGGCAGGACCGTGCAGTGTTTCACTCTGCTGTGCATAAGGTCACTATGTGTCAGAACTGACTTGATGGCACCTAACAATAACAACAATCCTACATAGTGGGGGTGTAGAGAGATTTCAGACATTATCTTGACAGAATTTTTCCACTTAATAAGGGAGTACATGAATGAGTAGATGGATGGATTCATTTGCCTAGTGCATAAATTTTTTTAAACATTTTATTGTGATTGGACTGAATGTTTACAGAGCAAATTGGTTTTCCATTAAGACTTCATACATATTTTGTTTTATGACAATGACTGCTATCCTCACAATGTAACAGCATTCTTCCCCCTTGCTTCTTGTTATTATGATTTTCATCTGCCCTTCTTTCCTTTCTCTTCCTGCCTTCTGAATTTATCCCTGGTCAAGTTCTGCCCTTTTGATCTTATATGTTAATTATTCTAAGATGTGCATACCTTCTTGTTGTTTTTGTTCACCTTATAGGCCTATCATTTGACTGAAAGTTGTGCCGAGAGCCTGCCCCGGCATATTTATTTCAGGGTTTTTCCGAAGGCGGGTGCGGCGTCGGCGATAAAGGAATTACACGGAGTCATTTGTTGTTGTTGTTAAGTGCTGTCGGGTCGGTTCCGACCCATAGCGACCCTGTACAGGGTTTCTGAGGGTGTAAATCCTTACGGGAGTAG
>NW_006408544.1:8637514-8638445 GCF_000296735.1 Chrysochloris asiatica
ATTGTCTTCATTCTTCTTTGCTTCAGACAGGGAGAAACTGATCATTGCACCTTATATGGCTCCTGAGACTATAGATAGTCCTGAGATTCCAGAGTCAATGACTCCTTTGCTCAAGGTGTTTGGTTATGACTAAGAAGTTTCATCACTTTCATCAAATAATATAGTTATGAATATATTTGCAGCACATATCAATACATATGTAGAAATACCTGTCAAATCTATGTTGTATATTCACAGGTGTAGTCTGATTCACCACCCACATTTGTGCAGCTTTCATGTTTTTCTATATGTCAATTCAAGATTATTGCTATTACTGTAATTGCAGGATAAGGTATGTAATAGCATTTACCGTTGTTGCCATTAATTTCTAGTGTTCCTCCTGGTGTCTTCCTTTGTCTTGATTATTATGTGCTGTTGTTAAGTTATTAAGTGTTGTCAAGTCAATTTGGATTCATAATGACCCTATATAGGGTTTCCAAGGAGCAGCTGGTGGATTTGAACCTAGCGGTCTGCAGTCCAGTGCTATATCACAATGCCACACCAGGAGTCCATTATGTGCTGACCTTCCCCTTATTGTATATTGCCTTTCCCTTCACTCAAGTTAATATGTGTCTTCTATCCAGTAGTGATTTGCCTTCTCTATCCTTTTATCCTTGGTAACTGTAGAAGTTTTTTTTTTTTTCTGTGTGTAAAGCTTTTCTTGACTGTAGTCCTACAGGTTTATCTGTTTTATGAGGTGTCTGCACATATATCAGTATCTTTTATTTTTAAATGAACTTTTTATTATGGGTTGGGTGAAAGTCTACAGAGCAAATCATTTTTCCATTCAACAGTTCATACACATTTTGTGTCATGTATTGAATGTAATCCCCATCCACAAGGTAATATTTTTTATCCAATATCCTCCTTGAGTTTCATATTTCCATTCCTC
>NW_006408544.1:8653815-8659468 GCF_000296735.1 Chrysochloris asiatica
AAAAAAAAAGCTAATAACCCTTGCCTGGAGCATGGGAGCACGGTCATTCAAGGACTTTCTTGGATGTTTACCTGAGATTGTCTGGTATTAGTACTAAAAATCCCGTGGTCTAGAAAACCTCTCAGTCTTGAACAATCCAAGACAGCTGTTCTGTTACACCTGACATAACCTTCACCCCACCCCTGCAGAGTGAGTGTCTTCCTGTACCCTGAACCTTCTTAGATTTGCTGTCTACCTCCTCCACAGACCGTGAGCCCTAAGGGCATAAATCCTATCAGATTAATTTCTGTGTTCAGGGCCAGGCAGGTAGAATGGTATTTTGGAGTGAATTGTGTCCCCCATAAAGTGTTGAAATTATAACCTGATTAAATGATTGCTACTTTGACTGAGTACAATCTTTTCTTTTGTTATGTTAATGAGACCCTTGAGGAGTACCAACAGAACTGAGCTCCATCGGATTTTCATGACTGTGACCTTTCAGAAGCACATGGCAGGACCTTTCTTCAAAGGCACCTCTAGGTAGGTTTGAACCACAAACCTTTCCACTAGTAGTTGAGTACTTAACTGCTTATGCCACCCAGACATTCATTACCAGAGTATGTTGAATCCTAAATTAAATCCATTCTGAGGGTTTTCTAAAACTGGAGGTAGTGCTGCTGGGAGGACAAACAGTTGCCAGTAGATGGTACCTCTATAGATAGTCAAGGAACACCAGTAAACACTAAGTGACCAGTAAACACTAAGTGCTATAGAAGCTGAGAAAAACAAGGATCTTCTATTAGGGACCCTCCACCCAACACACACACTCTTAATTCAATCTTCTAGACTTCAAAACTTCAAAATAACATATTTCTAGTCTTTAAAGTTCCCCACCGGTGGTATTTTTGTTACATCAGCCCTAGGTAACTGAGACATGGGATTGAATAATTGGAGTGAGGAAGCAGCTAGAAGAATTGGTCTCTGGGAACAGCTGTGACTGATGGTGGTGCTCAGCCTGAAGAGGAGGAGATTGAAGAAGGAAGAACCATCATCTTCCAGCTTTGCAGAGTGGTCAGGATGAACTTCAGGTCTACACAAGAAGGTTTATCTGAGGGAACTTACAAAGGCCTTCTTGGGAGGCAGTGAGCTCCCCTTTGTAAGGGAGTTAGGAGCTAACACCAGAAAGGTGAGCTGGGTTTACCTGGGTTCGCATAATAAGGCTTTGTCCAGTGATTTGTTGACCAAGCTCTCAGTTCAGGCCCTCCCTGCTGTCCCATTACCATCATTACTTTTCCCTACCTTATGTTTGTGCCCGAAGAACCAATGGAAAGGAGGTGATCGGAACTGCTGCAGAATTTTGAGAAGCCACTGCCTGCACAGGTAGAACTGGGATGCCTTGAGCAGCAGCAGAAACAGACCGAATGGGGAGGCTACTTAGAAAAGCCCAGAGATACCTACAAGAAGTTGTGTGGAGCTGCTACTGGATCACTGATTGTCTGACTGTCTCTGACTGACCTTGATGGTCTTTACTAGACTTCAGGGAGGACTGTCCCATCCACTTTTGGGATCGGGAAAAAGGGAGGGCAGAATGTATGACTCAACTACTAGTCTTACTAATTAGCAGTAAAGGCTCTTCTTGGGAACAAAGTGCAGAGGAAAACTTCATTAGCTTTTTGTGGTACATATATGTAAGTCCTCTTTTCCTATACAGGCTCTATATGAGTCAGAACAACTCGACAGGCACTTAGCAATTGAGAATATACATAAACTGATACCAATTCAACTTTCTATATGCATAATTTGGAGTACTGGTGTGGTGATGTATGATAAGCACTGGCACTGCAAGATTGGCAGTTCAAACCCACCATTTGCACCTTGGAAACCCTATGCAGGATCGCGATGAGTCAGCATCAACTCCACAGCACTTAATAGTAATAAGAACATGTATAATTCAGTGACACTGAGTACATTCTTTAAGTTGTACAATCATTTTCACTCCTTTTCTGAGTTTTTCCTCTTCAATTAACATAAATTCACTGTTCCCTAAGGTTCCTATCTAATCTTTTGTGTTACTGCTATCACTTTGATCCCATAGTTGTTGTTGTTGTTATGTGCGTGGAGTCGGTTCCGACTCATAGCGACCCTGAACAGGGTTTCCGAGTCTGTAAATCTTTACGGGAGCAGAAAGCCCCATCTTTCTTCCACAGAATAGCTGGTAGTTTCGAACTGCTGACCTTGTGGCTTGCAGCCTGATTCGTAACCATAGAGATAGTTCTTAAAGAGCATAATGCTCAAGGCAGACTTTTTTTTTAACTAGTTAAGCTAATGTAATGTTTGACTTTAAGAAGACTTCAAGGATATTTTTGGTTTCTCTTTTAAAGATTATTTCAGGACAATAGTTTCATAGGCTCATCCAGCCCCCATGGCTCCAGAGAGTCTGGAGTCTGAAAACTTGAAATTCTATTCTGCATTTTGCCCCATTTTAATCAGAATTCTTCTACAGAATTTTTTAAATCAAAACTGAACCCTGATTCTTTTCTCTTACTTGTCTTGGCCTCTGCTTTTTTTACTAATAGCACTAGATATAGTAATGGAAAGAGATGGAGATTTAGAAGGTCATGGAAGTGAATTTTTGTCCTTCTTCTCCTTGCTGAATACTCTGCTTATTCTTTATAACTGGACTAAAAATGCTTGATATTTAAATTTTAATAAGCTATTACTTTGTTCTAGAAAATGGGAAAAAATTTTGCATATTGGTATTCATCATACTTACAAAACAAAATTAAAAAAAAAAAATGTGCTATCCATGAGAAACAAAGAAATTAGTTGCTTATGCAGAATCAAGCTGCTCAGCAGTGAAGCCAAAATTCAAACCCAAGCTGTCTGTCTACTCCAGATACTTTATTACTAACCATTAAGATAAAGGCAATGTGGATGTGGTTGGGCCTCCAGTCCATACATGGAAACACCCAAACTTTCCGGAGGTATTTTATATCTTCTGGTTTATCCAGTGTTATCAGTGTTTGGGTATGTGACTGTTTCAGATTAATATTCATTTCACATATTGGTATAAATGCAAGATTCTGTATCCAGGACAGCTTTGATTAGAAAGTGTAGGTGAAACCATGTGACTAGAAATAGTGAAGTCATGAAAATGTTTGCCCATTGAAAATGATGGCATGTTTGCCCACCTGGGCAAATTCCTGCTGAGCAGTGATCTATTCCTTTTTTTTTCGTCTTCTTACTGTGAATGTGTGAGTAAAAAATTATCCACACTCCAGTTATATTAAAATGCCCGTTCATGTTCACAGCTGATGACAACATTGAGCATGCAAGGAAAATTATTCTGTTGAATAGATGAGTGACAGTGGATTATGTGGCAAATAATTTGCAAATAAACCATGGCTCTGCCTATGAAATAATCCACAACAGATGTGGGTTTTGAAAAGTTTATGAAAAATAGATACCAAAACAACTCACAGAAGAGCATAAACAGAAGTGTTTGGACATCTGCGAACAAAATTTAGACCCATACTCTAAGGAAAGTAAAAGATTCTTTTAAAAATTCCTTATAGGTGACAAGACATCACTATGAACCTAAGAATAAACAGCAGAATATGGAATGGAGACATTCTCAATCACCAACCAAAAAAAGTTCAAAAATAAGCCATCAGCTGGAAAATTGATGCTTACCATTTTCTGGGACTCTCAAGGGTCAGTATTGGAAAACTGTCATGAAAAAGGTTTTAACAATTAACAGTGCTAATTACAGTGAGATGCTCACTGAAGACCTGAAGCTTAAACTTCATATTAAATGCAGAGGACTGGCATCCAAGGATGTTGTGATCTTGTATAACAATACATGTCAGCAAATCTCTGCCCACGCTGTTAACTCTCTGCAAAAACTTCATTTTGAGGTGTTAAAGCATCCTCCCTATAGTCCTGATTTTTGCTCCATTGGACTTACAACTGTTTAGTCACCTGAAAGCAGCCCTTTGAGGACGAAAATTTTCCTCTGAATAAGAAATTAAGACAGTGGTGATTTTTTGGCTCATAGCTCAACCTAAAATATTTTTTAATAAGGGAATATGAAAGCTTGTTGACAGATGGGCAAAGTATATTTAAAAGGCAAGGAGAGAGAACAAACAAGATGGCAGATCAAGTAGAAGTGCAGTGAGGAGCTCCATCAGCAACAACACAGAATACCAGACCAAGCAGGCTCAGGGCATGGTCCCAGAACTCTGAACCACATATAAAGGAATATTTAGAAGGTTGGAAGGCTTACAGCTAGGGAAATTTGTAGCAGAAGCAAGAAATCCATCGCTTTCTAATTCAAGATGCTCAGCTGCTCCCAGAGCCTCCATCTTGGGCAAGACCAAGTGGGGGAAGGATCAGAGCAGCCACAGACACCTGTCAGAACTGTGGAGATAAAGGTGTGGACATTCTTTTCTTTTCTTTTTTTTTTTCTATATCTGTTCATTGGTCTCTTGCTGGCTGAGCACCTAGATTCAGGAGACTAGAGGGGTGCCTGAGCAAATGGACATCTTATCCCCACCCCCGGAGGGTTCTACTAGGCATGCGCACAGATATCCTCAAAATTTAAAGTGACAGTTTCCACTTAAAACCAAGTGGCAGTACAAAATGGTCACAGCCAGCCCTAAACTGTTTATCATTGGGGAAAGGCCTGAACTGGGACTGTGGAGTGGGACAGGGAGAATAAAAGAGAACTAGGCTGAAAATTAAATCATGAGTTACATCACAACGATCAATAGTGGCATCTTGAAATTTCTCAGGAAGAAGAATGAAAAGGGAAGCCCATCTCCTGATCACATCTACCTAGAGGAAATAAAAAAGCATAAAAAATACCAAAATACACACCCATCTAAGTATTAAGGCCACAGAAAACTCCTGAATATGTCCCCAAAACAGAAACAGATGACCATATCAACACATGTACAGAAACGAGATTAAGTGACTGAGGCAAATGAGCTGAAAGTAAACCCACACTCCATACTAGAAGATGGACAGGCTTTGGTAATGCCTGAGAAGGAATTCAGAAAAATTATTATAAAATGTATTAAAACACTATACAACGGAGTTGAGAAATATAAGGAAGAAGTCAGGAAAGTGCTACAGGAACAATCAAATAAAATAGATACAAAATTAGAAACAATTCAAAACCTACAAAGAGAGGTCCAAATGATTAATAAAGAATATCAGAAATGGACGATACACTGAAAGGGCAAAGGAGTAGAGTTGAAGAGATAGAAGCCAGAACTAGTGAGCTAGAAGACAAATCTCTCAACACTACTAAGATAGAAGAGCAAACACAAAAAAGGATAAACAAATCTGAAGAAGGTCTAACATTCATGATGGACAACATGAAGAGTAATAACTTAAGAATTATTGGCATTCTGGAACAGGAAGAATCATACAAGTCCACAGAGGAAATAGTTGAAGAACTTCTGGAAGAAAATTTCCCTAACATCCTGAAAAGTGAAAAGATAAACATTCAAGAAGCTCAACAAACCCCAGGAAGGACAGACACTAAAAGAAAATCACCAAGACATATAATAACCAAGCTCTCCAAAATCAAAGATAAGGACAGAATCCTGAAAGCAGCTAGGGAAAAGAGAAGTGTAACATACAAAGGCAAGCAAATCAGATTAAGCTC
>NW_006408544.1:8660433-8661570 GCF_000296735.1 Chrysochloris asiatica
GAAAGATGAGGCTTTCTACTCCCGTAAAGATTTACACCCTCGGAAACCCTGTACAGGGTCGCTATGGGTCGGAACCAACTTGACGGCACTTAACAACAACAACATAGTAGAACATATGCTTGTCTTATTCAAAATGACCAATACCAGCACATTTCAGTTCACTAATGCCTAGGATATCAACTGTCAGACAACAAAAAAAATCTGTCTTTGAAGAAGTACAGTCCGAATGCTCTGTAGAAGTGAAGCTGGACAGACTGCCCCATGTACTTTGGGCATATTATCAAAGGACAGTCCCTTGAGAAGGAAAGACATTAACTTTGGTAAAGTAAGAGAGTCAATGAAAAAGACCCTTATGGACATGGATCAACAGAATGATCCATCTGTTTAAGAGATTCAAACAACAATGATTGTGAGGAACAGGCAGTGTTTGGTTCTATTGTACATAAGGCTGCTATGAGTCAGAACAGATTCAACAGTACCTAACAACAACAAACAAATGGGTAATAAATGTTTTGTATTTGTTTCTCCTAGTGAATAGCAAGCTCTAGTATCTCCAACTCTTAACATATTTGCTTATTTATGGAATATATTTGTTAAATATGTGTGTGTGTGTATGTGCATATACGTATAAACTCCAAAAGCAAACTCGCTGCCATGGAGTCAGTTCTGACTCACAGAACCCTCTGTAGTGTTTCTGAGACTATAAATCTTTAAAGGAACAGACTGCTTTCTCTTTCTCCTGCAGAGGGGTGGGTGGTTTTGAACCACCAACTTTGTACTTAACAGCACAATGTTTACCTCATAGGAACACCAGGGCTCTGTATACACATATAACTCATTTATTTAATATGTTGTTGTTTTTGTTGTTAGGTGCCGTCAAGTCAGTTCCGACCCATAGCGACCCTGTATAGGGTTTCCAAGGAGCTCCTGGTGACCTTGCAGTTCAAATGGTTTTGCAGTCTGGCACATTAACCCACAGTGTCACACCAGGACTCCTTATTTAATTTGTTGTTGTTGTTAGGTGCCATCGAGTCGGTACTGACTCATAGTGACCTTATGCACAGCAGAACGAAACACTGCCCAATCCTGGGCCAACCTCACTATTGTTGCCATGCTTGAGCCCATAGATGCTGCCAC
>NW_006408544.1:8663259-8665638 GCF_000296735.1 Chrysochloris asiatica
AAAAAAAAAAAAAAAAAACACAAACCAAAAATTTACTCTGATGATTAAGAGGAGTTGGACGACGTTGGCATTTTGTCAGTTGCAGTAATAACTCCAGTTGTAGAAGGTTCTGGATCATCAGGGTTATCTTTGGGAAAGGGGATGGTACTTCTAATCAAAAAAGTAATGAGAATTGTCTATGTGATCCTTTTCTTTTTAAATTTGCATATTTTTTTGTAACATCTTACTGCCTCCTGAATCTGTCCAACATTAATAAAGAGATCAACATTTGGGTCCATGTTTTCATGCAGCTGAAGCCCATGATTTAGTTTAGAAAACAAAATCTATGCAGCAGTGTTTTGAATAGTAAATGATAAAATGGAACATCTATGAGTGAACATCTGAGAGTGATAACATCAGCAAGTTGTACGCTACAGCATCATGTTGTTGTTAAGTGCCGTTGAGTCGGTTCTGACTCATAGCGATCCTGTATAGGGTTTCCGAGAAGTGACTGGTGACTTTGAACCACAGACCTTGCGGCTCAAACTAACCCTCAGGTCAAGTGCTTATCCTGCTGTGCCACCCCAGGACTCCCCTAGAGTTAGAACCTTGAATTCAGACTTCTAGCTTCTTAAACTGTGAGAGAATAATTTTCTGTTTTTCAAGCCATGTACTTGTGGTACTCTGTCTCTGTGGCATTAAATAATGAAAAGACTAACTCTGTAGGAATTTTTCCCGTCTTTTCAACAATTAAATTCTTTTTTAAAACTTTGTATTGTGAATTGAGTGAAAGCTTACAGAGATCATCAGTTTTCAACAAATCATACACTTAGTTTCATCTTGATTGCAGTCCCCTCAATGTAACCTCGCTAATCTCACTTCCTCCCTCTGCTTCTTATTTCCATTTCTCCTTCTTTCCCCAACCTTCTGAATGCTGCCCTTTTGGTCTTGAATGGTTAGCTATTGTATGCTTTGCATATCTCACTAATGTTGTTGTCCTCCCTATGTACCTACTTACTGCTTGGCTAAAACATTGAGCCACATGGGTAAGTTCAGTTCCAGACCTGAAGGGTGATGAAGGGCCATAAGCTCAGGGTTCTACCAGCCTCTCTCCAACCAATATGCCTGGTCTTTATTTACGATTTTGAGTTTTGCTTCATATTTTCTCCCACTTTATCTAAGACCTTCTAATGTGATCCATTTCAGAGCAGTTGGTAGTAGTAGCCAGACACCATCTAGTTTTTCTGGTCTCAGAGCCATGAAGACTGATGTTCATGTATTCCATTAGTCAAACTAGACTAATTGTTTCCATGAGTCTTCAATTTTTACCACTGTGAATAGGGAGATATAGATAGTTGTACCTTAGATGGCAGTTCCTGAGTTTTGGGGTTTTTTTTTTTTAATGTTTTATTCTGAATTATGTGATAGTTTACATGGAGAACATTAGTTTTACATTTATCCTATCATATATCGTTTCATAGTTCATGAGTTTTTAAGCTCATAATACATCCCAAAATGGGATGTATTATGCTAGTTGACCATGGTGTCCCCCAAGACTATGGTCCTGAGCCCTCAGCAACTCATTTCTATAAGGTGGCTGATAAGGTATAAGAAAATTTCATAACTTTGTCCCCTATACTCCACCACATTCATGGATATATTAGAAGCAAAGATAGGTTGTTTTTGTTGTTGTTAGGTGCCTATGAGTCAGTACCGACTCATAGCAAACCTACGCCCAGCAGGTCCTGGGCCAACCTTACGATCATTGCTACGCCTGAGTCCATTCTACTGCCACTGTGTCAATCCATCTCATTGGGGGTCTTCTTCTTTTTCTCGGCCCCTCCACCTTACCAAACATGATATCCTTCTCCAGGGACTGGTCCCTCCTGATAATATGTCTGAAGTATGAGAGATGAAGTCTGGCCATCCTGGCTTCCAAGGAGCATTCTGGCTGCACTTCTTCCAACACAGATCTGTTTGTTCTTTTGGCAAGCAATGGTACTTTCAGTATTCTCCTCCAACACCATAACTCAAATGCATCAATTCTTCTATGGTCTTCCTTATTCACTGTCCAACTTTTGCATGCATATGAGGTAACTAAAACTACCATGGCTTGGATCAGACACACCTTAGTCTTCAAGCTGATATCTTTGCTCTTCAACACTTTAAAGAGGTCTTATACAGCAAATTTACCTAATGTAGTATGTCGTTTGATTTCTTGACTGCTGCTTCCACTGAGTGCTGATGGTTGATCTGAGCAAAATGAAGTCTTTGACAACTTCAATCTTTTCTCTATTTATATGGATGTTGTTTATTGGTCCAGTGGTGAGGATTTTTGTTTTCTTTACATTGAGATGCAACCCATACTGAAGGCTGTGCTCTTTGATCTTCATCAATAAG
>NW_006408544.1:8665738-8672339 GCF_000296735.1 Chrysochloris asiatica
ATGATAAATTTATCATTTAGCAAATATATATTATATATCACAATACAAATATACTTTTTAAAATTATACATCTGTTATTTATTTAATGCATAGCCATTTAATGATTGCATTACTGACATGTCCTCTACTTTACTTGTCTGGGTCTCCCTCAGTGAAGTTCTTGTTTTCTGATAATTATATCTAAAAACTTACACACACTAACTGTTCCATCATTGTAGTCAGTGCTGTGCATTTATTACCCCATTTATTTATCAGAAAACTATAGAGGTAGATGCTATTGTCAGTTGCATTTCTTACAGTCAGGGAAACTGAGATTTACAGAGATTGCTGTTAGCTCAAGTCCCATATAAGTCCAGGACTGTGCTCTACCCACAGAAGTTATACATTGTAGGAAACTGATCAGCAACTTTTGATTTGTAAGCAGATATAACACAAGACAGGATATTTTTTGGAGACACTAATCCATGTTTCTCCCTTTCTTCTATTTAAGGTGCTTCCTTGCTCTTCCTGCAAAGCACAGAGATAGAAATGTGTTGGTTCTTCTAGTCCCCAGTGACTGATATCCAAAGGGTACCTTCCCACCTTTGAACAGAATTTAAACAAAAGTGTTATAAAGCATCACTTTTGTTACATAATTGATAGAGTGATCATGTTGCAACTATATCACAAATCTGAGACTAGTTGGGATCCTGAGGGCAGAGCATGGACCTTAGTTCTTCTCCCCCATTATCTTGTCATCAAGGGTAATAGTAAGCCTATTCTGTCTGGGAAAGGTGCAGGGCATGAGGGAAGAATATGAAAAACTGAAATGTCATGAGTTATTCAGAGAAACTGTATAATCATAAGATTCTGAGTCAAATAATGACTTCTAGCTGAGGGTCAGAGGTGAGAAGGTCTGGAAAAAGGGACACATGAATCACTATGTATGGTACTAGGGGAATATAGGAGGGGGCCAGTAATTAGTCCAGAAATCACCACCCTTGTTTGATAAATAAAATATGGCTCCAGAGAATGGGATGGAGGCTTGAGGAGAGCGGGACAGTGGAAGGAAAACAGGGAGCTGTAGCAGAGGTTGTATCTATTGTACAGGACTGTCGATCCAGCATGCCTGGCTTAGCGTAAATAAATGAATGAAGTATGGGCAGTGTCTATAAAGAAAGCTGAGGAACAAGGGGAGTAGCTTGGGAAGTCATGCCTATGGGTCCTAGTTTACCACATGACGGGTAATAAATACTAAAAATTTATCGTTTTCTAATATTTTGCTACATTTTACTATTACCTGTGTTCTGTGTCATTGTATCCAAGCCTGGTTTCACGGATGCACAATCTGTGCAGTCACACAAGGCACACAGCTCAGGAAAACCCCTGATTGGTTTAATATCCTGCTGAATGGACTCAGTGGTAGCTGGTATTGGTCACCCTCTTGAAACTCTTAATAAATTTTGAACAAGGGACCCCATCTTTCATTTTGCACTGGGCTCAGTAAATTATGTAATCAGCCCTGATTGTATGCCATCATGGAAATTATCTGCATTCAGGGTATAGTAAAACATCCATTCCCATCCACAGCTGATGACGACATTGACCATGCACGTGAAATGATTCTGTTGAGTAGACAAGTGACAGTGGATTATGTGGCAAATCATTTGCAAATCAGCCATGGCCCTGCCTATGAAATAACCACAACATACTTGGGTTTCAAAAAGTTTGTGCAAGATGGGTGCTGAAACAACTCACGGAAGAGCACAAACAAGTGTTTGGGCATCTGCAAAAAAAATTGGACCCATACTCAAAAGAAGGTAAAAATTTCTTTTAAAAAATTTATTACTGGTGACAAGACATAGATTTATCTCCATAAGCCTGAGAGTAAATGGCAGAGTATGGAATGGAAATATCACTGACCAAGAAAAAGTTCAAAAGTCAACCATCAGTTAGAAAATTGATGCAGGGTCACTATGAATCAGAACCAACTGGACAGCACTTAACAAAAACAACCGTTTTCTAGGATTCTCAAGGGCCAGTATTTGAATGTTGTTTTTTTTAAGTGCCGTCGAGTCGGTTCTGACCCATAGAGACCCTGTACAGGGTTTCCCAGGCTGTAAATCTTTAAGGGAGCAAAAAGCCTCATCTTTCTCCTGCAGAGGAGGCTAGTAGTTTCGAACTGCTGACCTTAAGGTTTGCAGCCCAATTCGTAACCACTACACTACCAGAGCCCCTTAGTATTGGAATACTCTGAGGAAAAAGGTTCAACAATCAACAGTGCTCATTACAGTGAGATGCTCACTAAATAGCTGAAGCATAAACTTGGGATGAAACTCAGAGGACTGCTACCCAAGGGCATTGTGATCTTGCATGACAATGCACTCCTGCATACCTCTGCCCACACTATTGACATTCTGCAGAAACTTCCTTTTGAGGTGTTAAAACATCCTCCCCATAGTATTAATCTTGTTGCATTGTACTTTCACTTGTTTGGTTCCCCTGAAAACAGCTCTTTGAGAATTTGCCTATGATGAAGAATTGGTGCATTCATGGCTTGCAGCTTAGCCTAAAATATATTTTAATGAGGGAATATGAAAGCTTGTTGACTGATTAACAAAATATATTGAAAAACAAGGCGATTATGTCAAAAACATGATGTATTTGTCTTTTCTAAAAGTTGATTAAAACAAATTCTACAGCCAGAGTGCAGATAAGTTTTGACTCATCCTCTTACTATCTACCATCTACAGTATGCTACTGTGCACGTCTTCCCCAATTCCAGTATTCAGATCCCTCCTGTTGGCAGCTGTATTATACCACGGTGGCCACTAGCAAACGCTAGAAATTGGGGTGAGAACCGGTTGTTAAACGATTTATCAGCACTCCACTGGGCAGGCCACACTGTTAAGTATAATGATCCCACACCCACCAAAAACCTGCAATGTTTGATAGAATTCTGTATTCATAGCAACTTACTATTTATTTTTTACAAAAAAATAAAATAACTCAGCCTTGGCATTATTTCAAAATCTAGATTCCGATTCTCCGTGATTAAAAATTCATACTTGGCATACGAAACTTATATATTTAAGTTTTAGCATCAAACGAAGGCTTTTAGCAATTGATGGACGCACACTTGCCTCCTAGCCCAGGCCTGAACTGCCCCTCCCATGGTTTTTCCTCCTCTGTCAAGAAGCAGGGAGCATTCCCAAAGGGCTCCAGGACGCGGTGGGCCAAGGGATCCGCCCCAATAAGCGGCGTTGGAGGAAGGCAACTTCTCCTCCACCCCCAGACTAACGGCATTCTGCGCTGCGCCAAGCGATGGAACCCTCCTGGCTTGAGACGCGTTGGGCTCGGCCAATCTACCTGGCATTCGTGTTCTGCCTGGCCCTGGTGCTGCTGCAGGCCATCAAGCTCTACCTGAGGAGGCAGAGGCTTCTCCAAGACCTCTGCTGCTACCCCGCACCTCCCACTCACTGGCTCTACGGGCACCAGAAGGTAGATGGAAGGGATGCCGGAGGCTGCTGCTGGCGAGAAAACCGGTCAGGCGAGGAGAGAGGGGCAGTGTCTTCCTTCCCTTCTTCCTGACCACAGCCCTCTCAGCCCAGTCAGTTGTTCTTGGAATCTTTTCTTTACACCCTAGAATCTTTTCTTTACTTGCTTCCCTTCCCAGCATCTCTAAGGGAAAAGGAACCGCCCAAGTGTGGCTACTGGAGACGAAGCATTAGTGGCTGGGAGGAGGCTACGTAAAGGGCCAGAAATAGAAGGAAGAACAGTGTAGCTCGGGTCTATCTTTAACCATTTCATTCGTCTCTTTCATTTTTAATAGTGCAGTTTTAAAAAGCTGTTCTGTTTTTTAAATAATGTTATCCAGCTGCTCCTGGAAAACCCTATACAGGGTGGTTCTGAGTGGGAACCGACTAGAGGACACAGCAACAAACAATATGTATTAATTACAGACAATATTTTAAATCCAGACATGATTGTTGCCAGCCTTAATCCACTCCAGCCAATGGAAATTCATTTTCTTCTAAGATTCTTGTGAGGTAAGGAGCAGCCCCAGCCAAGCATTTAAGAAATATTTTTTATTGATTGATGATTGAATTTTAGAGTCCCTCACCCTTTTTTCCCTTTCTTGTTCTCTAAATCCACCCCCACCCCATTCATTTTTTTTTTTCATTCACTCTACCAATTTTGAGTGACAGTTATGTGGTAAGTACTATGATTACAAAGACAAGGTGGGTCCCTGTCCTCAAGGGATCCAAATCAGGTGCAGACTTATGCAGAAAAGACAAAATGAAAATACAGTATAATGTGTGCTTTAATACAGGATTAGGGACAAGGGAATTTTGTTGTGTTTGTTAAGTGTCATACCTTGGAGCAAGGTTAAGTCTTCATGAAAAGGGTCATGAGGGTTGAGAAGAATCTTAAAGGTTGGGTGTTGTCGAGAGGGTGTTCCCAGCAAAGCATACAGCATGAGTCTCTGAATGATGTGAGAACTGTCTTGTTTTACCAAAGAACTAAAACTTACATCTGAGAGTGGTGGGAAGAAAGGTTACAGTGGCAGACATTGGGGCCTACAATGGTAGTCACTTGGGGTAGACAGTAGGAGTTGCTTTAGGGATTCTTTCTAATGAGAAAGTACAAGACATTATTTTCTCCATGTTAAACCATGTGATTTAACCCTGATCTTGTGGGTCTCAGCAACATGAGATAAAAATCACATATAAAATTTATTTTTTAAACATAGATTTTATCTTTTTCAAATAATACTAAAAGGCTTAGTAACAAAAACCTTACAACCCTTTAACTGTCTCCCAACACTCCCCCACCTCCCCACTTTCCACTTTCAACTCTCTTATCTGTTTCTTCTGATACTTAAATATTTATTTGTAAAATAATATGAGGCTGCTTCAAAAAGTTTGTGGAGGAGTGGAATTAAGGGATAATGGAATTTTTCCATGAGGTTTCTGAAGTCCCCTTGTATTACTGTGTTGTATGTTAATGACTTTAGACATGTATCACTTCCTGTAACAATTGTACCCTTAACCCCTCAGCTTCCACCGTCACAATATAGTTATAGTGTATTTTTGTTTAAAAAACTGGTGTTTATATCATTTCGACTATATGAATTTTGCTGCTGATGTGAGTGGTTCCCTTTGATTTTATTCATTCTATCACAGAGCTTCCCTACCTTCACCCCATGGAGGTACTAACTGCCTCCTCTTCTGGTCTGCTTAGTTTTTCAATATTTATTTGTCTCTCTTTTTTTTCCTGATTCATTTAATAATTTTGGGGGGTAGTTTCCTGTTAACTAATGAAGAAAATGTGATTTTGAGCTATGAATGTCTTTTTTCTGTTTTTAAACTTGATGGATGAATATAGAATTCTATTTTCCATATTGTTTTCTTTCAGAGTTTTGAAAGCATTATTCCATTTTCTTTTAGCTTTGGGAATGACTGTTGAAAATTATGATACCTTTCTGATTCTTAATCCTTATTATGAAATCTTTTTCTCTCTCTTTGACAATTCTAAGGTCTTCACCTTGCCTCTGGTGTTCTTAAATTTAATTACAATATACCTAGATGTGGGCCTTATTTTCACTTATTGTGCCTGACACTTGAAAGGCAAGCCTTTCAACCTGGAAATTAAAGTTAATTAGTTTGGGGAAATTTTTATGTAAAAATTTTATCTTAGTTTTAGGTTTTCCAAGAATCAGACCCGAAAACAAACATTTGAAAGGAAACAGGAATTTTTTTTTTCTTCCTAGAGATGATGTCAAGAAACCTTGATACAGGACAATATGGAGAAGGAAAGGTAACTAGCATAGGATAACGGGAGCTTAATCCCATTGGGAAATCTGGCACTCTAGAGTTGTTACACAACCTGAAGAGCAAAGGGACAGGAATAGCTTTGTGTCAGCTCCTCTCAGTCACTGGTGTAAGGGTGCTCCTGAGGAATGCTACTTTCCTAGAGCTTTCTGCCTGTTATTTAGGCAACAAAGTAGGTACCAGTGGGCAGGAAAGCCCTGAAGTAAATATATGCAGAAGGTGGTTGTTGTTGTTAGGAGCCATTGTCTTGGTTCTGACTAACAGCAACACTATGAACCACAGAATGAAACACTGCCCAGTTCTGCTCCAACCTCACAATTTTTGTTACACTTCAGCCCATTAGTGTTGCTACTGTGCCAAATCATCTTGTTGAGGTCTTCTTCTTTGTAACGGACCCTTCACTTCACCAAGCATTATGTCCTTCTCCTGGGACTGATCCCTCTTAATAATATGTCCAAAGTATTAGAGACAAAGTGTCACCATCCTAGCATCTACGGAGCATTCTGGCTGCACTTCTAGCACCAATTTCTTTGTTTTTCTAGCACTCCATGGTACTTTCAATATTCTTCTCCAACACCATAACTCAAATTTATCAATTTTTCTATGGTCTTCCACATGTACTGTTGTTTTCATTATCAGTATATTTATAAATCCAATCTTTCTTTCTCTTTGGAAGTTGGAAACATTTCTTATAAACATATATATATAGCTTTGGGAATGTATATATAGACATAGATAGATAGAGATAGATAGATAGATAGATAGATAGATAGATAGATAGATAGATA
>NW_006408544.1:8684119-8687786 GCF_000296735.1 Chrysochloris asiatica
AAAGAGCTAAAATATGACCTAAATGCATCCCATCTGAATTTAGAGACTGTCTCAAGAATAGATTTGTTTCATCTGTCAGCAATGATCAACAACCAGAAGAACTGTGTGATGACATCCAGAACATCATACAGGAAGAAAGCAAAATTTAGTTATAGATCTTTTTATTATTGAATTATAAGATATATTCCAGATACAAGTTCTGTATCAGATTGGAAAATATTTTCTCCCATCCAGTATATTATCTTATCACTTTCTTGATATTGCCCTTTGAATCACAAACATTTTCGTTTTAATGAAATCTAGTTTATCTATTTTTCGCTTTTCTTGCTTATTCTTTTAGTATCATATCTAAGAAGCCATTGCCAAAATCAAGGTCAGAAAGATTTACCCTTACGTTTTTTTCTAAGAAATAATTTTAGCTCTTATGTTTAGGCTTTTGATATATTTGTTAGTTAATTTATGTACATGGTTTGAGGTAAGGATCCAACTTTATTGTTTTGCATGTGAATATTCTATTGTTCTGGACAATTTGTTGACAAGCCTATTCTTTCCCCCATTGAATTGTTTTGGCACCATTGTTGCAAATCAGTTGACCATAAATATCAGAATTGCATTTTTAATTCTGAATTCTACTCCTCTGATCAATATACCCATCATTATACCATACTTTCTTTATTACTGTTGCCTTGTAGTAAGTTTTGAAATCTGGAAATGTGAGCTCTTTAACTTTGTTCTTTTTACAGACTGTTCCAACTAGTTTTAGACCATTGAGTGTCTATATGAGTTTTAGGAGTAGCTTGTTAGTTTATACAAGGAAGCCAGCTGATGTTCTGATAAGGATTGCATTGAATCTCTAAATCAACTTGAGGAGTATTGCCATCTTAACAATATTATCTTCTGCTCCATGAATATGTGATTGCTTTTCGTTTATGTCTTCTTTAGTTTCTTTCAATAATGTTTTGCAGTTTTTCAGAGTAGAAATTTTAAACATTTTAAAATTTATTCCTAAATGTTTTACTCTTTTTGATGGTATTGTCAATATCATTGTTTTCTTACCTTCATTTTTTGATTGCTCATTGAATTCATTGTTTTAATGTTCATATTTCCTTTGTGTTGTTAGGAGTCCACTCCAACTCATAGCGATCCTATGAACAACAGAACAAAATACTGTCCAGTCCTGCACCATTTTCACAATTGCTGTCACACTTGAGCGCATTGCTGCTGCCACTGTGCCATTCCATCCCATTGGGGTCTTCCTCTTGACTGTCACTAAATTATTTTTTGTTTCAAGGAGGTCTCTATCAACATTTTGAACATCAGAGATGACTGATATATCAAGCTGGTGAATATTACTTTCTTTTGGTAATTTATTATTCAAATAGTCATGAGGAAATGATAGAATCATCTTACATATATAATAATATTTTACCTATAGTCATGAGATTTCAAAATGAAAAGTTGTTATATGTGGGGAATTCTCCACAAGACAAGACATTTTCTTTCTTTTTTTGTTTTGTAACTGTTTATTATGAGTTGAGTAAAGGTTTACAGATAAGATCATCAATTTTACACTCAACAATTCATGCACTTCATTTCATTTTGATGATTGCAATCCCCTCTATGCAACTACAGTTGTCTCACTTCCTCACTGTGGTCCCTATCTCTGTTCCTCCTTCCCAACCTTCTCAACTTTGTCCTTAGGTGAATGTTGCCCTTTTGATCTTGAATGGTTGACCATTCCATGGTGAGCACACCTTACTAACGTTGTGGTCCCTCCTATATGCCTTTCTACTGCTTAGCTGAAAATTGGGCCACAAGGGTGAGTTCCATTCCAGACCTGAAGAGTAGGCAAGAGCCATAGTCCAATCTCTTTCTTACCAGTAAGCCTGGTAATGTTTTTCATGATTTTGAGTTTTGTTTTACAGTGTCTCCCACTCTATCCTTTTCAGAGTAGTTGGTAGTGGGAGCCAGATACCATCTAGTTCTTCTAGTTTCAGAGTTGTGATGACTGATGTTCTAGTTTATTCCATTCATCCTCAGTTTTCATCACTCTTCTGTCTTCTGCACATGGAGAGACCACTAGTTGCACTTTAGATGGCTACTCATGAGCTTTTAAGATCCAAGTCGCTACTCACCAAAGTAGAATGTAGAACATTGTCTTTGTGGACTATGTTATGCCAATTGACCATGGTGTCCTCTGAGACTATGAACCTGAACCCTCAGGCCCAGGAACTCATTGTCTTAAGATGTTTGATGATATCTAAGAAGTTTTCATCATTTGTTCCTCTGTATGCTCCTCCAATTTCATAGGTGTGTTTGCAGCAAAGGAAAATACCCATGTATAAATATCCTCTAAGAAATTGCTTTCTTGTTATATTCCAGTCGTTCTGTCATTTTTACTATGCCTCCGTGCAAAGAAAATTTCTCCCTTAGCACTTTGATTGCACTGTTCTTTATTTGGATGTTCTTTCTATACTTTCTTCACACCTATAAGCAAATGTCACTTCCTTAAAGAAACCTTCCCTAACACTCTAACTAAAATAGGACCTCTACTCTCTATCCCTTAACTTGGCTTTTTATTTTAGCACTTTTCTCTCTCTGACATCTACTCCTTTGCTTATTGGTTAATCACTCACCCTCCCAACTAGAATATAAGATCTGTAAGGAAAGAGACTTCACTCACTACTATAAACCAAATATTCAGTACAGTGCCTGGTCCATACTAGGTTCTCAATAAATAATTTGTTGAATTCTTAAATATATTACATGCTTAATAAATTCACTAATTTAGAGTTCTATTGATTACAGTAGAATAAACCACATAGATTGTCATTTATTCAATAGGTCAATGAATCCCAACCAGTGTGTGGGAATTTAGTGTGTACATATGCTCTGTATGCAAACACGTCTTTATGTGTGTGTTTAATATAATGCAGGGGGAAGGCTGTGTATCTATGTAGTGAAGCACTTGGGGTCCAGAGTTAAATCTCAGTTTGAACTCTCATTACTCATTGCCAGTAATATGACCTTGAACAAGTTACATTATCTCTCCAAAGTTTCATTTCCTCATATTTAAAATGGGGATTATCATTGTACCTATTGCAATAGGGTACTGATGTAAAGATTAAATAATATAAAGCATGGGAAGTATTCATTAACACTTAACTTTTAGTAACCAAAAACAAACCCCAAGCCAACGGTCATGAAGTCAATCCCGAATCCTACCAACCCTGTATAGGGTTTCCATAGCTACATATCTTTTACAGGAGCAGAAAGTCTCATTTTTTTTTGCCACAGAGCAACTGATGCATTTGAACTGCCGACTTTGCAGTTAGCAGTCCAGCACTTATTCTATAGTGCAGTTAGCGCTCCTTGTGTTTTTGTTGAGTTGGTTCTGAGTCATAATGATCTTGCATAGCATTTCCTCCTTATTCCTTATTAAATAAGGAAGACCATAGAAGAATTGATGCATTTGAGTTATGGTGTTGGAGGAGAATATTGAAAATGCCAGGGGCCACCAACAGAACCAACAGATCTGTGTTGGAAGAAGTGTAGCCAGAGTGCTCTTTGGAGGCCAGGATGGCCAAACTTCATCTCTCATACTTCGGATATATTGTCAGGAGGGACCAGTCGCTGGAGAAGGATATCATGTTTGTTAAGGTGGAGG
>NW_006408544.1:8687886-8690295 GCF_000296735.1 Chrysochloris asiatica
ATGATTCACACAATCAAAAGCCTTTGCATAGTCAACAAAGCACAGATAAACATATTTCTGATATTCTCTGCTTTAAGCCAAGACCCATCTGATGTCAGCAATGATACCCTTTGTTCCACAGCCTCTTCTGAATCCAGATTGAACCTCTGGAAGTTCTTTGTCAATGTTTGTTAAAGATATTTTACCAGGTAAAAATATTTTCTGCCAAACCTTTATATATTTGCAGGTATACTCCTTCTCTTTATACCACACCTCTTAAGCCTATATATTTATTCCTGCATCTACCCGTAGATCACTGTTATTGCAGGGTTGTGTTTGTAATAGTATTTACCTTGTTCCTTTTAAGGAGCCTTGATAGTGTAGTGTATCACAAGCTGGTCTGATAACCACAAGGTCAACAATTTGAATCTACCAGTCACTGTGCAGGAGAAAGATGTGACTTTCTGTTCCTGTAAAGATTTACAGGCTTGGAAAACCTATATAGGGCCACTATGAATCGGAACTGATCCGACAGCACAGTCACCACCACCACCAGCTTGTCCCCTTTAAGTCTTGCAATCCTCCTGTGCCTTCATCCTTCTTCTGCCAACCTCGCTGTTGTATTTTGCCTTCCCCATGACCTTAATTGACATGTGTATACCCTCTAGCCAATGAATTATTTCCTGTTTCCTCCCATATCTGATAGTCATCAAAGAATGTTTCTTTTACTGCAAAAACTTTTCTTGAATTTTTACAACAATGTTCTTCCACAACATTTGTCCTCTTGTGATTGATAATGTCACTCAGCATAATGTCCTACAGATTCATCTATGTCACAAGATATTTTGCAAATTCATTGTAATTCTTCAGCATTCCCTAGTATTCCGTTGTGCATATGTACCAAAGTTTATTTACAATTCATACATTGATGAGCATTTAGGTTGTCTCCATCTTTTGCTATTGTGAATAGTGTTATAAACATTGGTGTGCATACATCTAGTCCTGTCAAGGCGCTTATTCCCTTAGGATCTATACCAAGTAAAGGGATTGCTGGATCCTATGGTATTTCTATTTCCAATTTTTTGAGGCAGTGCCATACCATTTTCCACAGTGGTTGCACCATTTTATAGTCCCACCAACAGTGTAAGAGGGTTCCAGTCTCCCCATACTCTTTCCAGCATTTGTTATTTTCTGTGCTGTTGGGTTTTGTTTTTTGTTTTTAACTTTGCTAATAATGCTAGAGTGAGGTGATGTGTCATTGTTTTTTGTTTGTTTGTTTGTTTGTTTGTTTGTTTGTTTGTTTACATCTTTCTAAAGTCTAAAATTGTGAGCACTCGTCATATGTTTGTTGACCACCTAAATGTCTTAGTTTGTGAAGTGTCTTCATGTCCTCTACCCATTGTTTAATTAGATTATTTGTCATTTTCTTGTTGAGGTGTTAAAGTTTTCTATAAATATTAGAGATTAGTCCCTTGTCTGATATGTCATTACCAAAAAAAAAAAAAAAAAATTGCCAGTGTTTGGTTCTCTTTTTACTCTTTTGGTGAAATCTTTTGATGCACTTAAGTGTCTAATATTTAGGAGGTTCCAGTCATCTAGTTTGTCTTCTACATTTTGTGTGTTTTCAGCCACATTTGACAGTATATTTATGCCATGTATCAGAGCCCCTAAGTTTGTCCCTGTGTTTTCGCTATGAACTTTATAGTTTTATGTTTTACATTTAGGCCATTGATCCATCTTGAATCTATTTTTGTATATGGTGTGAGATATGGGTCTTGTTTCATCCTTCTACAAATTAATTTATAGTTTTACCAGCACTTTATGTTGAAGAGACTATATCTTACCCACTTAATGTGATTCTGCCATTGTCATGAATCAGCTGACTGTAGGTGGATGGACTTAATCCAGTCCTTTTGAGGTCTACGTCTCTAGTATTGTGAGAGCCTGGAGTCACTATGAGGGCCCCTTTCCCCTGCATGGTCTGGAAGCATAATCCTTGTGTATGCAACACTGCAAAATGCCAAACATCTTATTCTGATTCGCCAATATTTTTTTCTGAACTATTAGCTTCCCACCTAATCCAACTCCCAGAATTTGACATATGTTTTGAAGGTAAAACTGGAAGAATATTAGGCTCAGTTTTCTGCCCCTACCTTTTCATTAGAGCCATGGATTCACCATCAACATTATGGAATCCTAATATCTGTGCCAATTCATCTGCTTCCTGCTAGTGGCATATGGCTTGTCATATCTTTGTTGATGTTGTTGATAGGTGCTGTCGAGTTGGTTTTAATTCATAGTGACTCTGTGCACAACAGAACAAAACACCACCTGGTCCTGAGCTATCCTAACAATTGTTGTTATGCTTGAGTCCATTGCTGCTGCTAACTTGCCAACCCATCTTGGTAGGGGTTTTCCTCTGTTACTCTG
>NW_006408544.1:8694370-8695476 GCF_000296735.1 Chrysochloris asiatica
GCTTGTTGTTATTGTTAGTGCCTGGTAAAAGTTATTACTGTTTCTGTGGGCATTAAACATTTTCAGAATAGTTAGCATGTTTTCTGAATTTCTATAATACCTATTTTCAAATGTATTCATACATTTGTACAAATGTATTTATATTTTCCTGGATAAAGAAATATACACTGCCCCATCTAGAACCTTCTGAGATGGGCTATTCCCCCTGGAAAGAGCAAGCAGACCAGCCTGGAGCAGCTACAGGAACAGAAGATACTTCTTTCTTCTTTTTTGAACTTTATTGAGTTTTAGGTGAAAGTTTATAGAGAAGATTAGATTCTCATTCAACAATACCCATAATGAATCAGTATTCTCCACTTCCTCCCTGCCAGCCCTATTTCCAGTGTCTCTGCTCCTCCTCCCCTTCTCATCTCTGCTTCAGTGTAAATGTTGACCATTACATCTTATATAGTTGATTGTTTAAAGGAACATTTTCCTCATGGATGTAATTGTTTATTTTATATTGTTGCTACTAGGTGCCATTGAATCAGTTTTGACTCATAGTGCACAACAAAGTGAAACACTACATGATCCTGTACTATCTTCATAATTGTTGTTTAAGCCCATTGTTACTACCAGTTTGTCAATCCCTGTTATGGGGTGTCTTCCTGTCTTTGATGACCTTCCATTTTATCATGCATGGTGTTCTTCTCAAGGGACTCATACCTCCTGACAATATATCCAAAGTATGAGGGATGAAGTCTTGGCATCCTTTCTTTTTTTTTTTCTTAATTTTATTTATTCATTTTATTTTATTGTGAATTGTGTGATAGTCTCCATGGGAGAACATTAGCTTTACATTCATTCCATCATCTATCATTTCATTGGCATAGTTACCATCCCGTCCATGCATCCTCACCCAACCAAAAAGTGTACCCTGTAAGCCTGCACACCCCCCACCACCACAGTCCTCAGCCCATTTCCATCTCCTGATCCCGAGTCCCTAGCCACACCATCTCTGCCTCCATCTCAGGCCTCACCACCTCTCTGGGTAAGATCTCACTCTCCGCTTTTCTCCACTGATGGTCCTAGGGTCCTCCGCTCCTAGACTAAAAAGTTAATCACTC
>NW_006408544.1:8697736-8705571 GCF_000296735.1 Chrysochloris asiatica
ATTGTTGTTTTGATTTGCATCTCTCTAATGACTAGTGATCGTGAACATTTCTTCATATGTTTGTTGGCTGCCCGGATCTCCTCCCTGGTGAAGTGCCTGTTCATATCCTGTGCCCATTTTTTGATTGGGTTATTTGTCTTGTTTTTTTAGATTGCCATCCTTTCTTCTAATAAATACTATGACTACTTCTCTTCTTTCAAGAAATAAAAATAGTTATATTTATTTTTTCTGGATGTTCATGGTACTTTCAGTATTCTTTGCCAAATTCAAAAGTATCATTTCTTCTAATGTCTTCTTTATTCATTGTCCAACTTTCATATGCATATGAGGTTATTGAAAATACCATGGCTTGATCAGGTACACCTTAGTCCTCAAACTGATATCCAGAAGATACTTCTTAAAAGAAAGACCAGCAGGGAAAAGCAAAAACAAAAATGGCAGTCTGACTGGCTACTACAATAACAAGCAAGTTGTTCACTGGGGAGCCATCAGGCCATCAAGTCCCTTCAAGACAACCCCCCCTCCAAGACTGAAACTCAAAGGGAGCACACAAGCAGGCATGTAAGTTTACTGGCAACCATGTTGGTCTAATGGTGAATGGAAGAGGGAGAAAGGCAGCATTGAAGATACGGGTTGAGTTCGAAAATGTTCTATATACTCCCATCGACCTGAAATGATAGAGAGAAGAGGAGGGGCTCATTAGTCTGAAGTATGGTGAGACCTGGGGACTCCTGAGCCAATGAACAAGAATACAGCCACAGAGGGCTAGAGCTGAGACTGAAGCATCCATCTGATATGAATTGAGGGGAGATGCATAAGAACATCCAAACTTGCAGATAGTCCCCATTTAACCTAGCCTCAATGGCTTGATAATCAGAACTTGACTAGAGGAAGATAAAAAAAAAAAAAAAAAAAAAAAAAAGTTTTGATAAAGGAAACGAGTGTAAATTGCTACAATTTGATGAACTTGATCTACACTTATGGATGTAGTAGCTCAAAATACCAACTGAGAGGGAAGGTGTCTTCACATCATGTATTATTCCTCTCCCCTCTGTACACAAGGTTGATAGGGACAGGCAATCTAAATGGCTACCTAAAATTAGGGGGATGGGAATACTATAAAGGCAAGAGAAGACTGACTTACAAGTTTTCAAGAGGGAGTTTAGTTTCAGAGTGTGCAGGGGAAGGTAGAGTCCCCACTGAACAGTTTTCATCTATTCTAGATGGGTCTGGTGAAAGGAGATGGGGATAAGATTCTTATGATTCAATAGTGAGTGATTGTTATCGTGATGAACTGCGATTGTCACAACTGTAAAGGTAGAAGTTTTGTAATATAAAGGAGGAGTAGTTAATCGTACACTCCAGGAACAGAGGACAGTAGGACCATCAAGGAAGAAGAACATGAGCAGAATGTGGGACCTTATCCAGAGAAGCAGCTACCCCAGAGATGGAAGCAGAGATGATGACATGGAGAGATAGAGAAATTGAAGACTCTAGACTCATGGAAATTGAAGACTCTAGACTCATAGAGCTCTAGTAGTGTAGTGGTTACGAATCGGGCTGCAAACCTTAAGGCCAACAGTTCGAAACTACCAGCTGTTCCACGGGAGAAAGATGAGACGTTCTGCTCCCATAAATATTTACAGCCTCGGAAACCCTGTACAGGGTCGCTATGGGTGGGAACCGACTCGACGGCCCTTAACAACAACAGATTCATGGAAAGAGAAAGGGCTGTGTGCTGGCAGGCTTGCAAAATGTACCCTTTGATTGCTTAAATAATTATATATTCCTGTGTATTCTTGTGTGCATCCAAAAAAGGAAATACACATTAGCTTAAATATTTTGCAGGATTCACAATAGATTTTTGTCCATTTTATCCAAGAATTACTAAAAGTATAACCAAATACTTCATGTAGCTGGGGAAGTCCATGAATATTTTTTACTTAAAAACAAACAAAATCCTCATTAAGCTAGAAGTTCTTTGATCTCAAAAGCATTCCCTCTATATATGTCTGTGCCTTCACATCTTATACTCAATACATATTTATTACTTATCGAGTGGAAAATGAATAACTTATACAAATTGTTGGAAATATCATTCTGGGTAGTCAATGAGACCTTGCCACTGGAGCACTACAGGAACTAGACTTCAAGAATCTCAACCTTTTAAGCTACCAGTTGTTGTTGAGTGACCCCAGGAATGTCAGAGGAACACTGAGCCCCATAGTTTTCAATATCTGATTTTTTTGAAAGCAGATTGCTAGGCCTTTCTTCCGGGGCACCCCTGGGTAGACTTGAACCTCCAACCTTTGAGCTATCAGTGAGCACATTAACTGTTTGCACTACCTAGTGATTCCTCAACCTTATAGGGGCCCTAACTGGTAACAGGGGAAATTGAGAACCAACATTTTTCACCACCTCTGAGATCAAGGATAGTTACATAGTAAACACTATGTGATTGGTCAGGAAAACATGCCAACCTCAAGATTTCATTTTTTGTTTTTTGCAGATCAGGATGCCCACACTCATACCTTTATGTGTAGATAGGCATACACAAACACCCATATCCAGGTTCCCCTGAATTCCAACTTAAAACGACCTCATAGAACACAGTAGAACTGGCCCCATAGGGTTTCCAAGGCTGTAAATCTTTATGGAAGCAGACTGCCACATCTTTCTGGTGGATTTGAACAACTTACATTTTGGTCTACAGTTCAACACCTTAGCCACTGCACCAGCAGGGTTTCTTACTCTACCCAAGACGTAGATGAAAATGAATCTTATTTTCAGTGACTCAGAGCAACTGTTTAAATGAATCATTGACAGACTGCCTATAAAAGTATAAAGCCCTTCCCTCATAGTGCTGTACTCTGATTTACAAGTGTTGAACACAGAGTCTTCATTTTTGTTTGTTTCAAGCTTCGTTGTTGTTGTTAAGTGTTGTTGAGTCAGTTCTGACTCATAGGACAAGGAGCAGGTGGCCAATTTGAACCACTGACCTTGTGATTCAAACTGACCTTGTGGTTCAGTGCTCTATTCCACAGCGCCACCCAGGACTCCTTTCAGGCTTCATGTTGCTATTAAGTGCCATCGAGTCTATTCCAACCCATAGCAACCCTGTATAGGGTTTCCAAGGAGCAACTGGTGAGCTTGAACTGCTGGACTTTCAGTTCAAACCAACTTTGCAGTCCAGTGCATTAACCCATAGTGCCACACACCTGTAAACCTGTATAAGTGGACCTTCTACTGTTGTAGGGGAAAAGAAGAGCACTGATTTTTTTTTTTTTGTAAATGGAGTCAGCATTTATTATCAGCTCATAAGTAAGAATCACTGAACTATACCCAAAGAAAGACCAAAGAGTGAGCTGAATGTTGAAGGCATCATGTTTGATATACTAACATAGGAAAGAATGTTTTTCAGTCTCCAGACCCGACTCCTAATCTTAATGTGTGATACTGGTAGATGAAAAAGAAGAGTGTGGATGACAGCCTGCTTTACCATCTCTGTTGGGAAACCAGTTTACAGTATATGTCATTCAATAGTGACTTGATTTGGGACTACAAAATATATTCATATTGAGAAGATAACTACACTAGCCTTGTTTAGAAAATCATACCCCAAGCTTTTTTCACTTCTAGGAAAGGGTTTGGGTGTCTCGCTCTAAGCTCAACTTATATCTATAAAAAGAGAAAGCTTCCAGACTGATGGACTTCTCTAACTTCCTTTACTTTTCTCACTGCAGTTTCTTCAAGAAGATGAAATGGAAAAACTTGAGGAGCTTGTCGAAAAATACCCTTGTGCCTTCCCTCGCTGGGTTGGGCCATTTCAGGCATTTTTGTATATCTATGATCCAGACTATGCAAAGACCCTTCTGAGCAGAACAGGTAAGAAAAGAGACAGATCTCTTACCCTAATCTCCTAGAAGTGGTATGCCCTGAACACAAAGGCAGAATTCTAAAGGATGCAAACAATTCCTGAGGCAAAGGTTAGTATCAGCCTATTAAGAGACATTGAAGAAAGTATAGAAAGGATTCTACAAATACTGAAGGAAATTCCCAAATCTTCCCCAATTCCTTGTCTAGTTCAAGACTCCCCTTAAAGTCCAGTTGGCCATCACCAGATATTCCAGAACCAGAGACTTCCTTTGTTTCTTGGTTTTGTCATTTTAGCAACAGTAACAACCCCCAGCCATATCGTTGAATTCATGTCTTCAGAGGAAACCAAGAGCAGCTCCTTCACCTGCTGGTTCAGTTTGTAAACCTGGATGCTAAATTGCTCATTTATCAGTCTAACCTCTTTACTGTGGTCTAAATTTTGTTTTTCTTTTAGGCATATTTCTCAACTGTGTTCTCTTTTAGGGTATGAGTCATCTACCTACATCATCCAATTCTTTTTCATAGGTGGATAATCTTATACAGTAGTATAAAACTAAAATGTCTTTTTTTTTGCTCTATTGATTTTGTACAACCAAGGTGCCTTATTCTAATATTTATTTCTTAGTCTGTTCTTATCACCCTTAATAAAACATAATAAAATAAAATGTACTTTTCCTGAAAGTCTCTGTGTTTCCCAGTCTAATGGTCTCATGCTCACCTCTTAAAGGATAAGATATGAAAAACACCTCCAGGTCTGTGTTCACAAGACCATCAAGAAGCATTTGCATCTTTCTCTCTGGTGCCTGCTGGACTCTGTTCTAATAATCTGTTTTCCAAAACGGAGATGATGTGTTTTCTGTTCCACAAGTCACTAAGTAGCACAGTGTTTTATACATGACTGCAAACTGTTAAGGTTGGCGATTTGAGCCCACCCAGTGCTACTGCACCAGTCATTGAAGAAGGCTATCATGTTTAGTAAAGTGGAAGGTCAGAGAAAAAGAGGAAGACCCCTAATGAGATGGATTGGCCAAGTGGCAGCATTGATGAACTCAAGCATGACAACAGTAGTGAGGATGGCCCAGGATCGGGCAATGTTTTGTTCTGCTGTGCATAAGGTCGCTATGCATTGGTACCAATTCGATGGCACCTAACAACAACAACAGTGCTACTGCAGAAGAAAGGGACTGGTCATCTGCTTCCATTAAGATTACAACAACAACAACAAATCCTTTGGAGCAATTCTGTTCTGTACAGATGGGATCACCATGATTTGTAATCAACTTCAAGGAAACAAGAACCTACTGTACCAACTCCTGTGATGGGAACTTTGCAACCCTCTGGAAACCTTTGTTTCTGCTAGAGGGAAAGTAAACAAGGGAAGAATTTGAGTTTGCTTGCCTGTTTGTTTTATGGGCATTGCTCTTCTCTGATTCCTAAATCAGAGTTTGTCGTTCCCCAAGCTTGCCAACAGCTGTAGGGAGAGAACATTGACTTCTTTTTGCTCACTATTTGTAGTTGCTATTCTTATTAAGTGCTGTCAGGTCGGTTCTGACTCATAATGACCCTGTATAGGGTTTCTGATTTGTAGTTAGTACAGACAAATTGAGATTGACTGGTAATTTCTTCCCAATGCTGTCTGTTTCCTGCAGATTCCAAGTCCCAGTTTCCGAACCAGTTCTTGAGTCCATGTACTGGTATGTATTGGTATCCTCGCTCTGCAAATGAGAGGCGCAACCCAAATAAAAGTGGATTTCTGCTCTTGCCTAAGCAAGTCCCCTTCCCACAGTGGACATTTTGAAGAAACTCAAATCTGACTTAAAAAACATTAAGAGTAAGATAGATCTAGACTGAAAGTTATCTAGAAGAAAGGCAAAGAGGAGCTATAAAGTGTTTAAAAATCATCAGAACTCAAAGAAATTGAAATGTAAAGTTTATCCTGAGCAGTTGTTGCATAGAGAGAGATCATTCTGATCCTCACCCCCTCCAAAAGATAAAGTAGGCTAGTTACAAAGAGACTGATAAAGTGAAGAGGAGGGAGAAGAGAATATTGACCACTAGTTAATCTTGAAAATGATCAAATGTATCCTGGTGCTGGTGATGGTTTGCCCCTTTATATTGAGATCAGTTGATGGTATGATACCTTTTGACATTTAAATTAGGCAAGCCAGTCTTCAACTATGGGGTGGGGGAGGGGAAGATGAACAACTTTGGGTGAAAAAAAAAACATGTCAAGATAAATTTGGGGTGAGAAATTTTTACATTTCCCCCCTTTATGTTATATTATAATATGATACTTGATTTCATGGGGGCTGTAAACTTAAAATTGAAGTAAAGTTTCTGTATTAATTTTTCTCTTTGACAAAAGATCAGCATAGACAACTTCCTAGAAGCCCTTATCCATTTGCATCCCCAGAGTCTCATTCTCAAGGTAGCTTAGGAGTGATTCTGTTGCCTCTCTGTAAAACTACAGCCTCACCATCCCTTTCTTCTCTTTTCTGGGATCTTTTTCTTTCTATTAAAAGTTTTTTCTTCCAATGAGCAAAATATGTGAAGCTTTAAAGTACAATTTGACAATATTCCTTGAACAGATAAATTAAGCCCTGCAGTGTTATGTTGGAAAGAATATGGCTTTGGATTCAGAATCACTTACATGAGTTTGTGAATCCAGGCCCCCTCTGATTAGTTGAGTGTGATCCTGGAGAAGGTACTTACTCTCTCTAAGTTTCAGTTTCTTCGTCTCAGAAAATGAGAATGAGAGTTACATCTCTATGCTGGTGTGGAGATTAAATGAGACACATATAGTATAATGCCTGATATTGTACCATTGTGAACCATGTATAGCAAGACTCGTATGTTGTAAGAACTCAATCTATGATGGCAGTTATATATTAATAACATTTTTAAGTCTTTATAAACCAAATCTTCAGTGGTTTCCTTAGCAATAGAATGATGTGAAGGATTAGCTTTAGTAAGTGTTTCTGCTTTGTGTCAGTCACAGGTGTGAAGACCACAGACCAAGGCTCAGGGAGATGTCTGGTATCAGAGTAGACACCCTTGTTTAATTCCTTGTGCATTTTGTGTTCACAATTGTAGTAGAGAAACATCCTGGACTCTGCTTAAAGTTAAAAAGAAAACAAAAACAGAGGTTCATTGAGGGATACAGATGGTCCAGACCAGGAAGATATCCAAATTCACAAAATGAAACTGACTCTTCAGCCAAAGAGAACAAATACATTTTTGTTTAATCAGAGCAGGAACTAAAAGTTGCAAAGTCATAATTGATTAAAAGACAATCAGGGAAGACAAAGGTGGGATATCCATAAGCAGGGATTTGGCAGGAATAAGTGACTGGCACATAAGTGAGAATGTCTGATTGGCTAAAAGTACGTGCCCTTTAGGTTTTACAGGGTGATTACCATACAGTGACAGGAAAAGTGTTTCTGGTAGCGTGTCAGCTAAATTACTTCCTCAATCATGTCTGTTTCTAGGGGTCCATCATAAAGGTTTACTAATAATGCTGTGCATCATGACCTTTTCTAGTATAAACAACCACATCTTGCATCTGACCATAGTGAAAAGACCCTTTGGAAATTGTGAACTATTGCATCTGCCAGACCTGAGAAGAGTAATGTCTTCTTTGAGATAGATGGTTATGTCTGCATCAAGGTTAAAGGGCCTGCTGCTTGAAAAGACAGCTTTTAAATTCAGCATGGATTGTAGACTCACGCCAAGCATCTATGCACAGTGTAGTTTATGTTTCGGTTCCGGGTGGAGAGAAAATATTTGTCTTGTTTCTATTATGAGCTAAGGACTCAGCTTAGTGCCTTATAATCAAGGAAGATTCAATAAGTTGCTGGAAATATATAATTGAAAGATAATAGAAGTTTTCCAGGAACATTTTTAAGTCCCTTCATATATGGTGGCTGTGTGTCGTGGAGTCGGTTCCAACTCATAGAGAC
>NW_006408544.1:8705671-8715391 GCF_000296735.1 Chrysochloris asiatica
TCATTGTTGTTGTTAAGTGTTGTTGAGTCAGTTCTGACTCATTGGGCAAGGAGCAGGTGGCGAATTTGAACCACTGACCTTGTGATTCAAACTGATCTTGTGGTTCAGTGCTCTATCCCACAGCGCCACCCAGGACTCCTTTCAGGCTTCATGTTGCTATTAAGTGCCATCGAGTCTATTCCAACCCATAGCAACCCTGTATAGGGTTTCCAAGGAGCAACTGGTGAGCTTGAACTGCTGGACTTTCAGTTCAAACCAACTTTGCAGTCCAGTGCATTAACCCATAGTGCCACACACCTGTAAACCTGTATAAGTGGACCTTCTACTGTTGTAGGGGAAAAGAAGAGCACTGATTTTTTTTTTTTTGTAAATGGAGTCAGCATTTATTATCAGCTCATAAGTAAGAATCACTGAACTATACCCAAAGAAAGACCAAAGAGTGAGCTGAATGTTGAAGGCATCATGTTTGATATACTAACATAGGAAAGAATGTTTTTCAGTCTCCAGACCCGACTCCTAATCTTAATGTGTGATACTGGTAGATGAAAAAGAAGAGTGTGGATGACAGCCTGCTTTACCATCTCTGTTGGGAAACCAGTTTACAGTATATGTCATTCAATAGTGACTTGATTTGGGACTACAAAATATATTCATATTGAGAAGATAACTACACTAGCCTTGTTTAGAAAATCATACCCCAAGCTTTTTTCACTTCTAGGAAAGGGTTTGGGTGTCTCGCTCTAAGCTCAACTTATATCTATAAAAAGAGAAAGCTTCCAGACTGATGGACTTCTCTAACTTCCTTTACTTTTCTCACTGCAGTTTCTTCAAGAAGATGAAATGGAAAAACTTGAGGAGCTTGTCGAAAAATACCCTTGTGCCTTCCCTCGCTGGGTTGGGCCATTTCAGGCATTTTTGTATATCTATGATCCAGACTATGCAAAGACCCTTCTGAGCAGAACAGGTAAGAAAAGAGACAGATCTCTTACCCTAATCTCCTAGAAGTGGTATGCCCTGAACACAAAGGCAGAATTCTAAAGGATGCAAACAATTCCTGAGGCAAAGGTTAGTATCAGCCTATTAAGAGACATTGAAGAAAGTATAGAAAGGATTCTACAAATACTGAAGGAAATTCCCAAATCTTCCCCAATTCCTTGTCTAGTTCAAGACTCCCCTTAAAGTCCAGTTGGCCATCACCAGATATTCCAGAACCAGAGACTTCCTTTGTTTCTTGGTTTTGTCATTTTAGCAACAGTAACAACCCCCAGCCATATCGTTGAATTCATGTCTTCAGAGGAAACCAAGAGCAGCTCCTTCACCTGCTGGTTCAGTTTGTAAACCTGGATGCTAAATTGCTCATTTATCAGTCTAACCTCTTTACTGTGGTCTAAATTTTGTTTTTCTTTTAGGCATATTTCTCAACTGTGTTCTCTTTTAGGGTATGAGTCATCTACCTACATCATCCAATTCTTTTTCATAGGTGGATAATCTTATACAGTAGTATAAAACTAAAATGTCTTTTTTTTTGCTCTATTGATTTTGTACAACCAAGGTGCCTTATTCTAATATTTATTTCTTAGTCTGTTCTTATCACCCTTAATAAAACATAATAAAATAAAATGTACTTTTCCTGAAAGTCTCTGTGTTTCCCAGTCTAATGGTCTCATGCTCACCTCTTAAAGGATAAGATATGAAAAACACCTCCAGGTCTGTGTTCACAAGACCATCAAGAAGCATTTGCATCTTTCTCTCTGGTGCCTGCTGGACTCTGTTCTAATAATCTGTTTTCCAAAACGGAGATGATGTGTTTTCTGTTCCACAAGTCACTAAGTAGCACAGTGTTTTATACATGACTGCAAACTGTTAAGGTTGGCGATTTGAGCCCACCCAGTGCTACTGCACCAGTCATTGAAGAAGGCTATCATGTTTAGTAAAGTGGAAGGTCAGAGAAAAAGAGGAAGACCCCTAATGAGATGGATTGGCCAAGTGGCAGCATTGATGAACTCAAGCATGACAACAGTAGTGAGGATGGCCCAGGATCGGGCAATGTTTTGTTCTGCTGTGCATAAGGTCGCTATGCATTGGTACCAATTCGATGGCACCTAACAACAACAACAGTGCTACTGCAGAAGAAAGGGACTGGTCATCTGCTTCCATTAAGATTACAACAACAACAACAAATCCTTTGGAGCAATTCTGTTCTGTACAGATGGGATCACCATGATTTGTAATCAACTTCAAGGAAACAAGAACCTACTGTACCAACTCCTGTGATGGGAACTTTGCAACCCTCTGGAAACCTTTGTTTCTGCTAGAGGGAAAGTAAACAAGGGAAGAATTTGAGTTTGCTTGCCTGTTTGTTTTATGGGCATTGCTCTTCTCTGATTCCTAAATCAGAGTTTGTCGTTCCCCAAGCTTGCCAACAGCTGTAGGGAGAGAACATTGACTTCTTTTTGCTCACTATTTGTAGTTGCTATTCTTATTAAGTGCTGTCAGGTCGGTTCTGACTCATAATGACCCTGTATAGGGTTTCTGATTTGTAGTTAGTACAGACAAATTGAGATTGACTGGTAATTTCTTCCCAATGCTGTCTGTTTCCTGCAGATTCCAAGTCCCAGTTTCCGAACCAGTTCTTGAGTCCATGTACTGGTATGTATTGGTATCCTCGCTCTGCAAATGAGAGGCGCAACCCAAATAAAAGTGGATTTCTGCTCTTGCCTAAGCAAGTCCCCTTCCCACAGTGGACATTTTGAAGAAACTCAAATCTGACTTAAAAAACATTAAGAGTAAGATAGATCTAGACTGAAAGTTATCTAGAAGAAAGGCAAAGAGGAGCTATAAAGTGTTTAAAAATCATCAGAACTCAAAGAAATTGAAATGTAAAGTTTATCCTGAGCAGTTGTTGCATAGAGAGAGATCATTCTGATCCTCACCCCCTCCAAAAGATAAAGTAGGCTAGTTACAAAGAGACTGATAAAGTGAAGAGGAGGGAGAAGAGAATATTGACCACTAGTTAATCTTGAAAATGATCAAATGTATCCTGGTGCTGGTGATGGTTTGCCCCTTTATATTGAGATCAGTTGATGGTATGATACCTTTTGACATTTAAATTAGGCAAGCCAGTCTTCAACTATGGGGTGGGGGAGGGGAAGATGAACAACTTTGGGTGAAAAAAAAAACATGTCAAGATAAATTTGGGGTGAGAAATTTTTACATTTCCCCCCTTTATGTTATATTATAATATGATACTTGATTTCATGGGGGCTGTAAACTTAAAATTGAAGTAAAGTTTCTGTATTAATTTTTCTCTTTGACAAAAGATCAGCATAGACAACTTCCTAGAAGCCCTTATCCATTTGCATCCCCAGAGTCTCATTCTCAAGGTAGCTTAGGAGTGATTCTGTTGCCTCTCTGTAAAACTACAGCCTCACCATCCCTTTCTTCTCTTTTCTGGGATCTTTTTCTTTCTATTAAAAGTTTTTTCTTCCAATGAGCAAAATATGTGAAGCTTTAAAGTACAATTTGACAATATTCCTTGAACAGATAAATTAAGCCCTGCAGTGTTATGTTGGAAAGAATATGGCTTTGGATTCAGAATCACTTACATGAGTTTGTGAATCCAGGCCCCCTCTGATTAGTTGAGTGTGATCCTGGAGAAGGTACTTACTCTCTCTAAGTTTCAGTTTCTTCGTCTCAGAAAATGAGAATGAGAGTTACATCTCTATGCTGGTGTGGAGATTAAATGAGACACATATAGTATAATGCCTGATATTGTACCATTGTGAACCATGTATAGCAAGACTCGTATGTTGTAAGAACTCAATCTATGATGGCAGTTATATATTAATAACATTTTTAAGTCTTTATAAACCAAATCTTCAGTGGTTTCCTTAGCAATAGAATGATGTGAAGGATTAGCTTTAGTAAGTGTTTCTGCTTTGTGTCAGTCACAGGTGTGAAGACCACAGACCAAGGCTCAGGGAGATGTCTGGTATCAGAGTAGACACCCTTGTTTAATTCCTTGTGCATTTTGTGTTCACAATTGTAGTAGAGAAACATCCTGGACTCTGCTTAAAGTTAAAAAGAAAACAAAAACAGAGGTTCATTGAGGGATACAGATGGTCCAGACCAGGAAGATATCCAAATTCACAAAATGAAACTGACTCTTCAGCCAAAGAGAACAAATACATTTTTGTTTAATCAGAGCAGGAACTAAAAGTTGCAAAGTCATAATTGATTAAAAGACAATCAGGGAAGACAAAGGTGGGATATCCATAAGCAGGGATTTGGCAGGAATAAGTGACTGGCACATAAGTGAGAATGTCTGATTGGCTAAAAGTACGTGCCCTTTAGGTTTTACAGGGTGATTACCATACAGTGACAGGAAAAGTGTTTCTGGTAGCGTGTCAGCTAAATTACTTCCTCAATCATGTCTGTTTCTAGGGGTCCATCATAAAGGTTTACTAATAATGCTGTGCATCATGACCTTTTCTAGTATAAACAACCACATCTTGCATCTGACCATAGTGAAAAGACCCTTTGGAAATTGTGAACTATTGCATCTGCCAGACCTGAGAAGAGTAATGTCTTCTTTGAGATAGATGGTTATGTCTGCATCAAGGTTAAAGGGCCTGCTGCTTGAAAAGACAGCTTTTAAATTCAGCATGGATTGTAGACTCACGCCAAGCATCTATGCACAGTGTAGTTTATGTTTCGGTTCCGGGTGGAGAGAAAATATTTGTCTTGTTTCTATTATGAGCTAAGGACTCAGCTTAGTGCCTTATAATCAAGGAAGATTCAATAAGTTGCTGGAAATATATAATTGAAAGATAATAGAAGTTTTCCAGGAACATTTTTAAGTCCCTTCATATATGGTGGCTGTGTGTCGTGGAGTCGGTTCCAACTCATAGAGACTCTCTACAGGTTTTCTGAGGCTGTAAATCCTTATGGGAGCAGAACACCTCATCTTTCTCCCGTGGAACAGCTGGTAGTTTTGAACTGCTGACCTTGTGGTTCACAGCCCAATTTGTAACCACTACGCTACCAGAGCTCCTCATATATGGCCTGACAATCTGCACAGTGACACAGTGACATATTTATTATCATACTTTATAATCTGAGAAAAACCAAGCTTCAGGAATTTAAGTAGCTTGCTCAATTACATAGGTAATGTTAAAAATAATCATAACTAAATGAAATTTTAACATAAGGTTGATTCTGAACAGTTATTCTATATACATATAGGAAGAACATTTTGATTCCTGACTCAAAAAAAACAACAACAGATTTCTCGAAGAAGCTAGGTACAACAAAACTTATAAAAAGAAGAAGAGGAGAAAATTTTACGAATCGGGCTGTGAGCCGCAAGGTCAGCAGTTTGAAACTACCAGCGTTCTGCGGGAGAAAGATGAGGCGGTCTGCTTCCTTAAAGATTTACAGCCTCGGAAACCCTGTGTAGGGTCGCTGTGAGTCGGAACCAACTCCACGGCACTTAACAACAACAACAACAATTGGCTAATCTTAACATGATTGATTGAACTCTGACTTCTTCCTTTTTCTGAGACCAATGGGTATCAGCTCACCAGATGTTCTCTGTCCCTCCACACAGCTATACATTTTGAAATTCAAATTTATTAAACCTGACTTCAAACAGGAAAGAAAGGATTTGCAACTTTGAGAAAGGGAAACCTACTGACAGATTATTTTGGTCACATTTTTTTAAAGTGGATATCAGGTTTCATGAGTAAGAAAACCCCAAAATCAAAGCAAGACATCTGCCATCAGTTTCTCTCTTTGGCAGGAGGAATTGATGATTTCAGGACTAGCACTGTATTTTATCAGACTTCAAAATGTGAGGTATTTCCCACACTATTGGTTTTACCCAATGCCCAGATATAAACCAAAGATTTACCTCAATCCTAATATCCCATCACTGCTTCACAACTGTCTATCTAATAGTCACTCCTCTCTGTCAGTCTTCTTCACCTCTCTTTCATCTCATCTAATAAAATAGCATGAGGTTTTGTGCCTTTTATTTCTCAAGGAAAAGGACTGTTGAATCTAGATGGACCCAAGTGGTTCCAGCACCGCCATCTCCTAACCCCTGGATTCCACTTGAACATCCTGAAACCATATACTGAGGTGATGGTCCAGTCTGTGAACACAATGCTGGTAAGTGAAGTAAATATCGTGTTCTGGTGTATTGTAAAATGGCTCCAGTAGGAATGTAATAGGCATGTTTAGTGGGTAGTGAAAATCCAGAGATTTCTAGAAACTAATAATGTATAAGTACTGATTGAGCAACAAATATGTATAGTTTTGCAAAGTTCTTTGGGAGATTAAGCAGTGATGATGTGGGTCTCTATCTTAGATGTATTTCAGGATAAAAGCAGGAACTGATAAGATTTGGACAATATGTGGTGTATATGAGAAGTATAGTTGCCAGAAGCAGTGAAATTTACTGTGAAACATAAGTTGGAATTGAATGTGTAGATAATAAAAGGGGACTTCAATAAGTTTGTGGAAAAATTCTAGTATCTTTTAACTCCATTTTCCATGACATTTTTGAAGCTCCCTAGTATAGATAATGGAATTCTGGTGTGGTGCTGTAAGATAAGCACTGGGCTGCAAGGTAGATTTGAACTGAAAGGTCAGTGGTTCAAACTCACCAGTAGCTCCTTGGAAACCCTATGCAGGGTTGCTATGAGTCGGAACCGACTCAACCCACACTTAACAACAGCATAGATGAGAGAATTCTAGTTAGAGTGAACTAACCTGAACAAAGATGTGGGAGTTGGGATGGACTTACCTTCTATTAAGACCAAAAAAGACCATCAAAGAGTGAATGTCTAAACCCCCGAAATGATTGTCTTGAGATCATCTTTTTCAATGGAACCAAAAATATCTGCTGAAGTCTTTTAAAACCAGATAATAGTTTAGATTAACTAGTAGAAAAATTATCTTTTTGAGTCTTATGCCCTTTAAGAAATATCTATATGGGGTCAACATGATAACAGTAATTTGACAGATTAGATAAGAACCGTAGGGAGGCAGTGAGTTCAGTGGAAGAACAGCTCAAAAAAGAGGTTTACACAACTAAAACAATGTAGTCAGTGTGACTGAATTGTACATGTCGAAACAGTTGAATTGGCTTATGTTTTATTGTGCAATTCTCAACAGCAATATTTTTAAATAATAAAAAGAGTAAGCATCTACATTCAAGCCACAAATGCAGGTTTCCTTCTATAGGTACTGGAGGCTCATTAGGAACAGACCTGTAAGAAAACACAGCACAGGAACATTCTTATGGGCAATCTCTGATTTATAAATGAGTTCTATTCCAAAATGCCATTGAACATTAGTTTCAGGGTTGTGGTTATTAATTGGGCTGCGAACCTTAAGGTCAGCAGTTCGAAACTACCAGCTGCTCCGCAGGAGAAAGATGAGGCTTTCTACTCCTGTAAAGATTTACACCCTTGGAAACCCTGTACAGGGTCGCTATGGGTCGGAACCAACTCAACGGCACTTAACAACAACAACAACAATTTATTTTATAGTTAGGTAATTCATTAGTACAAGTTATCATAAACATTTCAAATAACACACAGAAAGCCAAAGTCTTCCTCCACCCTCATCTGCAAACCCATCCCTTTTGCCAAAAGGAATCTCTTTTACCAGCTTCTTGATTGGACTAGAGCAAGCTCAGAGAAGCAGATTTTACCTGAAGTCTGATCAGGTTTTGGTGATACTACCACTGTGAAGTCTCAATACAGACAACTACATGTTACAGGATAGAGGAACAAAAGTATTCTCTTCTGATTCCGATGCTTTCAGAATTAAACATGATTTGAAAACAGTCAATGTTTGTATTTGAGTTTAGTTTAACAAGTACTTATGTGCCTCATATACACTTTCCTCATTTCTCAGTTCCACATTTGCTGAGTTGTTCCCAAGTGCCTCAAGCTTTAAAAACCTAACCTTTGCTCTCATTTCTTCTAAACTCATTTTTATTCAGTAAACTGTAGCTAATTCAGGATGAAATATAGCAGATTAAACAATTGACAATTTGGTAAATGTTTAAAAAAACTTTTGCTTTTTATTCAGAGTCTCTGAATCCTTACTACCTAGCATAGTGTCTATAAGTATACAACAAATGTAGGTGGAACTGAATATAGACATCTAGACAGATTTGTATATTTTACACAAAGAGTACTTGTTATTAAAAATGCATTTTTAACTGAAGACTATATAGTTGTTGTTGTTAAGTGCCATCAAGTCAGTACCAACTCATACCAACCCTATACACAACAAAACACTGTGTGGGCTGAGCCAACCTCACAATCGTTGCTACACCTTAGCCCATTGCTGCTGCCACTTTGCCAGCCATTTTGTTGGGGATCTTCCATTTTTTTCTCCAACCCTCCATTTTACCAAACATGATATCCTTCTCCAGTGACTGATCTCTCCTGATATTATGTCCAAAGTATGAGAGACAAAGTCTGGCCATCCTGGCTTCCAAGAAGCACTCTGGCTGCACTTCTTCCAACACAGATCTGTTTGTTCTTTTGGCAGTCCATAACTCAAATGCATCAATTCTTCTATGGTCTTCCTTATTCACTGTCCAGCTTTCACATGCATTGGACCACAAGGTTGCTTTAAACTGCAATGTTGTCAGTTCACATTCACCAGTCACTCTTCAGAAATCCTATACAGGGTCACTATGACTTAATGGTACTTAACCACAACAAAGTGCCCAAAGTAAGCAGTTGACTTATTTACTTATATGACCTCTGGTTTCTGCTAGGTCATGGTTGTCTTTTTTAGAGCATAGAGCAGGGTACATGGAGAAACCATCAGTTTGATAATGGTGATGATGCTCGTCTTCACTTCTTATGCCAGGATAAGTGGGAGAAGATGTTAATCACTCAGCACACAAATGTGGAGGCCTTTGAACACATCAACTTGATGACCCTGGACATACTTTTAAAATGTGCTTTCTCCCAGAAGACCAACTGTCAAATAAACAGGTCAGTAACTAGAGAGTAAAAATGATTATATGTGAACCCTTATTAAAGTCACTTATTAACACATTGTCTTAACTTTCTTTTCTAGCACCAATGACCCTTACGTAAAAGCAGTACTTGAACTCAACAAAATCATCTTTTACCGCATGAACAGCTTCTTGGAACACCATGATATAATTTTCAATTTCAGCCCTGAGGGTCACCACTTTCAGGAGTTACACCAAGTATTACATCACTATACAGGTATTTCTTGGATTTGAGTTGCGCATGTCCATACACTGTCATCATCATAGTGTGTCTGTCTAGAAGGTTAGTTTCCAATGTGAAAAAAAGAAATAATATTGTCCTTAATTGAGCTTTTAGATGGACACTGATCAAATGAAAGAAAACTGAAGTCCTTTGAAAGAGATTGCTACATCCATGGTAGTAATTATTCTTGTCAGAACTTTTCTCTGTATCTTGCAATTTTTATTATTGGTAACTATAACTAGTAGAAATGCAACTAGTAGACATTTGAAATTTCAAAATACACATGCCATATTTTTGTGTGTGCAGTGATTGCAGTAATAATGATAGCATAGTAATGAACGGGAGGGCAGAGCACACATGAACACAAACTTCAAAAAAAACTTGGTTCAGAAATAAATAGAATTACACTTAAAAAACCAGACTGAGACCTAGAGAACAAACAAGATGG
>NW_006408544.1:8719266-8720390 GCF_000296735.1 Chrysochloris asiatica
GGGAGCAGAAAGCTTCATCTTTCTTCCGCGGAACAGCTGGTAGTTTCGAACTGCTGAACTTGCAGCTCACAACCCGGTTTGTAACCACTACACTTCCAGAGCTATGTCTAAAATAGTAATCATTTATTAAAAAGGTCATCTTCTCCAGTGATTTGAGATACCATGTTCATCATATTCTATATTGACATATGTACTTGGATCTGTTTCTGGATTTTTGATGCTATTCCACTGGTCTGTTTATTCATTTGCTAAAATCACACTGCTTAAATTATAAAGACTTTTCAGTGTGTTTTAATAGCTCTTCCTTTTCATTCTTTTCTTGTTTTATGTGTTTATCTTCTCATGTGACCTGTAGTATCAATTTGTCAAGCTCCAAAAGAAAAGTTTTTGATATTTTTCATTGGGAATACATCAAATTTATATATTAACATAGAACTGATATCTTGATGATGTTGAGGCAACCTATCCAATAACAAAAGTTATCTTTTCATATAGTCCAGTTTATTTTTGAGACTTTCAATTTTTAAAATATAATTTTCTTCATATAAGTATTATATGTTAATTGGCTTCATAAGACCACAGCCTTCTATATGGATTGCATCTCAATGTAAAGAAAACAAAAATCCTCACCACTGGACCAATAAACAACATTCTTATCAATGGAGAAAAGATTGAAGTTGTCAAGGACTTCATTCTTCTTGGATCAACTGTCAACACTCATAGAAGCAGCAGTCAAGAGTGCTCCTTGGAGGCCAGTATGACCAAAACTCCTGTAATCTACTTGACCTTCTCACCATCTGGATCTCTGTTTCTACATGTTTACCTTCTTTTACATTGTAATTGTTTTGATCATAGACTGACCTCCCAGATTCTCTGTGTTTGTTCTTATAGTTTTGTTCTGTTCTCCACTCTTCCTTCTCTCAATTTAATTCTGGGAGGTGCTGCCACGTATGTCAATCTCTGGTTGTTGTCTGTTCTTGTTCATTCTCAGTCCACAGAACTCCTTTTAGGATGTTTAGTAACACAGTGTTGGCTTTGGCAAAATCCCTTAGCTTCTGTTTATCCTGGAATGTTTTGATTACACCATTGTATTTGATTGATAGCTTTGCTAGATAAAGGATTCT
>NW_006408544.1:8720490-8721189 GCF_000296735.1 Chrysochloris asiatica
ACACATGAACACAAACTTCAAAAAAAACTTGGTTCAGAAATAAATAGAATTACACTTAAAAAACCAGACTGAGACCTAGAGAACAAACAAGATGGCGGATCAAGTGGAAGTGTAATAAAGTGCTCCGCCAACAACAACATAGAATACCTGGCCAAGCAGGCTCAGGGGATGGTCCCAGAACTCTGAACCACATATAAAAGAATATTTAGAAGGTTGGATGGCTTACAACTGGGGGAAATTGTGGCAGAAGCAAGAAACCCATTGCTTTCTAATTCGAGATGCTCAGCTGCTCGAGGAGCCGCCATCTTGGGTGAGACCAAGCGGGGGAAGGATCGGAGCGGCCACAGATGCCTGGCAGAACCGCAGAGATAGGTGTGGCCATTATTTTCTTTTGGTAGCTGTTCATTGGTCCCTTGCTGTCTGTGAACCTCCATTCCAGTGACAATAGGGATGCCTGAGCTAGTGGGTACTCCAGCCCCACCCTTCGAGGGTTCTACTATGCATGCACACAGATCTCCTCGAAATTTAAAGAGATAGTTTCCAATTAAAACTAAACGGCCACAGTCGGCCCTGAACTGTTTCCAACTAGACAAAAGGCCTGAACAGGGATTGTGGAGCAGGACAAGCAGACAAAAGAGGAAAAAAGCCGAAAATTAAATCCTAAATTATGTCAAAACGACCAACAGTGGCATCTTGAAA
>NW_006408544.1:8726005-8733095 GCF_000296735.1 Chrysochloris asiatica
AAAAAAAATCTGTAGCCTAATATGAGTATGACTTTAATGTCCTCTCTTGCCTTCAGCTTCTTGCCTTCAAAGCTGCCTGAGAGATTTCAAGATGCCATTGTTGGTTGTTATGGTGTACCTCAGGATTTAATTTAATTTTCAGCCTGTTTTGTTTTTAAACTCTCTTTCCCACTCTACAGCCCTGTCCTGGTCCTTCCCATATTTAAAAAGAAAAAAGAAAAAAAAAAAATTCAAGGCCAGCTCTTGGGCTGAGTGTATCTGTGCAAGCATGCGTGACAGAAGAACCCACCAGTGGTGAGGGTGGGGGGGTGTCCATTCGCTCAGGCACCTCCCCTCCTCTAGTCACCAGAATGGAGGCAAGCAAACAGTGGGGGTGGGGGGACAATAAACAGATACAAAGGAAAGAAAAGAAAATCAGAACTACAACAAAAAAACTGACAAAGTGTATTGTCTCCCTTTTCTCTGAGGTTCCTGTGTCCTTTTTCTGTGGTGTGTCTGCTCCCCGACTTGGTCTTGATGTTTGGTCTTGCCCAAGTTGTCTGCTCCAGTCTGTTGAGCCCAGCAGATTCAAAAATACGCAATTTCTTACTTTTGCTACAAGTTCCACTAGCTATAAGCCTTTGAACCTTTTAAATATTCCTATCTCTGTGGTTCTGAGTTTTGGAGCTCTGTCCTGGATCTGTTTTGCCTGGTATTCTGTGGTTTTTCTGATGGTGAATTTCACTGTACCTCCACCCTAGCCACCTGGATACATTTTATAATCATTTTTCTGAATTCCTTCTCAGACATTTCCAAATCCTGCCCATCTCCCAGTATGGAGTGTAGGTTTACTTCCAGCTCATTTGCCTCAGTCACTTTATCTTGTTTCTGGACATGTGCTAATATGGTCATCTGCTTCTGTTTGGGGGGCATATTCAGGAATTATCTGTGGCCTTAATACTTAGATGGGTGTATATTTTGATATTTTTTTATGCTTTTTGATTGCCTCTAGGCAGATGTGATCAGGAGATGGCCTTCCCTTTTCACCCTTCTTCCTGAGAAATTTCAAGATGCCACTGTTGATCATTGTGAAGTAACTCAGGATTTAATTTTCTTCCTATTTCCTTTTTAGTCTGCCTGTCCTGCTCCACAATCCCTGTTCAGGCCTTTTTTCTAGTGATAAACAGTTCAGGGTCGGCTATGGCCATTTGATTTTAAGTGGAAACTGTCTCTTTACATTTTGAGGAGATCTGTGCACATGCATAGTAGAACCCTCTGGTGGTGGGGGTGGTGTATCTACTCGCTCAGGCACCCCCTCTAGTCACAAGAATGGAAGTGCGCAGATAGCAAGAGACCAATGAACAGATACCAAAAAAAAAAAGAATGTCCACACCTTTATCTCTGTGGTTCTGTCAGGTGTCCGTGGCTGCTCTGATCCTTCTCCCCGCTTGGTCTCTCCCAAGATGGCAGCTCCAGGAGCAGCTGAGCATCTTGAATTAGAAAGCAATGGATTTCTTGCTTCTGCTACAAATTCCCCTTGCTGTAAGCCTTCCAACCTTCTAAATATTCCTTCATATGTGGTTCATAGTTCTGGCACAATCCCCTGAGCCTGCTTGGTGTGGTATTCTGTGTTGTTGCTGACGGAGCACCTCACTGCACTTCTACCCAATCCACCATCTTATTTGTTCTCTCCTTTCTTGCTATTTTTATTTGCCTAGCATAACTTTTTCCATTTCTTTATTTTTAGCTATTTTAAATGATTTTGCTTCTGGTATGTCTCTTTCATGCAATATCTAATTGAGTTTTCCTTTATGAATTAATTTGAAAATTTTTTTATTTTGACTTTCATTTAATTTATTGAAGTGATTCATGTGTTTAGTCTCAATGATTTCATATTATTATATAGTAATACTGTGCTTTTTTTCCTTATGGTGGTGGTGGTGGTGTGCTATGGAGTCAGTTCCAACCCATAGCAACCCTGTACAGGGTTTCCCAGGCTGTAAATCTTTACAGGAGTAGAAAGTTTTATCTTTCTCCCACACGACAGCTGGTAGTTTCGAACTGCTGACCTTGAGGATAGCAGCCCAATTTGTAACCACTATGCTACCAGAGCTCCTTTTCTTTCTCTACACGATATGAGTTTTTTGTTGTTGCTGTCTTTTCAATATAATATCTTTTGGTATTTAAAAAGATTCCTATTTTTGTTCTGTGGCTATCATAATATTTAATTCTTTTGTGGAATCCTTAATCCCTCTTTTTCTTATTTAACATGTTGCTGTTATGTCAGTTTTAAATTGTGTCCTTTGATTCCCACTTGTTACCTATATAATGATCAGTGATTTTATTCTACTTTTCTCTTTATTTCCTCTTTCTCTTCCTATTATTAGTTGCATTATTTTTACTTTTAATATTTATGTGTCACTCTTCCACCCAGACTCCTATTCTTAGATCTAGAATGAAATCTGCTGAATTCCCACCTCAGTACTTTTAATGAAGTTTTCCTAATAATCATTTGATTAGATGAAGCTTATTCTCTGCATATTCCCTAAGAAGGTCTCATGAACGCAAATCTTGCAAGTTTAAAAATGTGTTTATTAGTGCTGATACTTGAAGGCTAGTTTGGCTGGTTATAACTTTTTTTAACTCACATATTCTTTCCTTGAGTTTCTTGAAAATTTATCTACTTTTTCCTTGATTTCCTTATTGTTCTTAAGAATTATAATGTTAGACTAATTTGTTTACCCTCAAAACTATTTTGATCTTTTTGCCTGACATCTCTGAGGATTTTTTTCCCTCTATCTGTAATATCTAGTACTTTTACTAAAATGTATGCTGAATTGGTCATTCTGTTTCCATTTTTGGAAAGAGTGGGCCCTTTCTATATATATATATTTATTTAAATACTTTATTTCCAGAAAGTTTTCTTTGATTATGATTTTACATTTTAGCTCTGATTCATATTTTATTCTGTGTTTTATTTCAGGCCCTTCAATTATGCAAGTGGAATTTCTTTGCCTGTCATCTGTTTCACCCTATTTCATTTGATAACTTTTCAATGAAAATAATGTGTTTAGACTGACAAAGAAAAGAATGACTAGTCACTTGCACCTTAATTTGAAATCATCTTCATTATATTGCCTACCAAGTGATATACAAGAGTCCTGTAGGATAAGCAATGAACGGCTAACAAGGTTAGCAGTTCAAACCTACCAACCACTCCTCAGATGGCACTTTACAACTACAAAACAAGTGACATACAAAGAAGTCCTCACCTCACAGTGGCTAAGAGCTGGGCTGATACCTAAAAGGTTTGTGTTTAGAAACTACCAGCTGCTCTTCAGAAGAAAGATGTTACAGTCTGCTCCCATAAAGATTATAGTCTTAGAAATCCTGTGAGGCAGTTCTATGAGTCAGAAACAATTCAATGGCAATGGAGTTAGTGATATAAACTTTTTTATTTACTGTGTTTACCTTTGGAACTTTGATCAGGTGGTGTCCATTTGACAGAAAAATAAATAACTGTAAAACTGAAATTGATTTAAATATAGTTTACCCACTCTGACCTCAGGAAAAAAGGCAAAGTCATGGGCCATGGTTCTTAATTTATTTGACTTTGATGGACTTTTTTTGTCATTTTAATAATGAGGAACTATTATTCTACCCCAGAAAAGATAGTCCAGGACAGAAAGAAATCCCTCCAGGATGACAGGACACAGAATACTCAGAAGAGGACATACCAGGATTTTCTGGATATTGTCCTTTCTGTCCAGGTAAATCTTCCCAATGTCTGAGTTTATTCAAATAGTTAATTAATTATCTGGGTGGGTAGATGAATAGGGATGTGGTAAGGAGATGCAGCAAAGTAATCAACTAAATTTAACATGATTTCAGTTGATGAGTTGGCACCGTGTGATTTTGAGCAAAGACAGAAAACTATGCATCTTTGTCACTAGAGGGAGTCAGATAAGACTAAATTTTTATTAATTTGTCAGGGATTGGAAATATCATGATATAGGAAACAGATTGACAGTATAAACTAGTAAAATGATAAGAATGAGACTGAAAAATCTGGATAAATCTGAGTGGCTGGAGAAATTTTTTTAATACTTGATGATTTGGGGGAACTGTTTGCAAGGCCTGCTTTTCTAACCTAACTTTGGTCTCCTTTATGCCCTGGATCGAGTTGTGGATCACACAAAGTATTTGTTGAAATTAGTTAAATTTGAACTCCTGTTTGAAACTCTTTTTCTTTAAGACCGTTATTTTGGTTGAGGTGCCAAACACCTACAAACTGACTTAGCATGATTATCTCTTCTGTAATTTCTAGGCAGAAAATGCAGACAGTTTCTCAGATAATGACATATGGTCAGAAGTGAACACATTCATATTGGCAGGGCATGGCACCACAGCAGGGGGCATCTCCTGGCTCCTCTACTGCCTGGCTCTGAACCCTGAGCACCAGCAGAGATGCCGAGAAGAAATCAGGGGCATCCTGAGGGATGGGTCTTCCATCACCTGGTAAGATCTATATCTCTAAACATTTCAGTCCAGTCTTCTCCTGAGATTTTGCTTTCTTCTGGTACCTTGTGTATTAAGTTATAAGTTTGATCTAAGGGGGTCTGTGTGTGTTTTGGGAGATCTATCAGGTACAGCACGAGAAAGGGAAACTCACTCAGGAAAGCCAGCAAACCAATAAAATCTAATACTCACAGATCCAGGATGAAAACTGCCTCAATACAGAGCCACAGGCGGTTACACCCAAGGACAAAACAACAAGTTGGAATTATCTGACAGAGAGTTTATATAAAGCATTCAGGGTAAAGTCCTAGGGCTTAAAATTTAAACGCTTTAGTCAATTTTTTTAAATTTAATACATTAGTGCAGGAAATGGGAAATTTTTTAATTGTGAGCATTCACACAGGGCATGACCCGGAGGGATACTGAGAGACTCAGTTACACAATAGAAGCCTCTGTCACAAGAAATCATATGGGGCATGGTTGAGAGGGCTACTTAGAGACTGCAACTGTTAAAAGACTATGTGACAGTATAAGAATGACCATGTTAGTGAAAGAGCCACTAGGAGGAATTAATGGATACAGAGACAGCAGACTAAGTCACAAATTGTCATTATGACTTTTGGAAACCATAGTGCAAAAGATATGTATATGTGGAAGAAGAAATGCTTTGTTTCAAGAGGGACCAATATCCTTTTATAGTTTGTTAAAGAAGTTCACCCACCTATTGTTGTTGTTGTTATGTGCCATAGAGTCGGTTCCGACCCATAGCGACCCTGTATAGGGTTTCCGAGGGTGTAAATCTTTACAGGAGTAGAAAGCCTCATCTTTCTCCCGCGGAGCAGCTGGTAGTTTCGAACCGCTGACCTTAAGGTTCGCAGCCCGATTCGTAACAACTACGCTACCAGAACTCCTTAAGTTACCTATTTAATTGTTTTTCTAATCAGTGTGTAGATGTTCTATTTCATTCTTTCACAAATGATGACTTGCTATCAAAGGGGTCTGAAAGAAATACTAAGGGAAACCTAGTTCAAATACCAGGGGAAAAGCCACCATATTTCATCTGCAAAACTAAGTAAAATTAGAAATGTTTTTAAAGGAAACTTTAAATTTATAAAAAATTGTGATAGTAGAGGTCTCACTTTTTATAAGGAACTAATAGTCATTTCCCAGTGAAACTTACATATGTTTCTATGGAGAGAAGTTTATATCCAAGAAACGACCCATGTAGTTGTGTTGTTGTTGTTAAGTGCCGTTGAGTTAGTTCCAATGCATAGTGACCCTGCATAGAGTTTCTGGGGAACAGCTGGTGAGTTTGAACCACTGGCCTTTCAATTCAAACCAACTTTGTGGTCTTTTGCTTAGCCTATAGTGCTACATACAGTTATAGAGACAGGCAAGTTCCAAGTCCCTGGGCCAGTTGTCAGGCTTGAGGCTACTCCTGACTCACATAGCTGCAGAGGCTGATGAACCCAAGATGAGCATGTCAGATGGCAGGCTTCTGGCTGCAGAGGTGAATGAACCTAAGATGGGCAAGTAAGATGGCAGACTCCTGATAATTTCAGAATCAGCATACAATATGACAGATCATTGGCTCAAGTATAAACTACGCAGGTCAAATGATTAGCAAGATGCAGGATCTAGACCTAGCAAAAAGCTTTGTCCAAGTGTCCAATATATTAGAAGCAAACCAAATCACCAAGGAAACTTCCTTTTATTTGAATGGCTGTTCATAAAAGATCTCATTATAGGGGTGATTACATTATATGAAATTTCATCATGGGGGATTACAACATCTTAACTGCTAAATCACAGAGAATACTGACCTAATCAAGTTGACACAAAACCTAAATCATGACAGTGTACTCTTTGTCAACTTGGTTCTGGTACATAGCCCCTTAAACCATATATAATCTTTAAATAAAGAAAATTATAAATTAATACCTGTGCCTAACATAATACAACTAACACACACATAGCCAAAAATGCACTAACCATATTTAACTTAATTGTGGTCCACCAGTCAGAGTGCAGGATGATGTAGGTCAATTTATTAAAGGAGTCTAAGCTCAGGTCCACTACGCATCTGTCAGCTTGTCAGACAGTGGTGAATTTAGTGTTGCTGTGATGCTGGATAGTATGCCACCAGTATTTTCAATACCAGCAGGGAATCCATGCTGGACAGGGTTCAGTGGAGCTTCCAGACTAAGACAGACTAGGAAGAAGGTTGTTGTTGTTGTTGTCAGGTGCCATCGAGTCGGAACCGACTCATAGCAACCCCATGCACAACAGAATGAAACAATGTCCGATCCTTGGACAACCTCACTACCTCTGCCACACTCAATGCCATCATCAGTGAAAACAAGGCCAGGGGCAGACTGTGGAACAGACCATCAATTACTGATATGCGAATTCAAACTGAAGCTGAAGAAAATGAAAACGAGTCCATGAGAATCAAAATATGACCTTGAATTTATCCCACCTGAATTTAGAGATCATCTGAAGAACAGATTTGATACATTAAACACTAAAGACCGAGGACCAGAAGAGTTGTGGGATGACATCAAGAACATCATACATGAAGAGAGCAAAAAGT
>NW_006408544.1:8733589-8741572 GCF_000296735.1 Chrysochloris asiatica
ACTAATTCTGAATGCTTAGCCCCTGAAAACCTTATACTAACTAGCAGCGGAATATTGTGAGGTATGGTGCCAAAAAATGAAAACATAATGAATAGCAAGAGATTATTGTCAGACATAGTGCCAGAAGATGAGCCCTACAGGTTGGAAGACATTCAAACTGCTACTGGGGAAAAGCTGCCTCCTCAAAATAGAGTTAACAAGTTGGATGTGGAGCTCTTCTTCTTGCCAATTCATTGACCATTAGAACAAACTTCACTTCCAGGAAAAGGATGCTGTCCCCAGTGCAGCCCTGCTTCTCTCTGTTCTGCTCCACTGCCTCTCATGTCAGTCCGGGTACTGCCCCGATTCCAGGGAGTACATGTGAAATCATCTTAATGAACCTTTTGAAGCCCCTGACTTTATTTTAAATGTGGGGGTGCTATCTCCATTCTCTTTGGTGCTCCAACATTTCAACAAAAGGATTTTTTTCCTCTCTCAAAAGTCTTAAGTCTCCTCTCTACAGTTCTTGTTGTTGGTGGTGGTATTTTTAGCTGCTGTCTACTCAGCCTCAACTAATGGCTATGGTGACCCCATGCACAGCTAAACAAAATGCTGCTCCATTGCCCAGTCCTCCATCCCTATGATTGGTTGAATATTATGATCCTTAGGGTTTCTATTGGCTAATTTTTCATTTTTATTTATTTATTTATTTTTACGTAGCTTTCCAGGCCTTTCTAGTGTGTTTTAGTCTGCCTTAGTCTAAAAGCTCTTAATGAACCCTGTTTCAGCATCATAGCAACACTCAAGCTTCTGCTTGGAGACAGACATTAGCTGTGCCTGAAGTGTACTGGCCAGGAATCAAATCTGGATCACTCCCATGAAAGGCAAACAACCAATGTCCCCCTTCGATTCTTAGCCATTCCTCATATATTCTTGATTTATATGATGAATTAATGGCTGTAACTTAGTTATCTAGTGCTGAGGTAATAGAAATTCCACAATTGAATGGCTTTAACAAATTTATTTTCTCATAGTTCAGGATGCTAGAAATCAGAGTTCTAGGAAAACGCGTTCTCTCTCGGTCGGCTCTGGAAGAAAGTCCGTGTCTCCTTCCAACATTATGGGCCCAGTATTTCTTGAATATTTCTGTGTGTCCTGGCATTAATTTTCCTCTGGATCTAGGAGATTTTTAATGCAGGACCCCATGTACAAGGGACACACTCTACTCACGGCTCATCTTTCTTGGTGATAATGAGATCCCTTTCCTCTCTGCTGGCTTCTCTCTCCTTTTATCTTTTGTAAGGTAAGGGGTGTGACTTAAGTAAGGGTGTGCACAGAATAGAGAACAACCACACAATACTGAGAATCATGGCCTAGCCAAACTGAATATATTTGTGGAGGACACAATGTAAGCCATGACAAGCTGTAAGTTTAATTTTCAGAAATCTCCTTAGCAAGTCTTTATCAGTAGGTTAGTACCTCACTTTATAGTAAGGATATTTGGCACCTGCCTGGTTCCTCTGCCTCTGGAGCCTCAACTAATTTTAAGGCAGAAAGAATTCCCTTTTAATATTGTTACATAAACAAGTAGCAAGCTAGATATAACCTGACAGTGCTATTTCCCAGGAACAAACATAAAATCGACATTTGATCCAATTTATAAACATGATATAGAGTCTGAACTCCCTCCCTCTCTTATTCTCACAGGAACCACCTGGGTGAGATGTCATACACCACAATGTGCATCAAGGAGGCACTCCGACTGTCCCCTCCAATTCCATCTATTTCCAGAGAGCTCAACAAGCCCCTCACCTTCCCAGATGGCCGTTCTTTGCCTGCAGGTCTTTGTAGTCTTTTCCTAAGTAGTTCATAGTGACTATGGAATCCTAGGGACCACAATGACAAAGATCAGTGTGCTTCTTAGCTCTTGAAGAAATCAAAAGATAATGCTAAGCATAGCTGGCTGAAGGTTGGGCACCTATTAAGAGTTCTGTGAGTAATGCCTTGATTATATGTTGGTTTCAGGGCTTTTCCTAGAGACATAGCCAATTGCAGTAACTAGGCACAGAACCTGTTTCTAGAATCCAGCCCAATGTCCTTTGCATTATGAAGCATTATTTCTAAGATAATCTTTGTTTAACTGAGTTTGAGATCCAGATTAGACTTCATGGGAAATGAGAACCATTATCTGTATCTAGGAGACCCAAAGGGTCATTTGGGCTCATCATAATCATACCACCCTTGTGTGTGTACAGCATGTAGTGGGTTACTTAATGCCTTCACACACATTATTATATTTTAGTCCTGGTGTGGCACTATGGAATAATGTGCTGGACCACAAGGTTGGTGTGAACCACAAGGTCAGTGGTTCAAACTCACCAGCCACCCCTTGGAAACCCTATACAGGGTCGCTGTGAGTCAGAACTGACTTGATGGTACTTAACAATAACAGCAACAACAGTTCACCAAGCACTTTCAAATACATTCAATGTAGCCCACAATCCATTGAGGAGATCCCAATGCATAAATGAGGTTAACTGACATGAACAGAGCTAGAACAGGCTTAGTGCTTTTGCCAGAACACCCCAGATTTCTGAAGAAGACATGCAGGAGCTATAGAAGCCATGGGAATTGCCATTTGCTGTCTGCTTCAGTGTTTGATTTAAACAAGTCAACAGAGTGGCTTATAGCAAACACAGCTGTCACCTATTTTGACTTGGTTAACAGATCTAGACTTCATTTCCAGAATTATTTCTAGTAACGAACTAATACTCAAATTCTCTCATTTCTGTCTTTTCTTTTTCCTTCCAAACTGCAGAGATATTTTCACCTAGCACCAACAGAAATTTGTCACTTTATCTTCATGACTACATTTCTGTTCTCATTTACCCAGACTGTCTCCAATGGGTGCTTTATAGTCCATTAACAGATGGTTCAAGTAATTTCCAGAGGGAGCAGAAAACATAAGCATAACTTACCACTTTGCCATGATACTAATATCTCTCTAAGATAGATTTTGAATTAAATAAAGCATTTCTTTGAAAACTAAGGCACAACTCAAGCCCATGTGCCCATTATAGCTGGCATCAGCCTTCTCTTCTAGAAGAAAAGGCTTGCTGAAGACAAGTAGAACAGTAATCTCAAACTTGCTCTCTTCCTACACTTCCCTTTATTTCTCTTTTTTAGGAATGAATGTGGTTCTCAGTATTTGGGGTCTTCACCACAACCCTGCCATCTGGGAAAACCCAAAGGTATGATTATCTTACACAGAAATGCTTCAAAGAACGAACGCTTTGAAATTCACTTCTTGGTTGTTAATCACGGAAGTGCCTGTACAGTTAAAGGAAATGGCACAAAGCAAATAAAAACAAAAATGTAAAACTTTTTCCAATAAAAAGAAAGTGTCCTCTTAAGAATATATTTGCTTTAAATTTTAAAACTTGCATAAGATTACACAGTCCATCCTTAATTGTCATAGTGTGTGCTTCATTCATTCACTTCACAAACTGTACCAAGGACTTACAAAGAACATATGCAAAGGTGTTGTTGTTGTTGTGAAGTGCTGTTGAGTCAGTTCTGACTCATAGCGACCCTGTACAGGGTTTCCAAGAAGCAACTGGGGAGTTTGAACCGCCGACCTGGTGGTTCAAACTGACTTTGCAGTCCAGCACCACACCAGAATTCCATATGCCAAGGTAACAACTGTCAATATATTCAGGCAACTCACTCTCTTTTGCTGCATGTGCCAATCAGGATTTTCAAAGGAAATAAATGACGCGCTTAAGTTGGGAATTTAAGAAAGGTTTTATAAAAAATAACTATTTAAAAAGTTCCGGCAGGGTTTGGAAAAAGCAAAATGGAGTAAAGAACTGTTAACTTTGCTTGCCAGTTCTAATGGACATGGAGGGGAGGATTACAAAACCTGGAGAGAGAGAGATATTGGGAGGAGGTCATTAGACGGGAACTGTGGTTTTTGGAAGAACATGTAGCCATTTTAAGGCAGCCCAGTAGAGAAGAGCCTGCTGAATGCATACCCTGAACTATGACTCCTTCAACTTTCCAGATCATCTGCCAAAGCCTTTTATTAGCCAAACCCAACTGGAAACCATGTGTGTCAGCTTCTTGGGACACACAGCAAGGTGGAAAGGAGAAAACGAGAAGATCTGGAGAGACAAAAAGATGTATAGCATTTCTGAATTCCCCAATTCAATGTCCCAGACACTTTAAAACATTTACGACATGTTCCAATGCTTTTTTTTTCATGAGGTAGGGTTTATGTAATGAGGAGCCCTGATTATGTAGTGGGTTGCACATTGTTAACCACATGGTCAGTGGTTCAAATCTACCAGCTGCTCCATGAGGAAAGATGAGGCTTTGTGCTCCCATAGAGAGGTACAGCCTCAGAAACCCTATACAGGGTCGCTATGAGTCAGAAACTGACTCAACGGAACATAAAAACAACAACAGATATAATGAGGAAGCTGAGCCATATGTTTCGGTGACAATTTTATAGTCATAAATGACTTGCCTTCTTTCCTCAAAAACAAAAATAATATCAATAGTAGTAGTATCTGCTCTTCCCCTTAATCAGGGTGGCCCAGGAGTCCATTGGGAAAGCCAGACGAGATCAGCAAGTATTGAGTGTTGCTATCCAATGTGGAGTCCTGGTGTGGTGCTGTAGGAGAAGCAATGTTGGTTTGAACTGCAAGGTGGGTAGTTCAAATCCACCAGTTGCTCTTTGGAAACCCTATACAGGGTCACTATGAGTCAGAACCGACTCGATGGCACTTAACAGCAATAACAAAATCCAATTTAGTAGTCATTAGCCACATGTTGTTACTGAACACTTGAAATGTGACTAACGGGAATTGAAATGTGCCATAAGTGAAACCTTGTGTCCTTGCATGGCGCTGGACCAAAAGTTCGATCTGAATCACAAGGTCAGTGGTTCAAACTCACCAGCTGCTCCTTGGAAACCCTATGCAGGGTCGCTGAATCAGAACTGACTTGACAACACTTAACAACAGCAACATAAATGAAGCATAGACAATGGATTTTAAAGCTGTCGTATAAAAAATGTAAAATATTTTATTTATAAACATTTTGATTACATGTTGCAATGATAACATTTTGAATATATTGACTTAATTTAATTAAATTATTGAAATCAATTTCACCTGTTTCTTTTTACTTTTTAATATGAGGCCATCAGAGGATTTTAAATTACGTATGTGGCTTATAATTATCTTTTTATTGAACAGTGCTGAGTAGTAGCTTAAGAAATGTGTTAACGGTATTTGTAACATGGTGGTGGGGGTTGCCTTCTCATTTTAGGTTTTTGACCCTTTGAGGTTCTCTCCAGAGAATTCCGATCAGAGACACCCTTATGCCTTCTTACCATTCTCAGCAGGACCAAGGTGAGGAAAATCTGAAATTTTTGAAAATACACAAAAATGTTTACCTGGCAACAGCCCACTTTCTTTAGATTCTCATGAAACCTCATATTCTCATCTTGTCATTAAGTAGGTCTTGGTGCCTATCTAAGTTCCTAAAAAGGCCAGTTAAGTGTTCTGGAATACCTTGTTTCACAAAGGACATTGCCATATCCTACATAGCCACACTCAGCTAGCTATCCCACAACGCAAGTTACTGGTTGTTCTTTGGCTCATTGCGGTCCACTCCTAATGCAGGAGAAATCATCTGATTACCACCAACTGCCACCTTGTTATAGGAAGGGCACCATATTGGAGCCTCCCAGCTCACATTCTTGCAGGGTCTAACGTAAGTCCAAAAGTCTCAGTGCCATTTAGTGTAAAAATACTTCTTTGCCATGTGCATTAAACTTCTGTTTCCAGTACTGGGGATTCAAAGGCAGATGCATTTAAAAACTGAGACTACATTTAAATGGAGAAGAGATGCCTATTTTCCAAGTGTTACTTTCTCCCAATGTCTGCAGGGACTGCATTGGACAGCAATTTGCCATGATTCAGGTAAAGGTGGCCATGGCCTTGATCCTACTCCACTTTGAGGTGACTCCAGACCCCAATAGACCTCCCATCTTATCATCACAGAGTGTCCTGAAATCCAAGAATGGAATCCACTTGTGTCTGAAGAAAATACCCTAATGGTGCAAAGTTTAAATCTATTTTGTTTTTAAGTTAAATTACTAAAGATTTAAGCAAATGAAGAAAAATCTAAGTGTGGTGAGAGAGGTAAGGGTAGGGTAGGTAAGGGGGTCTCTGTGGAGCTTCATATAATCCCAAAGCATTTTTAGGTGACATGGGAAGTCACCTAGTTCTATTTCTGCATAGCTTTGGGAGATTTGCACTTCTTTTCTGTTTGGTCTGACAATAATTAATGCTGTAAACATTGCTAGATGACTTCCATATGTTTTCTTTTGTTTATTATAATAACATTTTCACAATTACACAATATGTGAATGTAATGTATGCTCATTGTAAAAAAAAAAAAAAAATTCCAATACTAGAAAAGTATGTAAAGTAAAATTTCCTCTTCACATAGCCTGTACCCATAAACCTGTCCAAACCTGTCCTTCCTAAAGACCCAGTAGTCTGATGTGAGTTTTTTCAGACTTTTTCCTATGTGTTTTATCTATGTATGTATGTATTCTAATAGATGGGATCATATCTGTAAAGATCTTGCTTTTTTCAACTAATAAAATTCCTCCTCTTTCCTTATCATGGCTTCATAATATTTTATATACATGAATGTGAAATAATATTCTTATAGTTAATTAATTAAATATTATTAAAGGAACCCTGGTGGCACAGTGGGCTAAACATTTGGCTGCCAACCAGATGGTTGGTGGTTCATTTCCAGGGACATGTACAAAGTACAAGAGGAAAAGTCTCGCTGTCCAGGCTTCTAAGGGACATTCTCATTCTGCTTCTTATAAGACAGATTTGTTACTTCTTCAGTTTGTTGGGACTTTCGTATTCGTAACTAATACCACAATTCAAATGCATTGATTCTCCTAGAGTCTTATTCGTTGTCCAACTTTCACATGCCTGACTTGTATCAGAACCACCTTACTCCTCAAAGTGACATCTTTTTTCATTAACACTTTAAACAAGTATATTGCAGCAGATTTGCCTCACACAGTATGTCCTTTGATTTCTTGACTGCTGCTTCCATGGTTGTAGATAAAACAAAAGGAAGTCTCCATTTAGCATGATGTTATTTACTTGTCCAGTTGTGAGGATTTTGTTTCCTTTACATTGAGATACAATCCATACTGAAGGCTGTAGTCTTAGATGTTAATCTATGTACAGGTTCCTCATTAGCATAATTATGTGTTCTGGAATATCCATTTTTCACAATGTTATCCATAGTTTGTTATGATCCAACAACCGAATGCCTTTGCAATAAAACACAAGTAAACATATTTCTAATAAGCTCTGCTTTCAGCCAAGATCCATCAGATGTGAACAATGACATCTCTAATTCCACATTCTTTTCTAAATCCTGTTTGAATATCTGGTCGTTCCCTGTAGATGTATTGCTGCAACCATTTTTAAATTATATTCAGCAAAACTTACTTGCATATGATATTAATGACATTGTTTGATAATTTCCACATTCTGTTACATCACCTCACTTTGGAATGGGCACAAATATGGATGTCTTCCAATCAATTGGCTAGAGAGCTGTCTTCCAAATTTCTTGGCAGAGACAAGTGAGTACCTCCAGGGCTGCATTGTTTTGTTGAAACATTTCAATTTATATTACTTCAAATCCTGGAGCCTTGGGTTTTTTTGCCAATGCCTTCAATGTAGCTTGGACATTTTCCTTCAGTACCATCAGTTCTTGATCATATGATATTTCTTGAAATGATTGAATAATAACCAATTCTTTTTTTTTTAAATGTTTTATTGTGAATTATGTGATAGTTTACATGAGAGAACATTGGTTTTACATTCATTCTATCGTATATCGTATATCTCATTGCCATGGTTACAATCCCTTCCATGCAATCCTTCCCCC
>NW_006408544.1:8742656-8743964 GCF_000296735.1 Chrysochloris asiatica
GTTCTTCTAGCCACTCCAGGTTGGTCTGCTTGTCCTTTCAAGTGGGAATTTCCCATCTCTGGAGATCCGGATGTGGTTCAGGCTTCCACCTATAATCTTATGTATTGCAGAGGCTCCACAGGAAGCCTCCTTCACTGGGCACGTTGTAGCCCCATTTTAGGTATTCCAATCACTTATAGGCAGAGGACGGACTTACAAGCTTTCTATGGTGATGCTTTTCGCTATTCCTTTCTCTCCCCCTCCAGTGATAACCAATTCTTTTTGGTACTGTGACTCTGTGTACTCCTTCCATCATCTTTTGATGCTTCCTGTATTATTCAATATTTTGCCCATTGAGTCCTCCAATATTACAACCTGAGACTTAATTTTTTTTCTTAAGTTCTTTCAGCTTCCGAAATGCTGAGCATATTCTTTCCCTTTTGCTTTCTAACTCCAGATATTTACACATTTCATTATAATACTTTATTTTCTTGAGTTCCCTTTTGAAATTTTTGAAATGAAACTCTTTTATCTCATCATTTCTTCTATTCAATTTAGCTTCTCAATGTTCAAGATCCAGTTTCAGCCTCTTTTGATATCCATTTTGATATTTTCTTGCTTTGCTGTCTTTATAATGACCTTTTGCTTTCTTCATGTATGATGTTCTTGATGTCATCCCACAACTCTGTTTTGAGTAGTAAAAAGTTTGTTCCATGGTATATTAGCTTCCCTGCATGTCCTGCTTGTACAGGAATGGACACTAAGTAGATTTCACATTGTCTCATACCCCAACATGAGCAGCAAAGTCCAGCGCACAAGTAGAGGTTATGGAATTGTGCCTAGGTGGAGCTGGTCCACACAGAATTGATCACTAGAAAGTTTGTTGATATTGTTAGGTGCCATCAAGTCAGTACCGACTCATAATGACCCTATGCACAGCAGAATGAAACATTGAGGGCTAACCTCACAATTGTTGCCACACTTGAGCCCATTGATGCTGCCACTTTGCCAATCCATCTCGATGAGGGTCTTCCTCTTTTTCTCTGACCATCCACCTTACCACACATGATATCTCTCTCCAGTGACTGGTCCCTCCTGACAATATGTACAAAGTATGAGAGATGAAGTTTGGTCATCCTGGCCTCAAGGAGCACTCTGGCTGCACTTCTTCTAACACAAATCTATTTGTTCTTTTGGCAGTCCATGACACTTTCAATATTCTCCCGCAACACCATAACTCAAAAGCATCAAATCTTCTACGGTCTTCCTTAGTCACTGTCCAGCTTTCACATGCATATGAGGTTATTGAAAATACCATGGCTTGGGTCA
>NW_006408544.1:8745319-8746408 GCF_000296735.1 Chrysochloris asiatica
CACAATTAAGTGTTCCGGAATACTCATACTTCACAATGTTGTCCATAGCTTGTCATGATCCACACAATCGAAAGTCTTTGCGTAGTCAAATACTGATATTCTCTGTATTCAGCCAAGATCCATCAGACATCAGCAATGACATCCCTCGTTCCACAGCCTCTTCTGAATCTGGCTTGAACCTCTGGAAGTTCTCTGTCAATGTATGCTTGCAGCGGTTTCCAGGTGCTTGAGCTCAAAAAAGTTTAACAGTCCTTGAGATAGTTAAAGATAGCCTGCGGGCACTGATAAACATTGAGCTGTTAACTGCAGGGTTGGTTGTTTAGACCCACCAGTCACTCAGAGAAAGAATCAGAGGCGGGCTATACCAGTAAAGATTTGCAGTTTGGTAAACCTTATGGGGAAGTTCTTCTCTGTTCTGTAGGGTCTCTGTGAGTTGGAAGCAACTCAAATGCAGTAGATTTCAGATAAGTGAGACTGTCTAAGATACTGAGAATATCTGATGTGAAAGGGTGTCTAAACAGCAAACTTTGAAAAGTGTAACTCTAAGAAATTCTGTCTTAATTTTGACTATTGGGTTATATGGAGTCCTGATGTGGTGCTGTGGATTAATGTGCTGAACTGCAAGGTCGGTGGTTCAAACTCACCAGCTGCTCCTCATAAACCCTATACAGGGTTGCTATGGCTCAGAACCGACTCAATGGCACTTAACAACAACAATATTAAGTTATATGTCATAAACTAAAATAAATAAAAGAAAAAAATTATTGGCTTAAGTAATCCAAGGATTGCTTGAAGAGTTGAATTACGCAAAAAGAAAGCATGTGGCTGAGCCTCAGGTGCCACTGATATTTAATATTATTATGGATAAAATTAGTTTGTTAAATGAGCAAGAATTTATAGAATGCTAGCATATATTGTCTACTTCTCGTCTATCAGCTTGTCATACTATGGTGGCTTGTGTGTTGCTATGATGCTGGAAGCTATGCCGGCAGTATCACCCATAATGGGCAGGTTTTAGTGGAGCTTCCAGACTAGACAGGCAGAAAGAAGGAGAGGCAAATCGCTTCTGAATAGTTACCCACTGAAAAT
>NW_006408544.1:8746833-8748609 GCF_000296735.1 Chrysochloris asiatica
CAGGAGAAATATGAGGCTTTCTGCTCCCGTAAAGATTTGCAACCTCTGAAACCCTGTGCAGGGTCACTATGAGTCGGAACCGACTCCATGGTACTTACCAACAATAGTTTGCTAGGATACATTGAAAAGGAATGGTGTTACGATCATCATCAAAAGCAGCACTTCAAGATCTGGACTCAAGTACAATGCTGTCTGTGATAGCATAATATCCATATGCCTACAAGGACATCAGTTTAATACCACTATTATTAAACTTTATACACCAACCGCTAAAGTTAGTGATTATGATATTGAAGAATTCTAGCAACCCTAGGTAGTCTAAAATTGACAAAATATGCAATCAAGATGCATTGATAATTAATGGTAATTGGAATGCTAACACTGGAAACAAAGATGAAGGAACAGTAGTTAGAAAACATGTCCTAGGTAATAAAAATGAGGCTAGAGATCTCATGACATTAATCTTATGTCCAATGACATAATTTTTAAGACTTGTCAGTTTTTCATCACAAATACCTTTTTGAAACAGCATAAAAAGAGACTATATACATGGACCTCACCAGATAGAATACACAGAAATCAAATTTAACTACATTTGTGGGAAGACAGTGGAACAACTCAATATAAGCCAGGGGCAGGCTGTGGAACAGACTATCAATTGCTCCTATGAAAGTGCAGAGCGAAGCTGAAGAAAATTAAAACAAATTAATGAGATCAAAATATGACCTTGGATATACACCACCTGAATTTAGAGAAAATCTCAAGAACAGATTTGATGCATTAGACACTAATGACTGAATACCAGATGAGTTACAGAATGACATCAAGAACATCATACAGGAAGGTCATTAAAAAGACAAAAATGAAAGAAAAGAGCAAAATGGATATCAGAGGGGACTCTGAAATTCTTTTCTTTGTTTTGTTTTGTTTTTAAGTTTTTACTGTGCATTGAGCAATAGCTTACATGGGAGAACATTGGTTTTGCTCCGGTAGCATAATGGTTACAATGCATAATCATTGCAATGAATACAGTCCTACAATCCTCTCCATGCATCATCATTCAACAGTATTTGCTACTATTCCCTCTGTTTATTTGTTGTTTTTTTTTTATGTACACAAAAACACTCAGGAATATATAATCATTTAAACAACCCATGGGCACATTCTTAAGTCTGCCTCCTGGCTGCCAGCACACAACCTTTCTCTTTCCATGAGTCCAGAGTCCTCAGCTGCTCTAACTCTCCATGTCATCACCTCTGCATCCATCTCTGGGGTCACTACTCTGGATAGGGTCCCACATTCTACTTATGCTCTTCTCCCTTGATGGTCCAAGGGTCCTCTGTTCCTGAAATGTAAGATTAACTACTCCTCCCTTTATGTTACATTTACAATTGGGACAATTGCAATTATTCATGATAACATTTACTTGCTATTGAATCATAAGAATCTTATCCCTATCTCTTTTCACCAGACCCATCTAGACAAGATGAAAACTATTCAGTGGGGATTCTACCTTATCCCACACACTCTGAAACTAAACTCCCTCTTGAAAACTTGTAAGCCAGCCACTTTGTGCCTTTATAACACCTTCCACCCCATTTTAGGTAACCAATGTCTAAGTTGCAAGTCCCTATCAACCCTGTGTACAGAAAGGATAAGTCTGATCTTTGATGTGAAGACTCTTCCCTCTCAGTTGGTATTTTGAGCTACTACATCCATAAGTATAGGTCAAGATCATCAAATTATAGCAATTTACACTTGTTTCCTTTATCAAAT
>NW_006408544.1:8748964-8750455 GCF_000296735.1 Chrysochloris asiatica
CAAGCCTTGACTTACAATATTGAGGGATTCTATGGGCAAAATATTGAATGATGCAGAAAGTATCAAAATAAGGTGGAAGGAATATACAAAGTCACTGTACCAAATAGAAATGGATGTTCAACCATTTTAAGAGGTCACATATGACCAAGAACCAATGGCACTGAAGGCAAAAGTTCAAGTTGCACTGAAGGGTTTGAGGAAAAAATAAAAAGAAAGAAAGACTCCAGGAATTGATGGAATACAAATTGAAATCTTTCAACAAATTGATGCAGCACTGAAGGCTCTATGCCAAGAAAATTGTAAGACAGCTACTTGGTCAACCAATTGGAAGAGATCCGTATTTCAGAGACGTGACTCAGTGGTATGCAAAAATCATCGAACAATACCATTAATATCACATGCAATTTAAATTTTGCTGGAAATAATTCAAAAACGAATGCAACAGTACATGAACAGGGAGTTTCCAGTAATTCAAGCCAGATTTAGAAGAGGATGTGGAACTAAGGATATCATTGCTAGGATCAGATGGATCTTGGCTGAAAGCAGAAAATACCAGAAAGAAGCCATATTATATGAAGAACATGGCATCAGGACTGGAGGAATACTCATTAACAACTGATGATTGTTGTTATATTTAACAGATGATAACACAAGAATCCAATAAGGATGCCCTTTATCACAACTCCTATTCAATATTGTATTAGAAGTTCTAGCCAGGAAATAAAGACAAGAAATGGAAACAAAAGACATCTAAATCAGCAAAGAAGAATGAAAACTATCTCTATTTTCAGATTATATGATCCTATGGTGCGGCGTTGTGGGTTAATGCACCAGACTGCAAAGCTGTTTGAACTGCAAGGTTGGTGGTTCAAGCTCACCAGTCACTCCTTGGAAACCCTATGCAGAGTTGCTATGGGTCAGAACCGACTTGATGGCACTTAACAACAATAACAACATATATAGAGAACCCTAGATATTCATTTTAAAAACATAGAATTTATAGAAGGATTCAATAAACCGGCATGGTACAAAGGAAATCAGGAAAATACTACCGTTTCCAATAACCACATGAAAGATGAAATACTTAGGAAAAAATCAACTGGAGATAAAAATGTCCTGATATGGTTCAAAAGGATAAGTAATGGACTTATAAATGCAATAAGATACACAAAATACCTATACAAAAAATATATTAAAAAACACTACAAAAAGAATTTTATAAAAGATAGTTCAGAATTTCTCAGGGAAACCCAGAGGTCCAACCCCAGATTCAAAAGAAGACATGGAATGAGGGACATCATTGCTGACATCAGATAGATCTTGGCTAAAAAGAGAATACCAGAAACATACTCACTTGTGCTCTATTGACTATACAAAAATTTTCAACTGTGCAGATCAAGACAAGCTATGGAGAACATTGCAGACAAAGAGTATTCCAGAACACTAATTGTGCTCATGTGGGACCTGTACATAGACCAAAGGCAGTCATTT
>NW_006408544.1:8751905-8752840 GCF_000296735.1 Chrysochloris asiatica
CCCAATGAGATGAATTGGCACAGAGGCAGCAGAATGGGCTCAGGCTTAACAATTGTTAGGTTGGTGCAGGACTGAACAGTGTTTTATTCTGTTGTGCATAAGGTTGCTATGAGTTGGAACTGACTCAATAGCACATAACAGCTACAGGAAATCAAGGAGTCCTAGTGTGGCATTGTAGGGTAAACCACAAGGTCGGCAATTCAAAGTCAACCAGCCACTCCTTGGAAACCCTATACATGGTTGCTATGAGTCTGAACTGGCTTGATAGCATGTAACAACAAGAAACCAAAAGAGGCCTACATAAAAGGAAACATGCTCATCCATAGAAAGACTTAATATCATGAAAATATCAATATGACCCAAAGTGATGTACTAGATAAAATACAATCTAGATCCAGATTCCAACATCATTCTTTAAAGAAATGAAATTCTAGTCACCAACTTCATAAGGATAAGAAAGAGATCCCCAATAAGCATAACACTGCTAAAGAAGAACGAAGCAGGAGGCCTCACACTTCCCAATCCCAAAACCTAGTACACAGCCATGGTAGTCAAAACAGACTGGTACTGATACAACACCAGATACAGAGGCCAAAAGAACAGAATTGAGAACTCAGAAGTAAATCTGCCCACCTCTGGACAACTCTACCACTTATCTGTCATTTTGTTGTACTGTAGTGGCTTGCATGTTGCTGTGATGTTGGAAATAATGCCATGGTAAACAGGTTTCTGTGGAGCTTCCAGACTAAGACAGACTAGGAAAAAGGTATACTTCTGAATGTTAGCCACTGAAAATCTTATGAGCCTGATGGAACAGCTATAGTGCTGGAAAATGAAACATTACAAATAGCCATAGAATAATGTTAGATATAGTGCTGGAAAATGAGCCCCTCAGGTTAGAAAGCACTCAAAATATGACTGGGTCAGAGCTGCCC
>NW_006408544.1:8753220-8754443 GCF_000296735.1 Chrysochloris asiatica
TCAAACGTGCACTCAAGATGCACTGATATTACTGGTGGTTGAATGTGAATATGGCCATAGTGACAGAAGTGAGGCTAGAGATGGCATGATCGAATTTTGCAAGACCAATTGCTTAGTCATTGCAAATACCTTTTTTTTAAACAACATAAAAGATGGCTATACACATGGACCTCACCAGATGGAATACACAGGGATCAAACTGACTACTTATGTGGACTTAAGCATAACAATCATGAGGATGGTGCAAAACTAGGGAGTGTTTCATTTTATTGCGCATATGGTCTCTATGAGTTGGAACCAACTCTATGGCACCTAACAACAACAACAACGTATGTGTGGAGAGGCAGTGGAAAAGCTCAATATCATCCACCAAAACAAGGCCAGGATCAGACTGCAGAATAGAACATCGATTGCTCATACACAATCTCAAGCTGAGGCTGAAGAAAATGAAAACAAATCCATGAAAGCCAATACATGACTTTGAATATGTTGTTGTTAGGTGACATCAAGTCAATACTGACTCATAAAACCCCTATGCACAACAGAATGAAACACTGCCCAGTCCTTTGTCAAGCTCACAATTGTTGCAACGTTTGAGCCCATTGCTGCTGCCGCTGTGCCAATCCATCTAGTTGGGGGTCTTTGTCTTTTTCTACAATCCTCCATTTTACCAAACATGATCTCCTTCTCCAGGGACTGGTTCCCCCTGACAATATGCCTGAAGTATGAGAGATTAAAGTCAGGCCATCCTGGCTTCTAAGAAGCATTCTATCTTGTACTTCTTACAGCACATATCTGCTTATTCTTTTGTCTGTCCATTGTACTTTCAATATTCTCCTCTAATACCATAACTCAAATGCAGGAATTCTTTTATGGTCTTCCTAATTCATTGTCCAACTTTCATATGCATATGAGATTATTGAAAATACTATGGCTTGGGTCAGGCACACCTTAGTCCTCAACCTCATCTTTGCTCTTCAACACTTTAAAGAGGTTTTGTACAGCAGGCTTTAATTTCTTGACTGCTGCTTCCATGAGTGTTGATGGTTGATCAAGCAAAATGAAGTCTTTGACAATTTCAATCTTTTCTTGATTTATCTTGATGTTATTTACTGGTCCAGTAGTGAGGATTTTTGTCTTCTTTACATTGAGGTGCAACCCATACCAAAGGTTGTGGTCTTTGATCTTTATTAGGAAGTTCTTCACTTTCAGAAAATAAAGTT
>NW_006408544.1:8756258-8757507 GCF_000296735.1 Chrysochloris asiatica
GTGAGTGCCTCCAATGCTGCATAACTTTGTTGAAAGATTTCAATTTGTGCCTCGTTCTTTGCTAATGCCTTCAATGCACCTTGAATTTCTTCCTTCAGGACCACTGGCTTTTGATCACATGCTACCTTTTGAAATGGTTGAACATTGACCATTTCTTTTTTGTAAAGTGATTCTGTGTATTCCTTACATGTGCTTTTGATGATTTCTGCATCATTCAGTATTTTGCCCATAAAATCCTTCAATATTTCAAGTTAAGGCTTGAATTTTTTCTTCAATTCCCTCAACTTCAGAAATGTTGGGCATAGTCTTCCCTTTTAGTTTTCTAACTCCAGGTCTTTGCACCTTTGTCTCTGCAAAACCATCTGTTGAACTCTCTCTCCCGGTAAGCACTCAATCCACTTATTTACCCCTTTATCTGAAGCTCAGAGTTCCAGGACCCTGATCCAAATCCATCTCATCTGGTTTTCTGTATCTTTGCTGCAGAGGGTCCACAGCCTTTCTGCCTAAGCTATCTTTCCCCACCACCATCATATATGCAAACTCTTATGAACAAGTTTTTGGAAAATGCTTAGCCTCAAAGAAAATTGGAATCCTCTGTACTGTTAAAACTGTAATAGAATGGGTGAAGTATAACTTTATTAAACTCTTAGGGAAACACAGAGAGCATGTACTTAGAAAAGCCCCAGAAAGCTCATATTCTTCAGTGAAGTGAGTGCACGCCTGGAAGTTTGTCCTAAGGAATAGTAATTGCTTCAGAGATTTAATGTAAGGGTCACAGTGGCAAGTCACCCAGCTATAGGCATTGCAGAGTGCGAAGAAACATAGGAAGTGGCCAGGAATCAATCCTTCAGTCTCACTCCAGCCCAAACTGTGTTGTCAGGACTGGGGTGGAGAAAAAGAGGACCAAAAGCATAGTGGGGTCTTGGGGAGGGAGAGGCTGAGACTGTTTTTTAGGCAAATGGGAGCCCCACTGGGTTCAGCTGATCCAACAGCCAAGCCTAAGGCACACCCAGGTTAGTCAGTTGCTGACTAATTACACACCTTTCCAGTTAAAGAAGCACCTTTGGGAAGTGAAAAAGAAAGAAAAAAAAAAAAAAAATGAAGCACCAATCCATTTCTCCAACAGCCCTCTCTACTTGACTAGATTCAATAATTCATTGTAATAACCACACAGAACTGAGAGACAATACTCCCAGTTATGGGGTTTATTAGGAAAGTTAACAAGTTATAATATAGGATCAGGAAATCC
>NW_006408544.1:8758763-8760704 GCF_000296735.1 Chrysochloris asiatica
CAAACATAACAACAACCATGAAGATGGCACAGGACCTGGAAAGGCTTTGTTTGACTAGATATAATTTGGTCATGATTTGGAGCCAATTGGAGAGCAACTAACAACAAACCAGTTTTTAATGCTCTCCGCTGGGTCAGGTGGCAGGGGTGAGCAGAGAGGCAATGGGAATGAATAGCAATCCATAAGCAGAAAGTAGCTGTTCTAGGTCTACAGTATGCTAGGTCTCATGCTATGACTTTACATGGGACTGCCACCACTGATATGCATGTGACAATGAACTAGGCAGATAGAGACTGGAGAGATACAAGGCCAAATCAGATGACCATCTTGTGGCTCTTCAAGAAATTGCAAGCAATCAATGGCATAAAACAAAAAGTGACTGAATTGTGAAATGGAAAAGTATTTGTTCTGTAAACCTTCAACCAATTCACAATAAAAAGGAAAAATGTTTTACAAATAAATTGCAGAGAAATTGGGGTGTCTGTTGCTCATTAATTGAGTATTTAGTATATAAATTCTTACATACATTAGCTTGTTTATATTTACCACAACCCTGAAATCGGATCCCCAATTTGGAGGTGTAGATCATGAAGTACCTCTGTTAATAATTTGTTTAACATCACACTAATATAACACTGGCAGAATGGAATTTGCCCAGAGAAGTTTGACCTGAAATCCATGCATATGATCAATAAGCTACACCTGCCTGGAGAAGTTTAGATTCATCTCGGAGGTATGCATTGCTAAGCTGGACAGATTTGTGTTTGAAGCAGGTCCCTTTAGCTACAGTATAGAAGTAGTTTTGATGACATAGCAAGATTGAAAGCAGAGAGAAGAATGTGGAGGCTGCAGCAACCATCCAGCCAAGATCAGTGCCTGAACCAGACAAGTAATAAATGGGAGGAAGGGCTGGGGAGATACCTATTGGAAAGTAAAAATAAGTGGGAATAGGAGCTCTGGTAGCGTAGTGGTTACGAATCGGGCTGCTAACCTCAGGGTCAGCATTTCAAAACTACCAACTGTTCCGCAGAGAAAGATGAGGTTTTCTGCTCCCATAAAGATTTACAGCCTTGGAAACCCTGTACAGGGTCTCTATGAGTCAGAACCGACTCCAAGGCACATAACAACAACAACAACAACATAATGACATGAATGGACAGAATGTTCAGGGCCTCCATTTGATGATGGGACACAACTCAAAATGAGCAGAAACAACTGCAAGCATCCATTTATAATCAGAACAAGGAATGTATGAATCTAGGAAATTTTGATGTTGTCAAAAATGAAATGGAACACATCAACATCGCTATCCTAGGCAATAGTGAGTTGAAATGGACTAGTATTGGCCATTCTGAAGCTGAGAATCAGATGGTTTACTATGCCAGGAACAAAAAAATCAAGAGGAATCATGTAGCATTCATGATCAAAAAGAACATTTCAATATCTATCTTGAAGTACAGTGTTATCTGTGATAGGATAATATTCATATACCTACAAGGAAGACCAGTTAATATCACTACTACTCAAATTGATGAACATACCACGTAAGTCAGTGATGTTGCAGTTGAAGAATTCTATGAACTCCTTCAGTCTGATATTGATCAAACATGTAATCTAGGTGTACTGATAATCACTGATGATTGGAATGTGAAAGTTGGAAACAAAGAGGAAGGATCAGTATTTGGAAAATATGTCCTTGGTGATAGAAACAATGCTAGAGATTGCACAATAGAATTTTGCAAGACCAATGACTTACTCATTGCAAATATCTTTTTTAAACAATATAAAAAGCAACTATATACCTGTATACCTGGAAGTCACCCAGTGAAATACACAGGAATCAAATTGACTACATCTGGTAGCGTAGTGGTTACGAATCGGGCTGCGAACCTTAAGGTCAGCGGGTTGAAACTACCAGCCGCTCTGCGGGAGAAAGATGAG
>NW_006408544.1:8760804-8761447 GCF_000296735.1 Chrysochloris asiatica
CTTTCTACTCCCGTAAAGATTCACACCCTAGGAAACCCTGTACAGGGTCGCTATGGGTCGGAACCGACTCAACGGCACTTAACAACAACAACAAATGGGAAGACATAGTGGAGAAACTCAATATCATGTCAAAACAAGGCCAGGAAAAAACTGGAAAAGAATATCTATTGCTTATATGCAAGTTCAGGCTGAAGCTGAAGAAAATTAAAACAAGTACACGACAGCCAAAATATAACCTTTAGATATATCCCACCTAAATTTAGAGACCATCTCAAAAACAGACTTGATGCATTGGACACTAATGACTGAAGACCGGAAGACTTTCTGGATGATATCAAGAATATCATACAGGAAGAGAATAAAAGGGCATTAACAAGACAAGAAAGAAAGAAAAGACCAAAATGGATGTCAAAAGAAACTCTGAAACTTGCTCACCAGCACAGAGATGGTAAAGCAAATGGAAGAAATGAGGAAATAAAAGAGCTGAGAAAAAAATTCAAAGGGAAGCTTGAGAAAATAAAGCAAATTTTATAATAAAACATGCAGAGGCCTGGATTTAGAAATCCACAATTTCTCAAGCTGAAAGAACTGAGGAAAAATTTCAAGCTTCAACTTCTACTATTGAAGGATTCTAGGGGCAAAA
>NW_006408544.1:8762587-8769673 GCF_000296735.1 Chrysochloris asiatica
AAAAAAAAGAATCAATCATTCAAACAGAACAAAGGGACACTGAATGGTTTAAAATTAGGAAAGGTGTGCACAAGAGCTGTATTCTCTCACTATAGTTATTCAATCTGCACTCTAAGCAAATCATCTGAGAAACTGGGTTATTTGATGAAGACCATGGCATCAGTATTGGTGGGAGACTCATTAACAACCTGTGATATGTATATGATACAGCCTTGCTTGCTGAAAGTGAAAACTTGAAATACTTAGGTATGAAGATCAAAGGCCACAGCCTTCAGTATGGGTTGCACCTCAATGTAAAGAATACGGAAATCCTCACCATGGACCACAACATCAAGAAAAATGGAGAAAAGATTGAAGTTGTTGACTTCATTTTGCTTGGATCCTCTATCAACACTCATGGAAACAGCAGTCAAGAAATCAAACGACATACTGCATTGGTCAGATCTGCTGCATAAGACCTCTTTAAAATGCTCAAGAGCAAAGTTTGAGGACTAAGGTGCACCTGACCCAAGCCATGATATTTTCAATAGCTTCATATGCTGTGAAAGTTGGACAGTGAATAAAGAAGATTGTAGAAGGGTTGATGTATTTGAGTTATGGTGTTGGAGAAAAATATAAAAAATACCATTGACTGTTAGGAAAACAAACCAATCTATGTTGGAAAAAGTACAGCCAGACTATTCCTTATATGCCAGGATGGCAAGGCTTCATCTTTGATACTTCAGACATTATCAGCAGGGACCAGTCCTTGAAGAAGGACATCATGCTACGTAAAGTGGAGGGTCAACAAGAAAGAGGAAGGTCCCCAATGAGATGGATCGGCACAATGGCAGCACCAATGTGCTCAAGTTTAACCACAATTGTGAGGATAGTGCAGGATGGGGGAGGGATGTTTCATTCAGTTGTGCATAGACTCTCTATGAATCAGAACTGACTCTACAGCACCTAACAACAACAGCATCATGATAAAATATTGAATGATGCAGAAAGCAACAAAAAAAGATGGAAGGTACACACAGAGTCACTGTACCAAGAAGAAATGGTCAATGTTCAACCATTTCAAGTGATAGCATATGATCAAGAACCAATGGTACTGAAGGAAGAAGTCCACGCTGCACTGAAGGCATTGACAATAAACAAGACTCCAGGAATTTGCAGAATATAAATTGAAGTGTTTCAACAAATTGATGCAGCCCTGGAGATACTCATTCATCTATGCCAAGAAATTTGGAAGACAGCTTCCTGGCCAACCAATTGGAAAAGATCCATACTTGTGCCCATTCCAAAGACAGGTGACACAACAGAATGTGGAAATCATCAAACAATGTCATTAATATCCCAAGTGAAATTTTACTGAAGATAATTCAAAAAAACAGTCACAACAGTACATTCACAGGGAACTGCCAGAAACTCAAGATGATATGGAACTAGGGATATCACTGCTGATATCAGATAGTTCTTGACTAAAAGCAGAGAATACCAGAAAGATGGATGTTTACTTGTACTTTATTGACTACACAAAAGCTTTTGACTATGTGTAGCATAACAATCTATGGCTAATATTATGAAGAATAGGTATTCCAGAGTATTTCACTGTATTCATGAAGAACCGTTACATAGACCAAGAGGCAGTTGTTTGAACAGAACAAGAGGATAATGAATTGTTTAAAATCAGAAAAAGTGTGCACCAGGGTTGTAGCCTTTCACCATATTCATTCAGTCTGTATATTGATTGAGCAAATAATCCAAGAAACTGGGTCATTTGAAGAAGAACGTGGATCAGGACTGGAAAGAGACTCATTAATAACCTGCAAAATGCAAATGGTACAACTTCTTGCTGGAAATAAAGAAGACTTAAAATACTGATGAAGATCAAAGACTACAGTCTTCAATATGGATTACACCTCAATGTAAAGAAAACAAAAATCCTCACAACTTGACCAGTAAATAACATCATGATAAATTAAGAAAATCTTGCAATTGACAAAGACTTCATTTTTCTGGGATCAGCAGTCAAGAAATTAAATGCCGTATTATATTAGGCCAGTCTGCTGCACAAGACCTCTTAAAAGTGTTCAAGAACAAAGATATCAATTTGAGGACTAAGGTTCACCTGCACCTCCACCCTACCAGCCATCAAGCCCCACCTCTCCTCAACCATGTCCTTTTGGTACAGTGATTCTGTGTACACAGAGCCTCTGCCTATGCCTCTCTCCTATTTCCATCTCCTCCCTGACCCTTTCCCCACATTTCTAGTACCTGTCCTTACTACCCTCATCCCATACTCATAAGCTCACAGTTAGAACCAGCCAAGCGTCCAGTTATTCATTTACAATGTCCATGTGCAGAAGTCTACTGCCCTCAACATTGCAGAATGAACTGGTATAACCAGTTCAATTACATTGGCACCTTGGGAGGTCCATGAGAGCACATAAGCCCAGGATGTTCTGTACCCATCAGCCACAAAGAGCTTTTAACCTCATCCCAACTGGTTATGTGACTGTGAGCAGGTATTGCTCTTTCCTTAGACTTCACATTTCTTGTGCAATATCAGTAAGTTGAGTTTAATGATTTTTAAGGGTCATGCTAGATCTGGCACACTGTGGTCTTACATATAATTCAGTTCATCCTTAAATAATAATAATAGTTGTAGTAATCATAGAAACAATAGCTAACATATATTTTGTACTTAGGAGCCCTGGTGGTGCAGTGGTTAAGAGCTCGGCTGATAACCACAGGGTTGATGGTTCGAACTCACAAGTGACTCCCTGGGGGAAGGAGAGGATAGAGATTACAGCCTAAGAGACCCTATGGAACACTTCTACTCTGTAACATAGGGTCAGTCTGAGTCAGAATCCACATGATGGCAGACAACAATAAAGTGTACTAAGTTAACATAACATTGAAGCAAAGGTTGGTGGTTCTACTCTGTTACATGGGGTTACTATGAGTCAAAACCCACCTGTGTGCTATGCACTACCCTAGGTATTTTATGTGCATTATCTCTTTTAATCCTCACACATTTCTTATTAAATATATACCATGTTTCTCAAGCCCAATTTACAGATGAGGCAGCTAGAACTCCTAGAGTTCAGGTGATTCATCCATGGTTACACAATACTGCCTCACCCAGACCTGGGCTCTTAACTTCTCTGCTATATGACCTCCCAGTGGGCACCCAACTCTAAGGAAAAATCTCTGTCTCAACTATTAACACTCAGCTGATCTTCAGACTTGCACCGTATATTCCACGTCTCTTGTGACTGTCCCACAAGCTTCTAAAGTCCCAAAACTGTCTAATCAAAACTCATGGTGACCTCATGTGTGTCAGAGTAGAACTGCGCTCCACAGGATTTTCATGACTGATTTTTTCAGAAGTAGATTGCCAGGACCTTCCTCTGAGGCATCTCTGGTGCACTCCATCCTCCATCCTTCTGGTTTGCAACTAAATGCAGTAATCATTTGCACCACCCAGGAATTCCTCCTAAACCCCATATGATCACAGATACATCTCAAGCAGCCACCATTCTCAGTGATGGCTCCACCCAGGCCTCCACTAGCCCATATGGTCCCTTTATAACCATAAGATTCCCCCTCCTCCAGGTAGATCCCACTTCAAACCAGGATGTAGGCAAGACCTGGTGATCAGAGAGCAAGTGGGATTTTTCACACACACTCAGCAGGCTACCATTTGCCTGCACAGTCTGAATGCTCATCCCAATGCATGTCCCTGGCTCCCCCATCTTTCAATTTGCTGAGATCATCCTTGACTTCTCCCTCTCTCTCTCATCAAGTTCTCTCTATTCTGTGTCTCCAAAACCAAAACCAAATCAAACCCACTCATTTCCAATTCATGACCATGCCATGTGTTACAGCGTAGAACTGTGCCATGAAGCTTTCTTGGCTGCAGTCTTCACAGGAGAAGATTGCTACGCCTTTCTTCCAAGTGCCACTGGTGGGAAGTGCAAACTATTTGCACCAGCCAGGGACCTTCTCCAAGGTACAGGGTCCCAGAAACAGTGTCATCCCTCACTCTCTGGAATAATGTCTCAGGGAAGAATTCACTGGACTTTGAGACCAGTTCTGAGGAAAGAAAAGAAAAGACATTCTGTCCAGGATGGCCGATACCCACCTCCATAAGTACTGTGGCATTCATAACTTGACCTCTGGGTCACGAAGAGGGGACACTTGAGACTCAGCTACTCTTGAAGTCCAAAGGATGATGACTGAAGAGGTGTTGACACAACATTCGCTTTCCCTAGGAGCCTTGCCACAGAGAGCAGACTGGATCCAGCAATTGGGAAGACTTCAATCTGCCATTTTTATACTGTGTAGCCACCAGGTGGCAGCCAAGGCTACAGGCAGATAAAAGGAATGCAGTCTGTGAAACTGAAGGCTGAAGGGACCAGAGCTATTCAGTGACCCCAGAACCTTCAAACTGAGGAAAACAGAGTGAGTAGGTGTGTGCACACGCATGCAGTTGTATGGGTTTCAGAAGGGTGAACAGACATATATTTGCCCCAGGGATTGGTGGTTGGTTCCCTTCCTTTGCGTCTTTTCACCCCTTCCCTGGATTCCAGTTGGCCCTGGCATTGCTAATGCAGAGGGATGTTACCCAGGCCCTGCCTTTGAGGAGCTCTCAGACCTGAGATTGGGGCTGGAGCTGGAAAAAGACCAGGAAACAGACAAAAGTGAGAAACAGTACAGACAGTTAGGGAAGTTCGGGGTTCGTGACTGCTCAGAGAAAGTCCCTAACCCAGGGATGGGGTAGGGAGGAGGGCTGGTGAAATTCTCTGGAAGAAGAGATTTCTAAGATAACCATTGAGGAATTGCTGGCAAGTCTCAGATATGATCATCACACATATATTCTCTATTTCTTCCCAAAAACCCTGCAGGGAAAATACACAGAATCAGTTTCACTGTCAAGGGAATGGAAGATCTGAAAGACTAGATGGTCCTAGAGACAGGAGGTGCACAGCTGGACTTTGCACCAGAATTTGCATGATTCCCAACCTCTTAGCCACTGTGCCCGACTGCCAAGAGGAAAACTGAAAAGAGGGAGGGCACATGTCTCCTAACCTGGTCCCAGAGCAAGTTCTGACTGCTCCCGCCATCTGACTCCTTGTGTGGATGGTCTCAGAGAACAAAGCAGGATGTACGTACATACGTGACTCAGCTCAGCTCTTGTCCCCCATCACCAACCGCATGCCACCCCAAGCTGGGGAAGGAGAATCCTGGTCAGTTGGCTTCTCCAAGTAAGCCATATGTTGCTCCCAGGATGAAGGAAGTAATCTTAAAAATCATCTTGCCCACTTGTGTTGTTGTTGTTGTTAAGTGCCTTCAAGTTGATTCTGACTTACAGTGACCTGTTGTATAGTAACCCTATATAGGCTTTCTAAGGAGCAGCTGGTAGATGTGGACTGCCACTTTGTGGTTCAAACTGACCTTGTGGTCCAGTGCTTTATCCTACAGCCCCACACCAGGACTCCCACTTGATACACTGCCCTAAAAACAAGCTAGGCTATAATAGTAAAACTGTCCAACACTTTTGGAAACCAGTTCCTGGCTGGAAGTTCCTCTGCTGGTTTAACTGAAGTAAGCATTGCTGCAATCTACCTTCAACTGTGCATCCCTGGGTGGAAGCTTTCCACCAATTAGCTTGGGTGTGACCTATAACATAACCCTGTGAAATTCACACACTTAGGGGAGAACAAAGAAAGGTGCAGGTCCCAGATCAGGAAGCAGGAAGAGCAAGAATGACTTTTAACAGTAAGGCAACCTTCTAGCCCTAGAGCCAGGTCCTTAGGACACCTGAGCAGCAATTCCCAGACTGTGGTGGGAAGGAACAGCGGACACAGTTACTGTACAAGACGGAGAATTGAGACACCAATGATTACGTTAAGGCGCTTTCCGGACCAAGTGGTGGCATCAGGGTAGCTTTGAAGGGTGAGGAGAGCTAGGGAGGGGGCAACAGTGAAAATGACCTGGAAATAGAGAAGGGATGCAAGGAGAAAGAGGGTACTGTGGGTACCAAACTTGTGTGAAAAGAGGAAAGGGCCGACCAAGAGAGACAAGAAGACAGAGATGAATAAAAAGTCCAAGAGACATACAGGAAACAGAGAGAGAGAGGTTGAGAGAGGCTGAGAAATACCAGGACCGGGAGGGAGAAGGTCTAAATGAGGACAGGAAAGGCTGAAAAGGAACGGAAAGGTGTAAAGGAGAACCTGCTCAGCCCAGCCCGCCGCTCTGACTTGGCCCCTCCCCCGCGTCTGTCACTCAAGGAGCGGAGAATCCCCTCCCAGAGCCTACGAGGAGTGCTCGCCTTCGCCTCGGCCCCGCCCCGCCTCCCTGTACCCGGAGGCTCCCGCTCGCTAGGTCCCTGGAGCACTACCCCCTCGGGATTGGCTGCACAGCCCCGATAGATGGTAGGGGGCCCAGCTGGTGTGTTATCAGCCTCCTCCAGGAGCGAGCCTGCCCCACTCAGCGGCTGCCAGTCTGAGATTAGGCCCCGGGAGGGTCATTAAGCGGCCGCCCTGGCCCGGGCCCAGCCTCCCTTCCCTCTGCGATCTGCCGGGGCTGACAGGTGGGAACCAGCGATAAGAATTGGGGGACTTGGGGGCCATGGGGCTGGCAGCTTTATGTCAGGGCTGAAGCGTGAGGCTGGGATGGGGGTAGAGGACCGGCCCAGCCCCTGCAGGACCTCCCTGCCGCCCCTCCGTCCCCCGGCTTCCCACCATCCTGGTCTTTCCCAAATAGAGAGAGCCAGCACGGGGAGGGGAAGCTGAGGCATCTCCTAGAGACCCGCACAAACAGGATGTGTGAATGGTCTCAGGAACCTGAAAATGACAGGGGCTGCTAGGGAACAGGTGAACAGAGCAGAAGCGGGTCCCCCTTAGTAAAATCTCACGTGTGGGTGGCTGAACTTCACCTGAGGCAGGTGACGCTGTGGTCAGGCCAGACCCTGTCTGGATGGTGGGATGGAAAGGAGACCATACTCCACATCCCCTAACTCGGAGCCAGAGGTGGGCGGAAATGGGGCATCAGGCAAGGAGAATCCCATCCAGGATCTCCGAGAAAGGAGGAAAT
>NW_006408544.1:8769773-8774917 GCF_000296735.1 Chrysochloris asiatica
GGGGGGGGGGTACCTTAGCCCTCTAGGAACCTCTATCTCTCCAGCGAAGCTGGGCTGGCTGGTTGGCTCTACTCTGTAGTCTAAAAAAAGGACTTTCTCCTGAGAGAAAAAGGAACCTCAGCTACACTAAGAAAAGGCAATAGGGCGTTTCAACTGGCAGAAGTGGAGATAAGGCATCTAAAGAAAACCAGATGAATAGGAATTACAAGCCCTGGCTGCAATTTAAGGTGCGGCCCAGAGAGCGGAGATGACACACAAAAAGGCAGGGGTAGACGGTGGACAAAGACTCTGCTTTCCCCACTCAGAGGTCTTCCATCTGCTACAGCTTGAACTCCTGATTTAAGGTGGTACATGGGTCAAGCCTTGGAACCACAAAAAAAGGGCAATAGTGGTGGCGCATGAGGACTGTGACCCGTTGGAGATCTTTGAGGTGAATTGGACTGTCTCCTGCCTTCTTGACTCACCTCTCCAGATCTGGGCATGTTCCTAGATGAGTCTGTCTTAGGTTGTCACTCCCAAGAGAGAGAGAAAGGCTGTTTCTGAAAGGTCAACAATCCCCTAGGTCACCAGCCAACCTGTCATGACTCCTCTCGCGCCTGCTTCAGTCCCACTAGCCCCCACCCCACCCAAGACTGAGGAACCGGATTGTCCTCCAGCTCTGCAGTGAGACTGACCAAGTCCTCTGCAGAGGCTCAGAGAGGACAGTGACTGTCCAAAGTAGACAGGATACCCAGGACTCCCAGGGTCTGGGCTCGCAGAGTCCCAGTCCAAGACTTCTCTCCTGACCCAGTCAGGACTATAGGACTGGAAGATAGAGCTGGAACAGTGAAAAACGACTCTAGAATACACCTAAAGGGCAGGCAGCAGGGAGGCATGGGAGGGGGTACAGCATGAGGAACTGATCTGAATGGCAGGTAGGCAAGGCAGGTCAGCCTTGGGAAGTGGGGGGAGGGGGGTAGAATTGTAAGAGGAGTGCTACCTGCAGCAAGGGGGTGTGTGTTGTGCCCTTGAGTTGGTTATGATCCATAGTGACCCTACATAGGGTTTCCAAGGAGAAGCTGGGAAGCTTGAACTGCCAACCTTCCAGTTCAAACCAACTTTACAGTCCAGTGCATTAATCCACAGTACCACACCAGCAAGAGGGTAGAATGGGTGAACTCCCAGTCCCATGAGGCCTCCTGGAGACATTCCAAGGCCTCTAGCACTCTTTTCCTGTCCTACTTACATGAAAGAAAACCTGGGGACACTTCTTAAGATAAACCAGCTCACATTGGGGTCTGCCCTCTGCCAGGAAGCTTTTCAGACTGCTCTGGACTGGACCACTGAACTGCTCTGGCCAAAGAGGGGGGTCTGGCCTGGCAGGACAAGGACCACCCTGCTGTCTGGGATGGTCTTGCCTCTTCACCTCTCCCACATACGTAAGACATGGACATTTGCACACTCCAATGTGAGAAGCAGATTTGGGCAAATCTGCTGCACAGGAACTTTTCAAAGTATTGAAGAGCAAAGATGTCAGCTTGAGGACTAAGGTGTGCCTGACCCAAGCCATGGTATTTTCAATAACCTCATATGGATGTGAAAGCTGGACAGTGAATAAGGAAGATCGTAGAAGAATTGATGCCTTTGAGTTGTGGTGTTGGAGGAGAATACTAAAAGTGCCATGGACTGCCAAAAGAACCAATAGATCTGTTTTGGAAGAAGTGCAACCAGAGTGCTCCTTGGAGGCCAAGATGGCTAGGCTTCGTCTCTCCTACTTTGGACACATTGTCCGGAGAGAACAGTCGCTGGAGAAGGATGTCATGCTGGGTAAGGTGGAGGATCAGAGAAAAAGAGAAGACCCCCAACGAGATGGATCAGCCAGGTGACATCACTGATGGCGTCAAGTGTGGCAGCGGTAGTGAGGTTGGCCCAGGATCAGACATTGTTTCGTTCTGCTGTGCATGGGGTCGCTATGAGTCGGTTCCGACTCAATGGCACCTGACAACAACTACAACAATGTGAGAAGAGCCAGAACATTCATTTACACCCACTTTGAACACATGCCTTTGCGCCTCCCAGCCTGGCCCTCTATTGGCCCCAACTGCCCTGTGAATGCAGCGAGTGCCTGAGTAATCCTACAAAGCAGCAACTTTAGAAGATAATTTTCAAATTCAGAACGCAAAGCCCAGCTTCACTGACAGCCTGAGAGGCTGTTTCTTAACCCTGGGAACCTCAACCCCAGATATACAAAAGTCTTTATTTCACAGAAATAAGGGCTATTTCCACAGCTATGAGGAGGAGACATGAGGCAAGATGGGAGATGCTGGACTGACTGTTCTCTTCAGAAGGTTCTTCAGAGTCCAGTGAGAGCCCCAACCTTGGCACAGTCTGAGCCCCAATGTTGGCTGCTACCATTTAGGGAGGGTGGGGCTGGAGGGTGTCAGTCCCCTTCCTGTAGATTTCTGCACAGAGAAGGTGGTGGAGTTGGACATCAACCACACATGCCTGGGAGCCTCAGGGTGAGGGAGGGAGGTCACATGGGGGTGCTCCGGACCTTGTCCTCCTTCTCAGGGATGTTCTCGTAGGCATTCTCATGCTCACTGGACCTGAAAGAGGAAGACCAGGGCCTGGAGGAGTCATCATCCTTCCATCCCATCCCCATCCTGCACTGCGAGGTCACTAGTTTCTAGAAAAAATGTTTGACTCCCTGATCACATCTGGTTGTATACACGTGATACTAGAGACCGCTTAGCACCACCCCAAACTGATGTTTCATCTTCCCATGGAGTTCTGTGTCCCTCACAGAGCCCTATCATCTCATCAGCACCTCCCCCACTGAACCCAGCCCCCATGAGTTCCCATTGTGTCCTAGAGCACAGAGCGGTCAGCCCTGTACCAGTACCTCACCTGAAGCTGGCCGCCATCGAAGAGTACCTTCCATCTGTCCCTACCAGCATCCCATCTGCTTTGTTTCCAACCATCATGACCATGTTCACGGGCTCCCTGGAAACAAGACACATCAGTAGTAGGCTTGGGTCTCCCCGTTCTCCCCTCCTCCACATGCAGACCCTATCCCAGGAACTGGCTATCAAGACCCCAAGGGGCAGACACTACCCCTTCACAGCACCAGCTCTCTGCAGCAAGACCCTTGACTCAGGCCCCATAGAACCTCATACCTTTCCTCCTGCTCTATGGTGCACATGTTGGAGCAAGAGAGTGTCTCAGATTGGGGCCTAACATTTGGAAAACCTTTATCCTAAGTCCCCAGCCTCTCTCCAGCCCCCTACCAACTCTCTTCTTCTGTTTCCATTCTGACCCCAGCTCAGGACCCAGAGCACACTCAGCAGGTTCAGTGTTTGCCCCAAATTTATGCAGGGTTTTCCTCAGGCAACAGGAGCTGAAGGCCAGTGGCCACTGAAGGCAGAGCTGGGGTCAGTGGAGACAGTAAGTATTTTCTAACAAAAAGTTCCTTATCTCTGGATACTTCTGCTTAAGCCCACTGCAGTGTAGTCTACCCCACCACCCCATAAACTGTTCTCATAAAGGTCGCCAGTGACCTTATATTCCTTGACCATCCCACTGGCATCTCAGACTTAATATATCTCAAATTAAACTCAGCAGTCACTCCCAGATCTGCTCCTCTGTGTCTCAATGACTGTTCCCCAATTAGAAACCTGGATGTCTCCTGTCTGTCTTCTTTCCTGCCCTCTGTGTACTTTTTCCTCCAAATCCCAGGGTGTAGATCTGTCCCCTTCTTCCAACCTCTCTGCCACCTCTACAGCCCAGTCTCTCTCCTGACCTCACACACAGCCTCCTCCCTGTTCTCTTCACCTGCAAACATACGTCTCCTGCCCATCTACTGCCAGACACCCAGACTGGCTCAGCTAAGTCATCCAGAAACAGCTTTAAAACTTTGTTAAAGGATTCCTATTGCACTGAAGATAAAGTTCAAAGTTTGGGTAATTGTATACAAGGCCCTGTTTCATCGGGTCTCTGCTTCATCATCAGCTCCATAGCGGGCCCTTCCCATCTCTTTTTCCCAGCTGCCCTCGGGTTTTTCTCAACCATTCAGGCAGCAGTGAGAGTTAGACAGCTGCCACCTTGCGCTGGGTTGAATTTCAGCTCCACCTCTACCCTCTCACCAACTGCCCAAGCACTTATCAACAATAACAACTCAGCAGTTCTAGAGTCATGCCCCTTACTCAGCACCCCAGTATACTTTTCCCTGGGATTGCAACACGCTTGTCTTCAGGGCAGCCTCCTCCCCCTTGTACTTGTACTTGAGCAGCAAAAACTGTTCTTGTGACTGCTTATTCACGTCCCTCTTTCCTTCTAGCCTCTGAGGGCAAGGTGGTGTCTGTCCCATCGCCCTCAGCATGCAGCACAGTAGCTGACCCTGAAGAAGGGCGAGACCCACCTTTCCAGAAGTTATCCCTCCCATACAGATCAAAACATTGAGACTCCAAGAAGAAAAGACATTTCCCCAAAGCTCGCAGTGGCTGGACATCACAAAATCCACTCTGACTCAACTATCACCTACTCACCCTGTGACCTTGGCCCTCAGTTTCCTTCCATGCAGAGAGAGGACTGGATCAGGGATTTATGAGGCCCTGCCCACTTTGACTAGAGCTGGCCGGGGTCTTAGGGAACACTCACGGCTCTTCCTGGCACCAGAAGCGGTTGACCGCAAAGGCAATTGCAACGAGGGTCAGGAATACAGCCACAGCGATCAGGCCCTGCATCCAGGGCTTCAGGTTTCCCAGGCCTGGAGAGGGGAGAAGGTGGGCTACAGAAGGCTGGTACTACAAATATGGAGCAGTGAGAGAGGACGACCTCACACCCAAAGGCCCAGGCTACTAGGACCAGAGGAGACATTCTGGGGTGCAGAGTGAGAGTGAGTGCCCATCTTATCTCAATGAACTGAAGACAAGACCAGGGAGCTGGAGGTAGGCGAGAAGACAGGCTTCAAGGAAGTGTTAAGGAGTTCAAGATGGAGACAGGCCTCAGGGCTCTTCCCCCACCATACTGTCAGATCACCTGCAGGGTCTCCCAAGGAGTGGCCAGGTCCCAGGGACCAAAGGGCAGCCCTGGACAGCAGCCTAGCCCTGGCAACCCAGAGTGGCTCCCCTCCTCCCTACTCTGAGCAGGCTGAGAGGCCTCCCCCC
>NW_006408544.1:8775017-8777990 GCF_000296735.1 Chrysochloris asiatica
CTGACACAGCTGAGCAAGCATCTGGAAGATCCTGTTCTGTAACAAGAGGCCCCTCTGGTGCCAGGGAGGGTATGGGAGTGTGGTGCAGGCAGGACTCTCCTGGAGGTGCCAGGGGTGCCCAGAGAGGAGTTTGGGGAAAAGGTGGAGAGGGAAGATGAGGTGGGCACAAGGAGTGGACTGGGGAGGGGTAAGAAGAAAGCATCAAAAACCAAGCTCTTTAAACTCCCCAGCTGGCTACCCAGAGGACCAGGGCAGAAACAAGGCCTTAATCTCTTCTTTTTTGACCCTTGGTCCTTGATACCACCTCAAATCCTCAAGATTTCCCAGGAGTCTCCTCCTTGAGTTCACTGACAACTCATCAGGTAGAGGTCCCAAGAGGGGCTGGATGGAGAACAACAGGAAGTTCCTCAGAGCTCCTACCTCCTGGCCAGATCACCTACCTATATCCTTTGTGGCATACATTTGAAGGACCCAGGCTGAGCATCAAAAACATTACTCCACCTCACTCCTGTCCAAAAGACCTTCCTTGAGTCTACCCTAAAGCTCTCCTGCTGTAAAGACCCTGTGCCTTCTCTGAGCTCTGTCTGAGTTTCACAGGTATTGGGAGAGGAAGGAGTCAGGACACTCTGACCTCCTGTCTACAGGTGTAAAATAACACATATAATGTGGTTACCCTGAGTTCCATATTTGCCAAAAAGCAGTGTTTTGGATTCATTGTTTCCCCAGAGAAACAATGGTTAGACCCATGTTTTCTCAAGTCAGTGGTTGCTTAAAGATTTTGAGTTAGGAAATGCCTCTCCCTGCTTCCTCCAGACCCTGCAGCGACTCCTTCCAGACACACCAGTGGCCCATGCTCCTCCTTTCAGGATGGGCACAGAAGTAAGGTGCAGAGTGTGAGACAAGGGAAAGATGACGTGGGTCCCATCCCTTCTTGTCCTGCTGAGTGACTGGCACAAATCACTCAACCCCTCTGATCTTCAATTCAGCAGAGGGCTTCCAAAACCTGAAAGCAGACAGTCATGAGAACTCAGAGTACCTGAGCAAGGGAGGGGGCGCTGTGGAAGCACCTTTATAACCCTCTCAACCTTTACAACCTAATTCCCACCTACAGATTCCCCAGACTTTGACTGCAGATGACAGTGTAGGGTGGATGCCAGACTTGAGGGTGTGGTGCTCACCATGTGCAGAGCCCCTTCCACACCACTGACCTGACTGGGCAGCAGCTCTGAGAACTGGCCAGGGTGGGGTTTATTTCCCTCATTTTATGAGGTGAGAAAACTGAGATTCAGAGAGGGGCACTGATTTACTCAAGGCCACACAGCAAGATAGAGTAAAGCTGAATGGAGAGCTAAGGCGCATGGCAGGGGCCACATTGGGGCAAGCCCAGGAAGCTGAAACAACACAGACTTGGGTCAAAGCCAATGGTAACCCCTGACAACATTGCCTCCTCCCCAGGAGCAAACCTGGACCCTGTTTGGAGTCTCTCTTCCACCCTCCTTATAGCCCCTGACTCTTGTCCTCAGGACCCAGACATCCCTAAGGCGAGTTCTGCTCTTGGGGTTTGGGTCCTAAGCCCTGTTCCTCCCCCAAACCATAGACATAACATTTTGCCTCCATTGCTCATGTTCATGGAAAAAAATATTTCAGACAGAAACTTGGCTCTGCAGTTGGAGACGGTCTCCCTGCTATCTCAGTCCTTTCTCCTTTCCCCACACCAAACTACAGATGTCACTCCCAAAAGACCACCGCCACCAGCCTGCCCAACCCGGCCTCCCCTCACCACAGTCACTAGGCCTGGCCCTGTCCCGTGCTACCTTGTTGACCGCTGGCAGGTGGCACTGCCATGAGAAGGCCCAGAATGAGCAGGCTGAGAGCTGACATAGCTGCAGGCAGTTAGTTCCTGAGGTCCTCTGACTGGCTGCCGGGTCTGGGCTCCTGGTGCTGCTGTGGGGTGTCTGTAGTCTGGCCCTGGAAGAGAGGAGATAGTACAGAATCAGAATCAATAGAAGGAGGGAAGAGGAGGGAAAGACACCACCCTCCCATGGTAATGAGCTGCCAGGACCTGGCCTCGTCACCTAGCCGGTGCCCAGCCCACTCCAGCTGACATTCAAGGTCAGCTTTCAGAGGCTAGCTAAGGAGGAGGGTCTATAGACCAGGAAGATGTGGGAAAGTCCAGGCCTCACCTCTAAGCCCCAGAGTTTCTGTCTGAGTTCCCTGTTCCTGGAAGTTGGGCTGGGCTCTAGGAGAAGAAATGACACAATGTCCCTCCTGTTTCCAATGAGCCCAGCAGGCGGGGCCTCTTGGAAGGCTGTCAGTGAGGTGAAGACATGTGTTGCCTGGCTCAGCGAGCATGGGGAAAACCCACAAAGCTGCTCTCCTCTGCCATCACCTGTCCCTGCTCAGCCAAACCAGGCCTAACCCAATAGCTCCTGAAATCCACCCTCTCCCACAGAGATTATCACAGAGAGCCTGAAGTTCCCAGCCCCAGTTTTCCCAGGCCTGGCCAAGCCAGCTGACCTAGGCCCCAGATGTGATGTGCTTCCCTCCCTAGAGCTCCCAGGAAGGTCTCCCTCAGACAAGAGCGGGGTCTGGTCAGAGGACTCTATACCCCAGTTCCATCGCCACCCATCAGAGAACAGAGAACAGATGAGCTCCCCCTTGTCGCTGGAGCCCCAGCCTGAGGTAAAAGAATACCTCCAGGTGGTCCAGAATCTTTGAGTCCCCAGCCCTCCTAGCTTGGAGCAGCCTTGAAGAAGGCTCACTGTTCACTAAATGGGGAATCCCTGGAGTCTAACTCTTCAGAAGAGGTAAAAATCCCCAAGAATCACATAGTGTCCATCAGTGCCTCCAGCTTAATGAATAAGAATGACCCAAGTACTTATGGAAAAGTATCCCATGCGAGTAAAGTTTTACTAAAGGTAAGACAGAAACAGCTGCAATCAAACATTGACAGAGAACTTCCAGAGGTTCAAG
>NW_006408544.1:8779040-8785884 GCF_000296735.1 Chrysochloris asiatica
ACTCAAGCATCGATGGACTCAAGCATGGCAACCAGGATCGGGCAGTGTTTTGTTCTGCTGTGCATAACATTGCTATGGGTCAGTACCGACTCGATGGCCCCTAACAACCACAACAACAAGTACTTATGGAGGCTTGGAGTCAAGGGTCATGCTTGCTCCATCCCACCTGAGGAGTATAGGAAGCCAAAGATGCTGAGAGTCCAGCTCCACAGATAACAAAAAAGAAGGAGCCAGACAGACTTAAGGGCAAAGTCTCAGAAATGGAGGGTCCCCGGTAGCCAATATAGGCCAGGGGCAGATCAGAATGTCTCTCCACAGCCTTCTCGCCAGGAGGCCACCAACTGCTATTCATATGATCTGGGCATCTATTCAGGACAGTTCTGCCAGTGGGAGCACTCAGACATCACAACTCCTCCCTGCTTGCTTGCTGCTTGTCTGTGTGCACATATGTGTGCAGGGGGACACATTGCCACCCAAAGATGGGGAGTCTCAAGTTGAAATGAGCAGAACTTTGCTTAGAGTTGAGTGCTGCCTCCCATGCCGTACATCCTGCTCTCCCCACCACCACCTTCATCCCCACTTGGTGTCCTCAGAATCTTTGGCACAAAGTCTGGCTAAAGTACAGTGCGTGTTAATGAACAGCCAGGGGCTCACTGATTGGAATGTAAGGAATGGGGCTTAATTTCACAAACACCCACTGATGTCTTCTTCAAGGGTTTTAAGCAGGGAGTCACATGGTCAGGTCTGTATTTGAGAAAAATGTCTCTGCACACAGTGTGGAGAATGGAATGGGAGTGGATAGCATGGAGAACGAGGGGAGGCTGCTACAACAACCACATAACCATGGAATGATCTGCACTGGGGAGGCATGGGAATGGCTTTGAGCTCTATTTAGGATATAGCCTAGACAGGATATGGTAGTGAGAACACGGGGACTGGCTGGAAGTGGCAAGTGAGGGAAAGGGAGGAGTTGAGGGTGATCCCCAGGTTTCCTGCTTGAGCACCTGGGTGGATGTGGTGCCTCAGAAGGGGTTGGAGCTAGTTTCGGGCTGTGGAGGATTGGTGAGGTACAGCCTACCGGGATTGTGTCTGTAGTATCTACAGCCGCCCTCCCCCCAAGTGGGAGATGTCCAGAGGTCGTCCTATCCATGTGTCTGATGCTTAGGGAGCCACCTGGAACTGAGAACTAGATCAGGGGTGGTAACTGAGGGATGGGAGTGCATGGCCTCCCAAGGAAGGGAACACAGAGTGATGGGAGAAATGCAGGGGATAGAACGGGAGAGCCCCAACACATAAGACCTTGCCAAGGAAGATGAGGCAAGGGGAAGAAACTCAGATGAGTGGGGTGTTTCCAGAAACCCAAAAAGGAAGGATCCAAGAAGAGGCGTATAGAGGATGCACTGCTCTGACCTGCAATTCCTCCCATCCACCCCCAGGGGCAGTCCAGCTCCCATCCACCTCCTCCATCAGTCTTCAAGTCCCAGGACCTGCCTCCCACCCTCAAGCCTCCCCATATTCCCTAAAACTAAAGAATCTGGGGAAAGGCAAGGGCTCCCTGAACGAGGCTTATGGGGATCAGGATGAAGGCAGGAGGGGGTGAGCAGGAAGGACATCAGGTGACCAACAGGAGAAAAACACATCTCCAGGGTCAAAGTCCCAAGCTTTAGAGCAAAACAAGTTATTCCGGAAAAGGGGGTGGGGGTGTCGAAACTTGGCTTGAGGCTGGTGCCTGTCACCCTAGAAGTCCTGACTCAGCTGAGGGGTTCACCTTCCAGCTGTGCAGACACAATCCGGGACCCTCTGCTGACCTGGCTTGGGCCCAGGGTCTGGACTTGGGCCTCAGCAGTCCCACAGGGCTGGACCGTTCATCCTCATCTCTGAGCAGTGACTTTATCAGCACTCCTCCATCCCACTCCCATCCCCAGCTCTGCCACCCCAGCACATCAGTTGCGCTTGGACGGACCCTCCATCTAGCTAGACCTTGTGTGATTTCCTCCTTCAAAAACAACAACACCAACATGAGCCTGGACTATTTCCAAGGGTCTCCTCCCTCCCCACCCTGCTTTCCCTGCTACTCACTTGCTGTCAGCAGGTGGCAGTGTCCAACTCCAATCCCAGACTGAAGAGGGTGGGGTAGAATTTGCTGCTGAAAATCTGCAAATATCCCCCTCTTGCCAGCTCACCATAAGGAGTCTAATCTACTTGAAGGCATTGGGGTCTTTTGGGGTGCCAGCCCCGCACTCCTGACCTATTCCAAGTGGTGATATAGAGGAAAAGAGAGAGTGTGGACACTGACATGTGGACAGTTAATAACTGGACATGGCATGCCCAGTGCTGAAACATAAGGAAGCACAGACAATAAATGTTACAGAAGATGTCCCAGAGCAGATGATTATAGTAAAAGAGTTAGCTGGCTTGTTGAACAGAGCAGAGACACAGCTTGGGGAAGGTATTCCAAGCAGAGAGTTCAGTCTGAAGAAAAGCAGGGAGATAGAGTCAAGAGAGATCTGCAAGCAAGTGGTTTAGAGCACAAAGATAGGAGCTTTTTCAACTCGTTTTTGTAATGTTTATCTTGTTGATATCCTTGCTGCAAGACTGGAGCTTGTTTTATTCATTAAATAGATCCTCATTAAGCCTGCTCAGTTTGGAGTCCCTGGGTGGTGTGAACAGTGGCTCAGTGGCTAACAGAAAAGTCTGATGATCTTCTGAAAAACTAGCCATTGAAAACCCTATAGAGTACAGCACTACCCTGACACAAAGGGGGTCATCCTGAGTCAGACACAACTCAACAGCAACTGGTTTGTTTTGTTTGCCTTTATTCACCTTTGCAGCCTCATCTGGGCGCCCAGTATCCTCCTGCTGCTTTCCATCAAGACAAACTCCTTCCCACACCAGGACCTACTGCACACGTGCTCTTCCCTATCTGTCTATTTCACCTTTCCCCTTCTATCTCCTATTTGCCTGGCTGACTCTAACGTCTTCCCCAAGTCTTGCTTTAAATATCACCTTCTCCAGGCGGCCTTCTTTGACTTCCCTTCTTCTCTACCAGAAATCAATCTGCTCTGTAGTCCCTCTCATTTTTTGGCAGCCATTATCACAAATTATATTTACATAATGATTTGCATGTTCACCCGTTTTCATGTCTGCTTCCCTAGGCGCAGTACCTGAGCACATACTCAACAATTTTTTTTAACTTTTCATTGTGATTTGGGTGAAAGTTTACAGTGCAAATTGGTTTTCCATTCAACAATTCATACACACTTTGTTCTGTGACACTGATTACAGCTCCCACAATGTAACAGCGCTCCCCTTTCCCTCCCTGTGTTTACCATTTCCCTTTGTCTTTCTTTCCTATCCCTTCCTGCCTTCTGAGCTTTATCCCTGGACAAATACTGTCCTTTTGGTCTCCTATGATTGGTTGTTCTAAGGAGTGTGGACCTCCCTGGTGTGATTGCTCACTGTCTATCATTTAACTGAAAGTTGAGCAATGTGGGTGAGTTCCGTTCTAGTACTGAAGGATGTCTAAGGACCATAGTCTCAAGGGTTCCACCAGTCTCTACCAGACAAGTAAACCTGTTTTTTTTTGTTGAGTTTTGTTACAAATTTTTCTCTCACTCGACTCAAGATCTCTATTATGATCCCTGTCAGAGAAGTCAGCAGTGTTAGCCGGGCACCATCTAGTTTGTCTGGCCTCAGGGTTGTGGACGCTGGGGTTCACTTGGTCCATTAGAACTCTGGACTAAATGTTCCCTTGCCTCTTTGGTTTTCTTTGCTCTTCTTTGCTCCCGACAGGACAAAATCAATAGTTGCATGTTAGATGGCTGCTCGTAAGCTTTGAAGACCCCAGTCATACCAAAGTAGGATATAGAACATTGTCTTTGTGGGTGGTGTTATGCTAATTGACCTTGATGTCCCCCAAGACTATGGTCCTGAGCCCCAGACCCAGCAACTCAGTTCCTCAAGGTGTTTGGTTATGACTAAGAAGTTTTCATAACTTTGCCCCCTGTATGTTCTACTAGATTCATGGGTATGTTTGTAACATGTATGTAGAAATATTCTCTGTCGAACCCCTATATATTCACGATGTAGTCCCATTTGCCTTCCCACCTATGTTCAACTTGAATGTCTTATCTATGTATCCACTCAAAGATTATTGTTATTACAGGATTGGGTGTTGTTGTTGTTCAGTTTTCTGCAAGTGGATATCCAGTTTTTCTCCATCCATTCTTTAAAAAGACTAGCTTTTTTCTGTTAAAGATCAACTCTTCAAAGTTGGATTTACTTCTGAGTTCTCAATTCTATATTATTGGTCTATGTATCTGTCATTGTACCAATACCAAGCTGTTTTGATTACCATAGGCTTTTGCGATCAGAAGTATGAGGTTTCCTACTTCTTCTTCTTTAGTAGTGTTTTACTGATCCAGTCTTTTTCCTTTTCATATAAATTTAATTGGAATTGCATTATATCGCTTTGAGTAGTATGTATCAACATATTATTCTACAATCTTAAGTCTACGTATCCATGTACATGGTATAGTCTTCCATTTATGCAGGCTCAACAAATATTTTATGAAATAGAATTTTAGTATATCCAATGCCTTGTACTGAGCCAGCAGAAAGGGAAGCATAGATAATAATTGTTTTACAAATAAGACATTTTAGTTTTAGTTGGATCCTTGAGTCTAGTCTCTAGCTGTGGGAGCAGACTGGGTCTGATTCATATCTGTGTACAGAGAGAGGACACAGTCGCCATTCCTCTGCATTTTATTACCTGCTAAATGAAACTTACCATGTCCTCCCATTAGGAATGAGGCAACAAACCACAAATCACATGTAAGAGTTTCATATAACATACAATTATTACAGATATCTGGATATATCACTTATGCCCATTTTTATGAAATTATAATTCTCATTCAACTCACCACTAGATCTTATTATTTAATACACTATAATATGTACCTGAGTTATATATCACAATAGGTATTTTTAATAATTTGATAACTATATTTCAATCTATTTAATTTTTTTTGCAATACTATGCATTTTATTTTATGCACTATAAAGATTACTCTAAGAAGATATCCATAAGCTTCATTAGGCTGCCCAAGGGTTCCATGGCACAAAAAAGGGTTAAAAAATCTTGACTCAATGAGAACCTGGAACAGATCTGCTCAAAGCAATGCCATATAATCTCTGGAGTTGTGGTCAGATTGAATGGGTGCTCACCCTCACATATGGCACCAATGCCTGGGTAGTTAAACACCTGCCTGGAGCCAGCCAAGTCAGGGAATGTGTTGGCTGTGACTCCTGAGTCCTAGGAGATCCCACTGGGCTACTGTGTTTTACGGCCAGGACTCCCAGTGGGGAAGATAAATCACCCCTCTTGCTGCCCATTCACCCAGCCAAGAAACCAAAGGCCTGGCCCAGTGCCAGTATCCCATCCTTCCAACAGAGGTCCTAAAGCCAAATCTTTGCCCAGTAATTCCAGTATAGCCCTGGTCCCTACTCAGGACTTTAAGATAGCAGTAGAGCCAAGCTAAGAGGGCTTGTTTCTAGAATCAGTTTCTCCTGACTTAAAGGTCATCCTGAATGGTATAGTCTTGCTCCTTATTTTTTAGCTAGGGAAATTGTGACCCAGGAAAACAGTCACTTACTGAAGGTCACACAGTAAGTTAGTAGGAGAGATAGAGCTATAGGGCTAACCTCCAGACATTCCAATATCTAGGTCAGGGCTCAGTCCCTGTGTCAACCTATTGGTTGGTCACAGTTTCCCAAATAATGCTCTAACTTTTTCATTCACTCATTCAGCACATGTTTAATGCCTAGTTGGGATTAGGAATACAGTAGTAAATAAGACCGAATTTAAATTGCACATTGTCTAATTACTATTGCACTCAAGGTTTCAGAGGGGATATATAGGTGCTAAGAGTATGAAATTGGAGGACCTGACCTAGGGAGTCAGGAAAAGGTAGTATAAAATCTGAGATTCATTCGTTCAATTAGCAATTATTTACTGAGTCACTCCATGGACCAGGCAGTGTTCAAGCTGCTAGAGATACTACTTTCCCCCAACCCAAACCCCACTGCCACCACTGCCAAAAAGTTTCTTTCAAGATGATTTTTACTCATGGTTATCACATACATGGAGTCCTGTTATGGCACTGTGGATTAATTCACTGAACTGCAAAGTCACTGGACCACAAGGTCCATGGTTCAAGCTCACCAGCTGTTTCTTGGAAACCCTATACAGGGTCACTATGGATTGGAATCAACTCAATGGCACTTAATGACAACAACAACAACAACGCATATGGAGTCTTGGCGTGGTGCTGCAGGATAATGCACTAGACCTCAAGGTCAATTTGAACCACAAGGTCAGTGTTTCAAAACCACCATCCACTCCTCGGAAACCCTATACTGGGTTGCTATGAGTTGGAACTGACTGGACGGCACTTAACAGCAATAACATATATATATTACAAGGGAAACTCTTCCATAGGGTTTTCTTCATTGTCATAGTTACCGGAGCTAATCACCAGATCTTTCTTCCCAAGCACAACTGGGTGAGTTCAGACTGCCAACCTTTAGGTGAGTGTTGTTGTTGTTAAGTGTCATTGAGTCAGTTCCAACTCATAGCAACTCTACATAGGATTTCAGAGGATCCGCTAATGGGTTTGAACTGCTGGCCTTGTGGTTCACAGTCCAGTGCTAATCCTACAGCGCCACACCAAAAGTCCTTAATGTGAATAGCTGAGCACAAATCACTTGTGCCACCAAGGTCCTTGCTAGGAATACAGCAATGACCAAAGAAAAGTCATCATGGAGCTTACACTCTAGAGAG
>NW_006408544.1:8788373-8788981 GCF_000296735.1 Chrysochloris asiatica
CAGCAGCAACATACATTGACAGAGAACTTCCAGAGGTTCAAGCCAGATAGATAGCTAAGTTAGATAAAATGGCAATATGGGAAAGACAATGTAGAATCAGGAAAATGGGGATGCAGGCATAGAAGCATGTGCTATTTTACATACACTGCTTAGGGAAAGCCCCTCTAAAAAGTGACACCTGAGCAAAGTGACACCTAACAGTGAGGAAGCAAGATGTTTATCCATCAGAGGGAAGAAGATTCTATGCAAGGAGAGCAACAAGTGAAGAGGACCTGAGGAAGAATGGGTGATGTCAGTGTGGCTGAAGAAAGTGAATGCAGGGGGAGAGAAAAGGGTGGAAGTGGAAGTTGGAAAGTCTATACAAGGCTAGCTTACTTGAGTTCTTGTGATGATTGCAAGGACTTTGGCTTTTACTCTGCAAATGGAAGCTATTGGAGGGTTCTGAGCCCAAGAAACATGAGTATTGAGAAGAGACCAAGTGAGAACAAGAATAATAGAAACAAGGAAACCAGCCAGAAGGCTGCTTCGATACTCCCAACAAAAAAATAGTGATGGAGTTGGAGAACAAACAAGATGGCGGATCGGGTGGATGTGTAGCAAAGAGCTCC
>NW_006408544.1:8792046-8797521 GCF_000296735.1 Chrysochloris asiatica
CTTTTAACTGATGGTATATGGAGGGGATTATAATCAATGTAATGAAACAAGTTATATGAATTGTTGAATGTGAAACTGATGATGTGCCCTGTAAATTAAATTTAAAAAAATAGTGATGGATCCGGTCCAGGAAGTCACTGTGGAACAGAGCTAAGTGTTCTATATATAGTTATATTTATATAGATAGATTCTGGATATATTTTAGGGCAAAGCAAACCATTAGGGAGGAGCTCCCCTAAGATCTAGGGAGATATCTGAAGTGAGTCAGTTTGGGAGTGTTAGGGAAGAGCATTTTCAAGTTGGAAAGAGCAATTGAGAAGTTGCAGGGCACAGAAGAAGCAGGTGGGAGATTGGCCTTGTTGGGAAGTAGATACAATGGTCTGGGACAAAGTCTGGAGAGATTCCATACAGGATCTGTTAAGAGGTTTGGTCTTTGTCCTACAATTAATGCAAGGTCAGTTTATGATTTTAGACATGTGTATGACATGGGCAGGCTAGTATTACAGCAAGATCTCTACAGTGAGCAGAGAATAGAATGCAGAGGGAATCCAGTGGTGGCCTGGGTTAGGGCAGAAGCATAGAGAAAAGAAGCAATTTGAGGTAGAAGTGTCAGGAAAAGGTGAGTGCATAGATGTGGAGAGTGGGGGACTTAGACGAATAGTACCAAGAGTAGCTCCTCGTTCTCTGACTCTGGACAAACATCTGGATGGTGCTGTTAGTGTCTAAACTAGAGAATCCTGGAAAAGTAGCAGGTTGAAGGTGATGAGAGATAATTTATTCATTTGTTGAACAGTCCTTTACCAAGTGCCTACTCTGTACTAAACATTATTAAAGCACCATGACTACATAGTTCTGTCCTGTAGTTAGTGGGTGAGACTAGCAATGAGTCAAAGACAATGAGTTTTTATGCAGACAGGCTGAGATTTGGGGCTCAGGGGACATCTCAGAGTACCACTCCACATTTGGGTCTGCCATCCCAGGGAGAGATCTGGGCTGGAAATAGAAGTTTCGAACTCAACAGTTTATGAGTGGTGACTGAAACCTTGGGCATGGATGACACACCTTAGGATAAAATAGGATGAGAAGTTTGGCTAGGAACTCACCCCAAAAAGTATCTACATAAATGAACAGAAGTGAAAATAAAGAAGTAGTACATACAACCTTTTATTCCACTTAAGATAAAACTACAAGCATCAGCCATGCCTCAAGTTCCAGGGCATTTGAAAGCATATTGCTGATTTTGTTTCATCTTAACTGAAACTGCTGGCTTCCCTGATTACTAAGTTTGTCTTTAGTCTATCCAATATTTGCAGAAGCTAGAATTTTCAGCCTCAAAAGGAGCAGCCTCAGGGGTCTCTGTCCCCAAATATCTGCAATTTATGCCAAATCAAACAGAGAAATGATGCTGTGTGCCCTCTGGTTATAGAGCTGGGCATGATGAGAGGAGTTGCAGGGAGGTGGATTTGGTTCAGTGAAAGAAAGCCCTGTCTTGTAGAGCTGTTTAGTGATGGCAAAGATGACCTTGAATGGCAGTAAGTTCTCTATCACTACAGGTGTACATGCAGGAGCTTTGAGCTTGCAAAGGGAGGTAGAGACAGCAAGGAACAAAGGAGTAGGCTCAATGTTGGCCTACAAAGAGTGGGCTGGGGGTCAAGATCTTTACCCACCCTAGCAATGTGACCTAAAGCAAGCCTCTTCATTTCTCTGAGTCTGTTTCTTAATAATACTCCACTGGCTCAGTTAGATGAAGTTGAGCTCTGGTGATACACTGCGCAAGTGCTCAGCTGCTAACCAAAAGGTCAACAATCAAACCCACCTGCCAATCCAAAGGAAAAAGATGTGGCAGTCTGCATCCTTAAAGATTACAGCCTTGAAAGCCCTATAGAGCAGTCCTCCTCTGTCCAAGAGAATTAAACTCTAGGACAGTGGGCAGGTTGGAGGATAATGCATCTGCATTTCTTGTATCATTGTCATCAATGTCACTTGGGTCTGGTGGCCCAAGCCATACTCTTTTCAGTCACCTCAAAGCTACAAAATAAAAAAAAAAAGAAGAAAGAGAATTACTGCATTTGAATTGTGATGTTAGGAAAGGATATTGACTGTATCGAGAATTTCCAGAAGAACAAATAAATCAACCTTAGATTACAATCTTAACTACAAGCAGAATGCTCCTAAGAAACAGTGACAGTGAGATCCTCATCAGGGAAGACCAATCTTTTACACAGGATACCGTGTCTGGTAAAGTAAAGGGTCATCAAAAGTTAGAGAACTCCTCAGTGAGATTAATATATGTTAGTGAGGTAGATGGACAGATGATTAAATAGATAGATGGAAACAAGGGTGGATCAAAACTTATACACACTATGGCTGTGGAAATTATTTTAATCGACTTTTAGAAAAGACAAATACATCATTTTTACACATAATCTCCTGGCTTTTCAATAAACTTTGTCCATCTGGAAATATCAAGAACATCATACAGGAAAAAAGCAAAAGGTCATTAAGAAAACAAGAAAGAAGGAAAAGAACAAAATAGATGCCAGAAGAGACTCTGAAATTTGCTTTCCAGTATAGAGATGCTAAAGCAAACGTAAAAAATTAGGAGGTACAAAAGCCGAATAGAAAAATTTAAAGGGCAGCTCAAGAAGACAAAGTCAAATATTATAATGAAATGCACAAAGACCTGAAGTTAGAAAACCAATAGGGAAGAAGATGTTCAGCATTCCTCAAGCTGAGGGAACTGAAGAGAAAAAAAATCAAGCTTCAACTGGAAATACTGAAGGATTCTATGGGCAAAATGGAGTCCTGGTGTAGCGCTGTGGGTTAATGTGCCAGACTGCAAAGCCATTTGAACTGCAAGGTTGGTCCCAGTCGCTCCTCGGAAACCCTGTGTAGGGTTGCTATGGGTCGGATCTGACTCGACGGCACTTAACAACAACAACAAAAACAATGGGCAAAATATTGAATGATGCAGAAAGAAGATGAAAGGAACACAAAGAGTAACAAAAAGCAATGGTTCAACCATTTCAAGAAGCATCATGTGATCAAGAGCCAATTATACTGAAAGAAGTCTGAGGTGCATTGAAGACATTGACAAGGAACAAGGCTCTGGGAATTGATGGAATACAAATGGAAATCTTTCAACAAACTGATGAAGCACTGAAGCACTCAATCACCTATGCCAAGAAATTTGGAAGACAGCTACCTAGCCAACTGACTGGAAGAGATCCATATGTGTTGTGCCCATTCCAAAGAGAAGTGCCCCAATGGAATGCAGAAATCATTGGACAATATCATTAATATAAATGCAGGTAAAATTTTACTAAAGATCATTTTTAAACGGCTACATTGACAGAGATCTGCCAGAGGCTCAAGCCAGATTCAGAGGAGGACTTGGAATGAAGGCTACCATTGCTGACGTCAGATGGATCTTGGCTGAAAGCAGAGAATACTAGAAAGATGTTTACCCCTGTACTTTATTGAATACACCAAGTCTTTAGATTGTCACGAGCTAGGTACAACATTGTGAAGTCTGAGTATTCTGGAATACTTAATTGTGCTCATGAGGAACCTGTGTATAGACCAACAGAATGATAAAACGACCAGAACAAAGGAACACTAGATGGTTTAAAATTAGGGAAGGTGTGCACCAGGGTTGTATTCTTTCACTATACTTACACAACCTCTATGCTGAGCACATAATCCGAGAAACTGGGTTATATGAAGAACATGGCATCAGGATTTGAGGAAGACTTATTAACAACCTGTGATATACAAATGATACAACCTTGCTTGCTGAAAGCAAAGAGGACTTAAAATACTTACTGATGAAGATCAAACACCACAGCCTTCTGTATGGGTTGCACCTCAGTGTAAAGAAAACAAAAACCTTCACCACTGGACCAAAAAGCAACATCCATATAAATGGAGAAAGGATTGAAGGCGTCAAAGACTTCATTTTGCTCTGATCAATCATCAATACTCATGGAAGCAGCAGTCAAGAAATCAAACAATGTATTGCATTAGGTAAATCTGCTGCAGAAGACCTCTTTAAAAGTGTTCAAGAGCAAAGATGTCAGTTTGAGGACTAAGGAAGACCATAGAAGAATTGATGCATTTGAGTTATGGTGTTGGAGGAGAATTTTTAAAGTGCCATGGGGCTGCTAAAAGAACAAACAAATCTGTGTTGGAAGAAATACAGCCAGAATGCTCCTTGGAAGCCAGGATGGCCAGAATTCATTTCTCATACTTTGGACATATTATCAGGAGGGACCAATCCCTAAAGAATGATACCATTTTTGGTAAAGTGGGAGGTCAGAGAAAAAGAGGAAGACCACCAATGAAATGGATTGTCACAGTGGCAGCAGCAATCAGCTCAAAGGTAGCAATGATTGTGCAGTTGGCGCAGGACTGGGCAGTGTTTCATTCTGTTGTGCATAGGGTTGCTATGAGTTGGTGCTGACTCGATGGCACCTAACAACAACAACAACATCTGTCAACAAGCTTTCATATTGCCTTATTTTTTAAATGTTTTAGGCTGAGCTGTGAGTAACAAATGCACTCCTGTCTTCAAGTCTTCATCAGAGGTGAATCTACATCCTCTAAGGGCTGCTTTCAGGGGACCAAACAGATGAAAGTCCAATGGAACGTGATCAGGACTAAAGGGAGGATGCTTTAACACCTGAAAACTAAACTTTTGCAGAGTGTCAGTAATGTGGGCAGAGATGTGCAGATGTGCATTGTCATACGAGATCACAACCACCTAGGACAGCAGTCCTCTGCATTTAATCTGAAATTTAGGCTTCAGCTTTTCAGTTAGCACCTCACTGTAATGAGCACTGTTGATTGTTGACGATTTTTCCTGATAATGTTCCAATACTGGCCATTAAGAATCCTAGGAAACTGTAAGTATCAATTTTCCAGCTGATTGATGACTTTTTAACTTTTTTTTGGTTGGTGATTGAAGATGTTTCCATTCCATATTCTACCATTTTCTCTCAGACTTATAGTGATGAATCCATATCTCATTACTAGTAACATTTTTTTTTTTTTAAAGAAATTTACCTTCCTTCAAGTATCAGTTCAAACTTTGTTTGCGGTTGCCCAATCATTCTATTTATGCTCTTCTGTGAGTTGTTTCGGAACCCATCTCACACTAACTTTTTGAAACCCAAGTCTGTCATGGATTATTTCATAGGCAGAGTCATGGCCGATTTGCAAATGATTCGCCACATAATCAATCCACTGTCACTCGTCTATTCACAGAATCGTTTCACATGCATGCTCAATGTTGTCATCAGCTGTGGAGGTGGACGGGCATTTTAATATAACTGGAGAGTGGAAATTTTTTTACTCAGCCTCATAGATGATAGATAGATACATAGATAGATAGATAGATAGATAGATAGATAGATAGATAGATGATAGATAGATAGATGATAGATAGATAGATAGATAGATAGATAGATAGATAGA
>NW_006408544.1:8797821-8799634 GCF_000296735.1 Chrysochloris asiatica
CGACCTTGCAGTCCAGCTCATTAACCCACAGAGCCATGCCAGGATAGATAGATAGGGTGAGAGAGTTGCCTCTTTGAGTTCACTCTGACTCAGGTGACCTCATGCACAACAGAACTAAACATCGCCCGGTCCTCTATCAGCTCACAATCACCAGCATGTTCAAGCTGTTGTTCAGTTCACCTCACCAAAGAGTTCTCTTGCTCTTGCTGGCCCTTCACTTCATCAAACGAGATGTTTTTCTCCAGCAATCAATCTTCCTGATGATGTGTTCCAATCAGATGAGCCAGACAGAGATCCCTAAGGTTTGTGTTGACTCATTTTCAGAAGTAGACTGCTATTCCTTTCTCCCTAGTCTATCTGAACCTAAAAGTTCTGTTAAAAACTATAAACTATGAGTCCCTGCTGATATTTGAAATACTGGTAGCAGAGCTTCAATATCACAGCTATAAGCAAGACACCACCATACAATCAACTGACAGACTGGTAGTGGGGATAAAAGCACCCAAATCTGCACAGGAAAACAAGTGTTTGAGTTACAGCCCTGTCCCAAGCCAACCCCTTTTTTCAAGACAGTCCCAGAAGGGTGGAGAGAGCATTACAGGCACACTTGCCATCCAAACCCTGATGCTTCACAAAGTCAAATATCTAGCCCAGACTGCTCCCAATAGGCACCTCAGAAAAAAATGTCCAAAACTCCTGAGCTCTTCCCACTGCAAACCCACTCCCCCACAGCCTTCGCCTCTCAGACATGGTACTCTATCCTTCCAGCAGTTCAGACAAAAGACCTTCAGTCTCTGTCTCTCAAATCCTCAATAAATCTTGCTGGGTCTTTCTAAATATGGTGGTGGCTATGTGCCATGGAGTTGGTTCCGACTCATAGAGACCCTGGTTCAGGATTTCCGAGGCTGTAAATCTTTACAGGAGCAAAAAGTCTCATCTTTCTCCTGCGGAACAGCTGGCAGTTTCGAACTGCTGACCTTGAGGTTCGCAGCCCTACACGTTACCATTACATTACATTACGCTACCAGAGCGCCTTACTCTGTTCTATAGGATCAACTATGAGTCATAGACTCACTATGAGTTGGAATCAATTCGACAGTGGTAGTTTTGAGCTATCACTCATTACCATGAGTCTGAACTGACTCAACAACACTTAGCAACAACAATGAATCCTGAGGATCTGATAAAATCGTTCAGCACCTCTAAGTGGGGTTTCTATGAACTGGGCATGTCAGGGTCACCAGTGACTGGTGACACACACTATCTCAGCACTGACCAACTGACACAAACAGGGGAAACAATACTGTGACTGAAATATAGGCAGATGGTGAGAAGCACCAGACATGGTCAAAGCACTCTGTGAATCCAGCGGTAGGAGTCACCTCAGTCCAGTAGGAACCAGCAAAGGCAGCATCTGAGCTCAAGCTGTACATGCTTTCTTTAGACACATCATTGTTGCTGTTGTTGTTAAGTGCCATCAAGTCAGTTCTGACCCATAGTGGTTTCCAAGGAGCAACTGGTGAGCTTGAACCACTGACCTTGCAGTTCAAATGACTTTGCAGTCTGGCGCATTAACCCACAGCGCCACACCAAGACACATCATTAGGAAAGACCAATCTTTAGAAAAGGATACCATGTGTGCTAAAGTAAAGGGTCGGCCAAAATGAGAGCTATTCTCAGTGAGATTGATAAATGTTGGACGTATGGATGGGTAGGAAGATAGATAGATGGCCAGATAGCTGCTGTTGCATCAACACTGATTCATGCAACCTTATATACAACAGAAAAGTTACCCAGTCCTGTAGCACTGTGG
>NW_006408544.1:8799734-8827183 GCF_000296735.1 Chrysochloris asiatica
CAGGGAGTACTGTTCTCCAGACCTAGAGGTAGGGAAGTAAGAAAATGGATGTGGAAGCACAGAGGGACTCGTTGACACTTCAGAAATGATGGAGTGGTACAGGGTGGAGAGATAAGGGACATCATTTTTCGCTCTGATTTTGGACTACCATGCCTTGGAAAACACAGGAATGGGAACAGAACCATGCTTGCCCCGCTTCCATTCCAAAATCTCTGCCCACACCCCTTAGAGCATTGGGAGCCATCACAGTGAGTGATGATTCTCTCTGAAGACCCTCCAGCAAGGACAAGTGCAGGACAAAAGCAGCGCCTGTACTGCCCTCATTAGCATCATATAAGAGTCTGCCAACCAGGGTCAGCCTCTGCCGGGCAACTGGACCTACCAACGGGGTGTTGGCTGAGCCCCAAATGAGCAGATGCCGGCCCTGGAGTGGGCTGTGGCCAAACCCCCACCCCCACCCCCTTACAAAACCAAGTCAGGCAATCACCTCCCTGAGAGCCACATTGACCTTCTTGCATTGTTCCACAGAGTCACGGCAATTTCCCCAAAAGCCAGAGAGTGGCGCAGAATCATAGAATCACTGAATTGGCTACTCTAGTATTCTTAAATAACTCAACTTTTACCTATGATTAAACTTTCAGAGAAGAATGTTAACATCGCAAACGAAGGCAACCTGATCATATTGGTTCCCTAGATTAATCAGATTGCTACATTACAATGCAACATTGCCAAACAAGAGCATTGCAGGTTCTTAGAATCACAGATTCCCCAGACTTTGAATCTTGAGCAAGCAGCTCATCAGAGCACCAAGGTCCCAGGCGGTCCTGGGGAGAGATTAGTTGGGGGTTTGGGGCTGGGAATGCCTGTGTCTGTCTGGATCCCACCCATTCAAGGGTAATGAAGAGGGGGCGTGAGAGTGATGGGAAGCCTGATAGCCCATTGAACACTGTGGCTCCCGGGGGACAGCTGAAGGGGGAGGGGCGGGAGCACCGAGAGAGAACCCTGGCCAGCCTGTGTGGGAACAGTTAGAGGGCAGAAGGCCCAGCCACCCCATCCCACCCCATCCCACCCCCCCGAGACCTCTCAGAGCCTGGGACCCATGACCACCACAGGTCCCAGGCTGCAGAGGGTGGGCTGAGAAGGGCCAAGGACCCTAGCTCTTGGGTCTCAGCTGGCTGAGCTGTTACCAAGCCAGGTGGAAAGGGTTTTCCACCCTGATTCTGTAACTCAAAGAAAATAAATAAACCCAACTCATAGCGATCCTGTAGGGCAGAGAAGAACTGCCCCCATAAGTTCATAAATCTATAAATCTGTAGGGAAACAAACTGCCACATACATCCTTCTCCCCCAGGGTGGCTGGCAGGTTAGAACCACCGACTTTCTGGCTAGACCCTGTGTCACCAGGGCTCTTCCCCTAGCTCTACCAGGCCTCAAATAGGCAGGGGTCTCAGGAGCCTTAGACCCGGGATGACAAGAGGATGAAAGCTGGGCAGATGTTGAGGCTACCATGTACATAATGGAGACTGAGTCAGGAGAAACTGTTCCCCACAAAGCAAAGAACACACTCACGAAAATAACCTTAGGCAAACCTTCCCTCTCCCAGTGTATGGACATGGGAGCAGGGAGCACTTGTCTGAGTTCCCTTCCAAATGGTTAAATCCTACTGGCCTGGGACTATGTGATGCCCATCTGCAGTGTTCAGGAGACTCGCTGCCTGCCATGGTGTGAGGGAACTGCTGACTCCCTGGGAATCCCAGCTCAGCTTCTCTCTTGGTCACTTAACATTGAGCAAATGACTTAATCTCTCTGACTTAAATGTTTTCTCATCTATAAAATGGGAATATTTGTCTCCTCCCCACTAGGTTATTGGAAGGACAGTGGACCAAAAACACAGCCCTTAAATAAATGCAGATACTGAGCACAGGTGACCTACACATCCTCTCTCTGGCCTCCCCAGGTCTGAAATCTGGGGGTCTGTAGCCTCATTCCATCAAAATCAGGAAGAACAAAACAGATGGGAGAACCATTAGGCAGGTCTGAATGGGCTAAGTGGGACAGAGGTAAATAATGATGTATGCACAACCTTGGAACAACAGTGCTCTGGGATACAGAGAATGAGACATGGTTGGAATGGGGAAAAGGGGGTAATAATGTTAAGATGGTTGGCTGTCTTTTGAATCTTGGTTTTTCTTGCATTATATTATAAAATAGACACTGGAGGGGGAGAGAAAGGAATAGCCAGAAACATCACCATAAAAAGCTTGTAAGTCCATTTTCTGCCTATAACTGACTGGAATAGCTAAAATGGGGCTACAATGTGCCCAGTGAAGGAGGCTTCCTGCAGAGCCTCTGCAATACATAAGACTATAGGTGGAAGCCTGAACCACATCCAGATCTTCAGAGATGGGAAATTTCCACTTGAAAGGACAAGCAGACCAGCCTGGAGTGGCTAGAAGAACAGAAGATACTTCTTGAAAGAAAGACCTACGGGAAAAATATAAAACAACATAGGCAGACTGACTGTTACTACAAGAACAAGCAACTTGCTTGCCCAGGAAACATCAAGGCAAGTGGTCGGGTCCCCTCAGAGAAAACCCCCTTCCAAGACTAAGACTCAATGGGAATACACGCTCTGATTGGTGACCATGCTCGTCACCGATAAGGGGAAGTGAGGGAAAAACAGCAATGAAGCTGCCAGCTAAGTCCTACCATGTTCAATAGACTTCTGTGAACCCAGGTGGAGACCTGGTTGGCCAGCAGTGTGGCAAGACCTGGGGACTCTTGGGCCCAGAGTCAGTGACATAGCCACAGAGGACTAGAGTGGAGAGTGAAGCATCCAGCTGATAAGAAGAGAGGGCATATGCACAAGAACATCCACACTTGCAGCTAATACCCACTTGACCTGACTTCAATGACTGGATGATCAGAGCTCAACCAGAAGAAGAAAGAAGAGGGAAAAAAAGAGTAATCTGATACAATTTGATGAACTTGACCTACACCTATGGAAGCAGTAGCTCAAAAGAAGGAACAAATCCTTACAGCAAGAATCATTCTCACCCCCTCCATACACAGAGTAGACAGGGATGGGCAACTTGGACATGGGCTACCCAAAATGGGGGGTGTGGGGGGGTACCTACAAAGGCAAGAAGTGACTGGCTTACAAGCTTTCAAGAGGGAACCTAGATCCAAAGGGCCTGGAGGAAGGTAGAATCTCCAGTGAGTAGTATCCAATCTGTCTAGGCTGGGCTGATGAAATGAAATGCAGATGGGTCTCCTGTGATACAATAGTGAATAATTGTTATCAGGACTGATTGTGAGGGTTGGAAATGTAAAGGTAGACATTTTATAGCAAGGAGGGGCGTGATTATCTTTCCAGTCTAGGAGCGGAGGTCTCTAGGACCATCAAGGGAGAAGAGCAGAGAGTGGGACCCTACCCAGAGAAGCAGTGATGCCTGAGATGGAGGCAGCAACAATGATGTGGAGCAATGGAGCAGCTTAGGACTTTAGATCCAGAGAGGGAGAGGGACTGTGTGCTGAAGACCTGGGGGTGGAGGATGGGTGGAAGGCAGGCTTACAGGGTATAGCCTTTGGTTAGTTGATGATGCATGGAGGGGATTGTAACCATGGCAATGAGATGATATATGATAAGATGAATGTAAAACTAATGTTCTCCCATGTAAACTATCACATAATTCACAATAAAACTTTTTTTTTTTTTTAATCTGCCATTCATAAAAATATCTGTATAAAATCCCTTCACTCTGACCTTTCAGAGCCTCTTCTTCCCTCTTCCTGGGGGTTTGGCATTTTAATCAGGCAAAGATTTAAGCCAAAGGAATAAGATGAATGGTGAAATGAGTTAACAGGTTGGAAGAAATGTGTTGAAAAAAAAGCCAGAGGGATTCTGGGCTCTCCCTGCCTTCAAGTCCTAGAGTCTTGGAATACAGTTTGTTCTTCTCAGGGTTATCCACATCTCCCTCTGACTCCAGAAAAGCAAGAAGCCAACCTTCCCAATCTCTCGCCAATTCTGTGGGTTAACAAGGCTTCACTGATCTCTCTGCCTCTCTACATTAGCTGTCAAAAAGTTCCCTAAATCACTGATCTGGCTGTAATGCTACCCTGTATGAAACACTCAATGGCTTCCAATTGCCTTAGTGCTATTCAAGGCCCTTGGTGACCTGGCCCTAGAACCACTATAGTCTTACTTCTCTCCATCAAACACAGTGTATCAGTAGCACAGATTAAAGCTGACAAAGCACATCCTTCTCTTTCCTGATGCTACCTAGAATGCCATTCTGCCCTTTATTCACCTACTGAAGTCCTACAGGTCCTTCAAGAACCAACTCCCTCTGGGAAAACTTCTCTAGGCTAAGTCAGGCTCTTCCCTTGCTTGACCTCTAGAGTAGCACTTACCACATAGCTCCAATGACCTGATACGACTGTGTCCCCAGTCCAGCAAAGGAAGCAACAAATATAAGGTGACTTAATGGATGAAAATTGCATTGCTTAATATAGTAGCCATGAGCCCGAATATGTCAGGGCATATTGTCAGGAGGAACCAGTCCCTGGAGAAGAACATCAGGCTTGGTAATGTGGATGGTCAGCAAAAAAGAGAAAGACCCCCCAATGAGATGGGCTGGCACAATGGTAACAGCAGTGGGCTCAAGCTTAACAACAATTGTGAGGATGGTGCCGGCCCCACAGTGTTTTTTCTGTTGTGCATAAAGTCACTATGAGTTGGAACCGACTCAATGGCACCTAACAACAACAACAAGACACATATGGAAGGAGCCCTGGTAGTGTAGTGGGTTACGTGTTAGGTTACTAATCGCAAAGTCAGCAGTTCAAATCCACCAGCCGCTCTGCAAGAGAAAGATGAGATTTTCTGCTTCCATAAAGATTTACAGCTATTCTGAGAAGACAGGGAAGGGAGAGGTGGGCCCACGGGCAAGTGACAATGCCAAACTTCTACGCTGGCCTCAGCTGCACACAGAAGAGCACATAATCCAATCTGGGCTTCTCCAGTTTCCAGTGGGACCCCACCAGATGCCATAAGTGGGTGGACAATTGCAGGAGAGCTGACTTAGAAGATAAGACACCTAATCAGCTTAATAAACACTTGAGACATCTATGATCTGTGCAACCACGCATTTTGCAGAGGCATCAGAAAACTAAAGAATGATTGGGCTATTTTATTTCTCAAAAGTAATTGAAGCAGATACTTGTGAAGTTACTAGGAGAGTCCTGATAGGACAGTTCTTCAAGATAATCTATACCAACAATATTTGATCTGACCAATCATCTGAACAGTCCACATAGTAGACACAGAAAATGAATAAAAGAACTGAGTGAAGATAAAATCAGAACACTGAAACAGAAAACAATCCATGAAAGTTCTGAACAGGAAAGATTTAGCCTCAGAAACCTATACAGGGTAGGAACCAACTCAGCGACACACAGCAGTAACAGCTACATATGGGAGTCTTTGGTGCTAACCACAAAGTTGGTGATTCAAACCCACCAGCTGCTCCTCAGAAACCCTCTGCAGGGTCACTATGAGTCAAAACAACACAACAATAAGCCATGTATGGCTATTTACATACAAGCTTGTTAAAATTTAACCTGAATTGATACAATTTTTTTTTTGCTGTGTATATTAACAACAATAACAAAAGAATAAAATAATTTTTCTCAATTCAGATACTTGGTTGCACTAGCCACATTTCAAGTGTTCAATGGCCATCTGCTACTAGTAGCTACCTTATTGAACAGCTCAGATATAGAACATGCCCATCATCACAGGAACAGGAGCCCAGGTGGTGCAATGACAAGCACTGGACTACTAACCTCAAGGCTGGCAGTTCAAATCCATGAGTCATTCCATGGGAGAAAGATGAAGTTTTGATTCCTGTAAAGATTTAGTCTCGGAAATCTTATATAGGGTCGCTATGAGTCAGAATCAACTCGACACAGGGTTTGTATTTGGGAATCTTTACGGAAAGTTGTATTAAACGGTGCTGGCCTCAAGGGACGGAGAGCAGAGCAGGTTGAGAGTCAAAAGTTCTAGCTCCACTTTGCATTTAGACTCACGGTGAATTAAGACAAGTCCCTAGATCTCTGACTCTCAGTCTCCCTCTTGTTCAGTCTGTCCTACAATTGTGCAAGACAGCCATGCTTGATGAGGACCTTTTGATGGATTAAGGTTATTCTTTTATCTCACTGCCCTGGATGTGCTATCATCAGGTTCATGAGAGAGAACCTAGGGAGACAGATGGGCCACTGGAGTTTGCTTATATTGAGGTTCAGGAGCCCACCTGCCCACCCCAGGATCCAGAAAGTCCTGAAAGTAGCCCAGAGTCCAAAGTTTATTGAGTTAGCCTCCCTGCATCTCTGGTTTTCAGACCATTGTCTCCCAGGTCAGCAAAGCTAGTCAGGGAGACAGGCCCTGCAGAATGCCCTGACTCTATGGAGTTATTTGTCTCCTTTGTGCCCTCAAGGACTTGGACAGTCCTAATCGAAGCCTTAGGTGTCCAAACGCATTCCTCCTAAACCCAGAGAAAGGCCAGGCAGGCCTTGGGGAGGAGACTGCTTCAGGGCCCAGTCCAGAGAGGAGGGAAAGAGTGCAGAGTGGGGAGTCAGAAATGCACTATCAGCACTGCCTGTCCTCCCCGCTTCCTCCCTTAGAACGGATCACATCCTGTTATTGTGTGGACAGAGAAGGCTGGGACCTAGGGAGGGAGGCAGGGCTTGGACCAGGCAAGTGGGTAGGGTGGGGAGAGAAGGAGGAGCCAGAGGAACATCATGGTAGACATCAGGTAGCTCTAGAAGCCCAGCCCTGCTGGTCTTCAGGTGGTCTTGGAAGAAATAAGTGGTCCAGGAGGGAACACCAATATCCCTGGAGCAGCTTGCATCCACTAGGAAGATGCTGGGACTCAGGATAGGCCGTGCATCCCTTCAAAGCACCTGGAGGAGAAGCAATGGTAGGTCCTCCAAGAAGTTCTCCCCAGGCCCCTCCTCAGGCTCCTTCAGTTCAACCACCCTTGACTCTGGGCCTCCACCTGGTCTCCCACAGTGCCTAGGCCTCTCTGTCACAGCAATGCAATGTTCTGTGTCCATCCTCCTATAGCCACCTCCACCCAACCTGTGAACTCTGTAGACATGGACCAGGTGGTCCCTTGCTGACTGTCCAGCATGCGGCAGGTCCAGAGGAATTACTACTGCTCTGGATGATTACTGTTGCCTCGTGCCCCTCTGCTCTCTTTCTCGCTCTGCCCTAACCCCAATCCATTTCCAAAACTTGCTTTTCTATTCCTGAGCCTCCAGAGAGGCCTTCCCAGGGGATACAATGCCCCAGAGCCTCCACTCATTACTCCCAAAGTCTTCAATCTTGGCCTCTGTGCCCTAGGTGAAACCTGTGGGGCCCCTCACTCTTCAAGATCCAGGCAGAAGAGCTGCAGTCTCCACTGAATGATGGGCGAGTCTGTGGTGTACTGAACCCAATACTTGGAAAGGGATATAATTGGAGTTGCCCAGAGTTAAAAGCAAGAGAGCACGAGGCTGGGGGGAAGCCCCTCTGTGAGGTTAGGCTGCAGAGGAAAGAGAATGGAAACACCAAGGGGATAGCTTCTCCCCTCCCAACTAGTCCCAGACACAGGGTAAAAATTTAAAGTAGAAACAATTGCCTTATCAAGTCCTTTCCAAGTTATAGCAACCCTGTGCGCTCAACAGGGTCTTCGATGGTTCATTTTTTTTGGAAACAGATTGCCAAGTCTTTCTTCCAAGTCACCTAAGTAGACTCCAACCACTAACTTGTCAGTTAGCAGCCAAGCATGTTAACTGTTTGTACCACCCAGGCACTGCTGAGCCTTAGGGTGTTGTTATGTTGTTAGCTGCCACTGAGCCACTCCTGACTCCTGGTAACTGTCCATAGTGGAAAGAAACCTTGCCCCGTCATGCACCATCCCTAGGAGCAGTAGTGGAATGGACTTCATTAGTGTTTGGGTTTGGGGGTTTTTTCCCCCAGTGGTTTTCATTAGCAGATTTTTGGAAGTAGATTGCCAGGCATTTTTTAAATAATTTGTTTTCATCTAGAAGCTCTACTGAAAGTTGTTCAGCATCATAGCAACACCCAAGCCTCCACAGACACAGGCTGCACTTGAGGTACACTGACTAGGAATTGAACCTGGTATAAAAGTTGATAATCCTACCACTTATATCTTATATAAAAGTTGATAATCCTACCACTATTCTAGCGATGGAGTACTGGTGTGGTGCTGTGGCCTAATGCATCAGACTGCAAAGCCATTTGAACTGCAAGGTTAGTGGTTCAAGCTCACCAGATGCTCCTTGGAAACCCTATACAGGGTCACTATGGGTAGGAATTGACTCAATGGCACTTAACAACAACATTCTACCAGTACCCCATGGAGGACCTCCTCCTCCATTTGAGGGGAGCTAGGTTCTTGACATACCTTTCTTTTAATATCCTAACTCTCAGATCAAGGGGTGCACCATGCAAGCACAGAATCCAGGTCCCTTTGTAAAACTTTTATTTAGAAATCTTCCCGATATATCCTTATATATATATATATACATACACACATCATCATCATCACCACCACGTGGGTTTGTTCGCTAAAGAGTTCCACGCCCACAGTGTTGGCCTCTGGGCTGTACAAAGGTCAAGGTACCTGGAGCGGTTACTCCTCTTCTGCAGAAAAATGCAGAGGCCAACGCAATTCATCACATACAGTACAACATTGACGGAAAGTGCTGAGCCTGCCCACAGAAGCACTGCCCTATGTACACGGGCAGGGGGCAAGCCTTCGGCAGGGGGCCAGCCACGTACCATTGCAAGTACAAGTATGACTAGACCCACCGCTAAAAGGCCAAAATAGTTGTCAGCTGACAAAAGATGCTGTGCCCTTTGCTTTATTTTTGGAAAAGGATAAAGGTTGTACCATCTTGTCATTTTCAACTACAAATAAAAGAATATGTATTTTTCTTAAAAAGTTGTGATTCCCTCCAGTCGTTACATTCATCTTTGTTCTCAAAATGTTCTGGAGTATAACATTCTTTTCCTTTTTTCCTCAATTTTTTTTTTTAACTTTATACATATATTTTCTCTTTTTTAGAGATATTATTCTTGGAATGTTGCCCATTTCTTCAAGGAGTAAGGAGGAGGTAGAGGGGAGAGAAGGGTTTGAGGGTAGTGAGTAGAAATGAAAATGAAAATTGTGTATCTTCTTTAGCTCTTACAAAGACCTGGCCCTTGTCCTTTCCTACCCCAGGATCATTTTGAGTATTGCAGTACATTTTACATTCTGTCCATGTTCCCATGCCTTTTTTCCACTCTCACTCCTGTCCCTTGCCTTGGAATAAGACAGAAATAAGAAAAACCTGCAGAAAGGAGGACAATCAAGGTAAGTCAAGCAAAAGTGGTTAGAACCTCAATTGCTAGAAATCTGTGCAATCAAGCAGACTACACTACTGCCCATGTCCTGGACTCAGCTTTGGAAACTCCACTGCAGGACGGATATTGAATGCGACATAGTTCTTTCTGTTGCAAATCCTTTCTACTTTCAAGATCCCATTCAATCCATCATCTTAAGAGATAAGGCCAGGGTCTGATGAGGAATGGGTACTCGGGTAACTTTCCAGGACACACTGCAAGTCTCAGAGAAGAAGACACTGGAAACTTGGGTTCCTGATAAATGTGTAATCCGTATTGTAAAATTCCCACATCCATCCAGTGTGGAGACTTTTTACTTCCAAATCAAATGAATCCATGGGGATACAAGCACAGTCTCAGAACCTAGGACAATGATCCATCTTTAGACAGAAGGAATTTCTCAAAGGCCCTTCCAAGTACTGGAAAGGAATCAGAGCTAATGTTCCTCAAAAGATGGTTTTGGGGGTTGCTGAAGTAGGATGGAGAGACAGACTGCCACAAGAGTTAAGCACACTGTTCCCATCACCAAGAATTGGACCTCACAACTTTAAAGCAAGAGGAGAGGAATAGGGATCATTTCCCTGGCTGCACGTGGCTGAACTACATGCCTCACTGCAGCCAGAGCAAATCACTGTACTAAAACACAAGCCATGGGAGGGGCTTTCCTGGCAGCCAGAGCGATAGGTTCACAACAAGACAGGACCACACAATCATCTTCCTCTGACCTCAAAGGCAGAACCTGGTGGGAGAGGACTGGGGATTACTTGAGGGTACAATGACAGCTTCTGTGTAGTTGATTCCATGGACTTGGAATGCAGGGTACAGGCAGGCCTCGCCTTACAAAAACCACATCCTAACATCTGGATAGACACAGGAGATAAAAGTGGTCCACTCTACAAAAAGATTCTTCATTTTACAAAAGGACTTGCTGCTGGATTTCTTTAAAAGATGCTGGGTAAAACTTTGATGTATAACTTTTTGAAGGGGGACGTCAACCACCCATATACATCCTTAGTGACTGCTGAAAGCTTCATAGTGGAGGGATGTTTAAGTCTGCTACGTGAATGTGCCCTTATTTGGGGTTTAGCCAGGGCCTAGTATGTAATTAGATTGTCTAAGCCCTAGAAGTGGGGTTTCATCCTGTTCACATCAATAGTTAAAGATCCCAACAATAACTGGAGCTCAATAAAAACCCTAAATGCAAGAAATTTGTAGGATAGAGTCTGTGCTCAATTTAGGACACAAACCAGACCATTGGCAAACAGACATCTTGCAGCAGGGAGATTCCACTAAGCAGCTCAGAGAATGCCCAGACAGGGCTACACCTACTCAGCACCAGCGTATGCCATCAGCACCCTGACCCTGACCCACCAGCACGAACAGTGACGTGTAGCTCAGAGTACAGGCAAGCCACTCTGAGACACCAGCTTGATTTGAAGCCCACATGCCCAAAATATCTTTTGCTCCATTTCACTCTGTGTCATTTTCTCAGAGCCCTTTCTCTGCCTTCGCACAAAGCCCGACAGGACACACAGCTGCAGACTCAGTCCCCACAGCCACAAGGATCAGGAAGACAAGTCTCAGTGGGAAAGAAGCAGAGCTTTGATCCCCAGGGGAAGGAGTAAGTGTTACTGGGCTCTCTGCCCCTCTGGCCCAGCTAGCAGGCTGTCCACTGGCTGTCTTCTTCAACTAGACCCTGAAGAAGGCACCTCAAGTCTTGAGACTCTCTGCAGCAACTGGCAAGCTAGATGGATCGACATGGGCCTGGGTAAAGATGGGGCTTAAGAAACGAGCAACTATTGGGTACCTATGTATTTGACAGAATACAAGCCACATGAGCCACCCCAGCCAGCATGGAGGGGCTAACAGCAAGGCAGAGTCTCAGTGGAGAACTGACAACCCCAGATCTCAGCAAAGACAAGGTTCTCAAACTCCAGGCTAAAAGAAGTGACACTCAAGCCTCTTTTGGGGAAGTCTTAGGGATTGGGGGGAAAGGGCAGACCGTGCCGTCTTCATAAAAAGTACCTACCACTTCGCTCTATTTTTCTGTTCTCCCACTAGAACAGGAAATGGAAAAGCCAGCCCTGGAGTCAATTAGGACTTCCCAAAGTTCAGACATCAAGGAAAGCTCATCAAGTCCATTGCCCACTTCAGGGTTGTCCAAGGCTTGCCCAACCTGCCCTGAAGCCCATCATCCCAGTGGCCTAAGGGCACCCTCCTGGCTGGTCCTGGCTGGTCCCTGACCTATCACCGAGGGCCAGCTCCATCAGTGGCGGGCAGCATGGCAGGATGGAGGCTGCGGGCAGTGTGCTTGGGGGCTGGCTCCTCGGTGTAGCTGTCTGGGCTGGCTGCCCCATCCAGGGAGCTGCCACAGCTGGAGTTGGGGGAGAGCACGTCCTGCAGGAGGTCGTCTGGGGGTGTACCACCCCCTCCCACACCACCACCACCACCAGCTCCAACCACTGGGTCCTTGCCAGTTTTGGCCCGCTGGGTGCCTTCCTCCTCCTGGTCATTGAGCAGCTTGGCCAGGAAGTTGATGTACTTCATGGCCAAGCGGAGGATCTCATTCTTGCTGAGCTTCTTGTCTGGGGGATGTGTAGGGATCAGCTTGCGGAGTTCTGCAAAGGCCCCATTCACATTCTGCTGCCGCCACCGCTCCCGGCTGTTGGTGAAGATGCGCCGCACAACTTTGGTGTGGGGACCTAGTGGGCAGAAGGACAAGATTAGGAGAATGGGTTGGGAGTCCTTCAAGGGTAATTTGCAGTCAAAAAGAAAAACTGGAGGAACTTGGGAAGCCTAGAATGTCTTCTTCTCTTTTACTTAGAAAATTCTTACTCATCCTTCATAATTCAATACCTATGTTTTAGTCCTGGTGTGGCACTGCAGGATAATGCATTGGACTATGAGGTAGGTTTGAACCCCAAGGCCGGCAGTTCAAACTCACCAGCCACTCCTTGGAAACTCTATACAGAGTCGCTATGAGTCGGAACTGACTCCATGGCACTTAACAACAACAAATGTTTCCTCCTCTCTGAAGACTTCCCTCAACCCGTACATACATATCTAACCAACCACCACGGTCCTACAGTACCTTTATCTCCTCCACTCTAGATTATGACTTTAGGTTTCTCCTCGGGGATGTAAGCTATTTCCCCATTTGAGAACAGGAACCATGTTATTCATTCATTCGTTTATTCACTTGTACCAAGAGGAGAGTTAAGATGAAAGAGTCTGAAGCTAGACTTCCTGGGTTCATTATTATTACTCACTAGTTGAATGACTAAGGACAAGTTACTTAAAGTCTTCGTGTGTTAGCTTCATCAGCTGTAAAATGGGTATAATACTAGTAACTCAAGTCATAGGTTGTATTTAAGACATTATCTGCCTCTGATTAAACATTCAATAGCTGTTAGTTATTATTATTCATCTGTAGCTGTTTACTAACAACCAGGCATTATGGCAGGCTCTAAAGATAAATATGAGTGAACAAAATAGATATGGGCGCTGCCATGGAGACTACATCTTAACGGTAGTGACAGATGGAGGAATCTGTTTAATGGGATGAACAAATATCAAGCAAATAAACAAAGAAAGAAGAAGCTATAGGAAAGGAAAGCTAAAGAAAAGAAAGGAGCCACTACATTTTGCCAAGGTGGTTGGAAAGGTCTTTCTAAGGAGGTAACACTTATGAGAAGTGAAAGTTGAAGAAGAACTAGTCATATGGAGGACGCAGTACGGTAGAGCATCTAAGCAGAAGGAACACCATGTGCAAAGGTTTTGAGCTGGAAAGATGAACGAAGCCAACCTGGCTAGATTTTCTCTCTCCCATACACACATACAAGGAGCTCTGCTAACGTAGGGGTTATGAATCGGGCTGCTAATCTCAAGGTCAGCAGTTCGAAACTACCAGCAGTTCCACAGGAGAAAGATGAGGTTTTCTGCTCCTGTAAAGATTTACAACCTCGGAAACCCTGTACAGGGTCACTATGAGTCAGAACAGACTCCACCGCATACTACATACACACCACCACCATACACACATACAAGGGCCCCTGCTAGCACAGTGGATTATGAGCTGGGCTGTTAACTGCAAAGTCAGTGATTCGAATCTATCAACTGCTCCACAGGAAAAAGATGAGGCTTTCTGCTCCCATAAAGATTTACAGCCTCAGAAATTCTATATAGGGTAGACACATACACACACTTGGAAATCATGTTTTCCCAGGGAGATCACTGGCTAGACCAGCAAGATCCAAGTAGATAGGGTCCAGATCTAGGGTCCTGCGGTAAGCTGTGGGGATTTTATTCTAAAGGTGATAGAAAGCAAACAGTAGGGGCTTCGTCCCTGTTTTCTGATTGACGTATTGTGGTAGCAGGTAGGGAATGGGCGGGGAGGGCAGAGGCCATAGTGAAACACCCTTCCCCATGGGCTCTTCACTCAAGGAGAAAAGGAGAGAGAGAGAGTCATGCCCACACATGCACAGCCCTGGCCTGGAGCTCTGGGCAGGTGTCCAAGGGCTGAACTCATTACAGACAGGACCACTCTTCGCTAGCACTTTGTGTCCTAAAACACCAGCACACATGTATCAAGCATCCACAGTGTGCAGAACATGTGCCTGAGCTGGGATTCCCAAGCCAGGGGAAGACGGCGGACAGGCCTGCTAGGGCTCCTGAGCTCCTGGGCTGCAGTGGTGCTTCTCCCCCCAACACTGACTCTCAGAGCCAGGGACACACACTGAAGGCACTGCCAGTCCTGAGGCACTTGTTTGCCCTCTTTCAGGAATCCATGGAACCAGAGCTCAGACTGTAGAAATGGGCAGAGGAGAATGGGAGGAGAGAGGCTAAGACATTATCCAAGTCCCCTGCTTATTTTATAGTTAAGGGGACTGAGGCCAGGGCAGAGGCCGACTTTGTCTCACTGGCCAGTCCTGTGACCCACCCAACTGATCCATGCCAACACTTGTTGCTTGATGTCTCTCTTTCTGTCTCATACACATTCTACTCTGTCTCATGGGGCTGCTGTGAGAGTCAGAATGGACTCAAGAGCACCTAAAAACAATACTCACACACATGGAAATAATATTTTCCCAGGGAGTGCCACTTTTTCCCATGGTGCCTCTGAAGCTGAGCTGTCTTTCCAAATGCCACTAAGCCAAGCCCAGCTGATGCTTTACTAAAGGCCAGATCCAGGCTGGGACGAACACAGCACAGACTGCCTCCGAGAAAACAATTTGCTATCCTCTGGCCTCCAGGCCAAGATCCCTCAATAAGTATGCAGGGAGTACCAGTCTCTGTATCCTAACCCAGCTACTGCTGGTGGTCTTGGGGGAATCTCTAGATGGGAGCAGGGCAGGGTGTTATGACTGCTGTCACCCAGCTAAAGTCAGACAAACTCCCAAATGGAGAGGAGAGGAGAGAGGCCAAGACTCAGGTGTATACTATGGGGATGGTCCAGGACTCAGCTGTGTGATATTGAGCAGATGTGTGATATTGAGCAGACTGCTTAACCAATATGAACCTCAATTTCCTCATCTGTAAAATGAAAACAACAATATTATTGAATTCCTGGGCTTGTGGTGAGTATTAGCTAAAATTTGGGCACACAAAGTTCTCGATGCATAGTAGATATTCAATAAATGGTAACAATGATTATTGTTAACTGATTTCTATCGCTCTGCGATCAGCTCTGAGCTAGGGACTAGGAGTCAAGTCAAGAATAAGACAGACAAGATCCCGGTGTTAAGGAGGTTGAGTCTCCAGTGTCCACCAAACCCTTCTCCAGCTTCCTGACAAGCAAGGGAAGGAATGAAGGGGAGGGTGGGTGGGCGAGCACTCACATTTCCTCAGCACCTTCCTTGAGTCAGGCCCTAAAGGCACATTACTTCCTTGTACCCACTCAACAGGCCCAGGTTCAATGACAGAAATCCACATCAAACCCTGACTATAAATCTTCTATCAGTTCCACTTCCATAGACTCTTTGAGGTTCCGTCTCTAATTCCAAAGTCCTATGGACAGACACATCCTGCTACCCTACAACATCCCTTTCACCGGGGTGTTTTAACCTTTTCCTCTAGCTCCCTCCCAGAGAATTACCTACATCCCTGCACTATGTCTGTCCATGTCTCTGGCATCCTGTCTCTCTAGCATCGAGGCACTAAATAGGTACTCAGTAAATAGTTTTAACATTTATAGGTCATTGCTTCAGTACACTGCAGCAAACCCTCTCCACCTCATCTCTTCTCTACACACACACACACATACTGTGACTGATGTTCCAACTCCTCTGCCCTTACAGAAAATGCCTCTTCCCTGGGGAACTTCAGAGCTGCTCCTGCCCATATCCTGTTTGGCTACAACCATGTCCCTGGGCCTCTCTCTAACCTAGCAATCCTGACACCCCTATCATCCTTCCCTTTTGGCTCTATACCCTGTGACCAAATTGGGTTGGGTTTTTCAGAAATCTGTTCTATTGTTCAGACTCTATCTAGTCTACTATCTCAGCTCTTTTCTCTAGAACACCATGGGGCTCCCCTCCAAAAGCTCACACTCAGTACACATTTGACACATACCCCTCCCCATTGTTGTTGTTGTGAAGTGCCCTTGAGTCGGTTCCGACCCATAGCGACCCTTTAGAGGATTTCCTAGGAGCAGCTGGTGAGCTTGAACTGCTGACCTTGCAGTTCAAACGGCTTTGCAGTCTGGCGCATTAACCCACAGCACCACACCAGGACTCCCCATTAGCTCCTTGCATATATGTCTCAACCTGGCTCAAGGCTTCCTACACTAACCCCAAGCCTCAGACAGGCTGAAGTCCTGAGAGAGAGCTCCAAGGGTTTGCTCAAAGTCCCTAAACTCTGAAGAGCTTGCTCTCCTGCTCCCTAGTGCTCGGTTCCATGTACTACATCAAGTCAGAGAAAGGCGGGAGTTAGGGGAGGAGTGCCTCTAAATTTCCTATTCATCCAACCTCTCAACCCAAGTTCAGGGCCTAAGAGTACTCAGTCAATTCACAACAGCAGTGCTGAGCTCCCTACCTCCACCCCCAGGGAAGCTAGGGGGAGGGCAGAATCTGTGATGTTAGGAAGGGACCTCTAGGTCTCCACCCAGAGTGAAGAACAGGGAACAAGAAAGTGCCACAGTGGATGGGTCTGGGATGAGACCTTTGAAGGTACCATTCCAGGCAGGGAGCACACCTCAGACTCAGCCGGAATGGAGAAATACTTGAGAGGAGGTGCAATCCCTGAGGATCAATAAGTAGTCAAGGGGACACACACCATGTGGTTTTGCCTCGCCTCCTCCCTCTAGGATCTTTGTCTAAGTGTAGGAAGGGAGCACAGAGTGGGCACTAGAACTGGTCCCAGAAAATGAAGCCTGGAGTTGGGACTCCATTTGAGGCCAGTGATTGACGTTAAGCACCGCTATGTACTTCTCCTCATGTTTCCTCCTCCCAAGGCTCTGAGCGTAGCTCTTCAAACCACCCATGATATCTTCTGATCAGTTCAGTTTCAATGTGAGGGACTTTGCAGCTTGGGGACCCATCTATGTGAGACAGCCACAGAAAAGCTCTTCCTCAGAGGGTTCTATGCAGCATGGGGTGAAGGGACTCAGGTGAAGGTGGGGTAGACTCACCGTCTGTAATCTCCATCTCATAGGGAGAGGGTCTCCTCTTCATGCGGTTGTTGGTGGCAAACATGGGGAAGGCATCAGGTTCCCCAAAGAACCCGCTGTGGGAGGGTCCAGGTCAGATCACAAGATCACATGTAGAATAGAAGAGAGAAAGAAGCTCTTCAACGACTCTCCCTCCCTATGTGAACGCCCTTCCCCAGAAAAACAACTGCCACTCTGGTCCCTTAACACTTGATGTAGGGCTAGCAGAAACATTACACACACACACACACACACACACACACACACACACACACACACACGAAGAGACAAAGGGAGGAAGGGCCACATACCCATGCACTCTCCACACAAGCACACACACTAAAGGAGAGGTAAAGACATGAAGCAAGCTCAAAAATTAACACACACAAATGCACCACAGACACACATTTCACACAGAAACCTCCACCACCAAAAAAGGGCACACAAAAGTCAACTCTGGTAGTGTGCAACACCACCACCACAGAGGGCACGCTGTCCCTCCCATCTCCTGACCCTTCCCACGGACCCCATGAGGCCCATGGACCACAAGCAGGGATCCCTGACTTACCACTGCTGGCTTACACCCGTCACCCTCTACCATCACCCCCTCTGGACTCTACTCCTGCCTTTTCAGAGTCTCACCCTGATTCTCTGGCTGTCCCCTCACGCGCACTCTCTCTTTACCTCATTTTCCTTTTCTCTCCCCCCCGTACCAACCCTACCTGGGTCTCCACATTCACAGCGGCCCCAAACCTCCGTAGAAATAAATGATCGACTTCACACAAACGGGAGAACAGAGCCCGGATCAGAGGCCTCAGAGAATCCGGAGAGCATTAGAACCACCCTCCAGTCAGGGGCCTCTAGCAGATTAGAGGGTGTCCTCTTGCAATCACCCCTGAGATCCTGTCCAAGGAGGGCTGCAGCTTCCCGAATACTTTCACACCCATCAGCAGCAAAGCCCATCTCTACTCACAGCAAAGCACGTTCAGACAGTCTTGCTTGAGACCTACACTCATAGACTCCCTCCAATCTTCCGCCAACATTCAGCACACTATCATCTACTCACCCTCGGGCACAAGGCTACACACACCCTGAAGCCGTGCTCACCGTATCTTCGGCATATACACCGCGACACCACACAGTCACAGAGCATCCCCATCTCAGTCCCTCACCCCCAAACACACAAACTCGCACACGCAGGGTTCCAGCTCCTGGGCCTTTACCAAGCCCGTGGGTTTAAAAGAACCTCCGCCCTTTTTGCGCTCCACCCGCACACCCCTACCGGCGACAGGGCCATCGTCTCCAGAAGACCCCGGGGGAAGTGGGGGTGCCCGTGGCCGCCCTGACCTGCCGAGCGAGGCGAGCGGCTGGCTGAGGCTGTAGAGCAGCGCGCGGCCCGGGGCGGCAGGAGCCGCCAGCGCTGGCGGGCTCAGTTGCACCATGCGGCCGTCTCCGGGCAGCTCCGCGGGGGCCGAGGCTGGCGTGGGCGCGGGCGCGGGGGCTGGCGCGGGTCCCGGAGGTCTACACAGCTCGGTGGTGGGCACCCGGTGGCGCGCTTCGGACGCCGCAGCGTCGCGGCCCTTTAAGTCTCGAGCGGCGCCGCCCCCAGCGATGGGGCCGCCCCCCGGGCCACCGCGCGCGCCCAACTCGATGACAGGGGTCTCCGCCGGGGCTGCGCGACTCGTCTCCTTGGCGACGCCGTTCAGCAGGACAAGGTGCGGGGGGGCCATGCGGGCCTCGGCCGCGTCCCGTCCCTCTAGCTGGGGGTCACTGCGTGCCGCCTCGCTCGGCGGCCGCTCGGTCATCCTGTAGGCAGACAGACATGCGGACACCAGTCCTTACAACAGCACCGAGCCCACCGGAAGGGAGTGGGGTAAAGAGATGACCCCCTCCCCCGTAACGAAACGTGAGTCGGGAGACAACTTACACACGTGGACACTCACCGGCCCTAGGGACCCGAAGGCAGGGCGGGGCCAGGACGGGGCCAGGGCGGGACCTGGGCGGGAGGGACTAGGGTGTCTGGTTTGAGAAGAGTACAGACGAATACAGACTGATAAGGTCAAAAATACAAAGCGGGAGAAAGAGACATTCGAATAAAAAAAATGGAGCCAGTGAAAGAATAACAGAAGGGTAAAAAGGAGGAAGGAAATGTCGAGAGAAAGAATGATCACCCTGTCCCTTTCTCAGGCCGCAAGGGAAGAGGAGGGAGCAGAATCCCCCACCGTGCTCTTCCCGCCCCCCTTTTGGTTTTGGGCGGGGAATCTGTAGGGCGGAGGTGGGCGCTTTTCGAACCTTCCTTTTCTGCAAAGCCCCTTCAGCGGAGCGACAAACACAAAAGCCAGAAACTCTCGCTAAGGTGGAAGCGCTATATTGGAGAATGGAGGCTGCAAGGGGCTGGCAGTGAGTGAAATATCGAGAGGAATGAGCCCTTCCCCGCACCCTCCCTCCACTCACATTCACCCTGAGGACTAGGAGTGGGTGTCTATACCAAGCAAATACAGAAGTACTCGGTGCGCCACTCCCACTTAGACCCGCCCAAAGATGAAACTTTGGGAAGGTAGGAAGAAGACCCCAACCCTACCTCCCCTCACTCCACCCGGATCTGCTCAGCTGAACTGAGTGACGCCGGGTCTGGCTAGAGCGTTGGGGAGTCCCGGCATTCAAAGGGTGCTCCTGAGGTTGGTGGGGTCTGGGCTGCATTTCATAAATCAGCAAGGCATCTTGAAGGCCCTAGAACTTTTCCGCCCTCCTCCAGTTCTCCCATTTTGATGTACCCCTCTGAGAAATGGGAAGAATGCTTCGTTTATACATTTAAAAGCGCTGGGCAAATGCTCAAATAATTATTAATGGCAAGACCACCTTGCCCAAGGTCACACGGAACCTACAGGGGATAGAGACAGACCAGACCTCCGGATCCAACTGTGCACCAACTACCTGCACATACAACCCTGATTGCCCAGATACTGTCTTTATTCCCCCAAACTGCACTCCAGAATGCTGCAGCTGCACTCCCCACCAGCGGGTGACCCCTTGGGTTGTTTTCATCATCCAATTTCTATTACAATAGTCAGCAACAACGAAAACAAAAACCATGGGACTCTGGATCCAGAGTGTGGGGCTATTTGTAAGTCGTTTTAAATATATGTTTTTTTCGATTATATATTAATTCTAAATTTTCTTGGAAAATAAAATGAAAAGATAATGGAATTTTTCCCCAAACGTTTTGAAGACCCTTTATATATATTATCGTTAAGTGTCATGGGTTTCCAAGGAGCCCCTGGTGGGTTGGAATTGCTCACCTTGTGGTTAGTGTTTATCCTACTATGCCACATCAGGACTTTTTATAGATACCTCCGGGAACCCTAGGCAGGGTCCCTATGTGTCGGAATTGACTCAGCAGCACTTAACAACAATAATATGTAAAACGAAGGGACTCTGGTAGCATTTTATTGTTGTTGTTAGGTGCCATAGAGTCCGTACCAACTCATAGCGACCTTATGCACAGCAGAATGAAACACTGACTGATCCTGAGCCAACATCACTATTGTTGCCACGCTGGAGCCCAATGATGCTGCCACTTGGCCAATCCATTTTGCTGGGGGTCTTCCTCTTTTTCTCTGACCCTCCACCTTGCCAAAAATGAGTGGGCTGCTAACCTCAAGATCAGCAGTTCGAAACCACCAGCTGTTCCAAGGAAGAAGTTGAGGCTTTCTGCTCCCATAGAGATTTGCAGCCTCGGAAATTCTGTACAGGGTCGCTGTGAGTCAGAGTCCACCACCACCACCATATGTAATACAGGAGTCCTGGTGTGGCGCTGTAGGATAAAGCACTGAACCGCAAGATCAGCGGTTTAAACTCACCAGACGCTCCTTGAAACCCTATTCAGGGTCGCTATGAGCCAGAACTAACTCAAGGGCAATATATAATCTGAGGTGACATCAAAAAAATCATGGAAAAATTCCAATGATCTTTTCATTCATTTCATTTTCCACAAACTTTTTTAATCACCCCAGTGTGATGCTGTCGGATATGCACTCGACCTCGAGGTTGGTTTGAACCACAAGGTTGAAGGTTCAAACTCAGCCAGCTGCTCCTCAGAAACCATATACAGGGTCGCTATGAGTTGGAACCAACTCCATGGCACACCACCACTACCACCACTATACATATAATGAACTCAACAGGCTTCATAAGACCATACTGAAAAAGAAAAAAAAAAAAGACTCTCAAAGCAAAGGAAATGAGGTCTTTCATAGCAATAAAATAAACAATAATCCAATTCAACCCTAAGCAGAATTTAGTGGAAGCTATGGAACTTCCATTCTACCACTGCACTGCACTGCTCTGGACAGGAGTCAGCCAGGGAACCATCTCTCCACTGCAGAAGGGAGACTAAACCTTCTGCAGCCTTATTGGAAGCGAAGCCCAATTGCCACCAGATACTAGAGGAAACTGGGATCCCAATTCAGATATCAAACCCACCCTAGGTCTGCTAGCCCCAAAGCAACACAAGCTACAAAAGCTACACCAGCCTTAATGCTTCATTCTTGGCAAGTTTGCAATTGTGGTGGAGACAATAGGTTTGTATCTACAAACACCACCACAAAGACACCAAGTCACTGGAAACACACAAGAGGTATTCCTCCTTGTGGGTTCTCCTGTCTCCCCAGGACAGTTAAACCCAGCAGATATATATCAGCCATGGTGCTTGCTTCCTATCTCACTGTCCTGATGCACCCAGATGACACGTGCTTCTGCCCCAGCTTCTAACCAAGTGACACACGATGTGCACTGCAGTGGGCAGACTGAGCTCAAGCTCTCTCATGACACATTTATATTGCTTCATTTGTGGTTCTCCCCCATCAGAGTGGGTGCCTGAGAAATGAAGGGAGCATGTATTCTAGATGAGTTGATCCTGGTCCCAAATACCCTTTCCATATGTCTATAAATATCTGTATCTCTAAGGCTCCTTATGAGAATCCTGCAATTGGCTTCCACATTGGCCCCCAAGGTCTGAGGCTGATCAAGATGGTGCTTCTGTAACCAAGGCTCACAGGCACCTACAGATGTCTTTTACCAAACCCCATCACTTGGATTTGGTTAAACTACTGAAAGTCTGAATGATTTAAGATTGTTTTTATCTGGGTAGGAGGAAGGGAAGGTTTCTGGAATGAGCTGCACAAGACTAATTTGCCAATTACAATTCCTCTGCTTTGTATAGCTTTTACAAACCCAATATCGATCCTCATCGCCTGTTGCCAAACTAGGAAACATTTCCGTTTGTACCTAAACAAGACCAGGGGTCTCTAGAGCTCCTGGAGGTAGGCAACCAGTTTTTTTGGCCGCTCTCAATCCTCAGCTCAGAGAATTTCTTAAATGAAATATGCCTTTGCAGTGCCTAAGGTTAGTCACTGACTTAGACCCAACCTCTGGTGTTTGGCACCACACAGCACCCACACCCAAGTGATCCCCTGGGAGAGACCCAAGCTTGCACAAGTACCAAAAACACCAGTGAACAGAACCACTTTCCCTGACACCAGCTGGGGGTTTCAACGAGTGGCGCCCTAGGCCGCAGGTCCCGGAACAGCCCAGAACCATCCTGAGTCGGGACTGCCATTTCCAGGATGGCTGCGGCCTTCTTCCTGCCGGAGCCCCAGGCACTGCACGCACCACCCGGATATAGTCGTCCCAAAGTCACTGGTTTTGTGAAAGACCCAAAGGACCCATGGATGTGCCCTGGAGGGCTAAATCCAGCCAGCTGATTTTACACTGTACAGAAAAAGGAAAGAACCTTGCTGGAAGCTAGAAGCAGCTAGCACTAGAGTCAGATCCCTATTCCCAGCCCTAGGTTCGTCCTCCCCTGCCCCAAATCTGAGACCGGCCTCTCCTCTGGTATGAGCCTCCCCAACCAAGGCCAACCCGAAGCCCAAGGGCTCCCTGGACACTGTTTACACCCACAATTTCCAAATCAAAACTCACCTGGGGCATATTTAGTAAGACTGGCCCCTCTGAATATGATCTCCTCTCCTCCCCCGGAGAGGAGAAGGGGCCTAAATCGAGGTTGTGGACGCAGGGTCTTTGCTTTCCCCACCTCTCTCTGAAAGGCCAGCAGTTAGGCCGTGGTGTAGTCCTGTGCGGTCTGCCGCGCCCAAAGCCAGTTTCCAGGAAAGATGGGGGTGGAGAGAGAGAGCGAGAGGGAGGGAGGGAGAGAGAGAAAATGGGGGTCAGTGGCTGGGAATTACCTCATACCGCCTCCCACCAGCCCTAGGAATCGCCACCAGCTTTTCGCCTCCAACCAGCAGGTGTTCGGAGTCACGGAGGGGATACCTCCCCACAAAATAGGAACCCTACACCTGACCAATCAGAAATAACTATTTAGCCCACGAACAACAACCCCTCCCGGGAGGCTTCCTGAAGCATTTTCAGACTCTCTGAGCGTGATCTATGGGGTTCAGGGAGCAGTTTGTTTTCTAAGAACAACGTATCTGCAAATTAGACTCCGGAACCCTCCTACGGCCACAAAGCGAGGGGATCCTCTCGAACCTGGCAGGTAGGTGGGAAGACGTGTATCAGAAAAAGAGAATCGAGTCTTCGGAACCTGGTCCTTGGGGCAGAATCTCAGAGTCCCTGCCTCCATCTTTCACTTCCAGCCCAAAGCGAAACCAGAACCCAACTCCAGGGGCAGTATTTTCCGCTCAGGAATGGAGTTGGAAAAATCCGTGGAGGGGGGAAGACAGGACATCTAATATATTCAGGCAGAAAGAACAAGAAAAAATAAAAAAAGAGGGAGGGGAATCCTCCCCATCCCTACGCAATGATTTTCGATGTGTGTGTGTGTGTGTGTGTGTGTGCGTGTGTGTGTGTATGTGTGTGTGTTTGGACTGGCAGACTAGGGAAGAATTCTAATAATTCGTTGCAGCAATAAACAGGATAAAAAGGAGTGTAAAAACAAAACCAACACTGCATCCGAGATTTCGTTTGCCTCTGGATTTTGTTTGTTTTGCCTAAATCCAGTTTATAATTGTACATCAAAGTCTTGGATTGTTTACGAGGGCCTCCTTTTTGAGCGAGATTGATGGAAATACAGGAATAATTCTTTCCTGCGGTTTCAATCAAATGCGGGAGACTGTCCTTCTCCTTTTATAATCCAAATTAGGGTGTGGGAGGGGGGCCTCCACCCATTCCCAGTGTGTTAGTTCAGGGTTAATTTTCCCTTGATGGCTAAATCCACATCTTCGGGTTCTGTCCACCCCAAACCCAATCATTTAAAAAGCAGAGTTCGGGGGCGGGAGTAGTGGGGGTGGGAGGAATCCGCGCCGCTTTGTTCATTCTCTCTCCAAAGAAACCAAAAGAAAAAGGACAAGCCCCTTCGCTCTTAGATGATAATTAAAATGGGATGTTAATGATGACACTAATGATAATGACAACATTAGCAACAACAATAATTGGAAAAACAAAATCCTTTCTTCCTGAGCTACGGCAGCAAGACCCGGATGGACCGTAATCCACACAACACGACGGGCACAGTACCCAGGCTGGAAGGGCGCTCACCCGGGGAGCGGGTCCAAAAATGCTCCCCCTGAGACGATCCAAAGGATCTCCACCCGAAGTGAGAGCCTGAAGACTGCCCATTGTCCTTTCAGAGCCCTTTTCCCAGAGCCCGGCGGCCGCACCCGCGAAACTGACCAGAAATGGACGAAGCTGGTGTGCTAAGGAGTACTGGCTTCAAGGCGCGGGCTTCAGCTAGCGCTGCTCAGCTTCAAGCCTGGAACAGCCTCCCGCTCTCCAACGACACCCCAAACACCAAGGTATAAACTGGCCTCTGGACAGAATAGCCGCCAACCAGGCTTCGTCCGCCCATCCACGCCACCAATGGCTCCCGAATACATCATAAATTGGAATAAAATGTGAAATCCCGATCCCCGCCCCCACGCCGTCGTCCCACCAGCTAGCTCCTCCATCTCGCCCTCCCTCCCCGCCCCCACCCCAGGGATTTGCAAAAGCACCTCCAAAGAAGCCAAGTACACAGGCACAAAACCCAGTGCGGTCAGGACCACACACGACCCAACCCAACAGAAGGAAAGCAAAGTAAATACAACCCAACACTGACCCACAAGCCATCATCGACAGGCCCACACACTGTCCAACACGACACAACGAACTCGGTCATACGCAAACGTTCATGAACACACAACCCAACCACACACTTCCGACACAACCAAACGCTACGAAAAGACACCGCACAGTCCAACTCAGAGTAGAATATACAAAAGTGGACGCCTGTATAAAAGGCAATTTAGGATAATTCAATACAACGAAGGAAACGCAAGGACCTAGTTGAAGTGTCCAAATCTACAAACCCAAAGAGCGCAGACACCATCACACTCGCACACGCAACCTATCGCCAGTGGGACCTCACTCGCAAACAGTCAACATTTTCTGAGCTCGCATCCACGCATTCTCACAATCCCACCACATGCACACAACCACGAAGAAGAAATGAAAACCAACCACTGCCTCGCGTATTTCTGTATATTGCGTAAGGAAAAGGGGAAGGAAGGAAGAGAGTCTTCGAGGCGGGAGGGGCGGCAGCAGCAAGGGCGGGGGCGTCGTGGAAAATGCCCCCCATCGAAAGAAAATGAGGGAAAAGGAACGAAGACCTCTTCTGCAAACGTGACGGGAGAGTGTAGAAACGGGTGAGGACTCCCGTGGGAGACAGCAGGTTGCCTTTTCCTTAGAAAAAGGCCGGAACGCTCACGTTTTGCCGGTACTGGGGGACGCGTGTGGCCATTTTGAGGTCTGATCCTTAGCAGCCGAGGCCCGGCCCCCTCGCCCGCCCCCTCCCCGCCCGGCGCCGCGCCCGCGCCCGCACCACGCCGCACCCGGCCTCCTCTACCCACACGCTCTAATCCCGCTCACGTTCGAGGCCTCGTTAGCATGGGCGGAGGCGCGCTGGGGCTGTGTGTGCCGCAGAGATAAGGCACTGCCGCGGGTCCGCCCGCCCCTGATAAGCGCCTTGGCCATTATGGGCCAAATGATTCATTTTAATTTGGCAATTTCACCGGAGGGAGTAGGGACTCGTTGCGGGGAGCTGGGACTGGGCTCCGGAATGCGCCACCGAGAGAGGGGTGCGCTGTCTAAAACCACGCCAGTTTAGCTCCCCATTTCTGATTCTGAGGCCTCTTGAGATCCCAGCTCCCCAGTTATTCTCTTGATCTTCCAGACACTTTTCTGCAGCAACTCTTACCCCAATACCCGGTGTCTGCTTTAAACCACCCCCTCCTAAACCTCTACCCAGCATTCATTCATTCTTTCTCTAGTGTCTACATGTCCAGGTTTCAATGGGCATTTCCGAGAAAACTCCCCAGCTCCTCCTTTAGCCTTGGTCTTTTTTTAGTCTAGAATGTTGTTACTGTTGTTTAGTGCCGTCGAGTCGGTTCCGACCCATAGGGACCCTGTATAGGGCTTCCGAGCAGCAGCTGGTGAGCTTGAACCGCCTACCCTACGGTTCAAACCGACTTTGTAGTCCAGCGCATTTATCCAGTGCGCCACACCAGTCTGAGTATCACATCATGGTCAGGCCCACACACTGTCCAACACGACACAACGAATTCAGTCAAACGCAACCACACACCTCCGACACAACAGCCAAACGCTACGAAAAGAGACCACATAGTCCAACTCAGTAGAATATACAAACGCGGAAAACCCTAAGGGACTTTCTGGTGTCAGAACTGGGATGAAACGATGCTTAAAACAAAATGTCATCTTCTGGGTTTCAGGCTGAACTCAGAACCTGGGAATACTCCCCCATAATTGTGTAGCAAACATTTTAATTTTGTACTGAAGCATTGTTCTAAGCACTCTACAAATATTAACTCATTTAATAAACAGTCTTAAGAGATTGGTGCTATTGTAATTATTATTTACTGATGAGAAAACAAAAGCAGAGAGAGAGTAAAATTAACTTCCTTAATGTTCCATGGGGAGTCCTGATATGACTCTCTGGGTTAATAACTGTGGGTTAATGTGCTGGATTGCAAGGTTGGTTTGAACTGCAAAGTCCGCAGTTCAAGCCCACCATTCGCTGCTCAGAAACATTGTACAAGGTAGCTATGGTTCGGAACCGACGAAATGGTACTTAACAACAACAATGTTCCGTGGAGTCCTGGTGTGGTGCTGTGGGTTAATGTGCTGGACTGCAATGTCAGTTTGAACGGCAACATCGGCAGTTCAACCTCACCAGCTGCTCCTCTTTAAACTGTGTACAGGGTCACTATGACTCCAAGGCACTTCACAGCAATAACCATGTTCCATAGCTCTTTGATATCTCAAGCGAGCAAAGTTTTGCTA
>NW_006408544.1:8828403-8839080 GCF_000296735.1 Chrysochloris asiatica
GACTCGATGGCACCTGACAACAACAACATAGCCAGAGAGTGGTGACCCCTTGGTTAGAAGCAAGTCTAGCACCAGAATCCTCTCTAAAGTGCCACTGATGAAAAGGGGCAGCCAGACCCAAGATTGCAGTGAAGGATCTGGGGTTCAAAACTCATTGCAGGGACCAAGATCTGTTAGAAATCTGAGTTCAGTTAGAAGTGAGTGCCTGGGGCTCAGACCATAGAGGGTATCTGAGTTCATTCTTTCATGGTGGAATGAAAAATGCACAGGTTCAAATCTTACAAGTCACTTAGCCCTGAAACTCAATTTCCTCATCGGAAAAATGGGGAGATAAAATCTACTTTGACAGAGTTGTAAAGATTCTATAAAATGACCCTTAAAAAGTGGTGGTAGGAAGTGGTTATCTGTGGTACTTCACTCAGGGACTGAGAAAACATCATAGACACTTTTATGGGAGTTTTAGTTGTCATTACTGAGAAGGAAGCCAGGCAGAGAAGTGCCTTGGCCAAAGCCCTACAGTGAACCAGAAAGAAGAAAAGCCAGATTCTGAACTCATGTGTCTAACTATCAGCACCAAATTACCCACCATGCCATGCTACTTTACCCTTCCAGCAACTCTAGTTTTGAGCTCCATTTGAAGTACTGGAATGGAGGAAAGCTCCTGGTCTGGTCACACACTAAATCCTAATCAAGAACTAAGCCCCCAGTCTGAATCCTGGCCCCTTGGGTCATCAGGACAATGCAGCCTGCCCTCTCTGTTCTTCATTTGATCTCTGATGGGTGTCAGGATGCCCTATGGATACAGATAGCTTTCACAAAACCCCACAGGAGAATGGCCACATGTGTCCTAAGAAAGAGTCTCATTCCTGGACTTGCCAGAAAGTCGCAGTTGGCCAAATCACACAACTACCCAACAGGTACACTGAAGAGGGGCCTCTACAATTTGTTCACCCCCCCATCTCCCACTCTCTCCCCCATGATTCCAGCCCTGCCTGCAAGACTGCTCCTAAGTCAAATTGCGCTCTCTCTGTTGTCCCTTAGCTTTTGCTGCTCCTCCTCCTCCCACATGCAAAGTCCAGGCAACTTTCAAGATCCAACCTTTCAGCCACTTGTTCCCTGAAATCTCCTTGCATCTCCAGCTGGCTGGTCCCTACAGCCTGTATTTGATTAAATCTCTAATCAGAAAGATGGGGAATCATTATAATTCTGTTTCAAGTTCAGCTTTGCCATCCTTAAGCTGTAAACCCTTTGAGCAGGTTATTTCTCATCTCCAAACTCCTGCAAAATGGGGCCAACCACTTTCATATCGAAGAGCCCCTGTTTCCTGAGAATATGATGTCTAGAGAGATTGGGATCTAAGAGTGGGGGGATGGGGTGGGGTGGTAGATAAAGAGCCTTCCCCGTAGGCTGAGGGACCAGCTAACCCATGGGCTGAAGCAGAAGGGGGGCAAATTCATGAAAGGCAAAGAAAGGAGTCCAGCATATCTAAAGCAAACCTATGAACCATTTTTAGGGTTTTTTTGTTTTTTAAATCATTTTGTTTGGTTTGGCTTGAGAGCACAGCATCCTATACAAGATCAAATGTGCATTTTAAAAAAATCTCTTTGCCTGCAGTGTGGACAAGAGAGAGAGATGTGTGTGCATGGAGGCCAGGAGACCAGTTTGGAGGTCAATGCAGTAGTCTAAGGGATGGGTATTGCAGCTTGAAGGAGGGTGCTGGCAGAAAAGATGGAAAGAGGAGGGTGACAATGCATGTATTTAGCATGAAAACTCGGCTCCTAATGATTGGGCCTGAGAGGTGAGGGAGAAAGAAGACCCCTAGGTCTAAAAACTGTTTAGATGGTGGTAATATCCCAGGAGGTTTGGAGGTCTGTATCACCGAAGGGATTGTGCATTTGGTTTTGAGATTCCTGAGTTTAGATGCCTTTGACATATCTACAGACCACTGATTTACTTTGCTGTTGTTAAGTGCTGTAGAGTCAATTCCGACTCATAACGACCCTGTATAGCGTTTCAAAGAAGCAGCTGGTAAATTTGAACCGCCGACCTTGAGGTTCAAACCGACCTTGTGGTCTAGTGCATTATCCTGCAGCGCCACACCAGGACACCATCTATGGTTAATTAAATGGTCCTGCTTGGCCCTCCAAGGACTGTACTTTCCATCTGACAGGTGGAAAGATCTTTCTTTGTCAACCCTCGGATGGAGAGGGACTCAAGGCGTCTGTCAGCCGGAGGCGGAGAAAGTGACGTTAATCATCCCCCCCTCAACACACACCCTCACACTCATCCGTGAAGCTCCTGGTCTGGCAGCGGCCCCTGACCTTGTCCCTCAAGCCCAGGGTTGGGGGCTCGTGACGTCTGCCCTCTCCCCCTTCCCTTGTTTCCGACAGTCGGTGAAAAAAACGGAAACTGTGCACCAAGCAGGGCGCCGCTCGAAATAGCATCTGGTGGCTGTCGGTCAGCTCGCTGTCCGAATATCCTAGGGAGAGTGACGTGGCCCGGCCCCGCCAGGAAATGCCACCCCTCCTCCACCCAGCCCCTCCTGGGCCTTAGTCGGTCAGGAAACCGGAGCGCCTGGGGTGGGAGTGGCCCGAGAGAGAAGCAAAGACCCAGACTGATAATTCTGTAGTGTGGTTCTGGAGTGGTCAGAGAAGGGGAGGGGCAGGAAAACAGTCCAGCTGAGCTTTGGGCCTGAGGCCATGGTCACCACTCTTTAGTCCACCCCACAACCTCCTCAGTCCCCAGCAAAACTGGGTTCTCCTAAGCCCCCCAAACCGAGGTTTTTAACAGTTTTTTCAAGTATTTTTGTCTATCTACCTCTGGGTATTAGAAAACCTTTGAGCTTCTACCCTAAAATTGTCCTCTTGGATGGATGTGGTGTGTGTTCTCTCTGATGGGCAGCCAGGTTTATCTTCAATAAATTTATACACCAGTTCATAGGTCCCTGGGTAGCACGAGAGTTTTGCTCTGGACCACTAATCTAGCGAGTTCTGGTGTGGCGCTGTAGGCTAATGCGTCAGACTGCAAAGTCGTTTGAACTGCAAGGTCAATGGTTCAAGCTCACCAGCTGCTCTTTGGAAACCCTACTATGGGTCAGAATCGACTGGACGGCACTTAACAACAACAACTAACCTAGTGTAATGTCGGTCTGCCAACCTCAAGGTAAGGAGTTCGAAACTACCAGCTGTTCCATGGGAGAAAGATGAGGCGTTCTGCTCCTGTAAAGATTTACAGCCTCGGAAACCCTGTGCAGGGTCGCTATGAATCGGAGCCGACTGCACAGTACTTAACAACAACAACACTAACCTGAAGATTGGAGAGGGAATCCCACCCAGCAACATTGTGAAAGAAAAAATCTGGAGAGCTGGTAGTCTGCAGAGCCAGTCATAGATGGCACCAATATGTGCCAGGTACTGTCCTAAGACTTTATAAATAATAATTCAATTAATCCTTACAACAACTCAACGAGGTAAGGACTATTATTATCTCTATTTTATAGGTATCCCACTAAGGCAATTGTGGAGAATACCCAGTTATTAAGTGGGGGAGCCAGAATTGTCACCTGAGGTAGTCTGGCTTCAAACTGGGGTGCTTCCAAGGGCAATTAAACAAGGCATCGTCAGGCAGTTATATAATCTTGGCAAATTGCATTTCACTTTTCTGTACACCAAAAACTAAAACCCTGTGGACTCGATTCTAACTTATGGCGACCCCATGCATTACAGAGTAGAACTGTTCCATGGCGACTTTTTGGCTGTAACTTTAATAGAAGCAGATTGCCATAACTTTTTTCCATGGAGTCATTTGGATCACCAATCTTTATGTTAGTAGTTGAGGACAAACCATTTGGCTATTCAAGGGAAGTAATAGTACTCGATATATTGAAGAGGTCTTAGAAAGGTTATTTTTAAAGGTAATAGCTACAATTTGGAAAAATGTGATTGTTTCCCCATCCTGCATGCATGATCATTGTCTGCATTTTTGTCTCTCTTCCTTACCCTGAAGAAACATTTGCCCCATCAGTAAGCAGGTCTGAGCCCAGAATTCCAAGGTTGAAAAGTAGGGAGAGTCATTTCTGTCCCCTCCAAGCACAATACTGCCATCAGAATTATCTGGGCTGGAAAAGACTTTGCTTTAATTCAGTGGAGTTCAAAGTGTGGTCCCTGGACCATCAGCATCACCTGAGAACTTGTTAGAAAAGCAATTTACCAGGTCTTATCCCAGTCTACCAAATCATCAACACTAAAGATGAGGCCCAGCAATCTGTGTTTTAACAAGTTTACAAAGTAGTGCTAATGCACACAAAAAACTGGGAATCATCCCAGAACCATCAAGAAGTAAGAGCATGAATGGAGCATGAGATCTTACCTAGAAAAGTGGCAACCACAGAGATGGTGGCAGGAGCAATGACATAGAGAAATAGAGCAGCTGCGGGCTCTAGGCTAGACTGAGTATGGTTGTGTGCCTGCTGGCAGGAGGCTAACTTACAGAATATGCCCCTTAGGACATTTAAATAAATATATATTTTTGCTTCACATGTGTACATCAAATATTTTTGCTTTGTTCATTTGTGAAATATAAGATGTAAAAGGAAAGGCACAATTGGGAAGTAGGATAACTGTTGTTGCAAGAAAGGGATTGTAATCATTGACATGAAGCAAAGCATATAATTTGTTGAATGTAAAGCTGACCATCTTGTCTGTAAACCTTCACCCAATTCACAATAAAAAGTTAAAAGAAAATTGAGACTCATTGCTTTAGTTCAATATCTCCATCTGTAGCAAATGCCAGTGTGAAATAATTTAGGTTATCAAGAAAATATTATGGGAATTCTGGGAATATGATGCAAACAAAATCATTCTGACCCTCTCTCACAAATACAAAGAGAAATACAACAAGGAAACACTGCTTAGTTTTGAAACACTCTGAATTGAATAGCAGAGAAAAACAGTGTGGAACACACAAGAATGAAAGTCACATACAGCAGGAAACACTTCTCCCACCATCATTGTCCTTCCCCCAGCCATGACACTGACTGCTGTGAGCTAAGACAATGGCCCTAGAAAAAGTGCCTGCTCACTAACCATCACAGCCCCTTCATCTACAAAATGATAGGAACCCATGCTTCTGTTCTACAACAAGGTAGACTTCCCTGGGGGTCTGTTTGGAGTGTACCAGAATCTCCCCCACCCACACATTGTCTATTGCAAGCCTTGTGCGAATTCCTCTGGTAGGACTCTTGTTTTCATAGTTCCTTGTGCAAGAGAGATCTCATAGAAAGTCAGTTCTGATCTGTGTGTTGCCCCCTGCAGTCACAGTTGAGGACTGCTGACTGAGGCTGCTTTGGACTAAGAAGCAGGCCTCTCTAGTGGAGGCTACACCCACAGCCAACGTCCTTGAGGCAGGGGTCTCTGATAGCAGCAAAGCAGACCTCCTTGAGAATCTGACCAAAGTGTGACAACCCTCCCTCAAAACTCAGGAATTGTTGGTTGCCAGGCTGTTGCAAACTGCTACAGAAAGTCCTGCAGTGAAGTCTGCTCCCAGAGTTAGCACTCTGTCTCCTTGTGCACCCCATTAGCTCAGGCCTCTGAAACAAACAGGACAGACCACGTTGGGGGTTAGTTTGGGTCTGTCTGTTCCCCATTATAGTCAGCACTAAAGACTACTACTGACTGAAGCGGCTGTGTGCTAGGAAACAGGCATTCTGAGTGGAGGCTGCACCCACAGCCAACATATTACAGGATAGACTCTATAGCAACAAGGCAGATCTCTGTAGAGATCTACCATTTGTTGTGTGACTCTCCCTCCTCCAAGGAGTCCTTGTGTGTTGTTGTAGGATAAGTACTGAATTACTAACTGTGAGGTCAGTGGTTCAAACCACTAGCCATGCTTCAGAAATCCTAAATAGGGTCACTATGAGTTGGAACCAACTCAACAACATTTAACAACAACAATTCCTCCCCTACTGGTAACTGATACAGACTTTTCTAGAAAGTTCTTTCTAGCAGGTGGTGCACTTAAGTAGAGACTGCTCCCCCAACCACCACAGGGCCACTAACAAGACACAGCTCTAGAAGGTCCTTCTGGGGAGTGTCAGCCTCCCACTAACCCCTTCTGAAAATTGGAAAATCTTCCTGTGCTTCTCTTGAATGCCTCTTCAGATAGAAGCAGCCTCCACAAAGCAAGGAAAGAAATCTCTGGTAAAATCGGAGGGCAACACCAAGCCCCAAGAGAGCTCTCTGACTAAGAGCATGATTGCAGAAACAGAGAAAGGAAGGGAGTAATAAAGAGAGTCCTGGTGTGGCACTGTATGATAAGCACTGGACCAAAAGGTCAGTTTGAATTGCAAGGTTAGCTGTTCAAAGTCACCAGCTGCTCCTCTAAAACCCTATACAGGGTAGCTCTGAGTTGGACAAGACTGGCAGCACTTAACAATAAACAGAGAGCGGGAACTGATCCCCCTGGTGGACAGATTGATTAGTACATGATGTCTCACCTGAGTGGTGGTGCCCTCTGGTGGTCAGACTGATCACAGCCTGTTCTCTGGTGTGTTTGTGAGTGACTGAAAGTTGAAAATGAGATCTAGAACTTTCCAATTCCAATTAAACCAGGATGCAACTACAGAAAGAGAAGGGAAACAGTAAGCAAAGGCCAAAGACTCAGGCCATCTAAGAGTTTCTTGCAGAAAGTAGTGCATGCAAAATTACCAAATACTTATGGGCCTGGGAGCTCAGGACCAAAGTCTCAGGGGACATCGTGGTCAATTGGCATGACATAGTCCACAGAGACAATTTTCTACATACTGCTTGGATGAGTAGCATCTGAGATCCTAAAAGTTCATGAGATGCAGATACTGATCACTCCATGTGCAGAAAGAAGATAAGAATTGATGAGACTTGGAATCAATTAGGCCAATATACTAATGGGACATGTGAACATCAATCTCCATGACTCAGAGACCAGAAAAACTAGACAGTGCCTGGCTACCCCTACCAATTGCCCCCTTAGGGATCACATAGAGGACTCTGGATAGAGTGGGAGAAAATGCAGAACAAAACTCAAAATTATTTAATAGCATTTAAAAACAGACCAGGTTTACTGGTCAGAAAGAGACTGGAGGAACCTGACATTTTAGCCCTCAACCACTCTTCAGGTTTGAAAAGGAGCTCACACTTGTGACTTAACTTTCAGCCAATGAGTAGGTAGGTTTATCCGGTGGTAGGAGACACAGCACTAGTAAAATATGCTCACCATGGAAATGGGCAGTCATTCAAAACTAAAAGGGCAACATTTTCCTAACAGAATTGAGAAGGGATAAGAAGGAGAGTGGAAAGCAAATAAGGACCGCAGGGAGGAAGTGAGAAAACTGTTGTTACATGGAGGGGATTACAATCATGGCATTGATATTTATGTACTTTCAAATGATTGACCAAAAGTACAAGGAAAACAAGGAAGTATTCAGGAAAACACTACAGGAACAAACAAACAAAATAGATAAAGGATTGGAGACAATTATAAACCTGCAAATAGAAATGCGGAAAATTAATACTAAGATTTCATAAATGGACAATACATTGATTGGGCAAAGTTATAGATTTGAATCAATGGAAGCCCAAATTAGTGAGTTTAAAGATAAATCTCTCAATATTAGTAAATTAGAAGAACAATCTGAAAAAAGAATGAAAAATAAATCAAAATAAAAATTAAGATTCATGTGGGGTATCATGAAGCAGAATAACTTATGGGTGGTAGGCATTCCAGACAGGAAGAGACAAGAAAAGCACAGAAAACATTGTTGGAAAGAAGATGGAAGAAAACTTTCCTAACATCATAAAAGAAAAGAAGATAAGCATTCAAGAAGCTGAGCAAACCCCAAAGACTCCAAAAGAAAATCACCAAGACATATCATAACCAAACTCTTCAAAATCAAAGACAAAGAAAGAATCCTGAGAGCAGCTTGGGGGAAAAAATTAAATTACCTACAAAGGAGAATCAATAAGACTAAGTTCTGATTTCTCAGCAGAAACCTGCTGATTTGACAGCAGACAGGAAGGCAATCAAAAGACATACAAAACTCTGGTAGAAAAAAATTGCCTACCAAGAATCATACACCCAGCAAAACTATCTCTCAAATACAACGTCAAAATTAGGACATCTCCAGATGAACATAAATTAAGGGAATTTGTAATGATCAGACCAACTTTACAAAAAATGCTAATGGGAATCCTTTGGACTGAAAACCAACAACAGCAGAAAACAACCTGAGATTGACATACATGGCAACCACATAGAAGTCAATCCAGATACATAAATATCTAATGGACTGCTGGCGTGGTGCTAGAGGATAAGCACCGAAGTGTGAACCACAAGGTTGGCAGTTTAAACACACCAGCTGCATCTTGGAAATCCTATAAAGGGTCACTATGAGTCAGAACCAATCTGACAGCACTTAATAAAAAATAGAAGTACCCACAATAAAACAAACCTACAAGACTGGAAATAGGGAACCAGAAGTAACAATGTATAATGAAGACAATTACAAAGCAAAAAGAGGGAAAAGTGTAGCTACAGAACTTCCAAATGGCAAAGAAGTCAAGCAGATTTCAAGATAAAACAGACTGTCTTAAACTAGGGAATAAATTACAGGTAACCTCAAAGAAAATTAATACAACTTCATATCAAATTCAAAACAAGGAAAACCATAAATATTTAGCAAACATTAAAATAACAGCAATGAAGAAATTGACAAGAAAATACAAAACCAAAATGAACGCAACATAGGAAATTATATGGAACGAAGAAATAAGTAACACCACACACAGTAAAATGCCTGCAGTCAATTCATATCTATCAATAACTACACTGAAAGTTAATGGATTATATGTATCAGTCAAGAGACAGAGAGTGGGGGTGGTGGTGGTTATATGCCGTGGAGTCAGTTTCGACTCATAGTGACCCTGTTATAGGGTTTCCGAGGTTGTAAATCTTTATGGGAGCAGAAAGCCTCATCTTTCTCCTGCAGAACTGCTGGTAGTTCTAAATTGCTGACCGTGAGGTTAGCAGCCTGACCTCGTAAGCACTATGCTACCAGAGTTCCCTAGAGGCACAGAGTTGTTGTTGTTATGTGCCGTGGAGTCGGTTCCGACTCATAGCAACCCTGTACAGGGCTTCTGAGGCTGTAAATCTTTATGGGAGCAGAAAGTCTCATCTTTCTCCCGCAGAACAGCTGGTAGTTTCAAACTGCTGACTGTGAGATTAGAAGCCCGATTCTTAACCACTACGCTATCAGAGCTCCTTAGAGGCAGAGAGTAGCAGATGGTTAAGAAAACAGGATCCTTCAATATGTTGTCTATAAAAGAGCACCTTACACACAAAGACAAAAAATAGGTTAAAAATCAAAAGATGGAAAAAATATATCAAGATAATAAATGAGCAATAAAAATAAATTAAAAATGAGCAAAAGTTGTTGTGATTGTTGGTAAGTGTCATCAAGTTGGTTCTGAGCCATAGAGACTGTATAGGGTTTCCAAGAGTGGCTGGTGCGCTTGAACCACTAACCTTGCAGTTCAAACTAACTTTTCAGTCCAGCACGTTAACCCACAGTACAGCAGCAATAATAATTTCTGATTAAACAAACTTTAAGGCAAAAGCTAGCATAAGAGACAAAGAAGCACATTATCTCATGATTAAAGGGTCGATTGATCAAGAAAATATACCATAATAAATATATATCCTCCCAGTGAAAGAGTATAAAGATATATAAATCAAAAGAAATAAACAAATCAACAATAATAGTGGGAGATTTTAATACACCACTTTCAATGAAAGACAGAACTAGAAAAAAACTCAATAAAGACACAGAAGAATTAAACACAATCAACCAACTTGACCTTACAGAGTTATACAGAGCATTCAACTAAACAAAAGCACAATGCATCTTCTTTTCCAGTGAACATGGAACATTCTTCAGAATAGAATATATGTTAGGCCACAAAGCAAGCCTCAATCATTTGAAACACTGAAATACCACAAAGCATCTTTTCAGATGACAATGCTATAAAATTTGAAATCACCAATAGGGAGACAAAAGGGGGGGGGGGAATAAAATATATGGAAACTGAATAACACCTGCTGAGAAGCTAATGGGTAACAGGACAAATAAAAAATTCCTTGAATCAAATAAGAATGAAAATACAACATACCAAAACCTTTGGGGCACAGCAAAAGCAGTGCCCAGAAAGCAATTTATAATAATAAACATGCACAGCTCAGAAGAAGAAAGAATCAAAATCAACATCAACCATCAAACGCAGCATCTCCAAAAATTAGAAAAACAAAACAAGCCTATAGCCACCAGAAGAAGAAAAAACAAACAATAAAGATTAGAAACTAAATAATTGAAATAGAAAACAGAAAAAATATGCAAGACAAAACGTTGGTTCTTTTTAGTAAAAGATTAATAAAATTAACACACCATCAGCAAATCAACAAAAGAAAAGGAGAAGATGCAAATAACACACATAAGAAACGATATGGGTAAACTCACAGCAGAATCAATGGAAGTATTTAGAGGCTTTGTTGTTGTTATGTGCTGAGTCGGTTCCAACCCACAACAACCCTGCGTAGGGTTTCCAAGGAGCAGCTGGTGAGCTTGAACTGCTGACCTTATGGTTCAAA
>NW_006408544.1:8839595-8859893 GCF_000296735.1 Chrysochloris asiatica
GCAAGGATAGTTCAGTATTAGAAAAACAATCAAAATAATCCTCCACATAAATAAAACAAAGGAAAATAACCACATGATTATATCAATTGATGGAGAAAAGGCATTTGACAAAATTCAATATTCATTCCTGATAAAAAAAAAGATTCAACAAAAGAGGAGTATAAGGGATATACCTCAACATAGTTAAAGACATATATATATATATACAAATCTAAAGGCAACATCACTTTCAATGGAGAGAAACTGAAAGCATTCCCTTTGTGAACAGGAACAAGATAAGGAATCCCTTTATTACCACTTCTATTCAATATTGTGCTGGGAATCTTAGCCAGAGCTATAAGGCAAGAAAGGAAAATCAAGGGCATCCAAATTGGCAAAGAAGAAGGAAAACTTTCTGTGTTTGCAAATGATATGATCCTATATGGGACTCTTGGTGTTGCACCATACATAGGAGAAGCACTGGACTGCTAGCCAAAAGGTCAATGGTTCAAATCCACTAGTTGCTCCTTAGAAGCCCTATACAGGGTCACTATGAGTCAGAACTAACTTGGCAGTACTTAACAACAACAACAATGATCCTATATATATAAAATTCCAAGACTCAGCAAGAAAATTATTGGAACTCATTAAAAGATTCAGAAAAGTAGCATGTACAATATCAACAAAGATCAGTTGCATTCTTTTACACTAATAAAGATAGCTCTGAAAAGGAAGTCAGGAAAACTATAATTTATAATTGTGGTTTGTTGTTACGTTCGTCAAGTCTGTTCTGCTCACAGCAACCTTGTATAAGGTTTCCAAGGAGTGGCTGTTGAATTTGAACCACTGACCTTGTGGCTCAAACCAACCTCATGGTCCAGTTCTTATCCTACAGGGCCACACCAAAACTCCATTTACAATGTTGCTGTTATTAAGCATCGTCAACTCGGTTCCGGCCCATAGCAACTCTGTTTCTGAGGAGCAGCTGGTGAGCTTGAACTGCCAAGCTTGCAATTCAAACGACTTTACAATCTGGTGCATTAACCCACAGCACCACACCAAGACTCCAATAGTCACCCAGAAGATGAAATACTTATAATTCTAACCGGAGAAACAAAAGACCTTTACAAAGAAAACTACAAAACAGTACTGTAAGAAACTGAAAAAGACTTACAAAATTGGAAGACTTAACACTGTGAAAATGTCCAAAACTACCCAAAGTAATCTATAGCTATAATGCAATCCATATTCCAACATCATTCTTTAAAGAGATGGAAAAACTGGTTACTAACTGTATACGGAAAGGAATGAGACCTTGGATAAGTAAAGCACTGCTTAATAACAAGAACAAAATTGAAGCCTCTCATCTCTGATCTCAAAATTGACCTCTCAGTCACAGTGGTCAGAAAAGCATGGTATTAGTACAATGATAGATACATAAATGAATGGAACAGAATTGAGAACCCAGAAGTAAATCCATCCACATAGCCAAAACACATTAAATGGGGGAAAGGTAGTCTCTTCAACAAATGGTGCTGGCAAAATTGGAAGTCCACTTGCAGAAAAATGAAACAAAACCCCTATTTCATATCACATACAAAAATAAACTCAATATGGACCAAAGACATAAATGTAAAATGTAGAACTATAAAGATCTTCAATGTAAAAACTGGAACAAACCTAGGGATCTGATACATGTCATAAATACACTATCAAACATAGTTAAAAACACACAAAAAATAGAAAACAAAACAAATTATTGTTGTTACTAAATGCCGTAAAGTCGCTTCCAACTTATAGGGATCCTATACAGGGTTTCCAAGGAGTGGCTAGTGAATTTGAACTGCCAACCTTGTAGGTCAAACTGACCTTGCGGTCCACAGTGCTACACAAGGACTTCCCTTAGTCATTGTTGTTGTTGTTGTTGTTAAATACCATGGAGTCAGTTCTGACTCATAGTGATCCTGCACAGGGTTTCTCAGGCTGTAAATCTTTACGGGAGCAGAACGCCTCATCTTTCTCCCACAGAACTGCTGGTAGTTTCAAACTGCTGACCTTGAGGTTGGCAGCCCAACTGGTAACCACTACGCTACCAGAGTTCCTTCCCCTTAGTCATTAGAGACATGCAAATCAAAACAACAATGAGATATCATCTCACATCAGTATTAATAGCAAAGTGAAAAAAACAGAAAATAACAAATGCTGGTGAGGATGTAGGCGAGACATTGCTGGTGGAACTGTGAAATAGTGCAACCAGTGTGAAACCGGAATGGTGCTTCCTCAAAAAGTTGGAAATGGGAATACTGTATTATCCAAAAATCCCTCTATTTGGTATATAGCCCCAAGAAATAAGCACCATGACATGAGTAGATATATGCACACACATGTTCATAGCAGCACTGTTCATTATAGCAAAATGATGGAGACAGTCTAAATGCCCATCAATGGAAGAATGGACAAACAAACTTTGATACATACACACTGTGCAACGCAATGTTGAAAAATTAACTATGAAAAACACCTCAACGTGGATGAACCTAGAGGAGTTATGGTGATGAAATTAATCAATCACAAAAGGATAACTATTGTATATATGAGACCACTATTATAAAATCTCTCGAAAAGGTTTTCATGCTTAAAGAAACATTCTTTGATGGTTACCAGGGGTGGGAGGCAATGAAGAGTAATTTGCTGGCTAAAGAATACACATGTTAACTCTGGTGACAGGGAAGGCAATATACCAGAAGAGGGAGGTTGGCAGAAAAATTATGAAGACAGGTGAAAACACAAGGAGGCTTGCAGGGTTGAAGGGGATAGAGACAAATACAGATATATATGCAACCTGGAACAACAATGTTCTGCATACAGATACATACATACACATGTTGAACGGATATGTGAGGGACAGTGGGAATATTCCCACAAATATATAAGGATTTGAAAAAGGATATTTGTACATGGGTATTTACCTTTGTGGCAAACACACTTATAAACGTGGTGCAGCATACAGGGGGCAAAATGATCAAAACTTGGTAGATATTATCAACTATCTTAAGGCAAAAGTTACTTGGTCTGGTGGCTCAGAACCATAGTCTCAGGGGAAACCATGATCAATTGGCATAACATAGTCCACAAAGACAATATTCTACATTCTACTTTGGTGAGTAGGTTCAAACTCACCAGCTGCTCCTTGGAAACCCTATATAGGGTCACTTTGAGTCTGCATTGACTTGATGGCACTTAACAACAACAACTTTAGTAAGTAGCAACTGGGATCTTAAAAGGTCATGAGAGATCATCTAAGGAGCAACTATTGGTCTTTTTATGTGCAGAAGAAAGAAGAGTGATAAAATGTTGAAGATGCTTGGAATCAACTAGTTCACTGGACCAATGGAACATGTGAACATCAGTCACCAGGACTTTGAGACCAAAAGAACAGGTGCCTGCCTACCACTATCAACAGCTCTGCATGGGATCACATTAGATCTCAGATAGAGTGGGAGAAAATGTGAAACAAAACTCTCTCTCTCAATCTCTCTTTCTCTCTATATATATATACATACATATATATATATATAGACCAGGTGTATTGGTCAGAAAGAGACTATAGGAACCTGAGGCTATGACCCTCGACCACCCTTCAGGTCTGGAATGGAACTTTGCCTAGTGGCCTAATTTTCAGCCAAGGACTAGATAGGTATATAAAGGGACAGCACTAGTAAGGTATGTTCACCATGAAATGGTCAATCATTCAAGATCAAAAGGACAACATTTACCTAAGGACGAAGTTGAGACGGGATAGGAAGGAGGGTAGAATGGAAATAACCACAGGGAGGAAGTGGGAAAACTGTTGTTACATGGAGGCGCGCACAATCATTGAGATGAAATGAAGTGTATGATTTCTTGAATGTTAAACTGATTATCTTCTCTGTAAAGCTTCATTTGAGTCACAATAAAAAGATGCTCAAAGATGTATAAGAGAGATGCAGATTAAAACCACAATGAGAGGAGTACATTATGATGAGTGAAATTAATCAATCACAAAAGGATGAATATTGTATAAGACCACTATTGTAGGAAGTCAAGAAAAAGTTTTCACACTAAAAGAAACTTACACATTCTTTTATGATTACCAGGAATGGTAGCGAAGGGGGAGTAATTCACTAGCTAGAGGGTAAACATAAGGAGCTCTGGTAGCGTAGTGGTTACGAACTGGGATGCGAACCGCAAGGTCAGTAGTTTGAAACTACCAGCTATTCCGCGGAAGAAAGATGAGACTTTCTGCTCCCATAAAGATTTACAGCCTCGGAAACGCTGTACAGAGTCGCTATGACTTGGAACCGACTCCACAGCACATAACCACCACCATAGGATAGACACATGCCAACTTGGGTGAAGAAGGCACTATATAATAAGAGAGAGGTTAGCAGAAGAATGGAGTCATGGGAAAACATGGGGAGATGTGCAAGAATTATTGGCAACAGAGGTACACAATCCTACGTTAATGGTTATCTGCAGGATGGAAAGGAAGGTTGAATGGATGTTGAAAGGAGATTGGGAATATACTCACAAGTATATAAAGATTTGGCAGAGGGTATTTGTACATTGCTGCAAATTTATTAATGAATGTGGTGGAACATATGGGGCAAAGTTCTGAAAACTTCTTAGACAATACCAAACATCTGGAAGGAATGAGTTGCTGCGCTCAGGATCATGGTCTTGGAGGACACCATGATCAATTGTCATAACAGAGCCCACAAAGACAATGTTCTACACCCTACTTTGGAGATAAGCAACTGGGATCCTAAAAGTTCATGAGTGTCCATCTAAGATGCAACTCTCCGAAGGAAAGAAGAGTGATGAAAATTGAAGTCACTAGACTAATGGACCATGTGAACATCCATGACTATCAGACTAGGAGAATTAGACAGTGCCTAGTTACTACCAGCTGTTCCACAGGAGAAAGATGAAGAAACCCTGTACAGGGTCACTGTGAGTCGGAACCGACTCCGTGGCACATAACTACTAAGACCAGTTACTACTGCCAATTGCTCTGAAAGGGATTACATTAGAAGGTTCTGGATAGAGTAGGAGAAAATTGTGGAACACAACGCAAAATCCCAAAAACACCAGGCTACTGGTCAGACAGAGACAGGTGGAACACTGAGACCTTTCAGGTCTGGGACAGAACTCATCCCCATGGCTCAAATTTCAGCCAAACAATAGATAGGGGGAAACAACACTAGTGAAATAAGCTTACCATAAATGATCCACCGTTCAAAATCAAAAGGGCAGCACTTACCCAAAGACAAAATTCAGAGTGGTTGGGAAAGAAGGAGGAATGAAAACAAGAAACACAGGGATGAAGTGGAATGTACGAGGTTACTTTGAGGGCATCGCAATCACTGAGATGAAATGAAGTGTATGTTTTGTTGAATGTAAAACTGATGGTCTGCTCTATAAACTTTCACTAAATGCATAGTAAAAATAATAAACACACACACATACACAAACCACAATGAGATGCCACAACACCCTAACTAAAATTATTAAAATTAAAAAGACTGAGAATATCAAGTATTGATTGGTGAGTATGTAGAACAACTGGAATTCCACGTGTAAGGAACGCAAAAGCGATTCAACCACTTTGAAGAACTGTTTGACAGTTTTCTATAAGCATACCCCTTATAACACCTACCTAAGAGAATTGAAACATAGATACCCACAAAAGACTTGTACACAAATATTCAAAGTTACTATGTTCATAATAGCTAAAAACTAGAAACAATCTCAATTCAGCTCAACAGTTGAGTGATAAATTGTAGAAAATCCATGTTATAGAATATTACTCAGAAATGAAAAAGAAACAGGTACATACATGAGTTAGGAATAACCTCAAAATCATATGTTCTGACGAAGTAGCCAGACACAATTATGTACTGCACAATTCCATCTACATAAAATTCTAGGAAAATCAGCCAACCCAAACCATTTACCACTGAGTCAGTTCCAACTCATGGCAATCCCATGTGTGTGAGAGTAGAACTGTGCGCTCCATAGGGTATTCAGGGACTGAGTTTTCAGAAGCAGATCACTGGCCTTTTTTCTGAGATACCTCTGGGTAGACTGGAACCTTCAAACTTTCTGTTAACAACTGAGTGTACATTAACTGCACCACTCAGGAACTACAGAAAAAGTAACTCATCTGTCAAGACAGAGATCAGATGCTACGTGGTGGTAGTGGAGAGTAACTGCAGAGGCATCAGAGGAACTTCTGGGCAATGGAAACAGTCTGTCTCATGAGTGCTGTAGTGGTTTATACGAGTGTTTGCATTTGTCAAAACTCCATAAACTGTAAGCTGAAAATGGGTGCATTCATTATATGTAAATCATCCCTCAGTAAAGTTGATTACCATATCCGGGAAGTCTTCTCTGACTGTCCTTGCCTCAACCTGCACTGTTATCTCTTCCTCTCACCCCTTACTGACCCAATTAGCACACCCTGAAGTCCTCGGCTACAGTCTAACTCAAGCTGTTCAGGGCCAGGCATGTGGGACATCCATCAGTAAAGATCAGGGGACAGGAAAGGAACGGTATTGATGGTGTTTAGAAGCCTGACAGAGACATCTGACAGGAAGTAGGGTCACTTCCTCCTCTGACCCTCAGTTTCCCCATTTGTAATAGGGCTGGGGTGGAGGAGCCACAGGATCTCACTCTCTCTCTCTCTCCCTTTTATCTCTTATCATCTCCTTCACTCTGCCTCTCATCTCTGCCATCTGTATCTCAAGCTCTCTCTTTCTCCCACTCTCTTCGTCTGTTCCTCTTTCCTGCCTCTGGCCTGGCCTATCAGTCTCTGTCTTTAATCTGTCTTTCATCTTTGCCTCCTTCCTCATTTTGGTTTCTGTCAGTCTCTCAGTCTCACACAGATACCCACAGAACAAGGCATCCTGATTTTCTTGCCACATTACTAATAAGTTGAACCTATAGAAAGTCACAAGCTGGTCTATCAGCTCTGTAGGGAGTGGGGAGCAGGGAACTGAAGAGGAGGCTGGAAAGGAAAAGGGAAAGTTTTTCAAAGGCATCATTACAGGAAATACAGAGACTTAATGAAAAGAAGGCAGGGAGATTAGCCTAATGGACTTGCCAGACAGCCCTGAGTCACCAGGAAAAGCTAGGAGTCACCAGGAAAAGCTACGACAACACCAGCTTTTCCCATGTGGACACCAGGAAAAAGAGAGGAGGCCGAGGACCTCTCATCTACTGCCCCAGATCCTGTGTGCTCGCCTCAGAACCCATTTCACAGAACAGAGCTAATGTCATGGTTAAGAATATTTGATTGGTTGTCCAGCCACCCTTAAAAAGAACTATTCACCTACTTAGTAGTTGATGGCCTTAAGCAAGTTATGTAATATTTCTGTGCCTCAGTTTCCTCATCTAGGATAAAAATGACAAAAATAATACACGACTCCCAAAGTTGTTCAAGGAATTCCGGTAGCGTAGTGGTTACAAATTGGGCTGCGACCCACAAGGTCAACAGTTCAAAACTACCAGCAGTTCCACGGGAGACAGATGAGGCTGTCTGCTCCCATAAAGATTTACAGCCTTGGAAACTCTATGCAGGGTCGCTGTGAGTTGGAACAGACTCCATGGCACACCACTACCAAAGCTGTTGAAAAAATTATGAGAAATATGTAAGGAGTTCAGCACAGTACTTGGCATCATTTAATAAATGTTGTTGTTGTGTACCTTCGAGTCGGTTCCGACCCATAGCGACCCTTCACAGGGTTTCTGAGGCTGTAAATCTTTATGGGAGAAGAAAGCCTCATCTTTCTCCTGTGGAACAGCTGGTAGTTTCGAACTGACAACCTTGCGGTTCGCAGCCCGATTCGTAATCACGACGCTACCAGAGCTCCTTCTAGAAGCGATTATCTTTTATTATGAACCTCTACTCCACACCCTGCTGTGGTGCTGTAGGATAAGCACTCCACTGCAAGGTTTGTTTGAACCACAAGGTTGGTGGTTCAAACTCACCAGCTGCTTTTCAGAAACCCTATACAGGGTCACAATGAATGGGAACCAATTTTATGGCACTTAACAACAACAACAAATCCATGCCAAGTCCTGGGGATATGAAGATGGATGATACAACACAGAAGCAAAAAATTACAGTGCAGCTTAATACATGATCTACTAGAGAGGGGTGTGTAAAACTCTTTGTGTGTGTGTGTGTGCACATGTGTAGGTGTGACTCTTCTGGCTGGAAAGACCAGGCAATACTTTATAAAACTGGTGTCATATTCCTTAGGCCAAGAGTAACAAGGGAAGATAGTAGGGAAAAGCATTCTAAGCTGAGGCAACAGCAAGTGTAAACGTCCCAAGGACAAAGTCATTTTGTGGCAGATGAGATGAGAAGGTGGCCCAGGGCTATCCAAAGCACACATGCACCCAGATTCGATCATTCACTCTCCAGTTCCACAATGGTTACTGCACACCTACTTTGTGTCAGACAATATCCAGGGCCAGGATTGCCGAGATGAGGCAAACACACTTATTGTTCTTAAATGGTAGCGTAGTGGTTACAAATCAGGCTGCTAACCTAAGGTCACCAGTTTGAAACTATCAGCCATTCTGCAGGAGAAAGATGAGGCTTTCTGCTCCCATAAAGGTTTACAGCCTCAGAAACCCTATATAAAGGTCACTCTGAGTAAGAACGGACTCCACAGCACATAACCACCACTAACACATCCTTGAATGGAGTCCTGATGTGGCACTGTTAGATAAGCACTGGACTTTTAATCATAAGGTCAGTGGTTCAAACCCGCCAGTCTCTCCTCAGAAACCGTATACAGGGACGTTAGGAGTTGGAACTAACTCAACACAATTCTTGAATAGCATGCCTACAGTAGCTTGAGAAAGCTGTTTTTTTTCTTAACTTATTATTAAATGTGTGTGTGTGTGTGTCCTGTCATTCTCTTCTTTGTTACTTAAACAGATATCTATTGATGAGCCATGCTGAGCTCTGTACTGGGTCCTGAGGATGTGAGAGAACGAAGAAGTGGCCTGAACTGCTCTCAGGGCGGTAAGTTTTATGCCTACTGCAGGCTTAGTTAGGAGAATGGAATAGAATTATATATTTGAGTTCAGGTCTGTGACTGCACACTGTGGATTACTTCTACCATTCTCTTGTTTCCCAGGGATTGGGGAGGAGGTTCAACATTAAATAAAATCCCTCAAATCAGACTGAAGTAGTCAATGATTTTGGTTGCTCCGAGACTCCCAACAGAACACAAGGCTCTGCCTTTGGAATCCTTCTTCTGTGTCCTTTAAACAGCCCTCCAATATGGCACTGACCATACATATCTGGGTGTCCAAACACCACTGAGCCCCTGGAAGACAGGATTTATGTCTGGTTTGCTTATGCCCCAGCATATGAGAGAAACAGGTAAAAGTGCCACAAATGTATGCTGGAAAAATAAAAATGACAGAGACAGAATGAAGCCAGAGAAAGAAATTGAGGGAGAGGGAAACCACCTAGTAGGAACCTTGATCATGAACTTAGAGGAAGAAGCGCTGACCAGCTTCCCTGGTCTTAGAATTCCACCACAGAGAAGCACAGCAAGTTCACCCGGTATGGTTCTTGTGAGGAAACATAAACACCTCTGTGATTACACAAGCTATGAGTCACAGCCCCTTGCTAGGGTGGCCCTGTAAATGTAGGTCCTAGTGGGGGTGCTGGGTTATGTCTGTGCTGGATGGGAAGGGGAGAACAAGGAGGGGGATTGGACAGTCATGGCCCTAGTAATTTGGGGACTTGGAACAAGTCATTCATCAGGAGTGACTAGCTATGGATTCTCCCCCACAGCCAACCATTGTGTAACATCTGGTATCATCTCATCCAGGTAAGAACATGGACTTTAGTGAAGCCCATGATTACTTCAGCCCTCTTGAGGGAGAAGTAAAAAGAGAAAACTGAGAAGGAGAAGAGAACATGGTCTCCAAAGTCGCATAAGCCTGAGTTCAAATCCTGACTTCACACTTACTTCACCTGTGTAGCTTCAGTATATCACTTCCCCCGAGTCTATTTTCTCACAGGAATAATCTCAACACCATGTACAGATTCAATGATAAAAAGGAAGACCCAAATGAGATGGATTGGCACAGTGGCAGCAGCAATGGGCTCAAGCATAGCAGTGATTGTGAGTTTGGACCAGGCAGTGTTTCATTCTGTTATACATAAGGTCGCTATGATTTAGTATCTAACAACAATAGCACCTAACAACAAAACAACAATGTAGACATTAGGAGCATAGAGTCTGCAACCGAATTGCCAGCCTTCGAGTCCTGACTCCTCGTACTGACTGCTTGACTGTGGGCAAGTTACTTAATCTCTTTGTTTCTATAAAATGGGAGATAATGATATCATCTACCTCGTACAATTGTTTAGGGGTGAGGTAAGTAAACAGATGTGGCTTAGAAAAAGTACAGAACATAGCAGATGTGCTCAGTCAATGTCAGCTATTGTTCTTCACTGAGTTGTGATGATTAGATGAGAAAGTATATGTTAATAGTGTCCTCCTCTATGAGCCTAATGTTCCATGATGCAGCAAACACACAGCGAGTTTCCAGTCTTCAAAAAGACCTCTAGGAATAATTTCATTCTTCCTCCTTCCTTCCCTTCATTGCACTGTTGATGTAAGGACTTTGCCATTCCTTGAAGATCTGTGTGTGCTTTTATGAGAGTCTGTTTGTAAAGTTTTGTTTGCTTCCCTTTACGTTGCAGGGATACTGTGAGCTCTAAGTGGGGTACCAAGTTGGATTTTGATTGGAGAATATGATTCTGTACCTAGATGTCCATGTGTGCACAAATTGATTTCTACTATGGCAGGGTCTAACAGTACCTTCTCATTCTTCATTCTGCTCCTCCAGTGGCTAGCATAAGTCCTCAGACAAAGCAGGAGCACCATTCAGTAGATCTTTTCCATATCATTCTTCCCTGGCAAGGAGATCAGACAAGGTCCCTGCCTTGCAGAATTTCCAGCCATGGGTACATATATGACTGACGTACAAATTGGCTATAACAAATCCTATAAAAGAGGGCGAGAAAGAGCTCTGGAAACTCAGAGGACATAGACCTCACTTCCATGTGAGGATTCTGGGAAGGTTTCCTTTGGGACTGTGGGACAGGGAGGGGGATACAGAGGATTAGTTCTCAACCTAGGTTTTGGCAGGTACACAGGACCTTGAAGGCCAAGGAGAGCTGGGGTACAAAGGGAACAATGTGAGCAAAGACAAGAAAGAAAGCTAGAAAGTGTGTGTGTGTATGAGCAAATATTTCTCCAAGGCATGGACTGCCTTTTCCCTTCTTTGTGGCAGTAGGTCCAGGGTAATAGAGAGAGTCTAGGTTTGACTGCTTGATACCTAACTTACTGATTGAAATATGATGACGTATGATAATATAGTCTGGTAGACTGGAATCCTGAGTTCCAATTCCAGCTCTGTGCTTATTAAGCTATATAAATTTGGATAAGTCCCTTCCCTTTTTTTGGATCCCAGTGTCCTCATTTGTAACCTGGAGACTAAGTAATTTCTGAGGGCCCAGCCACCCTTGGATCCCTGACGTCATCTTTTCCATTGTGTTTTTAATTAGCCCCTAAAGCCCTCGTGGCCCCAGACCTCCCTTGAAGAGGCAGGACACAGGGCTCTCCCCAAATCCATCCTCTTCCTGGTGTTCAGTTTCCAACCAGGAAGTTGGGAAACAGGATTTCCTCTGAGGATGTTCCCTGTGACCCAGACAGTCCCGGTTTGGGGAGGGGAGGAGAAGAGATAGGGAGTATTATCCAGGCTTCCAAACCCTAAAGCATTGTGTGTGTGTGTTTTATGTTTTCCACCCCTACTAGACTTTGAGCTCTTCAGAAACAGGTAATATGTAATTCAGGGATCAACATTTTAGTGGGGAAAAGCTGAATTCCCTTTTTCTTTTTATACTATGAAGTATTTTAAGCTTTATGAAAATAGGGAAATCTTTTCTTCATCTGAGCTTGTGAAAAAAAATTCAAAATCCTTCAAGGTCCAACTCCAGTGCTTTTTCTTCAGCCTTTTCCTCCCATGAACTTTCAAAACCACTGCTGGTACCCTGTTGTATCAACGTTTCATACAAACACAGTATGCCAGAAGTGCAAGAGGCTAACCCGATCACCTCAAAACCCGGGAAACTGAGGCTTAGTGACATGAGGTGACTCATCCAGCATCACAGAGTTTGGAGTACAGCAGCAACAAGAACCCAGTTTTTGATGACTCTTAATTCAGTCTTTGTGTTTTTTCTCTCTTTTCTACTTTTGGTTCCTTTCTCCAATGCCGTTGCTGTTAGGTGCCATCTTCAGAGTTGTTTCCATGTTTGCACCCACTGTTGTTGCCATTATGTCAGTCCATCTCATTGGGGTCTTTCTCTTCTTCACTGACCCTCCACTGTATCAAGCATGATGACCTTCTCCAGGGACTGGTCCCTCCTGACAACATGTCCAAAGTATGGGAGATGAAGTCTTGGCATACACACTTCTAAGGAGTATTAGGGCTGTACTGCCAAGACAGATGTTTGCTCTTGCAGTCCATGGTACTTTCAATATTCTTCTCCAACACCATAATTCAAGTGCATTGATTTTTCTGTGATATTCCTCATATATCATCCAACTTTTACATGCATATGAGGTGATAGAAAATACCATGGCTTGGGTCAGGACCACCTTAGTCCTTTTAGTGCTATCTTCAGGGTTATAACTATGCTTTCAGAGGTGTTGCCTCTATCTGAAAGACCGTCTCCCCTTTTAGTCCCTATTTCTCCTGCTTCTAGAAAAATGTCATTATCCCTCCAGAATGTTCTAAGACTAACCCTTCTCTCCATTTCTCCTGTAGTCTGATCTGAGTGTATTGCTAATGTTTGTTAAGTTTTTCTTCCTCTTTTCATTAGATTGCATTTCTACAGGGTGGGTCTATCTTTTATGTTACCTTTGCTCAGCATCTATCTCAGTGTCTAGCAGAATCAACACTGTAGATCTGTTCAATGATATGCTGATGTAGGTAAGAAATGGCTGCTACTATGGAAGGACCTTGGGCTGGTATACTGGTCATTAGTTATATGACATTAGCCCAGTTATACTCATTTGTATCAATTTTATCTATAAAAATGGATTGCTTAGGCCTGCCATATATACAAAAAACAACATGTATGGTTGTTTATTTCCAATAAGGTTTATAAGAAAGAATGTAAGAAAGCACTTTGAAAACTACGGCCATCTGCAAACCTGAGTGTCATGGATTGAACTGTGTTCCCCAAAAACAGATGTGTCAGTGTGGCTTGCCCGTGCTTCTCAGCGGTTTGACAGTTATGTGATGATCCCCATGAAGCAATCTGATGTGATAAGCCAATAGGAGGATTAAGGAAGGAATTGTTGCTGTGTTCTGCCACTGAGTCAGTAAATCTTTGTGGGAACAGAAAGTCTCATCTTTCTCAAGCTGAGTGGCTGGTGAGTGTGAACTGCCAATGTTTTGGTTCACAGTCCAGCATTTATTATACAGACCATTCTTAGTCACACCACAACCTTCATCTGATGTATGAGAGATCCCCAGGGGTGTGGCATGCAACAGAGAGGTGAGCGTGAGCAGAGAAAGACTACCACCACGAAAGACGAGCCAGGAGTGGAGTGTGTCCTTTAGACCCACGGTCCCTGCACTGCGAAGCTCCTAGAGCCTCGGAAAGGTTTATGTGGAGACACATGGAGAGCTCCAAGGAATGCTTGGCCTACAGATGCTGAAATGAGTCAAGGACTTGCCCCAGAGGCAGTACTCTGAATTCAAACATCTAGTCATCTAAACTGTGAGAGAGTAAATTTGTTAAAGCCACCAACTTCCAGTATTTCTGTTATAGCAGGACCAGATAATTAAGAATTATCAAACTTATTTTGCAGGCACAAAGACCTCAGAGTTCATCTAAGAGGCTAGGAGTTCTGTACTAGTGAGTAATGCCAAGAAAAACAAGGGCATAGAAGGCACTTTTGTTTCTCTAGTTTCCTGGAGCCTTTATAGTGAGGAGTCAGTTCCAGCTTTGTTGTTGTTGTTAAGTGCTGCTAAGTCGACTCCAACCCTTAGCGGCCTTGACTGGGTTTCCAAGGAGCAGCGAACCTCCGACCTTGCAGTTCAAATGACTTTGCAGTCTGATGCATTAGTACTAGCTTATCATGATATAAAATAATTGAAATGAACCCTTAAACATTAACATAGCTAGGGTAACTGACTTCAGGATTTAAGTTCTGTAAACTTGCTCAGGTCTTGGCTAAAGCGCAAGAACACTCCTACTTGGAGGAAAAAGATGGGAAAGTTTAGAGGACAGACAATGCAGTATTTGGCTGGAGTAGTCCTCAACGTACAACGTATTCAAGTTATGATGAAGCACAATGACTCAATTTTTGTTTTCATATCATTAGTAACATGTACTATATATTTGCAGATGCTCCATTTTATGATTTATTGTTCAAGATACTTCCATAAATTGTTTTCTAAATTAAATCAGGGGTTTCAGTTCCTTGAAAACGTGGACCCAAACACTGACCACATTGCTGGTCAATAGGCAGATTCAGGAAGTAGTGAAATATACAAAGGAAAATCAGAAAAGGACCAGACAATTCTTACCAATTTTATGACTAGAAACACCATTCCTATTGATAATGCAGATGATTTAGGACCTTCCACAATTGGAATTATTATAACTGACAGAATGTTGTCATCCAACTCTTTAGTTATTGTTATGTGCCATCAAGTCGTGGTGGGTATAAATTCTTATGATTAGTGTAGTATACAACTGTGAATTTTTATGTAATCTTCCTAACTCCCAAAGGCAAATAAAGATTGTATTTATAGATACTGATAATAAAAGTTAGCAATACTGAAGAAAAAAATTCAGTGTCAGAACAGAGCCCTATTGTAAACTGAGGACTAGCTGTATTTAAGATCATACAGCTCAATGTCTATTTCTTGATTTCCTTGGGCCTCAGAGAAGCTATATCTCAATGGCTTAATAAAAACTTGGGTTCTGGAGTTATTTTCAATCTTACTTGGGTAAGTTACTTCCCTAAGGCTGCTCCCTCATCCAAGAGGATAACAATCAACAACTAGTGAGCCAGGAGCTGAAATGAAAAGCATGTGAAGAGCTTAGCACAGACTCCAGTGAGCATATAGTAAGTCCAAAATGGAAATGATTAGTAACACTGCTCTGGCCCTTTTAAGTATGGAGCACTCATTTTGGCTTTTCATCATACACTGTCGTACAGCTGTTTCAGGGTGAATCTCTGACTTCCCTTGTCTTTCCAGCTAGCGAGAAGCAAGATTCATGTCTTATCTTACTTCTGTGGGACAGCATAGGACAATAGGCAGAGGGCAAGTGAGTTTGGAGTAATTGTTGATTTATATTAACCAGGAAGGGGTTTAGTAGGAGCTTGATTAGAGGGTGGAAGGGAGGCTTTTTCACTTACACATTCAGAAATAATCATTTAAAGCTTAAATTTTTTAAAGGTGGGGATAAAAGGAATGAGCTATTGATACATTAACAACGTGGATGGGTCTCAAGGGTATTAGTTATAGAGGAAAAAAAGATTTTGAAAAGTTACATAATATGTAATTCCATATTATTGTTGATATTACGTGCCATTGAGTCAGTTATGAACCACAGCAATCCTGTATGGGATTTCCAAGGATTAATTGGTGGATTTGAACCGCACACCTTGCAGTTCAAACCGACCTTGCAGTCCAACACATTATCCTGCAACTCCACACCAGGACTCCGTAATTCCATATAGCATATACTATACTGATGCTGTTAAGTGCCATTCAGTCAGTTCTGACTCATAGCAACCCTGCATAGGGTTTCCAAGGAGCGGCTGATGAGTTTGAACCACCAACCTAGCAGTTCAAACTGACCTTATAGTCCAGTGCTTATCCTATAGTGCTACACCAGTACTTCATATTCATGTAGCATATAAAAATCTCAAAATAACAAAGATCAGATCACTGGTTACCAAGGGTTATGGCTGGAGGGAGGTTATGGTTTTAAGGGGGTAGCAAGGTTCTTTATGGTGCTAGAATGGTTCTGTATTGATTATGGTGGTGGTGGTTACACGCACCCACAGTAAGTGTAAAATTTCAAAGAAATACGCACCAAAAAGCAAATAAAAAGAGTTCATGTAAAATCCAGATTTGTAGTTTAGTTACTAGTATTGTATCAATGTCAATTTCTTGATTTTGAAAATTTACTCTGGCTATGTAAGATGCTATTAATAAGGCAAGTACCGGTACACCAGGAGAAAGGGAAGCTTTCTACTCCTGTAAAGGTTTAGAGCCTTGGAAACCCTATACAGGGTAACTATGAGTTGGAACAAACTCGACGGCACACAATCCCCACCACCAAAGGCACATCTGAACTCTGTAGCATATAATTTCTTGTAAGTCTAAAGAGTTTTGTTTTTTTTTGAAGGATATGCTATAGCAGAGGACAAAGGATAACAATCAACCTAGATGTCTTTATTAAGTTCTATTAAAAAATAACAAAACGGAAAAACTCCAAAAGGTTATAAAACACACTTAAACCCAATTTTATTCGGTGACAACTAGTGCTATACACTGAGGATGTTACATTAATATTACCCCACCAGACTGCAAAAGTTTTACTTCTTTAGAGTTTAACAAATATGCAGCATAATTAAGAATAAACATAGTCCTTATATAAAAGATCTTATTTATAAAAACAAAACACAACAACTTTCCACTTATACTCAATAAAGGTTGACTATGCTAATTTAGGCAGGGCCATGATAAGTTTATTTTACAGTCTTTTAGGTGACATTGGGTATATGCAAAGGTGCTGGGAAACAAAATCACTTTTGAAACTATACAGTATAAAATAGCTGTTTAGATTCTGAGTTGACCAGTGTCTATTTATCACACTGAATGACTGAACCCTTAAGTTTGGAATGTTCCAGGAACTGGAATAGCCCTGTCACCAGTCAGTCACCTCAGAGACAATCAGGTCACTTGCTCAGCTCTTTGCAGTTAGCTGCTACCAAGAAACACACTGACTCAAAATTCCAAAAGGTTCTGGCTTTCCTGAGTGTCTTCAGGAGACACTGTATTCCTTCTAATTCCACATCAGGAGGCCACTGAGTTAAAGGTTTAAAATAATTTTGGCAACTGCCTAAGACGCTTTACATCTAAGAATGTACCGACGGAATTCATGCTATTCATCTGCCTGAAAGTTTCAGAAGGTTGCAAGCTTTCAGGAAAAATTGGAGTGTCCTTTTTATTTTCTTTCTCAGGATGCTGGGTAAACTCTGCTTTACCAGTTCGAAGGTTCACTGCAGGACTTGGTTTAAAGTTCTTTAATAAGAAAACCGGGTTTTCATGCATCTGCTGTGTTGCCTTTGGTGGGGCCACTTCATTTGTAATATTTCTCAGTACTGGTGTATCTGGGTGCGTGTCTGCAGATTCAGAGCTATAACAAGTGATTACTTCACAGGCATTCTTCGGAGGTTCTTTCTGACAAACAAGTTGTTTAGGTAAAGATGTAAGGTTCTGATTTGATAAATGTTCACTCTTGTTATCTGTATTGTTCAAAGACTCTTCTTCATCCTCACTATTGTCACTGCTTTGTATGAGTCCGTATCTCTTCATATATTTTTTGGTGGCAAATGACATGTTGCTTGGTGAAATTAAACTAAGTCCCACTGTGCTTTTGTCTGTGTTAATATGTAAAAGGCTAAAAGATGAGTCACTGTTACTTTGTTTTGATCGAGTGAGAGACAGCTGTGACAGTTGATTTTCATTTAGATACTTCAGAGCTATAGCATTTGCCTCCATGCTCAGATCCACACCGCTGGGGCTTAAACCACTCATGCCAACATTAGCAAACGACATGCAGTTTAGTCCAGAGATCACAGCTTCAGGACTGATGCATGCCAACACACTGAAAAACATAAAGCAGAAAACGGTCATTTACCTTATTTTAAGTACTAAATAGTATCAATCTAAATGTATTCCATTCTTTGGAAGTAATAAAAGGTTTTCAGTTTTAAGCTCCATGGTGCTTTAACTGAGAGCTCAAAACTGTAAGTTTTCATGATTCAGATGTATCTTTACAGGATAAACATACATTAGTCAATTTTAAGACCAAACACAAAGTCACAAGTGTAAGGTATCTGATATTGTTGTGAGTCATTTAACTTAAAACTAGCCCAAACAGCACAGATCAGCTAGTGTTCAATGTGAACCTAAAACCTAAAAATAAAAAAAACAAAACCACATTTGATGATTTAACGGTACAAGTTTTGATGAGTAGCTCAGAACACTTAATTCTTGAAGAGAGTTCATATTCTGATATGCAGTGAATAAAAAACAACCAGTCTCTGGATATGGCTACCATGGATACAGACTAACTTTGCTTTCATGAGATATAATCTTCAACTCTCTTTGGTTACTGTTAACTCAAATGACTTGCGTTTTTCCTTCATAGTCATATATACAATAATAAAACAAATAAATATCCAACCAGCATATAACAGTTCACGGTTACTCCACGTGTTTCAGAACTGTGCTCCATATGGTTTTAAATGGATGTGATATCTTCTTCCAGGGTGCTTCTATCTAGATGGATTTGAACTGTCAACTTTGTGGTTAGTAGCTGAGCCACCCAGGAACTCCATACATAATAATAGCTGTTTCATTCTTACTGAGACCTAATTACGTGCCAGACACTCTGCTAAGTGCTTGACATGCATTAGCTTATTTAGTCCTCACCAGAGACAGCCGTACTGCATTAAGGTTTCTCTAACTAATATGCCAACCTTATTCTCTACTACAACACTGTACACTGCCCTTCCTCTCCTTAGCTCTTATCACTGTCTAACCTACTCACAAGTGTAACTGACATTACTTACTGTCTAGCCCCTATGAACATACAAGGGCAGTGACTTCTGCCTACTCCTCCCTACCTTCAGGCAGTATTCTAGGTGTCTAGAAAAGTGCTTGTAAACACTCAACAAATATTGATGGAATGAATAGAAGCAGCAGATACTTTTGTTTTACAGATACAGTTTTTGAGAAAACTGAAGCATACATATTTTAACTAACTTCTCCAAAGCTAAACAACTAGCAGTAATAAACTGAAACTCAAACCCAAGTTGCCTTACTCTAGGAGCAGGGGTGGGAATGTCTGGCCCTTGTGCCATATGCTGTTGTTGTGAAGTGCCGTCGAGTCGGTTGCGACCCACAGCGACCCTGTATAGGGTTTCCAAGGAGCAGCTGGTGAGCTTGAACTGCCAACCTTGCAGTTCAAACGGCTTTGCAGTCTGGTGCGCATTAACCCACAGCACCACACCAGGACTCCTTCCGCCATATAAGGCCCACAAAATCATTTGGTCTGGCTCTGCTGAGGCAACCGCAGTTGTAGCCATCACACTGGGGGTGAATTAATTAAGTATGTGACCGGATCTGTTGTTATTAAGTGCCTTCGAGTCAATTCTGACTCATAGTGACCTTGAACAGGGTTTCCAAGGAGCGGAGGCTGGTGAGCTTGAACCACCAACCTTGTAGTTCAAACTGACCTTGCAGTCTAGTACATTAACCCATAGTGCCACACCAAGACTCCTTGACTTTCTAAGTTGATAATTTTGTATGGCCCATGAATAATATTATAAATCTTGGCAGAAAAAAAGGTTCCCCACCCCAGCTCTAGAGCTTGAGAAACACTACCACACTAAACAACTTCGATTTTTGCCACCAATTTTTCTGCTCCCTAAGAAATTACATGGTACTTCCCCCGACCCCACCCCTTCCCGGGTAAACCTTATATTCTAGTTGAATAGAATATGCTATGACTTTTTATATCATGCCTTAAATTTTTTTTTTTTTTAAATCAGGTGTTTATATAAGCCTGTCACTGCCTGTATCCCTAATTCCACAAAACCCACAAAATTGTAATGTTAAAGTGATTGCCAACCAATAGTCCCTAAAACCAATAATAACACCAAACAATGAACAGTGTGTTTAATAGTGCTGATCTTTATAATTCTTATAATTCTTTTTTAACTTTCTGGATAATTAATGCTTTGGGAACTATTTTTTAATAAATGGAAGAGATCCTACCAAATCATCTTTTATGATATTGATATATTCATAGTGATACCTTCTAAATATTGTCTACGTTTTACCATGTGCTTATTTCCTCATAGATTATATGAATATCAAACTAAAAACTGTGTATATATTTAAAAAATTATATAA
>NW_006408544.1:8859993-8873565 GCF_000296735.1 Chrysochloris asiatica
CTAATTCAAAATGTTTTGTAAAAGTAGGTTTAATTTTAACTGTATTTTCTTCTGTAGAATGGTTAAAGGATAAGCAGCCAGTATTGAGAAGATTCTTCAAGTTTCCTTTTCTAAGCTGCTATTTTCAATTTGGGGGAAGGGGTGTAGCCATTATTTTGAAAGTAAAACAAATCAATAATACTCAGTGCCAAAGCATATTACCACCAGGGGAATTAAGATGAAAAAAAGAGGGCCACTCTACTAATGAAATCATAAAACCCCTAAGCACAAATATACTGTGTTAGAATCTCATTAGAGGTGCAGTCACAAAAGGATGATACACTAAGAATGTCACATGCCAACAATTAAGATAAAAAATTATTCTAACTTTAAAAAAAAGATGAAAACTAACTTTGACTCACTGTCCACTATGAACCCCGATTAGTAATCTCCTCCATAGTGTTTTTCAATTAATAAGTAGGCCAGGAAGCAAAGCCAAGAAGTAACGAGACAAACTGTTTAAGGTATGCTTTGAATTCAAAGGTCACTACAATTGGGAACCTGCCTTCAAAGGCTGCTGTCAGACCTCCGATCCACAATTCCTATCTCCCCTTCCATTTCTGGGTATGTGTGGGGCCCTAGTCCCTGACTTTCTGCTACTACTCTCTTCATTTCTGCAGTGTCTGAAACAGCAAAGCACAAGGGAAGTCTGCTCTCCCCTGACTCAGCCATTCTTCTGCTGGAAGGACTGTATTTTTTCTTGGTAATGAGAAAACAATTAATTAACAGAAAATATGCCAGCTTTTACCCTTTTTTAACAAGCAGGTATGAGGTCACCTTTAGTGACGAGATCTAAAGAAAAGAAACACATGGCCACTTGAAGTTCATGAAACTATACTCTTTAAATTACATTCCTAGAAAAATGAATGTTTTAGCCTTTTAGATGGTAAAACTATGTAACCGTACATCCAGTAGATGGAACCAACCCCTTCACCTCCAAGAAGACATTTTAAACTCTGCGAGTAACAGTTCATTTCTCTTTACTAAAACATGTAAAGCACTTTGTTGGCGTCTCTACTGAGGAGACATCCCACAATATGCGGCAAATGATTTTGTATGTATCACCTCTCTCCTTCTAAAACGAAGAAGATCAAGTGAAGAGATGATTTCTTATTCATCAAGCTATAGCAAAATTTGAACGAATTAACTGAGCTGAAGGCAAACACGTTTTTCTCATGAGCATGCTGTAATACATCTAAAATGTATTCATCTTTAAAGACAGATTTTTTAAAGCTACCTGGCATGATCCACTTTATGAGCATTTTTCTTCACTTTAGTTGGAGAATCAATCTTCACTCCAAGGCTTCTTAGTTGCTTAAGGGTTGCATTAAGAACACAATCTTTGTCCACCAATCCTGAATCATGTTTTTTTTTCTTTGTATGGTAAACATTTTGAGTCCTGGTGCATTCATGACTGATAATTACTGCTTTTGTAGATGGTTGTTCTGTTTCTTTACAAGAGTTATTTAAAAGATGGTTCACTTGACCCTAATGAAAATAAAAAGGACACATTTGAGAAATCATGAATCACCTTAGAAAATAATAATATAACAATAACAGAAGAAAGGATAGAGAAAAACAAATAATATTGTCTTGCCAAAGCAGTTTTATAAAAGAAGCCAATGCTAATAAATGTTTTCATCAGACCTTACACAGGAAATGTAAAATGTTTATTCATAAAACACTCATTTAAAAATCAACAAGCTTAAAAGCACTTATGCAATAATCTACATATTTTTAAGGATTTGTGCTCAATCCTTTATAAATAAAAAATTTAAAGCAAGCTTTTATCGGAAAAACCTGATATTTCAGTTGTAAATTAGACTGTCACGTTATTTTCAGAATCGGGTTCCTTTCTTTTCTCTTTCTAAATACAAGAGTGACATGTGATATTATTTTTGCCTCCCTAACATTAAAGCATATTTCATTCCCTGAACAATAATAATTATCATTTTGCAAGCATGGATTATGTCCTATTTTGGTTACATCACACATAGCTGCTTGCACTAGTCTGGGTCCAGCAGACAAATAACAAATATGTCTTCTTTGATGAACACACAGATCCTTACAAAGTATTTAATTAGCCTTCATTAACAAATGGAAAAATCCAGTATCCCAATGCTGACAAACTGGATAGGTGTCAAAAGCTAGGATTATTCAATCTTGAAATCTCAGTTCATACCCTTAGTTTTCCAAGAAGACTTTCTTTCAACCAGAATGATCTCTTTTGATTCTGTGTTCCCTTTACTTTTACAACAAAACACTTGTCAGCCTGCCTTTAGTATTGATGACCACGTGTTGCTATTTCCCATCAGTTATTGAGGACAGAGACTGCCAGGTTTATGTTTATAACTATCCACATTTCATCAACATCTGCTTCCCTAAATTCAAATTAGTATACACTATCATAAATATCCCACTACTTTCTAATTTTAAAACTTAATACACAAACTCTCACTTGCTTTTTTTTCCTGGTACTAAATTTAGTTTGAATTTAATATCACCTCTTATATAACTACCAGCTGTTCCATGGGAGAAACATGAGACTTTCTGGTCCCATAAAGATTTACAGCCTCGGAAACCCTGTGCAGGATCACTATGAGTCGGAACTGACTCCACAGTACTTAACAACAATATTTAAAAAAAAACAATAGTTTTTTCCTGGTTAAGAATTTGATGTTTGGCATATTAACAGTAAATTACTGAACTTAGTTTACCATAATTTATGAATAGTTAAAAGACACTAATGTTTTTATGTCAAGATCACAATCAGTTGAAATCCAGGTAAGTATCCTATACGAAAAGATCTCAAGAAGGTGAAATGCTCAACATTTTGTTTACCAACAAATCCTGGTAAATTTTCTGGTTGTCTGATGGTTGATGAGGCAAAGGTTGCATTACTTGCTCAGGTTTTGGTTCCTCTGATGTCACAGAGTTGTTACTAGTACCCTCTGTTGGTCCAATCTGTAAGCACATGCTTACACTCTCTGCCAACAGGGAATTTGGAAAGAACACTGGCACATTTGGGTCTTTTCTCTCCAGAGATGAGCTGTTTGAAAAAACATAAAGTAAGTATTAGTTATCAAGGTACCTTCAACATGTATTTGAAGTGTCCTGGTGTGGTGCTGTGGGTTAATGCACCAGACTGCAAAGTCATTTGAACTGCAAGGTCAGCAGTTCAAGCTCACCAGTTGCTCCTCGGAAGCCCTATACAGGATCGCTATGGGTCAGAACCGACTCGATGGCACTTCACAACAACAACAACTGTAAAGAAAGACGCTCTGGTAATGTAGTGGTTACGAATAGGGCTGCTGAGCTCTGGTAGCGTAGTGGTTACGAATCGGACTGCGAACCGCAAGGCCAGCAGTTCGAAACTACCAGCTGTTCCGCGTAAGAAAGACGAGGCTTTCTGCTCCCCTAAAGATTTACAGCCTTGGAAATGAGTTGGAGACTATTAATGCTGCCACTTTGCCAATCCATCTTGCTGGGGGTCTTCCTCTTTTTCTCTGACCCTCCACCTTACCAAACATGATATGCTTCTCCAGCGACTGGTCCCTCCTGACAATATGTGTGAAGTATGAGAGACGAAGTTTGGCCTTCATGGTCTCCAAGGAGCACTCTGGCTGCACTTCTTCCAAACAGATCTGTTGGTTCTTTTGGCAGCCCATGACACTTTCAATGTTCTTCAAAACCATAACTCAAAAGCATCAATTCTTCTACGGTCTTCCGTATTCATTGTCCAGCTTTTTGCATGCATATGAGGTTATTGAAAATACCATGGCTTGGGTCAGGTGCACCTTAGTCCTCAAGCTGACATCTTTGCTCTTCAACACTTTAAAAAGGTCTTGTGCAGCATATAATGCGATATGTTGTCTGATCTCTTGACTGCTGCTTCCATGAGTGTTGATAGTTGATCCAAAAAGAATGAAGTCCTTGACAACTTCAGTTTTTTCTCCATTATTAAGAATGTTGTTTATTGGTACAATGATCCATAGCAAAAAAAAATCCTGGTATTAAGATGTTATTATTTTCATTTAAATGATGAAGAAATAGAGGCACACAGAGGTGAGGAAACTGCTCAAAGTTACACAACGTAGGAAGAAAATAAAAGCCAAAGGTAATTTAGAACTCAAAGTAATCACTGTTAAGATTTTAGACTCTCTCCATCTTTTCCTTTTTACATGTTGTTGTTGTTAAGTGCCGTCAAGTCAATTCCGACCCACAGCAACCCTGTATAGGTTTTCCAAGGAGCTGCTGGTGAGCTTGAACCTCCAATCTTGCAGTTCAAATGACTGTAGTCTGATGCATTAGCCCATAGCACCACACCAGGACTCCCTTTTTATGTAGACATAGATGATATTCTCCCTTCAAAATTATACTATGTTACATGTCGTTTCGGGAGCTAATTAAAAAAAAACCCAATAGTATAAGAACTGGACTGCTAATTGCAAAGTTGGCAGTTCAAACCCACCAGCTGTTCCTCAGAACTCTATACAGGATTGCTATGCATCAGAACTGACTCGATGGCATTTAACACAACACATCAAGTGCATCTTCTCATTAAATCAACTTAAAATAAAACTTTAATGGTTACATAATTATATAGGTATGATATGACTTTTCTCACAATATTTGCTTAAAATATAGGTTATTTCTAGTTTTTCTACATTATTAATTTTAACTTGATATGAAGTGCTAAGCACAGTGATGGTATATGATAAGCTGAAAAATATTAGCTGAAGTGAATCTTTATAAAACATTAGTCAAGACAGAATTATAAAAAAAAGATCAGTATGTTTTAGTATATAAAAAATAAGATTTTTTTACATGGCAAAAAACAAACAAAACAGAAACCAAGTCAAAAGACAACAGAAAAAAGGGCAAAGAAATATTCACTACCTATACCACAGACAATGGGTTAGCATCTTTTATAAGAAGCTTTTAAAAATTGAGGATCAAAATTCCTGATTAATGAACAAAAGCAATGGCTCATTAATAACTTGTGATATGCAGCTGACACAGCCTTGCTTGTTGTGGACCTTGCTTGAAGAAGACTTAAAATACTTATTGATGAAGACAAAACACTATAGCTTTCCACTGATTGCACCTCAATACAAAGAAAAGGACCAATAAATAAATAACACCATGATAAATGGAGAAAAGGTTGATACTGTTAAAGACTTCCTTTTGCTTAGATCCACTATCAACACTCATAGAAGCAGCAGTCAAGAAATCAAACAACAGATTGAACTATGCAAATCTGCTGCACAAGACCTCTTTAAAGTATTCAAGAGCAAAGATGTCAGTTTGAAGACTAAGGTGTGCCTGACCCAACCCAAGGTATTTTCATTAGCCTCATATGCATGTGAAAGTTGGACACTGAATAAGGAAGACTATAGAGTAACTGACGCATTTGAATTATGGTGTTGGCAAAGAATACTGGAAGTATCATGGACCGCCAGAACAAACAAATCTGTGTTGAAAGAAGCATAGTCAGAATGCTCCTTGAAAGCCAGGATGGCAAGCCTTCGTCTTTCCTACCTTCAGACTTATTATCAGGGGGGACCCCGTCCCTGGAGAAGTACGTCATACTTGGGAAAGTGGTTGTTGTTGTTAGGTGCTATCGAGTCGGTACTGACCCATAGCAATCTTATGCACAGCAGAACAAAACCTTGCCCGATCCTTGGCCAACCTCACTACCGATGCCACGCATGAGTCCATCGAGGCTGCCACTTGGCCAATCCATCTCATCTCGCTGGGGGTCTTCCTCTTTTTCTCTGACCCTCCACCTTACCAAACATGATGTCTTTCTCCAGCGACTGCTCCCTCCTGACAATATGTCTGAAGTATGAGAGATAAAGTTTGGTCATCTTGGCCTCCAAGGAGCACTCTGGCTGCACTTCTTCCAAAACGGATCTACTGGTTCTTTTGGCAGCCCTGGCATTTTCAATATTCTTCTCCAACAACATAACTCAAAAGCATCAATTCTTCTATGGTCTTCCTTATTCACTGCCCAGCTTTCACATGCACATGAGGTTATTGAAAAGACCATGGCTTGGGTCAGGCGTACCTTAGTCCTCAAGCTGACATCTTGCTCTGGGAAAGTGGAGGGTAAGTGAAAAAGAGGAAGACCCTCAATGCGATAGACTGGCACAGTGGCAGCAGCAATAGGCCAGTGCAACAACCATTATGGAGATGGCTCAGGACCAGGCAGCATTTCATTCTGTTGCTATGAGTTGGAACCGACTCAATGGCACCTACCAACAACAATATCTATAGTATGCTAATCTTTATCTATAAAAGGAATGTAAGTAAGTAAATACAAGAAGGGTTAGTTAGAACTAGAGAGACTGGTTGTCTAAGAGGAAGGGTGGGAAAGGGTTAGAAAGAAAGGGCAATAGAGATTGGGTTACAGGGATGAGAAGGGGTTGGTAGGGGAACACTTCTCTGAGTATGCACTTTTTTAGACCCACAGTAACATTTCACATACCCAGAAAATATATGATTTCAACCAGGATGTGGGGGACCTCAAAATGAAATGCAAAAAGTAACAAATGAACTTAATGGTATTATAAATTAGTAACATAGCTACACTAAAGGAAATGAGGAAAAGAACTAACCTAGCAATTTTAGAGGATAATGTAAGGGTAAAGACCAAAAGAACTGTATACAAATTGTACACTAACACTATTACCTTATTTAGTGAATCTGTTTTTCAGGGGTATGTGCTAGCAATTCTGGAAGCACTCCATGTTGAGTATTCTGAAAGTACTTGCAGTTGAATTTATAGTATTGGACTAATACTAACCTACCACCTATCAGTTTCACAGACTTCTGTGTTGCTATAAGTTATGCCACAGGTATTTTCAACATCAGTAGGATCACCATGGTAGACAGGTTTCAACAAGGCTTCTATACTAAGACAGACTAGGAAGAAGGAGAGGCAGACCACTTCTGAATGAAAAACCACTGAAAACCTTATGAATAGCAGTGAAACAGTCTCTGATACAGTGCCAGAAGATGAGTCCCTCATGTTGCAAGGCACTCAAAATACGACTAGGGAAGAGATGCCTCCTCATAGGAGTCTCATAGGAGACTTGACTTAAATGACATGAACAGAGCAAAGCTTTTGGGACATTCATCTGCTGATGGGGCACAACTCAAAATGAGAAGAAACAGTGCAAACATCCATTAATATAGGAATGTGGAATGCATTAATTATGAATCTTATGAATATTGGAATTGTCAAAAATGGAAAGGAATGCATAAAGGTCAGTGTCCTAGGCATGCAAGGCAAAATGTGGTACTATTGAATCCGACAATCATATGGTTTACTATGCTAGAAACAAAAAATTGAAGAAAGGCACCACATTCATCATCAAAAAGAATATTTTAAGATCTATTTTGAAGTACAATGCTGTCTGTGATAGGATAATATATATATGCTTATAAGCAAGACAAGTTAATATCACTATTATTCAAGTTTACATACCAACCACTAGAGCAAGAAAATCAAGATACATTTATAATTATTGGTGACTAGAATGCCAAAGTTGGAAACCAAGAAGGATATGTAGTTGGACAATATGGCCTTGATGACAGAAACAATGCTGGAGATTGTAAGATAGAACTTTGTAAGACCAGTGACATTGCAAATACTGTTTTTCAACAAATGGCAGTGGAACATTCTCTGATATAGAGCCAGAAGAAGGCACTCAAAATACACCTGGATCTCACCAGATGAATCAAACTAACTATACCTATGGGAAGAGACTATGCAGAAGTTCAATATCGTCATCTAAACAAGGCTAGGGGCCAACTGTGGAACAGATAATCAATTGCTCTTATGCAAATTCAGGCTAAAGCTGAAGAAAATTAAAACAAGCACACAAGAACCAAACTGTGACCTTGAACATATTCCACCTGAATTTAGAGACCATCTAATGAACAGACTTGATGCATTAATGACTGAAGACCAGAAGAATTGTGGGATGACACCAAGAACACCATATATGAAGAAAGCAAAAGGTCACTAAAAAACCCCAGAAAGATAGAAAAGACCAAAATGAATGTTTGAAGAGGCTCTGAAACTTTATCTTGGTAGTAGAGAAGCTAATGCTACTGGAGGAAATGAGGAAATAAAAGAGCTGAACTGAAAATTTCGAAGGGCAGATAGAGAAGACAGTCAAGTATTATACTGAAGTATGTAAAGACCTGGAATTAGGAAACTAAAAGGGAAGCTGAGAAAACTGAAGAAAAAAAATTCAAGTTCAACTTGAAAAATTGAAACATTCTATTGGAATATGGACTTCTGGTATGGTGCTGTAAGATCAGCACTGGACTGCGAACCACAAGGTCAGTAGTTCAAACCCACCAATTGCTCCTCGGAAACCCATATAAGGTTGCTATGAATTGGAACCAACTAGACAGCATGTAACAACAGTAAGGACGACGATGGACAAGATACTGAATGATACATGAAGCATCAAAAGATGAAGGAATACACAGTCGCTGTTCCTTAAAGAACTGGTTAATGCTCAGCCTTTCAGAAGGTAGCATATGATCAAAACCAATGTACTGAAGGAAGAAGTCCAAGCTGCACTGATTGCACTGGTGAAAACACGGCTCCAAGAATTGATGAGATATAAATTGAAGTGCTTCAATAAACTGATGCAGCATTGGAAGAGCTCACTTGTTGATGCCAAAATATCTGGACGACAGCTACCTGGGCAACTGATTGGAAAACATCGATATTTGTGCCCATTCCAAAGAAAGGTGACCCAATGATTTGTGGAAATCATGGAACAATATTAATTGACATCACATGCAAGTAAAATTTTGCTGAGGATAATTTAAAAAACTGTTGCAACAGTACATCAACAGGTAGCTGTCAGAAATTCAAGTTGGATTCAGAAGAGGACAAAGAATGGGTAAAAACATTGCTGACCTCAAATGGATCTTGGATAAAAGCAGAGAACAGCAGAAAGATGTTTGGTGGTTATATGCCATGGAGTCGGTTCTGACTCATAGCAACCCTGTACAGAGTTTCCAAGGCTATAAGTCTTTATAGGAGCAGAAAGTCTTATCTTTCTCCGGTGGAACAGCTGGTAGTTTCGAACTGCTGACTTTGAGGTTCGCAGCCCAAATTGTAACCACTACGCTACCAGAGCTCCTAGAAAGATGCTTACTGTACTTTGTGGATCCTAACAAACTATGGATAACATTGTAAAGAATGGGTATTTCAGAACACTTAATTGCGCTCACGAGGAACCTGTACATAGTTTAAGAGGTAGTGATTCCAACAGAATAAGGGGTACTGAATAGTTTCAAATCAGGAATGTGTGTCCAGGGTTGTATCCTTTCATCATACTTACTCAATCTGTATGCTGAGCAAGTAATCTGAGAAGCTGGACTATGGCATTAGACAGTAAATTTTTAATAGAAAGTTTCACTTTTCTCCCATGGATGAAAGTCTGAACCGATGACCTTGCGGTTAGCAGCCCAATACTTACCAGGGCTCCTTAATCCTATGTGGGAGACACTTACACAACTCCCACTTTATAGAAAAGAAAACAAAGTTACCAGGTTAGAGACTTGCCCACCGTCACACTGCCTATACTTTTTATCACTCTGCTCTACTACATCAAATATCTGTGTTGGTATCTTACCTAGCAAGCAAAAATAAAAGTTGAAAAATATAGAAGAAATGAACCAACTTAAAGGTCTCAAAATTTAAAAGATTTAAGATTACACAAACAAAAAAAACTTTAAAGATGATTCTTTAAATACTCACTATGGTATAAGTGGGTATGTCTAATTGCATGCTTCTAAAGAAAAGGACTTTTTAAAAATTCTTTATAAATACCACTACTCTCTCTCCACTGGGAAAAAGCAATCAATAACCCATTAAACCGCAAGGCAAATAAATTTATCCTTCACAGCCTGCTTTAACATCAGAAAGTCTGACACAGGCCAACAAGCAATCCAAGGGGAGGCAGGAACCCATGGAGCTGTGTGCCATCCAACAATATCAACAAAGGGAGCCATCAGATGTCTGGGAAGGACCCTAAAATACACTAAAACCACCATGGGTAACACTGGAGATAGTCTTTAATCCAAATCAATACATCATGCTCATGAAAGATTAGATTTATATCTAGTCATGTGTTAGAATCAATAGAGCTGATTAATTGCTCTGAAAAAGATATTAACTGCATTCTATCAATTAACTCAGATCTGCTTTCTTAATCACAATGGAGGTGAGATTTTTTTAAAGTTCCAACTGAAAATTTATTTGAGAATAAGAAAACCCATAATTCAAGAAAGAATCTTTATAGAATTCAGGATAAATACAGATGAACACAATTCATTTCTTTGTCCTCATTTTCTATAATTAATAAAATATGGACCATGAGGTTTGTTCTAAAAATGCTCTTTATACAAGTAAACATTTATGAAGTATTTACCATGGGAAACCAGACACTAAGTCAAGTACTAAAGCTCCAAAAATATGATCCCTATCCTTTAAGGAACACTAATGCAAAAGACAGGTACACAAAAGATCTTTAAATACACTGTAGTATACAGAGTGGAGTCCTGGTATGGCGCTGTGAATTAATGTGCTGGACTGCAAAGTCAGTCTGAACCGCAAGGTCGGTGGTTCAAGCTCACCAGCTGCTCCTTGGAAATCCTATATAGGGTTGCTATGGGTTGGAACCAACTTGGCAGCACTTAACACCATGCAGAGAAATGGGATGGCACTGTAGGATAAGCACTGGACTACAAGGTTAGTTTGAACAACAAAGCCTGTGGATTTGAACAACCATCTGCTCATCAGAAACCCTATACAGGGTCAATATGAGTGGGCACTGAATTGATGGACCTTGACAACAATACGGTATGTAGTCCACTTAATTGAACAGCATGATAAGTTCAATTAAGAGTAATTTACTGGAAGGGCATGTCTATTGTTTTAATCCTTATTGTAATCAGAGTAATTTAAAATGTAAAATATTTATCACAGGGCTTATAATAAAAATAGTAATACACTGCCTGCCCAAGCCAAATTCCCTTATTTTAAGTGTGTCATGTACTACTGTAAACACCCTGTGGCATTTTATGTTTACATTAGTCCTCTGCCTTAACATTTTATTCCAGCACAAATCTAAATTACTTTCCTCTGACTTGGTCTCTAATCCATTCACCAGTTTCTCTACTTCCACTCTTAGCTCCCTTCAGTTCATTCTCCCCCAAACAACTGTGTTATTACTGGTGCCATTGAGTTCAGCTGATTCCAACTCATAGCAATCCATGTGACAGAGCACAACAGTTCCACAGGGTTTTTTAGGTTATCATCTTTATGCGAGGGGATCACCAGTCTTTCTGATGAAGTTAGGTATGTTCAAACGGCCAAGCTTTCATTGAGTTGAGCACTAAACCATTGTGCCAGCAGCGCTCCTTTAAAAAAGAATTCTTTAAACAATAAAAATCAGATCATAATACTCCATTGACTAAAGTTAAAATCATCCAATGGCTTTAATGAATATCCCCTCAAAATCAAGCCTGTTGCTGTCATTGCTGTCAAGTCTATTTTGACTCATAGTGACCTCCACAACAAAACAGAACTGCCCCACAGGGTTTCCCAGACTGTAATCTTTACAGAAGCAGACTGCCACATCTCTCTCCTGCTGGTTGGTTTAACTTTCGGTTAGCAGCCAGGAGCTTAACTGCTGGACCACAAAGAGTTCCTCTTAATGGATGCAGAATAAACTAAAAGTTCCTTTATACACCCTGCAAAGTCCTACATATAATTTGTCTCCTGTCTATATATCTGACCTTTTTTCTCATGGTCTCCTGCTCAGTCAATACATCCAAGTTACACTGGCATTTTTTTTTTTTGGTGGGGGAGGGGGGGTGTAGAAGTAAGGAGTCAGAATTAGGGTAAGGTCTAGGGTTTCATGTAGGACTCAGATTAGTGTTAAGGTAGGGGATAGGCTACGGCTTAGTCTAGTTTCAAGGTTAGAGTTACACTTACTTTAATTTTTCTTGAGACCCAGTAAGGATTTTATTCATCATTGAAGAAAAACCACTTCAGCAAGTTCTGTGTGGTTTCAAGAAAACCCAACAGTTAACCTCTAACAGCTACTACACTCCCAAACAGAAGTCAACAGTCCTCACTACAAATGAGTGTGGAACGAATCTATCCTGGAAAGAAAGAAAACTAGGAAAGAGTCTTTAAACAATTCCTCCATACTAATACCCACTATTTTCACTTGGTGTTTTTTTCTATTTTTGAAATCTCAGTATTACTCTTCTAGATTTCTATTTGCTGTTTTTACATGGTTTCTAACCTCATTTATTTTATCAATTTGTTCTTGTAGTGTTTTCCTGCATTCTTCTAAAGTTTTGTCTGTTTTCCTTGATTTCATCTGCAGTTTTCTTGATCATTCTCTAAATCTGTTGACAGTACCTAAATGTCATTCTTTTGAATTCTTTATCAGGTAGTTTACATATGATTTCTGATCTATTTTCAGACTGTATTTTGGTCATTATTTAAGTCACTCTTTTTTCTTCATGTATGTGTAAACTGTCGACTCTGAGACATTGTGGTGCAGATGCATTTATGTACAATTGATGACTATATGGCGGTGTGTTCTTAGGCACTTATCACCTGTCTCCAGGTGAGTGTAAAGAGTTCTCTATCTGCTATTTGTGTAATGCAGTCCAGAGTGGGTCTGATGTTGGCAGCTAATTATCGTTGATCAAGTGGTACAGCAGTGGATAGTGGCATCTGGCTAGTGCTGATGGAGATACAGAAAGCATGGATGTGGTTGGACTTTGTGGGTACAATTGCTATTTCCTGAAAATAAATTATAGCAATAAAAGATCTGATGAAGTGAAATTCATGGACCAATAGATGAGGCAGAGGTACACCTAGCAGAGCACCATACTGGCTTTCTTGATTCTTCCTGGAAGCATCCAGCTCACACATACCTCACGGTTTATACACTTTCCATTACCTCTACCTTCAATATTTCTTCCCCAGATCTTCTCATGGCTGGCTCATTCTCCAGGATCCAGGTCACTGCTCAAATGGTACTACCTTAAAAAAATGCTTTCTTCACTACCGTGATATGTTGTTCTTGTTAAGTGCCGTGGAGTCAGTTCCGACTCATAGCAACCCTGTACAGGGTTTCTGAGGCTGTAAATCTTTACGGGGGCAGAAAGCCTCATCTTTCTCCCACGAAACAGCTGGTAGTTTCAAACTGCTGACCTTGAGATTTACAGCCTGATTCATAAGCACTATGCTACCAAAACTCCTTTAACGTGATATAATACTGTATAAATATAACAATGAGGCTTCAAAAAGTTCATGGAAAATGGAATTAAAGATAATTCTTCCATGAATTTTTTGAAGGCCCCTCATATCTCACAATTTTAATAATAACCAACTTATGGTCAACCTTGTTTCAACTAAGTGGTGGTGATGGTAGTAGTGTGCCGTGGAGTCAGTTCAGACTCACAGTGACCATT
>NW_006408544.1:8875150-8911863 GCF_000296735.1 Chrysochloris asiatica
TTTTTATTCCATCAATTCCTGGTGCCTTGTTCTTTGCCAATTCCTTCAATGCACCTTGGACTTCCTCCTTCAGTATCACTGGCTCTTGATCATATGCTACCTCTTGAAATGACTGAACATCAACCATTTCCTTTTGGTCCAGTGACTATGTGTATTCCTTCCATCTTCTTTTGATGCTTTCTGCATCATTCAATAATTTGCCCAGAGAATCCTTCAATACCCTAGTCATTTCATCTCATCTCTCATTTGAAGTAAATTCCAGATAACTTTCATTTCATATATAAATATTCAACTTGCACCTCTCAAAAATAAAATATTTTATATATAATTGCAATTTAAAGCATCTTTAAAAATCACAACATCTGGGGCTCCTAATCCCTCTGACATCTCATCTATCAGAACCTCTATGTTGAGGCATGTATTCTTAAAGTATTCTTCAGACATTTCTGATTCAGTCAGACTATTACATATTCAGTGACTGACATCTAAGAGTGATTCTAGAAGGCTCAAAATTTCAGGTACATAAGAACCGTATTAGGCAAAGACAATAATGAAAATACCATGTAGAAGAAAAATAGCTTCTAAATGAGAAAACAAAAGTAATTTTAGAATTTAGCAAGTAAAAAGAACTAGAATGAAATATTGAATCAAAGAATTCTTACTTGGATACAGAAAGGGGCTGATTGAATTCTTCTCCCACAGTGTTGCTCTCTTCAAAACTGGGAATGTCAACAGCTTTTAATGAAGATGCACTACCTGGAGGACTTGTGACGTCATTATTAATATCAACAGAAAAATTCATGTCCTCACTGGAAATTTTCGTATCATCTTGTTTATGCTGAGACTCAGGCTCTTGATCATTACCTGCTGCATTCCAAAACAAGCTAGCACCTGGTAGGGTTAAACGATTGAACAGATTTTGAAATAAGCATTCAACTACTAAAAATCATTTTCAGACCAACTTTTTGACTAGCTATATTAGTTTAATGCCATTACCTGAAACTGTTAACGGATTATATTTCCTCAGAAATGCCACCAAAAGGAAGATAAAGGGTGGAAAGCAAGCAAACTGGGAAGCTAAGGGAAAACAGTCCTTCAGGGCTCTGCTCCATCAGCTCAGCCTTTTCAAGAGGAGTCCAAGATACAGTTTGGGATCGGGGAGCAGGTGTTGAAAATTGCTCTGAATACCAGAAGAAAATACAATCTCCTGGCTCTCTAATTTGATCCCTAAGTATAATATTTATGAGACTATATTCAGGGTATACCAGACTTGTGAAATATAGGCAGGTATTTAACACATCTGGTGGTTTTGATAAAAACAAAGGGTTAACAACACTGAATTTATGAATTCTCTGACTTTACATTATTTATCAAATGTTTTCCAAATTGTATAGACCACTTTCATAATATTTGCAGAGCTATATGTACATGTATAATTCTTTACTATTTTTCTTTAAATCAATTCACCCAATTTTTACTTAGAGTTGCCATCAAAGCAATGTTGCTTTGTTGTTAGGTGCCATCAAGTCAGTAACTGACTTATAGAGACCCTATGGACAACACTTAAGGAGCTCTGGTAGCGTAGTGGTTACAAATTGGGCTGCAAACCGCAAGGTCAGCAGTTAAAAACTACCAGCTGTTCTGCAGGAGAAAGTTGAAGCTTTCTGCTCCCGTAAAGATTTCCAGCCTCGGAAACCCTGTACAGGTTTGCTATGAGTCAGTACCGACTCCACAGCACATAACAACAACAGGAACAACACTTATAGAGACCCTATAAACAACACTGCCAAGTCCATCAAAGAAATTAATTCTGGGAAATCATAGATTGATGTGCTGACAATAAATATATCTAACAACATATAAAATATTGATTTGTATACCACATAAAATGATCTATTTACCATGAGTGATATAAATATCACAATTTAGAAAAACATTGTTTATAGTGATTTAAAGAAATGCTTAAAACCAAAAAGCGAATTCAAGTATCTGAGGTCTACTTGATTGGTTATATGAAAATAATTATTTAAACATTTGAAAGTATGCATACAGTAAACTTTTTTTTTTTTTCATTTAAGCAAACAAAAACAGGGACAATTTTTTAAAAAACCTTCCTAAGTATTGATATTCTTCCTAACTATGTATCAATACATACCTTCAGAAAATTCCATTTTCTAAAGACATTTACTTCAACTATTAATAATCTATTTTCTGTATATTAAATAACTGAATATGAATCTGTGAAGTTTAAACTCATGTTTCAAACACATGAATGACTTCATTCGGTGATCAATTATTCCATACCTATCTGTACCAGGCATTACGTTGGTAACACTGAGATGCACTGGTGAATAAGTCAGTGTTCCACAGCTTGAAAAACAAAGCGTAGCCTTGTGGCAGATACAGATGACAAGCAACTATAATATAGTAAAAACAGAAATTTTACAAGGACACAGGAGGAAGCAGATATTTCTTAGCATATTGTTCTAAGCACTGAATTCTGGTGGTTCAGGGGTTAAGTGCTCGGGTGCTAACAAAATGCTTGGCAGTTTGAACCCACCAGTTGTTCCCTGGGAGAAAGATGTGGCAGTCTGCTTCTATAAAGATTTACAGCCTTGGTAATTCGACAGGATCACTCTGAGTCAGAACCAACTCACCAGCAATGGGTATGATTTTGGTGATGTCCTAGGCACCTGGCTAGATTTTCTTGAAGATCTCATTGTCTAGTAGTAAGCAAACATACAAACAAATACATGTCTTTTACATTAACTGAATATTTTTATAAAAGGCCTTTAATGTTATTCTCCAAATGAAGTAGATATTCCTTTGTGGAAAATGTTAATAAAGGCTCTTCATTACATAGTTGCTATTGTTAAGTGCTAGCGAGTTGGTTCCGAATCAAAGCAACCCTGTATAGGGTTTATAAGTCTGTATATCTTTACAAGAACAAAGAACCTCATCTTTCTCCTGCTGGTGGGTGCAAACAACCAATCTTGTGGCTCACAGACCAATGCTTATCATATAGTACCATCACCTTACCTTCTTATTACATAATAAGTGTGAGCTTATGTTTCAATGCCCTGCCTGAATTCCATTCCAGAATCTGAAGCTTATTAGCTGTGTAACCTTATCCAAACAACTTGACCTTTCTATGCCTCAGTTCCCTCATTTATGAAAGTCTAACAACTGTACCTATTTCTAAAGACTGTTCCACGGATTAAATAAATCATATACTAAGCACTAGACTGTCTGTTCCCGTAAAGATTTACAGTCTCAGAAACCCTCTACAGGGTCGCTATGAGTTGGAACCAACTCCACGGCACACCACCATTACCACCATCACACTAAGCGCTTAGAATAGTGCAAGGCACATAGTAAATGCTTAACAAATACTAGGTGTTCTTTGCTGTTGTTAAGTTCCATTGAGTCAGTTTCGACTCACAGCGACCCTGTATAGGGTTTCTGAGGTGCAGGTGGTGAGCTTGAACCACTGACCTTGCAGTTCAAACCAACCTGCGGTCCAGTCCTGTGTATTAACCCACAGCGTAGCACTATCATCATTTTCCTCTTTAAATGTTGCATGTTCCTGTAAAGTGGACAACTCACAGAACCTTGGTTTTCTTCAGAGCCTGTATGTTTTTTTTCTACCCAATCTATTCTTCCATTCTTCAATTCCACCTACAGAAACTCTACATATACTTTAAGTCCAGGTACACATGAAATCTTCCCTAATTCCTCAAATCACAGAAGAGTTTTCAGTAGAGTTGAGTTATGATTGGGAACAGCAACAAAAATAACCAATATATCATGTTATATGATTTCATGTCTGTTTTCAAGTATAGTTTTATTTCATGCACAAAATAATTCCCCAGACTTTAACAACTTATGCTCTGATCACCTTGGTTTGGGTTCTATTTTACACTGTATATCAATTTTAAAGTTAAGGAAATTACCTGTGCTCACAGCAATGCTTACACCTTTTCTCATTTGTAAGTCAGGAGTAGACTGTGCTTCCAGGGAAACCAACTCCATTTGTCTTGCACTGTCTTCACCAGTAGTTTTCTTAGGAGAACAAGGCTGCAGAGGCTGTGCTTCCAATAAACGCTGAATCTGTATCAAGTAAAAACATACTTTCAATGACCAGTGAAGTAATCAACAAAATTGGTAGCACAATTTAATTATTAATTACAATGGTTTCCAATTATAAATAACTGAGTTTTAACTACATTTTTCTCACATTTCAACTCAAATATACCATGAAGCTTAGTCAATGTAGAACAGAGCTATTATTAATCACTAAGAAGCACTTTGTGGTTGTTATAAATTTAAAAGTGAAAGCATAAAATTAAACACTCATAAATTGGCACTCATGTAGAAAGTCTTAACAGTTAACATTTCAAACCAATACTTCATCGATATTTTACTTACAGATCAAAAACAAGATTGAAAATGTTATTGACTTCATGAACCAAATATGGAACATTTCACACAAGATTCATTTCATAAAGGCTAATCAGAATTGCCCATGTTTTCTGTTGTTAGGTGCTGTCAAGTTGGTTAGCAGTTCAGTGCTGATCCTACAGCACCACACCAGGGCTCCTGCTTTAGGAACACTGAAACTGGTAATAATATTCATGTCTAGAGCTAATGCTTGGAAAATGCTTTCTGGTTGTGAGACACTATGTTAAGAATTTTAATGTATTCTTTTCATACAACTTCAGGAAGAAGGTACTACTATTAAATGCATTTTACACAATGAAGAAAACTTGGTTAACTATGTAGGTCACATAACAAATAGCGAACTGAAATGCAAACATAGAAATCTGTCCCTCTTTTTTAAGTTGAGATATAGAATTCACATATCATAAAAACTCCTAATATTCCCAAAGCTGTATAATCATCACCATTATCTAACTCCAAAATATTTTTCATCATTTCTCCATAAAAACTCATGTTGTTGTTGCTGTTAAGTGTCAACAAGTCAGTTTCAACTAGCGGCCCTGTATAGTATTTCTAAGGAGCAAACGGTGGGTTTGAACTGCTGACCTTGTGGTTCGTAGTCCACTGCTTGTCCTATAGCTCCACACCAGAAACGCATCAATACCTATTGTTGTTGTGTTGTTAAGTGCATTTGAGTCAGTTCCAACTCACAGTAGCCCTGTACAGGTTTTCTGAGGAGCGGCTGTTAAATTTGAACCCATGACCTTGCAGTTCAAACTGACCTTGTAGTCCAATACATTATCCCACAGCACCACACTAGGACTCCCATACCCACTAGCAATGTGCTATTACTCCTTCTCCTAACCCCTGGCAACCATTAATCTATTTTCTATGTCTATTTTGAAGGAGCTCTGATAACACAATGGTAAGGCTGGTGGTTCTCCATAGGAGAAAGCTGTGACAGTTAGTTTTCAGTAAAACTTACAGCCTTGGCAACCCTATGGGATAGTTCTACTGTCCTATAGTCCCAGAAAGTCAGAACTGACTTGATGGCACATAACATGCATACCATATGCCCAATGTTGGAGAAGATGTGGAAAATGGCTTTATGGTATAGTATTAAATTGGTGTAATATTTCTGGTGGTCATTTTCATTCATTCAAGTAACAAAATATGCATTAAGTAACTATTACATGTCAAATTCTATTCTAGATGTTAAGAATACAGTGCAGAATGTAAGCTCCCTCCTATAACTTACTTTCTATTGCAGACAAAAACCAAAACAAACATGCAATTAAGGTATAAATGGTAAGAAGCTACTAGAACTAGAAAAATGTTTCAAGAAAAGTAAACTGCAAGCATAAAAACCTAATGTCGAAACATTTTCTGGCATGTTTAAAGAACAAAAAGTTTATCAGTGTGTAGCTGTAGTAAAGTGAACATAGAAAAAAGGAAGTCAGAAGCCAGATCACAAAGTGCTTTAAGGGCCAGAATTTTATTTTATTCTAACTGGAAAAGGAAATTGGCAAGGTTTTAAACAGGAACATTATGATCTTACTTAACCTTTACAAAGACAATTGTGCTTCCCATTATAAAAAGCATAAGGAGAGAGTACAGGAAGCAGCATGTATGGGTAGGAAAAGATGACAGACTGAATTAGTGTGGTGGAGAAAGAGACAACGGAGTGGGTAGGTTCAGAATTCATCCAGTAAGTAAGAGTCTAGGGCTTTGGCCTGACTGACTTTATGAGATGTGGTAGCATTAACTAAGAATAATGATAATGGATATTTACTGAGTCCTGGTGTGATGCTGTAGGATCTGCACTGGACTGCTAATAGTAAGGTAGGTAGTTCAAACCCACCAGCTGCTCCTTGGGGGAGAAGACGAGACTTTCTGCCTTGGAAACCCTATATAGGGTCACTATGTTAACATTAAGAACAACGTTCTAGGCTCACATGTAGTGGGTTTGAACCGCTGACCTTGCGGTCCAGTGCATTATCCTGCAGCGCCACAGCAGGACTCCATATGTATATAACATACATATATACCTTTGGAGTCCTGGTGTGGAGCTGTAGGGTAAGTACTGGACTGCTAATCATAAGGTTGGCCATTCAAATCCAACAACCACTCCTCAGAAAACCTGTACAGGGTCTCTATGAATTGGAAATGGCTTGACAGCACTGAGTAACAACATATATATCCTTCCTTACTCTGAATATGAGAAAACTCGTTAGGAGAGGAACATTTCAGCATCTCTCAACATTTATAACGTATGTGACCTTTGACTTCGTATTTCTAGGAACCAGTGCAACAGACACTTGCACATATGCAGGTAGATGCAAATACAAAGACAGCCACTGTTGCAATGTTTGTAATAGAGAAACTTCAATAATAAATTGGAAACTAACTTTTAAAACTTGTGTATATCATTGCAATGAACTGCAAAAAACCCCATACAAGGTCGCTGTAGGTCGGAACCCATTCAACGACACTTAACAACAACAAAAACATGTACCTATAAAGAAATATGTCTTTCTTACAAAGGCAAGTAAAAGTTGTTATAAAATGCCACTGAGTTGGTTCTGACTCATGTTGTTAAATGCTGTGGAGTCAGTTCTAACTCATAATGACCCTGTTTAGGGTTTCCAAGGAGTGGCTGGTGAGTTTGAACTGTCAACCTTATGGTTCAAACCAAGCTTGCAGTCCAGTGCTTTATCCCACAGAGCCACACCAGGTTCCAACTCATAGTGAGGTGGTAAATCTTTGTGGGACCAAATAATCTTATCTCTTGTGGAGCAGCTGGTGGACTCGAAACCACCAACCTTGTGGTTTATAGTCCAGTGCTTGCCCTACACCAAGCCATGATGCTCTGTATTACTTGCAAAGGCAAGTAACAAAACAGTATATTTGTTTGTGCTTTTTCTTTTTAAGTGTTATATGGGTGGCAGTGATAATAAGCACATTTGCATATTGAGAATACAACAGAAATTGCGGAGTATTTATCTCTGGAGAGGGAAGAGTTTCTTTTACTTATATTCCACACTACTAGAATTTTTAAGAATAAAATAGCACCTTAAAAAATATTCATGTCAGAAAAATACTATGCATGTTTGCCACAGAAGCATTTTGTACAATATATAGTTTTATTTTCATAGTATGTTGTTGTTATGTGCCATGGAGTTGGTTCCAACTCATAGCGACCCTGTACAGGGTTTCCAAGGCTGTAAATCTTTATGGGAGCAGAAAGCCTCATCTTTCTTCCGCAGAAGAGATGGTAGTTTCGAACCGCTGATCTTGTGGTTTGCAGCCCGATTAGTAAGCACTACGCTATATAGTGATTCAGAAATTTAGCTAGAGCCAATGGTCTATAATACTACATTGTAAATACACAAACACCAAGTAACTAAGATTTCTAACTAGCTTGAACAATCTTTTTAGCATCTAACAGTCTTTTTTTGAACATGGAGAATAAAACAATTATTTTTAATACAGAAAAAATTAGCTGCAGTAAAATGCCAGATAAGTGATTACAATGATTTAGGATTCAATTTACACATTGTAATTTCAAAGAATTTAGCTAGACTTAAAATACAGCGAAGTTAAATATGTCTGTTATTCATAGCTAAAGTGTTTTTAAGCAGAATTTGAAAACCATCATAGCCTTTTTATCTAACAAGTGCAAAGAGTATAATTTTAATTTTATAAAACAATGTTTTAAAAATGACAAATATGTATATCTGCATAGTTATGGGATTGTTGTTGTTAAGTGCCATCAAGTTGGTTTCAACTCATAGTGATCCTGTATATGGTTTCCAAGGAGTGGCTTGTGAATTTGAACCACTGACCATGAGGTTCAAACTGATCTTGTGGTCCAGTGCATTATCTAACAGCACAAGTGCAAAGAATATAATTCTAATTTTATAAAATAATGTTTTCAAAACAACAAATATGTATACATGTACATCTGCATAGTTATGGGGAAGTAATATGACAGCAAATGTTCCACATTGCTCAAGTCAGTACTGGGCTAAGGGAAAAGAGTTAATGGGGTATGTGTGTAAATAGAGGAAGGGTATCAGTAAGGAAATTAAAAGAAGAAAAAAAAATATATAACAATGCTTAAAGACTGAAATTCTGTAGAAGGACTTAAGTAAAAACCAAATAAACAACAAAAAACAACTCGACTCTGCAGTAAGACCCTAAAGAAAACATCCCAGAACAAAATGAGTGGAAAAAGTTTAGCAGATGATGCACAGAGGTTCTAGAACTATTCCTTTTTACATTAGTGAAGACTTTGTGTGTGTATATGTATAAACAGGATCAACAAACCAGAGTTATACCAAAACCTACTCTTTATAGCCTTGATATTTAGTTGTATAAAAGATATAGTAAATTACACAGATTTTTTTAATTAGGGGGAAAAAATCAAAGAAAACTGTAGTGATGATGTTTGTTGGTTAGTTATGATTAGCATAACATAGAAAGAAGGCTTGTTTTTTAGTCTTGGCTTTATTACTAAGTAGTCATGTGTTATGTGTCATTGAGTTGGTTCTGATCCATAGTGATCCTGTATAGAGTTTCCGGGGAGTGGCTGGTGGGCTTGAACCGCCAACCTTGTAGCTCAAACCGACCTTGTGGTCCAGTGCTTATCCTACAGTGCCACACCAGGACTCCAAGTAGTCAAGTAGCAAAGGGTAAATCATTCTGTCTCTCTGATACTTTTACTCACCTATAAAACAAAAGAAACTAGAATTAGGTTCTAGGACCCTTCTAGTTCTGACTTTCTACAATTCTAATCTACAATGTGTAATTACTGGAGTGCCAGTTATTTTCAAGAAGTCATGTTATGTAGTCCGCAAAGACCATGTTCTTTCTACATCCTACTTTGATAGTACCAAATGAGATCTTAAAAGCTCATGAGTGGCTTTATAAGGTACAACCAGTGGTCCTTCCTCATCTGGAGTAAAGTAGAGTGAAGTGAATAAAAGATTTGTAGAAACAATCAAAGATCTAATAGACTATGTGAATATCAGTCTCCATGACCCTGAGACCAGAACTAGATAGTGCCCAGCTACCACTAACAACCACTCTTAAGGGGGTCACATTAGAAGGTCCTAGATAGAGTGAGAGAAAAATGAAGAGCAAAAAGACCATGGTTACTGGTCAGACAGAGACTGGTGGAACCCTCAAGATAATGACTCTTAATCATCCTTCAGGGCTGGAAATGAACACACTTCATAGTTCAATTTTCAGTCAAACAGGAAGGTCTATAAAAGGAACATCAGGACTAGGGAGGTAAGCACACTTTAGAATAATCACTCACTGAAATCAAAATGATAACATTTACTCAAGGAGAGTTGAGAAGAGTTAGAAAAGCAGAAGTGTACATAGGAAATACAAGGAGGAAGTTGGATAAGTGATGTTACATTGTGGAGACTGCAATCAATGACATGAAACTAATGTGAATGAATTATTAAACAGAAAACTGATTTTCTCTGCAAACCTTCACCAAATTCACGAAAAAAAAGTTAAAAAACAAAACGAAACAATGTTACATGAATTTAGCAACATAAATAAGAAACCTCTAAGCAAACCTGTGCCTGAAGTAGCCTCAGCTGTCTGTTTTGTTCAGTGACGAATCGATAAGCATCTGGAGACAGTCCCATCATTCCATTATCAGATCCAGTCTTGGGAGTGTGCATGCACACTGCACAAGGTGGTGGGTTACATGAGTCGACATGTGCAGGCAATCTTGCCACAGGCGATGGTTCTGCACTGTTGTGGGGAGAATTACCCAGACTTCCCTGAGGTTTCACAGCAAGAGGACTACTTGAAGAATAGTATGTATTATGGTACATAGCTGGACATCCATTTGGATGAAACAAGGAGTGCTTTTGAAGGGCTTCACATTGGAGATCCTGAACAGATCCTATTGTGTTCACTCCTTGCCAAGAATGTACCGGACTATACTGAACATGGCTATGATACTGACAACAACGGCAAACATTTGTGGAATAATAAGATGGTGGTGGGGGAGTTGGTATCTGATGCTCTACTGGCCTTCCTGAATTATGGGATGAAAACACAACGTTGTGTGGGTGAGACTGTGGAACAAAAGAAGACTGGCTAGAATTAAATGCACAGGATCTTGTAGGATACTCTTCTCTTTGTGCATTTTCATCAGAAACTGCTTGAAGCTTTTCAGATATATCAGGAGATAGCTCACTAAGAGTTGATTTAACACTGCTCCTGATGTGAGCATTCCCTTTCTTACAGGTAGTTGGTTGTCTAACTTTGCATTGTCTCAAAGGAGCAGTGGCTTGGTCTAATTTATTTGGTAGCTCTCTCACAGAAGACTTTCCAGCTTCAGCATCTGGACTGTGTTTCTCATCATAAAGCTGGGGTTGCCCTGGCTCCATGTGCTCAGAATTCCTAATCAACAAAGGAGGACTTTCATGATTCATCATTTCCGATGGATTACAGAGAGGGCCTGATTCTATGAAATAGCCATCCAACACGAATGAAAGTTCAGGAACTGATGGTTGGATCTTAGACACCTAAAAATGGGAAAGAAAAAGGAAAAATAAATTTAGGAGAGAAATACACCTCACTTTCTTTAAGCCATTATTCCCCAAATTATATCCAACTATTTACTTTTAAATGTTCGTTTTCATCTTTATTTAGACCGTCAACAAATATTTTGGGGCCTTTCTGCTTTCTAGCCACTAGGATTACAATTGTGAACAAGTAAGAAAATAAATAAGGTCACTGGCTTCAAAGAACGTAAGAGAGCAATTCTCAAAAGTTATTTAATGTTGGGACTCCTTTTATTGGAATACCAATTTTATTAGAACTACTCATATCACAAAACAAAATATAGAAAACTGTATATTTTTTAATGTTGTTGTTGAGTTGGTTTGTTTTGTTTGATGTTGGGTAGGTTCCAACTCATAGTGACTGTATGCACAACAGAACGAAACACTGTGCCATCCTCAAAATTACTGTTACTTGAGCCCATTGCTTCTCAATCCCACTGTGCTAATCCATTTCACTGATCCTCCATTTTAACAACCATAATGTCCTTTTCCAGAAATTAGTCCTTCCTGATAATATGACAAAAGTATGAGAGATGAAGTCTGGCCATCCTGGCTTCTAAGGAGCATTCTGTCTATATGTCTTCCAACACAGATTTGTTTGTTCTTTTGGCAGTCCATGACACTTTCATCAGAATTCTTCTCCAACACCATTATTCAAATGCATTCATTCTTCCACAGTCTTCCTTACACAGCGTGCAATTTTCGTATGCATATGAGGCAACTAAAAATACCATAGCTTGAGAGTCAGGTGTTCCGTAGTTCTCAGACTAACTTCTTTGCTCCTGAACAATTCAAAGAGGTTTTGCACAGCAAATTTTCATAACTCAATATGTTGTTTGATTTCTTGACTGCTGCTTCCATGAGTGTTGATAGTGGATCCCAGCAAAATGAAGTCTTTGACAGCCTCAATCTTTTCTCCATTTTTCATGATGTTGTTTTGTTGGCCCAAGGGTGAGGATTTTAGTTTTCTTTACATTGAGGAACAACCTATATGGAATGCTGTAGTCTTTGATCTTCATCAGTAAGGATTTTAAGTCCTCTTTGCTTTCAGCAAGCAAGGTTGTATCATCTGCCTATCACAGGTTGTTAATGAGTCTTCCCCTTCAATCTTGATATCATGTACTTCATGTAATCCAGTTTCTCAGATTATCTGCAGAGGCCAATGGGTTAGAGGGCTGAGGGGTCAAGAGCTAAAAGAGCTTTGTAAAACTTGCCCAAACAGTCCACCAGGCCTGGGCATGCCTTATGAATATGGCTAATAAGAGGCTGTCTTGACCAAAGAACTGTATCCTGATGATTCCTAATCCTGAACTGCAACCAGTTACTTCCCTAATAAACCTCATCATCAAATATACTCTGTTAGTTGTATATAGTTATTGCAAGGAATTATCGAACCCAGCAGAGTAGTACAGAATGTCGTGGGAAGGTTGGCTGGTGTCACAATTGATAACGAAGGTTGCTGTCTGGTGACATGTTTTGATTTCTACCTCATGGAAATTATCCTTGGATTTTGATTCTCCTTCCTGCTTGTTAAGTCTGAGGAGATCAGACATTGCCCCCGGGTCACTTTTACAATGTAATAAAAAAATAATGTCAAGCTCTAATAACAATATATAATGGTAAATCTGTAAAACCACCAGATTCTGAAACTTAATCTCCCGAATTAGAATCTTAGCTCAACTACTTACTAGCTGTGCGATCCTGGGCAAGTAACAACCTCTTTTAAGAAAGTTTTCTTTAGAAATGATTAGTTATATGTACTTCTTAGACTCATAAAAAGTGTATGTATATATCTTAGAACGAGGCTTAGTAACACAGTGGTTACGTACTTAGCTGCTAACTCAAAGGCTGGCACTTTGAACTCTGAGATGCTCCTCAGGAGAGAGATGCAGCAGTATGCTTCCATAAAGACTACAACTTTGGACACCCTATAGGACAATTCCATTCTGCCCTATAGGATTGCTCTGAGTCAGAATCAAGTCGCCGACACATAGCAACATCTTAGAACAATTAGGCTCCCAACCACAAAGGTAAGTTCATTATTATTATTATTATAAGACCAGTGGTACCTTCTGACTCACTGGGTGCGGACTAGGAATTGGTCTTGGAGAAAAATCTTCATCTTCAACACCTGAGTCATGATCATTTACTGGCATTTTCCCTGTGGACAACTTCTGAGAAGACCTAGAAGAGGGGAAACAAGAAAAACCTTTGGCCACCCAATATATTTGTTTCTATTTGAATAAAGTCCTCTAACAAGCCATGGTAGTGTTTGGATAATTCAATTCCATATCTGACACCACAAATTATTTTTCAGGCCAATTTTATCAGAAAAGCTGGCCAGCCAGTCTCATGCTTAATAAATCACCCCCTTTTGCCTGATCATAGTGAGTTTAATCCAGAATTACTACTATTTTTTAAGCTTTTATTAATAGTTTACATGTAAGAACATCGGTTTTGTTCTATCATATTTCATTTTATTGCAATGATTACAAACCCTTCCAACCATCATCATTCAACAGTATTTGCTTCTATTCCCTCTGGTTCTTTTTTTGTGATGTACACAAAAACACTTAGGAATATGTAATCATTTAAACAACCCAAGGGCATATTCTGCAAGCCTGCCTCCTGGCCGCCAGTACATAGCTTTTCTCTTTCCATGAGTCTAGAGTCCTCAGCTGCTCTATCTCTCCATGCCATCACTTCTGCTCCATTCTCTGGTGTCGCTGCTTCTCTGATTAGGGTCCCACATTCTGCTCGTGCTCTTCTACATCGATGATCCTAGGCTCCTCTGTTCCTCAATTGTAAGATTAACTACTCCCCCCCTTTCATGTTACAAATCTTCTACCTTTACAGCTGTGACAATCGCAATTGTTAGTGATAACAATTATTCACTACTGAATCTTAAGAATCTTGTCCCCAAAGAGCAAAAGCAGAATGTGTGATCCTATCCAGTGAAGTAGCGACAACAGAGATGGAGGCAGAGATGAGGACATGGAGAGAGGGAGCAGCTGAGGACTCTAGACGCATGGAAAGAGAGAGACTGGAGGCAGGCTTGCAGAATGCACCCTTGGGTTGTTTAAATTATTATATATTCCTAAGTGTGTTTGTGTACATCTCCCCACCCAACCCCCACAAAAAACCAGAGGAAATGGAAGCAAATACTGTTGAATGATGATGCACAGAGGAGATTGTAGCAATTGCAATGAAACGATGGTGTAAAGCCGACATTCTCCCATGTAAACTATTATTCAGTTCATACACACAAATTTTTTTTTTTAATTTAAAAAGACAAAAAAAACTCTTGTCCCCCATCGCCTTTCACCAGTCCTGTCTAAGTAAGATGAAAACTATCAGTGGAGATTCTACCTTCCCCTGCACACTCTGAAACTAAACTCCCACTTGAAACCTTGTAAACCAGTCACTTAGTGCCTTCATTACCCCCACATTTTAGGTAGCCAATGTCTAAGTTGCCCATCCCTATCAACCCTGTATACAGAGGGGATAGGTTGGATCTTTGATGTGAAGACTCCTTCCCACTCAGTTGGTATCTTGACCTACTACATCCATAAGTATAGGTCAAGTTCATCAAATTGTAGCAATTTACACTTGTTTTCTTTATCAAATTTCTTTATATTCCTCTAGTCGAGTTCTGATCATCAAGCCATAGAAGCTAGGTCAAATGGCTACTATCCGTAAGTTTGAGTGTTCTTGTGCATCTCCCCTCACTTCATATCACCTGGATGCTTCACTCTCAGCTCTAGCCTTCTATGGCTTGGTCTAACTCAGTATTCTTACTGTCACAATAAATTAATTACTGAGCATCTTCTGGCTAACCACTTTGAGGAATTAGAAATCTGTAAGACACTACTCAACTTCACAGAATGTGTAACCTGCTGTTAGAGACATATACAGAAGAAAATGAAATACGTACTCTACAGTTTCCTATGTACTTACACCTATATGAGAACATACTCTGAAACATTAACTAAGGGATCTTTTACCATTCAATCACTCATCATTGTATCACAAGTGGCATGACCCAACAGAATATAGAAAAACGGTATCAGCACTGAGTTTTGAAAGTTGAAGTTAGAGTTTAAAACTAAATATTTGGAAGGTTATGTGTATCAGCTTATTGTTTTTTGTTAAGTGCTGTCAAGTCAGTTTTGAGTCATAGTAAACCTGTATAGGGTTTCCAAGGAGGTGCTGGGGAGTTTGAACATTTGACCATGAGGTTAGCAGTCCAGTGTTTATCCTGCAGTGCCACATCAGAACCTTCCATTTAGTATTCATGTATTTGATGTTGATTCTCAAATCTCTCTGTCCAGCTAGCACACAATACTACTGAGATCTAACCTCAGATATCACCCAGTTATGTTTCATAGAAAACACATATATACACACACAGAATCAACTTTCTAAAACTAATTCTCAAATTATTTCTACCACTGAATGATACCACTTCAAAGTTTAGCACAGAAGGTCCTTTCATGTGATCTGGTTGTTCCCTATATACTATTAGTAGTCTAATTAGCACTTAGTAAACTGTAGGATAAGCACTGGGCTGATAACCACAGGCTGTAGGTTCAAAGCCACCAGGTGCTCCTTAGAAACTTTATACTGGGTCGCTATGAGTCAAAACAACAACAAAGTATATTTGAGATAGAAGAGAGGCTCTGTAGGATAACACTCCACAGTGAACCACAAGGTTGGCGATTAGAACCTACCAGCCGATGCTAAGGAAAAAAAGATGAGGCTTTCTGTTACCCCAAAGATTTATAGCTTTGAAAAGTCTATAAAGGGTTGCTATGAGTCAGAACCGAATCGATGTCACTTAACAACAACAAACTGTATCTGAATAGCTCATTTACTCATATGTCTTTCCATTATTAGACTGCATGTGTTTTTAGCAACACCATCCATCAGTTTGTCACACTGTGGTAGCTTATGTGTTGCTGTGATTCTGGAAGCTTTGCCACTGGTCTATTAAATACCAGTAGGGTCACCCACGGTGGCCAGGTTTCAGTGGAGCTTACAGGCTAAGAAAGATTAGAAAGAAGGAAAGGCAGACCACTTCTGAATGTTAAGCCACTAAAACCCTTATGAACAGGAACAGAACACTGTCGAATATAATACCAGGAGATGAAAACATAATGAATAGCAACAAAATATTGTCAGATAATAGTGCCATCAAATTGGAAGGCACAGAAAATATGACTGGGGAAAAGTTGCCTCCTCAAAGTAGAGTTAACCATGATGAAGTGAACGGAGTAAAGTTTTGGACCTTGATTTGCCTATGGAGCACAATTCAAAATGAGTAGAAACAGCTGTAAACATTCACTAATAATCGGGACGTAAAATACACAAGTATGAAACTAGGAAAATTAGATGTTCCAAGTAAAAAATGAAATGGAACGCATAAAGATGGATATCCTAGACATTAGTGAGCTAAAATGGACTGATATTGGTCACTATGAATCTAACAATCATATGGTTTACTATGTCAGAAATGATAAAATTGAAGAGGAATGGCATCACATTCATCATGATGAAACAAAGAGGAAAAATCATTTGTTGGAAAATATGGCCTTGGTGATAGAAATGATTCTGGGGATCCCATGACAGACTTTTACAAGATCAATAACTTATTCATTGCAAATACCTTTTCTAAACAACATAAAAGGCAATTCTACACCTCAATATCAGCACAGGTAATAAACAGAAATCAAACTGATTATATCTGTGGGAAGAGATAGTGGAAAAGCTCAATATCATCAGTCAAAACAAGGCCAAGGGCAGACTATGGGATAGTTTATCAATTGCTTATATGTCAGTTCAGGCTGAAACTGAAGAAGATTAACACAACTCCATGATAGCCAAAATACGAATTTGAATATATCCCACCTGTACTAAGAGACTATCTCAAATACAGATTTGATACATGAGACACAAATGGCGAATGACAAGAAGGGATGACATCAAAGATCATCATACAAGAAGAAAGCAAAAGATCATTTAAAAGACAGGAAAGAAAGAAAAGACCAAAATGGATGTCAGAAGAGACTCTGAAACTTGCTCTTGAGTGTAAGGAAGCTAAAGTGACTGGAAGAAATGAGGAAGTTACAGAGCTGAACAGAAATTGTCAAAGGAAAACAAAGTAAAGCATTATAATGAAATGTGCAACGACCTGAGATTAGAAAACCAAAAGGTCAGAACACACTCAACATTTCTCAAACTGAAAGAAATGAAAAAATTCTTGCAATACTGAAGGATTCTATGGGCAAAATATTGAATGATGTAGAAAGCATCAAAAACAGATGGAAGGAATACACAGTCACTGTACCAACGAGAAATGGTCAATGCTCAACCATTTCAAGAGGTAGCATATGATCAAGAACCAACTACGCTGCACTAAAGGAATTAGCAAAATAACAAGGATGCAGAAATTGATGGACTACAAACTGAAATCTTTCAATAAACTGATGTGGCACTGGAGGCACTCACTAGTCTATGCTAAGTAATTTGTAAGACAGTTACCTGGCCAAGTGGTTGTAAGAGAACCATATTTGTGCCCATTCCAAAGAGGGGTTACCCAATGGAATGTGGAAATCATCAAAAAATATTACTAACAAATATAAGTAAAATTTTGCTGAAGAGAATTCAAAAATGGTTGTAAAGGATACAGCAACAGAAAATTGCCAAAAATTCAAGCCAGACTCAGAAGAGGACACAGAACTAGGGATATAATTTCTGACATCAGATAGCTCTAGGCTGAAAGCAGAGAACACCAGAAAGATGTTTACTTGTGCTTTATTGACTGTGCAAAGGTTCTGAATATGTGGATCATGACAAGCCAGGGAAACACTGCAAGGGATGGACATTCCAAAACACTGAACTGTGCTCATAAGGAACCTCTACATGATCCAAGAGGCAGTCACATGAACAGAACAAAGGGATACTAACTGGTTTAATACCAGGGTTGTATTCTTTTATCATACTTATTTTAATTTGAAAGGTTAGCAAATAATCTGAGAAGCTGGATTATATGAAGAACGAGTTAAAAGAAGATTCAAAAAACCTCTGATATGCAGATGATACAACCTTGTTTGCTGAAAGCCAAGAGGGCTTAAAATACTTACTGGTGAAGATTAGAGATTACAGCCTTCAGTATGGATTACACCTCAATATAAAGAACATACAAAATAAATAACATCATAATAAATGGAGGAGATTGAAGTTGTCAAAGACTTCCATAATCAACACTCATGGAAGCAGCAATCAAGAAATCAAATAACGTATTACATTGGGCAAATCTGCTGTATAAGACTCTTTAAAATGTCCAAGAGCGAAGATCTAAATTGGAGGACTAAGTAAGGTGTGCCTCACCCAAGGCATGGTATTTTCAACTGCCTTATGTGCATGTGAAAGTTGGACAAGGAATAAGGAACACTGTATAAGAAATTAATGCATTTGAGTTATGGTATTGAGTTATAGAGGAATATTGAAAGTACAATACAATATCAGAAGAATAAAAATATCCGTGTTAGAAGTACAGCCAGAATGTTCCTTGAAAGCCAGGGTGTGAAAATGAAAATTCCAACACAATTATTAATTATGTTCATGCGGAACCTGTACATAAACAAAGAGGTAGTTGTTTAAAGAGAACAAAGTGTTATTACATGGCTTAAAATCATGAAAGGTGTGCATCTGGGTTGCAGCTTTTCACATTACTCAATCAATTTGTATGCTAAGCAAATAATTCAAGAAGCTGGAGTATCTGAAGAACATGGCATCAGAACTGGAAGAAGATTCATTAACAATCTATGATATGCAGACAAAGCAACACTGTTTACTACAAGTGGAGGAATTGAAGCACTTACTGATTAAGACCAAAGACCACAGGCTTCAGTATGGAATACAACTCAATGTAAAGAAAACAAAAATCCTCACAACTGGACTTACATGCAACATCATGATAAATCAAGAAAAGATTGTCGTTGTTAAGGATTTTGTTTTATGTGTGTCCACAATCAACTCAAGGAAGCAACACCCAAATGATGTACTGCATTAGGAAAATGGGTTATAAAAGACCTCTTTAAAGTGTTAAAGACCAAAGATGTCATTTTGAGGGCTCATGTTATTGTTATCAGGTGCCATCGATTTGGAACCGACTCATAGCGACCCCATGCACAGCAGAACGAAACAATGTCCGATCCTGGGCCAACCTCACTACCGCTGCCACACATGAAGTCTATCAATGCTGCCACCTGGCCAATCCATCTTGCTGGGGGTCTTCCTCTTTTTCTCCGACCCTCCATCTTACCAAGCATGATATCCTTCTCCAGTGATTGTTCCCTCCTGACAATATGTCCAAAGTATGAGAGACGAAGTTTAGCCATCTTGTCCTCTAAGGAGCACTCTGACTGCACTTCTTCCAAAACAGATCTACTAGTTCTTTTGGCAGCCCATAGCACTTTTAGTATTGTCCTCCAACACCACAATTCAAAGACATCAGTTCTTCTACGATCTTCCTTATTCACTGTCCAGCTTTCACATCCATATGAGGTTATTGAAAATACCATGCTTGGGTCAGGCGCACCTTAGTCCTCAAGCTGACATCTCTGCTCTTCAATACTTTAAAAAGTTCCTGTGCAGCAGATTTGCCTAATGCAATACGTCGTCTGATCTCTTGACTGCTGCCTCCGCAAGTGTTGATAGTTGATCCAAGAAGAATGAAGTCCTTGACAACTTCAATCTTTTCTCTGTTGAGAAGAATGTTGTTTATTGGTCCAGTAGTGAGGATTTTTGTTTTCATGACATTGAGATGTAATCCATACCGAAGGCTGTGCTCTTTGATCTTCATCAGTATATGTTTTAAGTCCTCTTCACTTTCAGAAGCAAGGTTGTATCATCAGCATATCGCAGACATCTCCAATCCTGATGCCACGTTTTTCTTCAGAGAACCCAGCTTCTCATATTATTTGCTCAGCATACAGGTTGAATAAGTATGGTGAAAGAACACAACCTTGTCGCACACCTTTCCCAATTTTAAAACATTCAGTGTTCCCATGCTCTGTTTGAACAACTGCTTCTTGGTCCAGGTACAGATTCCTCAGAAGTACAATTAAGTGTTCTGGAATACTCATACTTCTCAATGTTGTCCATAGCTTGTCATGATCCACACAACCGAAAGCCTTTGCATAGTCAATAAAGCATAGGTAAACATCTTTCTGATATTCTCTGCTTTCAGCCAAGATCCATTGGACATCAGCAATGATATCTTTTGTTCCATGGCCTCTTCTGAACCCAGCTTGAACCTCTGGAAGTTCTCTATCAATGTATGATTTTAGCCGTTTCTGTATTACCTTTAGCAAAACTCTACTCGCTTAAAATATCAAAGAGATTGTCCAATGATTTCCTCATTCCGTTGGGTCACCTATCTTTGGAATAGGCACAAATATGGATCTCTTCCAATCAGTCGGCCAGATAGTTGTCTTCCAAATTTCTTGGCAGAGATGAGTGAGTGCCTCCTGGGCCACTTCACTTCCTTGAAAGATTTCAATTTTTATTCCATCAATTCCTGGTGCCTTGTTCTTTGCCAATTCTTTCAATGCACTTTGGACTTCTTCCCTGAGTATCAGTGGTTCTTGATCATATGGTACCTCTTGAAATGGTTGAACATTAACCATTTGCTTTTGGTACAATGACTCTGTGTATTCCTTCCATCTTCTCTTGATGCATTCTGCATCATTCAATAATTTGTCCAGAGAATCTTTCAATAACAAAAGTCGAGGCTTGAATTTTTTCTTCAGTTTCCCCAGCTTGAGAAATGCTGACCGTGTTCTTCCTCCTGAGGCCTGATACTTAAGGTTTTTTGTCAACTTTACTGGGCCAGGATTCTAAGTAATTTGACAGTTCAGATGTAGTCAGCTTCCATGAGATCTAATGTAATTTACTCACCTCTGTGATGAGATCTAGGAGATCTGGTAGCATACCAGTTAAGAGTCAGACCTCAAGGTTAGAAATTTGAACCTACCAACTGTTCCACAGGAGAAAGATGAGGCTTTCTGCTTCCGTAAAGATTTACAGCCTCAGAAACCATATGCATGGTCGCTGAAAGTTGGAAATGATTCCATGGCACATTACCACCATCATGATGAAACCTGGAGTCCAGGTATTGTGCTGCAGGATAAGCAAAGGACTACTAAGCACAAGGTTGGTGGTTCAAACCCATCAGTTGCTCCTTGGAAACCCTACAAAGCTTGTTATGAGTTGGAACCAACTAGATGGCACTTAACAACAAGAAGATGAGATCAGCTATGGGCAATCAAATTAATTGAAAGGAAGTTTTCTCAGATGTGTGGTCTACTTCCAATGTATTGGACAAGGAGGCAAAGCTTGCTGCTTTCTACTGGATCTAGATCCTGCATCTGACTCGTCATCCAGCCTCTAGTTTTCTGAACTTGAGTCAGTAGTAATCTGCTCTATTGCCTGCTAATCCTGTGAGTTGTCAGCAACCTGCCATCTTACCTGCCCCATCTGTCTGTATGCTGTCTAGCCTGGTTCATCAGCCCTGCAGTTAGCTCCATGAGTTAGAAAACTTTGGTCTGAGATTTGACCCTTGTACTTGGAACCTGACCACCTCTACAACTGTGTGATCCATTTTCTTGATATAAACTTCTCTTCATATATAAGTTTTACTTGTTTTGCTTCTCTAGAGAATCCAGCCTAACACAAGGACTATAATGTGCTTGACCCAATCCATGATATTTTCAATTCCTTCATACGCATGTGAAAGCTGAAAAATGAATAGGATGATGGACGAAAAATTGATATATTTGACATATGGTTTTGATATATTTGAATCATAGAATGCCAGAAGAACAAACAAACCTGTCTTGGAGTAAGTATAGCCATAAGGCTCCTTAGATGACAGGATGGAAAGACTTTGTCTCATGTACTTTGGACATGTTATAAAGGGGAATCAGTCCCTGGAGGACATCATGCTTGGTAAAGTACAGGGTCAGTGGAAAAGAGGAAGATCCTCAACAATACAGCGGCTGCAACATTTGGCTCAAGTATAACAGTAATTGTGCGGATATCACAGGACCAGGCAGTATTTTTTTTCCTGTTGTACATAGGGTTGCTATGAATTGGAACAAACTTAATGGCACCTAACAACAATGAAATATTTTGCAAATAACAAAACAAACAGATGGACTTCTTAGATTATATGGAGAATACTCTAGCACTGGACTGTAAATAAATTTCACAAGGGAGGAGACCCAGCCTGCATCTGTTTTACATACTACCATATCCCCAGGTCCCACACATTTACATAGTAAAACAAATAAAACTGGACTAGTGAATATCCTGGTACCACAAAGAGCAGAATATACTGACTCAAAAAGTCTTTCGTCCTTATTAATACGGGTCAGTTTTATAGAGTCTTTATGCAAAACAGAGCTGGTGAAAACACGGAACACTGGCCCTGTGGCACGCTCACAATTATTATTACACTTGAGCCCATTTGTTGCCACTTTACCAATCATGTTCTTCTTCAGGGACTAGTCCCTCCTGACAATAAGTCCAAAATATGAGAGAGTTATTATCTCAACATCCTAGATTCTAAGGAGCAATCTGGCTGTACTTCTTTCAACACAGATTTGTTTGTTCTTCAGGCAGTTCATGGTGCTTATAATATTATTCTCTAACACTATAACTTAAATGTATCAATTTCTAGGATCTTCCTTATTCACTGTCAACTTTCACTACTGAAAATAATATAGTTTGGGTCAGGCACACCTTAGTCCTCAAACTGACATCTTTGCAATTCAACACTTTAAAAAGCTCTTGGGCTGCAGATATGCACAAAGAAATACATCAGTTGATCTCTTGACAGCTGCTTCCCTAAGTGTAGATAGTGGATGCAAGTAAAATTAAGTCTTTGACAACTTCAATCTTTTCTGTTTATCATGTTGTTATTTATTGGTTCAGTGGTAAGGATTTTTGTCTTCTTTACATAGAGATGCAATTCACATGGAAAACTGTGGTCTTTGATCTTCTTTAGCAAGTATCTTAAGCCCTCTTTGCTTTCAGCAAGCATCATTGTATCATCTGTATATTGCAGGTTGTTAGTGAATCTCCCTGCAGTCCTGATGTCATGTTCTTCATATAATCCAGATTCTCAGGTTTTGAGCTCAGCATGCAGATTGCATAAGTATGGTGAAAGAATATAACCCTGGCGTACGTACACTTTTCCTAATTTTAAATCATTTAGTGTCCCCTTGTTCTGTTTGAACCACTGCCTTTTTGTCTATGTACAGTTCCTCATGAGCACAATTAAATGTTTTGGAATACTTTTTTCTCATAGCTTGTCCATAGCTTGTCATGATCCACACAGTTGAAAGCCTTTGCATAGTTAATAAAGCACAAGCAAACATCTTTCTGGTATTCTCTGCTTTCAACTGTGTGATGTCAGCAATGATATTCCTTGTTCCAAATTCTCTTCTGAATTCTGCTTGAACCTCTGATAGGGCCCTGACAATGTACTATCACAAGGCTTTTTAATTATCTTTAGTTGTATTTGCTTTCAAAGTAAATGATTTCTTTTTCAAGAAGAGCTTTTGCTTTGTTTTCGTTTTTTTTTCTAAGAGTAGCTTATCTGACAAACTTAAGTTTAAAACTATAAGGACGAAAATACCAAAAAAATAAAAATAGGATGCTTCCTCATAAGCAAGTTAATTACTTCACATATCTTTTGCTTTCTCTAAATAATAAATCAACTCTAATGAGAACTACATTAGAGTTGACATTTCATAAAAATTATCATCCAGATTCCTAGTAAATATGAAAGAATGCAAATTGAAGCAAAGATACTGATGATATATAAGATTTATAAGTACTTTTATAAAAAATAACTGTTATTTTACTCACCAAAAATAATGAAAAAATACACATGGAAATAGAAAGAGATCTTTTACCTCTTATTTGAAAGACCCTTTGACATCTTGTTGAAAAACTCTGTTTCTGCATGTTGACTTGCAGCACTCATTTCAAAACAGATTAGATTTTTGTCTGAAGATTCAACATTCTGAAATGAAGTAGTTCATACTGACTTAAATAAAAACACTAAAGAAAACTATTGAGATGGAAAGTAGCTCTGAAACACGGGGGAAGAGATGAGGATAGAGGGTTTCTGATTTCTTTATTTGTAACCTTTTATTTCCACTAATCTGATAAAATGAACTCAAAGGAGGCACAAATCTGTTGAAATCACAGGATTTAGAGGTATTCGTTAAGTTTGTTATAAAACAGAATTTTTATTACTGGTCTGTAACCTAGGGCAATCAATAATTTCATTGAAAAGTGGTCTCTAAATATTTTTATACAACGGCAATTAGGGTTTCAAAGATCCACTTTTTCTATATCATTTAGATGCATTTCTATGTATTTGACTAGCAACATTCTATTCTGATTCCCAAGATCATTTTATATAAACACTGACTGTTAAGTGAGAAAAACCATTTACTACCTATATTCCTCTATTATTTTAAAACTAATAGGATTAAGAAAAGTCTAACAAGAAAAATTAACTGTCAACATCATGTTATTAGCACATAGATTATTATTATATTCTTCAAAGTTTTTATAAAAACATAGGCAAGTTATGCTTGGAATTACCTTTGATCCTCTACTGTTATATGGTTCTGGAGATAATCTAAGATCTACTAAACAAAATTAAGTATAAATAAAGCTAATATTCATTAAGATAGCTATGAATAAACAAAGTCTGTCTGAATTAGTACGCTAAAGGATAAAGTCCATTTAATCTTTCAAACCACAACCCAGAATGTTCATTAATGTACTAAGTAATCAAATCACTTACTTTGAAAAGGTGTAATGTCTCCTTGTTGGTTAGCAACTGAAATTGAAGGTCAGTATTCCCACCACCACAAGGGAGGCATTCATAAAACTCAGGCTCCTTATGTGTCAGAGAATAGAGAACTATGATGAAACTTCCAGATTCTGAAAATACCCTAAACAAAAATGTCCATTTAATTGAAATTTACTAAAGATAACAAGAGTACACTGAAAGCATTTCATGTGAATCTTCCAATCTAGTCAATGGGTTGAGTACGCAGTCTAATTTCTTAAAGGAAACTGGGAATCAAGCTTATGCTTACTTTTAAAAACGTCATTCATTTTAATCTTCAAAATATATTTTTATTACAGAATGCATATACCTCATAAAAGCTTCAAGTAAAACATAAATACATAAAATAGAAGATAAATACTATCCCAGTCCATTCTCCAGCTTAATGAACATACTTCCAGGATTTTCCATACTCACAATAACATTTTATATCATTTAGCAAAATGGGGTCAGTACTATACACACTGTTTACACTTGCTAATTTTTATTTGGGGCCCTGGTGTGCCACTGTAGGATAAGCACTCAACTACTAACCACAAGACCACGGGTTCAAATCCATGAGCGGCTTCTCTGAATCCCTATAAAGAGTTGTGTGTCAGAACTGATTCAACAGCACTTAACATTTATTTGACAATGTATGTCGAGTCTCTTTCCATGTCATTAGTCTATACTAAGTCTTCTTATTCTTTTAAGCAACTGCCCAATATTATATCTTAAGCATCATAAGTGATTTACCAAAATATCTAAAACTGAGTAATTACATATACTATTTTAATATTATAAACTGATAAAATGAACATTCCTTTTATTCATTAATTGACTCGATATAGTTATAGTCATCAAAATACTTAAAATATAGCTGAAAAGAATTATTTAAAAATATTTTCAGTATTGCCTCTATTTTGTAAAGGTTGAATAAAAAATGACCTGGGGATATTTATAACATCAATTAGAAGTAACAGTGGAGATTGGGAGGTAGAATGCCTGTATTCTAAGGAACTATAAAGGAGTCAGCAGTACCTACTCTCAGTTCCTTTCTCTGGAGTCAGACAAGACCACTGCTCAGAGTACTGTAAACTACCAACCTAAGAAGTCCTGGTGTGGTGCTACAGAATAAGCACTAGACTGCAAGGTTGGTTTCAACTTCAAGGTTGGAGGTTCAAACTCACCAGTTGCTCCTCAGAAACCCTGTACAGGGTCACTATGAGTTGGCACTAAACAAAAATAACAAAGCTATGCTAAAGTAGTGCTAATTCTTTCTTGTTCAGACCTCCCTTTAAAGGGCTGGCAGTAATTAATAAGAGTTCGGACATTAAAGAAATTGCCTAATTCTTCGGACTGAAATGAGAGTAACACAGGGAGCTTCAAAATTAATCGTACCTAACCTTTACTGTCCATAAGAAGTTAAATCAAGATTAGTAAATGAACTAAAACAATTCAGAATTATACCAATCTCTGTTTCACTTCAAGTAAACCTAGTTGAAATAAAATGTAAAAAGAACTATAAAATTATCTGAAGAAAAAACATTTTTAATTTCAATAAATGTTCCTGGAATAAAAAGTCTTTCTGTGGCACTGTGGGCTAATGCATCAGACTGCAGAGTTGTTTGAACTGCAAGGTTGGTGGTTCAAGCTCACCAGCTGCTCCTTGGAAACCCTATACAGGGTAGCTATGAGTCGGAAGCGACTTGACGGCACTTAACAAGTAAGATATAAAATACAGGAACCACAAAGAAAAAAAGATTGATAAATTAGACTTAAAGATTTGGGGAAAATACCATTATCTATTTGGGGAAAATACCATTATCCAAAGCTAACTGAAATTACTAGGGAAAAAAAATCTTTGCAACATATATGAAAACAAAAGTTTATCATATTAAAATATATATGTATGTATACATATGTGTGTATTGTTGTTAAGTTCTGTCGAATTGGTTCCGACTCACCAGCAATCCTGTATGGGGTTTCTGAGGAGCGACGAATAAGGTTGAACCACCGACCCTGCAGTTCAAACCAACCTTGCAGTCCAGAACATTAACCCACAGCGCCACACCAGGACACATATATATCATACATATGCATATACACATAAAATAAAGAGAGAAGTAAAGAGTGCTCTAAGAAAGCAGTATAAAGGAAAAAGACAATCCAAGAGAAAAATGGGAAAAGAAACAAACAAGCAATTCTGTAAAAGATGAGCAATATAACATGAGGAAAAGGCCATTTTAATCTTTTCAGGTTTACAAAGATCAGAAGTTTAATAACGTAACCTATATTAAACAGGTTATTACTTCTCTGAGCTCATTTCCTACTACTTCTCTTCTTCCCACACTCCTCTCTAGCACGATGCTGGTTTTGTTCTTCGAAGACGCCAGGTTAGCATCCACCTATGGTCTTTGTACTTAATTGTCCTTTGACTGCAACACAGCTCCAAGCAGCCACATGGCTTACTCCCTCAACCTCAGTGTTTGCCTCCCTGACCACCCCTTTACCTGTCATCACACCTAGACACAAATATCAACACCCTCTGCTTGATTTTTCCCCATAGAATTCATCATTCTCAAAAATACTATTTATTTTACTTATTCTGTTTACTGTCTGTCTCTACAGTGTCTTTATTTTGTTTACTGCTTACCCCATTATGGGGGGGATTTCAAAAACTTTGTAGAAAAATGGAATTAAAAGATAACAAAACTTTCCACAAACTTTTTGAAGGCATCTCATATTGTATACCTGTTGTTGTTAAGTGCTATTGAGACGGTTCCAACCCATAGCACCGTGTATAGGGTTTCCTAGGAGTGGGTGGTGAGCTCGAACCAACTTTTCAGTCCAGTGCCTTAACCTACAGCACCATACTAGGACTCCGATTATGGTGCTAAATTAATATTTATTGTGTGAATGAATACATTTTTAGTGAGGGAGTAGAAAAGCAGGTACTGTCATACACTGTGGACGCATTATAAATCTGTATAGTCTTTTTGCTAGGAATCCTGGTGACATCATGGTTAGGTGCACTGCTAAGAGTCACTTGAGTCCACCAGCCACTCTGAGGAAGAAAGATGTGGCAGTAGGTTTCCATAATGATTGCAGCCTGGAAAACTCTATGGGGTCGTTTTATCCTGCCCTACACGATCACTATGATGCTGTAGAATAAGCACTGGACTTCTAACTACAAGGTCAGTGGTTCAAATCCACCAGTTGCGTTTAGGAAACTATCAGTCAGAACCAACTCAACAGCACTTACAACAATAAGGTTGCTATGAGTCTCAATAGAGTCTACAGTGACAAGAGCATTTTTGAAGGCAACTTGATAATATCTACCATAAATTTAAATTAAATACCATTTGACCCAGAAATAAAACATTTTAGAAATTTGTTCTAGAAATATACTAGTAGAAGTACACAAAGCTATAGGTACACAATGTTTAGTTCAGCACTGCCTGTAAGAGCAAAAGCACCTGCTAGAAAAACATAGCATAGATTATATATGATACTGTTGTAAAACCTGTACAATAAATCTGTACAATGAACTCCAAGAGATATTCTTATAGAGAAAAAAGCAACATACAGAAAGCGAAGAATGGTATGCACCCATCTGTGATTTTATTTTCTTAAAGGCTACGGAAGTGCACTACTTGCCTATGGACTGACTACTCCAGGAAGGAAACACAGATACTATTTAAAAGTGATTGTCTCTGAGAATAGGGTTTGAGAAGAAGAGTAAAGAAGAAATTTATTTTTTATTGTGTCTATCTTTATGTATGTCTAATTTATATTACCACACAACTGTACTGTCTTTTCAATAACAAGTTTTCGTTTTGGCTTTAAGTCTATCATAGTTACCTTACATAGACAGAAAGACATCTTGAAATTCTAAACTAGTAGTTAAAGATAATAAGAGGAGTTGTGAGAAATAAATCTGTCCTTTAAAGACACTCATGTGTGGTATTTGTATTACAGCATTACTAGACACTATAGTAGATGGGATCAGGATTGTTTCCACTCTGTAAAGAATATCTTCTGTATTACAATTCTACGGTTAGACAGTGGATTTCTTTTTATTTCAAGGTATAGTGTAACCTCATCTTTATTGTCTAGTTGACTGAATTAAAAATTTGTTTTTTCATAATGAACTTATTTTTCTAACGTATATTACACAAGATTAAGGCACAGCATGATAAGGCCAATAAAGTAAGAAAGAGTAAAAATATGAAAAATAATATACTACAGAATAAAACATTACTTGCCTTTCTTGAACAGAAGAACTGAAAACATATCGCAAGCAACAAGCCCACACCTGAGGACTATAGATATGAATAATTCCAGACAGCCAACTAAAAGAAAAAATTAAAAACCATAACATCACAATTTAATATTTAATAGATTACAGTTTATACTCTCCTCAAAGTAAATAACAGATCCTTGACATTCACCAGCAATACATTTAGACTTCATAAATAAGCAATCTATAAATACTATATATATATCATGATGATAATTAAAAAGGACAAAATACATCTTCTTTCTCTCTGTTTTCCACTTAAACTTTGAAAGAGAAAATGGAAAACAGATATAAAAGCAGGAGACTAGAATAAATTAGCATAAACAGAATGGGCTAAATTAGGAGAAATGGAATTTTCTGCATAAAACTATTCTATATAATTACGAAAAGGTAAATGCTGCAACTTATATTGTTGTTGCCAGCAAGTCATTCTTATAACAACCTCATGTAACAGACTAGATTCCACTTTGGGCTTTCTTGGCTGGAATATTTAAGGAAATAGCCAGGTGCCAGGTCGTCCTCCCATAGAGCCACTGTGTGGGTTCGAACAATAAATAGCCAATAGTTAAATGAGTTGCACCTCCAGGGCTCCTTATAAATTAAATAGGTATCCTGAAACATAGCAAACTCTTATGACTATTCACCTAGGCATCAATAACCCATAACCATTATGAGAGCCATAGTATGAAAGCTTCATGTCCTACAGAACATTTGTGAATCCTTGAGGAATTTTAACTTTGTACATACCATTTGTTCATACAGGTACCCTCCCCCATCAACCCTCTTTTCTACCATCTAAACTTCAAAGGGATTTGTGGTGTGGTCCTGTAAGATCAGCACTGGACTCTGAACCACAGGGTCGGCAGTTCAAACCCACCAGCTGCTCCTTGGAAACAGTATACAGGGTCGCTATGAGTTGGAACCGACTCAACAGCACTCAACAACAAACCATAAAAGGTCAATTCAAGTTTACATGACTAAAAAAATGTCTCTCTCATTAACTACTAACAGTCCTCAAGTCTACCCTGTTTGTTTCAAAGTTAATCACATACTTCCTTATAATTTACCTTTTTATAAGTAAAGACCTGAATATTTATCCCTTTAATGATACATTCTTTAAGAAGAAGCTTTAAAATCTAACATAAATAACAAATAAGGTAAGCACTCACTAAGTATTGAATGAATATAAGTGTCTCAGTAATCTGTCTAAATGTCATTAGCCATTAACTCTAAAGAGAAAGTCATTAACACTGAAGGGCATTTCTGCTAAATCTTGTGGCAGTGTATTTTGAGCCCTAGAGTTTGTGAAGGTGCCTCAATAAGAGGGGGTAGAAAGCAGGTTAAAGAAGAAGGCTTCAGCTTTAATGAGAAGACTTCAATTCTTATCATTTTATATTGGAGTTCTTTTTTTTTTTAGCTGATTCTGCTACTAAAAGGAGTACTGGTGTGGTGCTGCAGGATAATGCACTAGATCAAAAGGTCAGTTTGAACCACAAGGCTGGTGGTTCAAACTCCACCAGCTGCTCCTCGGAAACCCTATACAGGTATGCTATGAGTCAGAACCAACTCAGTGGCACACAACCACCACCACCACCATGATTAAAAAGGAATGCAGTGGCTCTAGAGGATAAGGCACCGGACTGTGAATCATCAGGTCAATGGTTCAACCTCATCAACCACTCTGCAGGAGAAAGATGAGGCTTTCTGCTCCCTCAAAGATTTACAGCCTTGGAAACTTTATACAAGGTTCTTATTACAAAAGAAGACTCAAAAACTAACCTTTGTAGATGTATAAGGTGAACTAAGTATTATACATTCATAGTATAACTCATTTATATGCTTAACATTTATTTATTAATACACAGCTGAAAACATTCCATACACAAGGCAAAACTTACATTCCCACTAATGGTAAGGAGTAAACCTTAGGATCAGATTCCAGCAAAAGGAGTAATTTGCGTGTTTCATCCATGGTAAGATATCTAAACAGAAGACACTGATGTAAAAATATTATATTATGTACTTTTACCTAAAAGAGATTAGCTAAGTGTTGAAGAAGCAACTTTTAGATAAGGAAGAGGATTCAAGTGCACACTGTCTTACTCAGGCACACATGTTTATGCAAGTACATGTACATATAAAACACTGCCAAATCTAGAAAGACTCTGGTGAGTAGAAGAAATTAAAGCTATTTAATAAGTTAAAACTTCTACCTATACATTAAAATGGTCATTAAGAAACATCTATTTATGAACCATTTTTCTTTAGCAGTATTAACATAACTTACTTCAATAAAAAATGTTAAAATTCAAGCAGACATTTTCTTAACCAAATAGGATTCTCTGGGAGACATAAAATGCTCCTTACTGGAAGCGTGACTTGACAAGGTGCAATAAATGTGACTTCTCATTAAAGGAAGCTGACTTAGGTAAATATATTCAACTTTCCAAATACTCTACCTTTCCAAGCACTAACAAAGGACAAAACCTGGAGTCATCATGAGGTTTGTAGAGTCCAAAGCTGACTTTTCCCTAATACTTTACAACATCAAAGTATAAATAAAAAATATTTTAAAAATTAAAAAATTACAGAAGAATTGTTAAGTCAATTTTACTCTTATGGTTTAAAACAAAAACTTTTTAAATAATGTATTCATAATGTTTTGACAGTATCACTGAGAATATGTTCTATTGCTATAATAATCCTAACACAAAAAGATAATGACTTCATTAGGCCAGGCAAAAGATTAAGCCTCAGTTTACAAACTATTTATCAAAATGACACTCCTGCTTTTGAAAGCTCTCCCCGTGCCATCCGCACATGATAAAAATACCAACTTTTTAAGGAGTCAACTCAGGCTTTCCCCAATTTTCCCAAGCAGCTTAGATATATTTTCATGCTATTCCTGTACTGTAGCTACACTCAATAACAGAAGGTCATGTCTACATGTCAATACATGAGTAAAAAGTACATAGTTTCACAAAATTTTTGAAGCCCCCTCATACTTAGCAAACAGTAAATACGTTTTCTTATTTTTACCTTTTTATTGTGAATGAGTGAAGGTTTACAGAGCAGATCATCAGTTTTACATTCATTCAACAATTCATACAAATTTTACAGCATCTCAGTGATTACAATCCCCTTTATATAACATCATTTATCTTACTTCCTCCCATCTTCCTGATTCCATTCCTTCTTTCCTACACTAGAACTGTGCTTGTATAAATGCTGCCCTTTTGATCTCAAATGGTTAACTATTCTAAGGAGTGTGTACTTTACTAGTGCATTGTTCCCTTTATAGACCTGTGCAGGGTCACTATGAGTCCACGGTACTTAACAACTGTTAGACTAAAACTTGAGCTATGGGGTTGAGCTCATTCCCAGAACTGACGGTGACTGAGAGCCATAGTCTCAGCAGTTTTACCAGTCTCTATCTGAACAGTAAGTCTAGTCTTTTTTATGATTTTGAGTTTTGCACCACATTATCTCCAACTCTATTCAGGACCTTCTAATGCAAGGTTGGGGAAATTCTGGTCTACAGGTCGTGTAAGGCCCGCGAAATCATTTGGTCTGGCCCTGCCAAGGCAACTGCAGTTCTAGCCATTACACACTGTTGTTTTGAATAATTTCATGTATACAGATAGGTGTCTTAGCCATGTAAGGTGGTTGTTGTAGTTAAGTGCTGTCAAGTCAGTTCTGACTGATAGTGACCCTGTGTATAGGGTTTCCAAGGAGCAGCTCATGGGTTTGAACAGACAACCTTTTGATTCGAAGTCCAGTGATGATTCTATAGTGCCACACCAGGGGTCCAGCCATCACATTGGTGGTAGTTATGTGCCGTGGAGTTGGTTCTGACTCATAGCAACCCTGCACAGCATTTCCAAGGCTGCAAACTTTAAGGGAGCAGAAAGCCTCATCTTTCTCCCAAGAAACAGCTGGTAGTTTCAAACTGCTGACCCTGAGGGTAGCATCCTGATTCATAACCACTATGCTACCAGTGCTCTTAAAAGTGAGTTAGTTAAATGTTTGACCAAACACAGCACACTAATTTTTTTTTTTTTTTAATGTTTTATTGTAAATTATGTGATAGTTTACATGAGAGAACATTAGCTTTACATTCATCCTATTATACATCGTTTCATTGCCAGGGTTATAATCCCCTCCATGCATCATCAACCAACTAAAGGGTATACACTACAAGCCTGCCCCCTGGTCGTCAGCACACAGCCCCTCTCTCCCTCTCTGGGTCTAGAGTCCCCAGCTGCTCCATCTCTCCATGTGATCGTCTCTGCCTCCATCTCTGACATCACTATTTCTCTGGGTAGGGTCCCACACTCCGTTTTCTCCCTTGATGATCCCAGTGACCTCTGTTTCTGGACTGCAAAGTCAATCACTCCCTTCCTTTTGCTACAAAACGTCTACCTTTACATTTCCAACCCTCACAGTCAGTACTGATGACAATTATTCACTATTGTATCACAAGAGACCTATCCCCATCTCCTTTCATCAGCCGTGCTCAGACAGATTGGATACTACTCAGTGGAGATTCTACCTTCCTCTGTGCCCTGAACTAGGCTCCCTCTTGAAAGCTTGTAAGCCAGTCACTTCTTGCCTTTGTAGTAACCACCACCCCCAACCCCACTCCATTTTTGGGTAGCCTATGTCCAAGCTGCCCATCCTTGTCTAGCCTGTGCAGGCGCACAGATCGTCTCAGCATTTAGAGGCACTTGCCATTCTTGCTAGTTGAATGCCTGAGAGTTGGTTCTGGCTCATAGTGGCCCTGAACGGGTTTTCCGTGGATGTGAATCTTTGTGGGAGCAGGGAGCCTAGTCTTTCTCCTGCAGAACTGCAGATGGTTTGGAGCTGCTGGCCTGGGTTTGGCAGCCTGATTTGTAACCACTACACTACAAACAGGCAGCTTAAAACGACCACAGCCAACTCTGAACTGTTTATTAATAAGGAAAAGATCAGGACGGGAGAGGAGAAGGAGAGAGTTTAAAAACAAAACAGGTTGACAATTAAATCCTGAGTTACAGCTTAACAATGAACAGTGGCATCTTGAAATTTATCAGACAGCCTTGAAGGTGAAAAGCTGAAAGAGGACATTAAAGTCATACTCATATTAGGCTACATATTTTTTTTCTTCTTCTTTTTTTTTTTTTTTCCTTTCTTTTCTCTCTCCTCTCATTTTCCCACAATTACAGACTACAGTATCCAATCTAGTTTTTGGGGGGATTTTTTGTTGCTTGTTTTTTCCCTTTAGTTCTGTTGTGTTTTGGTTTTGTTCCCCCTTTTACCTTTAGGTGGCTCTTTCTCTCCCTATACTACCCACGAAGAGACAGCAATTGCTGCCATATAGTTAAAATACAATCACACCCTATAAAGCCCCACAATCCAGGCAAAAACCAATACCAATGGCCATATACCAGGGAGACAGGCAACAACTACTAAAACACTAAGATAAGCAATAAGTAGAGTGAAAAGGGAAGCCCACCTCCTGATCACATCTACCTGGAGGCAATCAGAAAGCATGAAAAATACCAAAACACACACTTAATTAAGTATTAAGGCCACAGCTAAAAACTAACCATGTCCAAAAAGCAAAAACAGATGACCATATCAACATAAGTCCAGAAACAAGATAAAATGTCTGAGACAAATGACCTAGAGGTAGACCTGGACTCCATTCTGGAAGGAAGGCAGGCCTTGGAAATGCCTGAGAAGGAATTCAGAAAAATGATTGTAAAATGTTTCAAAACACTTTAGAATGGAGTTGAAAAAATAAGGAAGAAGTCAGGAAAATGCTATAGGAACAATCATAAGATAGATACAGCATTGGAAACAATTTAAAACCTACAAGAGAGTGGTTCAAATGATTAATAATAGAATATCAGAAATAGATAATACACTGAAAGGGCAAAAGAGTAGAATACAAGAGATGGAAGGCAGAACTATTGAACTGGAGTACAAATCTCTCAATCCAGAAAGAAGAGCAGCAGAAAAGAGGATTAAAAAAAGAACAAAGAAGCTCTAAGATACATGGTGGACAACATGAAGAGGACTAAGTTAAGAATTATCGGCATTCCGGAACAGGAAGAATCACACAAGTCCACAGAAGACATAGTTGAGAAGCTTCTGAAGAAAAGTTTTCTAACAACCTAAAAAGTGAAAAGATAAACATTCAAGAAGCTCAGCAAACCCCAGGACGGACAGACCCCTAAAGAAAATCACCGAGACATATCATAATCATGCTCTCCAAAATCAAAGCTAAGGAGACAATCCTGAAAGCACCTAGGGAAAAGAGAAGCATTACATACAAAAGTAAGCAAGTCAGATTAAGCTTGGATCTCTCAGCAAAAATCTGGCAGGAAAGAAGGCAATGTTGTTGTTGTTGTTGTTGTTGTTAGGTGCCATCAAGTCAGTACCAATCCATAGCAACATTATGTGCAATAGAATGAAACACTGCCGATCCTGGGCCAACCTCACTACTGTTGCCATGCTTGAGTCCATTGATGCTGTCATTTGGCCAATCCATCTCACTGGGGTCTTCCTCTTTTTCTCTGACCCTCCACCTTATCAAATATGATATTCTTCTCCAGTGACTGGTCCCTCCTGACAGTATGTCTGAAGTATGAGAGACAAAGTTTGGCCACCTTGGCCTCCAGGGAGCACTCTGGCTGCACTGCTTCCAAACAGATTTATTGGTTCTTTTGGCAGCCCATGGCACTTTCAATATTCTCCTCCAACACCATAACTCAAAAGCATCAATTCTTCTAGATATATATAAAACCCTGAAAGGAAAAAAAACTGCCAACCAAGAATCCTTTATCCAGCAAAGCTATTAACCAAATACAATGGTGTAATCAAAACATTCCAGGATAAACAGAAGCTAAGGGATTTTGCCAAGGCCAACCCTGCACAACAAAACATACTAAAAGAGAGTTTTGTGGGCCGATAATCAACAAGAACAGACAACAACCAGAGATTAACATACGTGGAGCACCTCCCAGAACAAAATCAACAGATAGAAGAGTCAAGAACAGAATAAAACTATAAGAACAAACTCAGAGAAATCTGGGAGGACAGTCTATGATCAAGACAATTACAATGTGAAAGAAGGTAAACACGTAGGAACAGAGATACAGATGGTGAGAAGGTCAGGTAGATTACAAGATAAAATAGATCGCACTAAGTGGAAGGAAGAATTAATGGAATATAAAATAACCTCAATGAAAATTAACACTTCACAGCATACCAAGAAAACAAAAATCCAAGAAGAACATGGCAACATTAAAACTATGAGGAAACTGACAAGAAAGAACACAATAACGATGAACTCAGCACAGGAAGACACATAGAACAAAGAAAGCAGCAACACCACAAAAAAAGCAAGCATAATGGCAGCAATTAATCCATACCTATTGATAAGGAGCTCTAGTAGGTCAGCAGTTCGAAA
>NW_006408544.1:8917534-8927872 GCF_000296735.1 Chrysochloris asiatica
CCAGTTTTCTCTTTTTCTCAATCCATTGAAAATAGCTAAATATCATTTTCTTGAACAATGTTATGTATTGTTTTTGTTGTTAGGTACCATCAAGTCAGTACCGACTCATAGCGAAAACTATGCATGACATAATTAAACTATGCCCAGTCCTGGACCAACCTCACAATCCTTGCTATGCCTGTTGTCTGTCGCTGCTGCCATTGTGCCAATCTATCTTGTTGGGGGTCTTCCTCTTTTTCTCTGACCCTTCACTTTACCAAATATGATATCCTTCTCCAGTGACTGATCCCTCCTGATAATACGTCCAAAGTATGAGAGAGAAGTCTGGTCATCCTTGCTTCCAAGGAGCACTCTGGCTGCACTTCTTTCAATACAGATTTGTTTGTTCTTTTGGCAGTCCATAGTACTTTTAATAGTCTCCTCCAACACCATAACTCGAATGTATAAATTCTTTTACGGTCTTCCTTATTCACTGTCCAACTTCCACATGCATATGAGGTTCTTGAAAATACCATGGCTTCAGTCAGGTGCACCTTAGTCCTCAAACTGATTATCTTTGCTCTTCAACACTTTTAAAAAGTCTTGTGCAACAGAGTTGCCTAATGCAATACATCATTTGATTTCCTGATTGCTGCTTCCATGAGTGTTGATGGTTGATCTGAACAAAATGAAGCCTTAGACAACATTAATCTTTTCTCCATTTATATGGATGTAGTTTATTGGTCCAGTGGTGAAGATTTTTGTTCTTTATATTGAGATGCAACCCATACTAAAGGTTGTGGTCTTTGATCTTCATCAGTAAGTATTGTAAGTCCTCTTCACTTTCAGCAAGCAAAACTGTATCATCTGCATATCGCAGGTTGATAGTCTTCCTCCAGTCCTGATGCCACCTTCTTCTTTAATCCAGCTTCTCAGCAAATTACTCAGATTTGTTCAGCATACAAACTGAACAAGTATGGTGAAAGAATACAAACCTGGTGCACAACTTACCTAATTTTAAACCATTAGGTGTTCCCTTGTTCTGTTCTAACAACTGTCCCTTGGTCTATGTACAGGTTCCTCATGGGCACAATTAAGTGTTCCGGAATCCTCATACTTTGCAATGTTGTCCATAGCTTGTCATGATCTTCACAATCAAAAGCCTTTGTGTAGTCAATAAAGCACAGATAAACATCTTTCTAGTATTCTCTATCAGCCAAGATCTATCTGACATCAGCAGTAATATCCCTTTTCCATGTTCTCCTCTGAAACCAGTTTGAACCTCGGCAAGTTCTCTGTCAATTTATGTATGCAGCCATTTTCGTATTACCTTTAGTAAAATTTTACTCACATGGGATATCAATTATATTGTCTGATGATTTTCACATTCCACTGGGTCACCTCTCTTTGGAATGGGCACAAATACAGATCTCCACCAGTTAGTTGGCCAGGTAGTTGTCTTCCTATGTCCACTCACATAGATGAGTGAGTGCCTCCAGTGCAACATCAGTTTGATGAAAAATTTCAATTTATATTTCATCAATTCCCAATGCCCTGTTCTTGCCAATGCCTTCAATGCACCTTGGACTTTTTTCTTCAGGATCACTGGCTCTTGATCATAGTCTGCCTTTTGAAATGGTTGAACATCGACCATTTCTTTTTGGTACAGTGACTCTGTGTATTCCTTCCATCTTCTTTTGATAATTTCTGTATCATTCAATATTTTGCCCAGAGAATCCTTCAATGCCACATGTTGAGGATTGAATTTTTTCTTGAGTTTTCTCAGCTTGAGAAATGCTGAGCGTGTTCTTCCCTTTCGGTTTTCCAACTTCATGTCTTTGCACATTTCATTTTAATACTGGACTTCGTCTTCTAGAGCTGACCTTGGAAATTTTCTGTTCAGCTCTTTTACCTCCTCAATTCTTCCATTTGCTTTAGCATCTCTACACTGGAGAGCAAGTTTCAGATTCCCTTCTGACCTGCATTTTGGTCTTTTCCTTCTCTCCTATCTTCTTAATGAACTTTTGCTTTCTTCCTGTAAGATGTTCTTGATATCATCCCACAACTCTTCTGGTCTTTGATCTTTATTGTCTAGTGCATAAAATCTGCTCTTCAGATGATCTTTAAATTTAGGTGATATACATTCAAGGTCATATTTTGGCTCTAGTGAATTTGTTTTCATTTTCTTCAGCTTCAGTCTGTATTTGCATATGAGCAATTGATGATCCCTTCCACTCTCTGCCCCTGGCCTTGTTTTAGCTAATGATATGGAGCTCTTCCAATGTTTATTCCATTTGGTAAGGTCCATGTGTATAGTTGTCTTTTATGTTGTTGAAAAAAGGTATTTGCAATGAAGAAGTCATTGGTCTTGCAAAATTCTATTATGTGATCTCTCATATAATTTCTATCACCAAGACCATATTTTCCAACCACTGATCTCCCAGTTTCCAACCTTTGCATTTCAATCACCAGTAATTATCAATATATCTTGATTCCATGTTTGATCAATTTCAGACTGAAGAAGTTGAAAGAATTCTTCAATTTCTTCATTACTGGCTTTAGTGGTTGATGACTAAATTTGGATGACAGTGGTATTAATTGGTCTCCCTTGTTATTGTTAGGTGCCATCAAGTTGGTACCGACTCATAGTGACCCTATACACAACAGAATGAAACACTGCCTGGTCCTGGACCAACCTCACAATCATTGCTACTGTTATTGATACTGCCATTGTGCCAATCCATCTGGATGGGGGTCTGCCTCTTTTCTGCTGACCCTCCACCTTACCAAATATGATATCATTGGTATTGGCCAATATGTGTCTATTTTGGCTCATTAATGCCTAGGATATCATTCCCTAGTGACTGGTCTTTCCTGACAATATGCCCAAAGTATGAGAGACAAAAAGTCTGGCCATCTTGGCTTCCAAGGAGCAGTCCGGCTGTGCTTCTTCCAGCACATACCTATTTGTTCTTTTGGTAGTCCATGGTGCTTTCCATACTCTCCTCTAGCACCATAACTCAAATGCATCAATTCTTCTACAGTCTTCCTTATTCACTGTTCAACTTTCACATGCATATGAGGTTACTGAAAACACCATGACTTGGGTCAGGCACACCTTAGTCCTCAAACTGGTATCTTTGCTCTTCAACACTTTTAAAAAAGGTCTTGAGAAACAGATTTGCCTAATGCAATATGTCGTCTGATTTCTTGATTGCTGCTTCCATGAGTGTTGATAGTTGATCCACGAAGAATGAAGTCCTTGACAACATCAATATTTTCTCCACTGATAAACATGTTGTTTATTGGTCCAGTAATAAGGACTTTTGTTTTCTTTATATTGAAATGCAACCCATACCAAAGGCTTGCTGAAAGTGGACTTAAAATACTTACTGATGAAGATCAAAGACCATAGCCTTCAGTATGGGTTCAGTCTTCCTTGTAGCTGTATGGATATTATCCTATCACAGACAGTGTTGTACTTCATGACTGATCTTGATTTGTTGTTTTTGATGATGAATACAATGCCATTCCTCTTCAATATGGCATTCCTAGAATAGTAAACCATGTGATTGTCAGATTCAAAATGGCCAATACCTGTCTACTTTGGCTCATTAATGCCTAGGATATTATAATTTATACAATCCATTTCATTTTTGACAATTTCCAATTTTCCTAGATTTATACATTCCACGTTCCAATTATAATGGATTTTTACAGCTGATTCTCTTCATTTTAAGTTGTGCCCCATCAGCAAATCAAGGTCCTGAGGGCTTTACTCCATTCATATCATCAAAGTGAACTCTACTTTGAGATGGTGGCTCTTCCCCAGTTGCATTTTGAGAGCCTTTCAGCCTGAGGGGCTCATCTTCCAGCACTATATCCCCTGCTATTCACCTAGAGCATGTGAGGAACAGGGAAGGACCCCAACTTTCTCACTACCAGCCACCAGTGTGCATTTTGTGTTGTCAGACCACTGCCTCAATCGAATGCTGTTTACAAGAATTCAAGATGGCTACATTGCAGCAGGCCGGCCTACAGTTCACTCATCTGTGTTTTTTCTCTCTCTGCTTTTGTTCAACTTCTCCCAGTCAGTTTTCAATCCATTTTTCTATACTTTTTCTGAATCTTTGGGTTCCAGGTTTATCATCCATGTTTCATTTGGTCTCTGACATCTTTGCTGTAGAGCATCTGTGTAGTATGTCTGCCTAGTTCACCATCTTGCCAGAAATCCCAAATATGTTTTATTATCTATTTATCTCCAGTGCCTAACACAACACCCAACCCATAATGGAGCATAATAAACAGCAGAGTTAATAAGTGACTGTGGCCAGGGACAGGGTACATGTTAATCTCAATAAATGATTTTATGTGAAGGGGCAAGGCAAATAGGAGACTGGATGGAATAGCGAACACTCAGGGTGACCACCAACATACCAAGAAAGGGTACTGAAAGAAAAAAAGGTAGAGTCATGCCTTCACTTACAGCTGGGCACAGGTACTAAGGAAAAATTACTTTCTAGTTATTTTTATCAAAACTTCCAATGCCTAGTTGAGAAGCATTTTATTATTATTCCATGAGAAATAAATGTCCCATTTAATTTTAACATATTTTGTCCTCACACTATATTCATTATTTTATACTTTTTTCTTGCTTCAAATCAAACAGAAAGGTACTTTCAGCATCTCAGACTCAAAATTAGACCTTCCTTGCTATTTCAGGAACCCTCTGGGGGCAAAAAAATAAACCCTGTCTTTTCCTTTTCCTCTTCCTCTTTTAAGAAGGCATGTTCAGAGAATAAAACTTAGAGCTGAGTATATGGCAGCAAACATCTTTGACTCTAGAGACCTAACAGGAACAGGGTGGAGTCAATGGGAAATGATGCCAGAGTTAACTGCTGAGGGCTGACTCTGGTCAGACTTAACAGCAAAAGGGTGCCAATACTGTGTAACCTAGTACAGCATACAATAGGTAAAGAAAGTGGATGAGGAATTCAGGAAGCCACCCCACTGAGGATTAGAAAGAAAGCAATTCGGCTTACATTTCCTAAGAAACCTAACAGTATTGGCAGGAAGCAGCACGAGACGATACTGGTTTAGCTCTGTGAGGAAACTCCACCTTCAAGTAGTTGACAATTGGATAAGCAACAATTCTGTAAATTTTTACTTAATTATCTCCTTTCTCTATCTATAACAGTCATTATTCACAAAACTCCCAATGTAAATTTTCCAATCTCGCTCAGGTTCACAGTTAGTTAGGTTACAGTAATAAAAACAGAAAAAGGACCAAACCTAGGCAATAAAAAGGGTAAAATGACATGGAAGATCATATCTCCTTATATTTTTAAATCACAAAATATAACCAATTGTAATATAATTGTACCACCAAATTTTTCTTAGGGTACTGGGTACAACCCTTTGAAAGAAAATTCTACATGTACCAAATATTAACATCACTTATTTCCTTTCTTGGTTATATGTTCTACCACCATAAGTCTCTAGCGTGTAATTATTTCATTTTATGTAGGTATCCTGAAGATACACTATTGCAACATGTATTTAAATTTTTACATTAATATGCTTTACTTACCCGTATTTATAGGTACCTTGAACTTGGGAAATACTCAGATTACTGCTCAAGTTTCTTGCCAACGCTGTTGGAATTATAGGGATGGGCTTCACAGGTGTACATTTAAAGGTATTTGCTAGAGTTACTGCTGCCCAATGAAAGTCAAAATCCATAGAGTCCAAACTCTCCCTGGTCGTTATGTGAGTTCTTAGGGAAAGCAGCTTACCACAGTCCAAGGAATCTTTGCTACATATATGGTGTTGCAGCGCCTGAGGAATCAATATTATAAATTATGTCAAAACATGGAAAGGTGTCCATATCTCTAAAGTTTTTAATTCATGTGGTATATATTTGTGTATTTCCACCACGCAGTTTTCAGTTTGTCATACTGTGGAGACTTGCATTATTGTCAAGAGGCTGGACGTATGTCACTGGTATTTAAAATACTAGCAGCGTCACCCATAGTGGGCAGATATTAGCAGTGCTTGCACTCTAAGACACACTAGGAAGAAAAGTGGAGATGTACTTTGAAAATTAGCCAATGAACACACTATGGATCACAACAGAATACTGCTTGATATACTGCTAGGAAGATGAGCCCTGAAATTGAAAGACATGCAAAATGCATAGTGACCGCAACAGTAGACTCAAGCATACCAATAATTGAACTGACAGTACATGTGCTGCCTTGAATTTACTGAATATGAATATATCCAATGTCTTCATTCCCACCAAGTGATTGGGTTGTTGTTGTAATTAAGTGCCTTCGAGTCGATTCTAACTAATAACAACTGTGAATACGGTTTCTGAGGAGAGATTGGTCAATTTGAACTGCCGACCTTGCAGTTCAGTGCATTATCCCACAGTGCCACACTAGGACTCTTATTTGGAAGGGACCATGTAAATAAGGCATACAGAACTCTAAGGCTGGGATTGGTTAGTTTTGCCCTTCAGCTGCTAGATTTAAAAGGAGCCATCTTGGAAGCAGAGACAGAAGATCCCAGGACCATAAAAAAGGAAGAGCCTGAGATCCGTACCTACAGAAACAGAGACAACAGCATGGAGAGACAGAGCAGCTTCAGGCTGTAGGCCTATGGACTGAGTAAAACTGAGAACGTGTGGGCATGAGTCTGGCTTGCAGAATGTGCCTCTGGGGCATTCAAATACTGGGTAAAGGAGCTTTGTAACACCTGCTTGAGCAGGGCAGTAGCCAAAGGACCCCATGGTTGAAAGGCTGAAGACAAGAGTGAGGCGTACCTGCAGTATCACAGATAAGAGGCAGTCCTGAGTGGAGAACTGCTGCGTCCTGAGTTGACTGTGATCCTGAACTAGACCCTGTTCAATTCCCTAAGAAACCTCATACCCATGAGTATTTGTTCAGTTGTGTGTGGCCTTTGCAATGGGTTATCGATCCCAGGTGTGAAGCAAAGAGTGTTGTGGGAGGGATGGTTGGTGTCAGAATAGGGTAAAGAAGGTTGTAGGCTGGAAGCATATCTAACTTCCGTTTCATAGGAATCAGCTTGAGCTGATTTTTGAGTTTGATTCTCTTTCCCCCTTGTGAAATCAGGTAAGTCAGACATGGCTTCCACATGGTTTTTATAGCACAAGACCAAACACTATTTCATTCTGTTGGACACAAGGTTGCTATGAGCAAACCCCAGCTCAATGGCAACTAACAACATGTATCTTGCACTAACAAATACTTAATCTGATCTGTAACACTTCAATTATCTTCTTTCTTCCATGTGGCCAAAAGGATTACCTGTATAATTGTTTCAAAAAAAATAAAATTTACTGCAACAAGCATTCACACATTTCTAATCTGCTGTCTAACAGCACTTGAAATTATTATTGGTGAATGTTGTTGTTAGATACCGTCTTGTTGTAAGGTTCTTATCTTACACACAACAGAACAAAACACTGCCCACTCTTGAACAACCCTCACAATTGCTATAACATTTGAACCCATTGCTGCTGTCACTGTGTCAATCCATCTTTTTTGAGGTTCTTCCTCATTTTCACTGACCCTTCCACTTTACCAACCATGCTGTCTTTCTGCAGGGGCTGTCCGCCCTTATATGTCCAAATTATAAGAGACAAGAAGGCACAACATTCTTGCTTCTAAGCAGCATTCTGGCTGCACTTCTTGCATCACAGACTTGTTTTTTCTTCTGGCAGACCATGATGCTTTTAATATTCTTCTCCAACACCACAATTCAAATGCAGCAATTCTTCTATGGTCTTCCTTACTGTCCAACTTTCCACGTATATGAGACGACTGAAAATACCATGGCTTGGATTAGGTGCACTTTAGTCCTCAAATGGATATCCTTTGCTATTTAACATTTTTAAAAGGTCTTGTGCAACAGATTTGTCTAATGCAATATGTTGTTTGATTTTGTGATGCTGCTTGAGTGTTGACTGTGGATTCAAGCAAATGAAGTCTTTGACAACTTCAATCTTATCTCCATTTATTATGATGTTATTTATTTACTGGTCCAGTTGTGAGGATCTTGGTTTTTGTTATATTGTGGTGAAATGAAAGCTGTAGTATTTGATATTCATCAGGATAAGTCCTCTTTGCTTCTAGTAAGCAAGGTCGAACCATCTGCATATAACAGGTTGCTTAATGAGTCTTCCTCTAATCCTAATGCCATGTTCTTCATATAATACAGCTTCTCAGATTATTTGTTCAGCATAAAAATTGAACATATGGTGAAAGGGTACATCACTGGCACATAATACATATCTTCCCTGACATTAGACCTATTACCTTGTTCTGGTCTGCCTGCCTCTTGGTATATGGCTAGGTCCTTCATGAGTACAATTAAATATTCTGTAATGCTGATTCTTTACAATGTTGTTCATAGTTTATCATGATCTACATAGTTGAAAGCCTTTGATTAGTCAGTAAAGCACGAGCAAACATCTTTCTGGTATTCTCTGTTTTCAGCTAACATCCATCTAACATCAGCAATGATATCCCCAGTTCACGTCCTCTTCTGAATCCGCTTGACCTTCCTGATTTCCACATTCCAATGGGTCACCTTTCTTTGGAATGGGCACAAATATGGATCTCTACCAATCACTCTGGTAGCGTAGTGGCTACAAATCGGGCTGCGAACCGCAAGGTCAGCAGTTCGAAACTACCAGCTGCTCCGCGGGAGAAAGATGAGGCGTTCTGCTCCCATAAAGATTAACAGCCTTGGAAACCCTGTGCAGGGTCGCTATGAGTCGGAACTGACTCCACGGCACATAACAACAACAACAACAACCAATCACTTGGCCAGGTAGTTTTCTTCCAAATTTCTTGACATAGATGAGCCTCCAAGTGCTGCCTCAGTTTGTTTAAAGATTTCAATTTTTATTCCTTCAATTCCCAGAGTCTTGTTCTTTGCCAATGCCTTCAAGGCACTTTGGACTTCTTTCAGTATCATTGGCTGTTGATCACGTTACCTCTTGAAATGGTCGAATAATCATTTATTTTTGGTACAATAACTGTGTATTCCTTCCATCTTCTTTATATGCTTTCTACATCATTCAATATTTTGCCATAGAATCCTTCAATATTATAGGTTGAGGCTTGATTTTTTTCTTCAGTTCTTTCACCATGAGAAATGCTGAGTTTTTGGTTTTCTAACTCCAGGTCTCTGAACATTTCATTATACTACTTGAATTTGTCTTCTTGAGTTGCCCTGTGAAATCTCTGTTAAATTAGTAATTATCAACACACTTTGATTGCATGTTTAATCAGTTTCAAGACTGAAGAATTTGGTAGAATCTTTCATTTCATCATCCCTGGCTTTAGTGGGCAGTGCATAAATTTAAATAATGGTGGTATTAGCAAGTCTGCCCTATAGGAGTATGGATATTATCCTATCAAAAATAGCATTAAACTTCAAGGTAGATCTTGAAATGTTCTTTTTTGATGATAATTGTGTCGCTGTTCCTCTTGAATTTGTTGCTCCCGGTATAGTAAACCATGCGACTGTCAGATTCAGTATTACTGGTACAAGTCCATTTCAGCTCACTAATGCCTAGGATATTGATCTTTATGCATTCCATTTCATTTTTGGGAATTTCCAATGTTACTAGATTCCTAGTTCATACATCCCACGTTCTGATTCTTAATAGAGATGTTTGCAGCTGTTTGTTCACATTTTGAGTTGTGTCCCATCAGCAAATCAAGGTCTCAAAAGTCAGTTCAAGGCAGCTCTTTCCCAGTCATGTTTTGAGTGCCTTCCAACCTGAGGGATTCATCTTCTGGCACTATATCTGACAATGTCCTGCTGCTATTCATAAGGTTTTTAGTGGCTAAACATTCAGATGTAGTTCACCTCTCCTTCTTCCGAATCTGTCTTAGTCTGGAAGTTCCGCTAAAAGCTGCCCACCATGGATGGCCCTGCTGGTATCGAAAATATTAATGACAGCATGACAGTACATGCAAGCCACCACAGTACAATAAACTGACAGACGAGTGATGGCAAGTCTACATAGTATTATATTATTGTCCTTTGTTATTTCCTTTGGTTCTATTTTTTTAATAGCTTTATTTGGCTCCCATATATCTACTTTATGTGGTGTCATCCTCTGCCACTATTAATGTACTCCCAAAACCAGACTCTACCTCAGACAACATTCTTGGCACATAAAGGCTGAATTAAGGTTTGCATCATTGAGGAACAACCTGGGTCTTAAAATCTTCTGAGGCAGTGGGGTTGACTATTTGACTAAGGGCTGATGTTGTTGCTGTTGTTGTCAGGTGCCATCGAGTCGGAACCGACTCATAG
>NW_006408544.1:8930756-8957344 GCF_000296735.1 Chrysochloris asiatica
TTCCTAGTCTGTCTTTGTTTTGTAGCTCATCTGAAACCTTTCCACCATGGGTGACCCTGCTGGTTATTTAAAACACCGGTGGCATAGTCCTCTGAATCACAGCAACTCAAACCAGCACAGCATGACAGACAGACGAGTGGTGGCCGTTTGGTTTTATGTCTGGACTATTTTACTTATTTTTTGGTTTGACTTCATCATTCTACTTCAAAAGTTTCTAATAATGATACCCACAATAAAGATGTACTCATACTACATGGGGGAGAGCAGATCATTTAAAATTCTTTTCTCTTTGATTCCTTCTCTGTTACCCTTATTGTCAAGTTAGTTTGTCTGTTGTTCCTTGATCTCACTATGTCCTTTCTAAACGGACTACAGATTAATACACTCCCCCTCGATTAATGCAAAGATGCCTACTACAATGTCCTAACTGGTTTCTCTGGCCTCCCCTATCAAATGAAGCATTCATGACTGGACATTATTTTTTTTCTTTTTAGAAACTGCCACATAGCAAAATTCAAACTAATCAACTTTGCATGGCCAGTCTGGCCAAAGTTCTACTCTAGTCTCAGTGCCCATATAGCTGGCAAACTCTTACTGTTACCTTGAGCACAGCCTGCCTCGTACCTATCTTGCTCATACTGTTTCTTATTCTGGAATGTTAACCATGTCACCTACTTAATATCTCTGCTCTCAGAAACATTTTGGGTCAATATCTATTAAATCATAAATTATTACAAATACTTCTCTTCTAGGGGTTAAAATAAAACACACTATACATAGGTTGGCTTTTACATTAAATAAAAACTAATGAAATTAATCAAGAAGACCTCACCTTAAAAACTGAATTGAAGTCATCTGCACTGTGAACTACCATTTCTCTTGAACAAAGCCCTTGTGTATCAACTTTACATGGAATCAAAAAGTCCCCAGGAAGAGAAGCAGTTGGAGTTCTCTCGAAGCATTCAGGTACTTCTCGACCAGGATCAAAGCGATCTACAGTCAATGTCACTCCTTCTTCATCTAAAGAATACAGAGAAAAGCACTTTGGTCACAACAATAGTATACCTAGTCCATAGATTCATCACATGGTGTATGAAGGAGTTTCAAAAAGTGTGTGGAACAACTTGGATGAGCCAGAAGGGTACCATGCTGAGTAAAATTAGTCAGTCATAAAAGGTCAAATATTGGATGAGATCATTCCACTGTTGCAAAAGTTAAGAAAAAAAAAAATTTTTTTTTTTTTTTCCTAAATGGAACTTTCTATGTTGATTAGGGGGGAATGGGAATTATTCACAGGCCAGAGGACATACACATATAACATCGGTTATGGAACAGACAACATTCAAGAGGGATGTTGGCAAAGAAAGATGAAGGTAGCAGAAGACACAGGGAGAAGGGTAAGAGTTAAAGGAAACAGTAAATACTGCTAACTGATGGTACGTGGAGGGGTTTTTCAATTATTGTAATGAAACAAAGTATATGATTAGCTGAATATAAAACTGATAATCTTAGCTGCCCTGTAAAACTTTGCTCACCTCACAATAAATTTTTTTTTTTCAAATTTATGGACAATACTCTTATCCCTTTATTCTATTTTTTCCATGAACTTTTTGAAGCCCACTTTTGTTCTAACAGTTTGCTAAATAAATTCTATTATAGTCATAAGAGCTTTTTAAGTATACTACCTTCATCCACTGTGAGAGAACCCAGTAAAAAGCATGGCAGGTTTTTTTTATTCTGCTTAGCATGACGATAAGCAAGTCGGATGGTCTTTTCAGTCACCACAAGTTTTGGGTTTCTGAAAAATAACAAAATTTATTTAAATATGGTGGATCTTACATCCTAAAGAACTTCATGAAACTCTATAATTGACATTTTTGTACACACTGAAAATTCTAGATCTACAGTTAATTATTTTATACCTACACAAGAAATCATGGAGATGGAGGATACAGACACTGAAGACTCCTTATATAAAGATGTCAACTATGGAACCAAAGTTGTACACATTGAACATTTATACTGCAGACAAGACATAAATAATGACTTTAGCAGAAAGTTTCTAAGCTTATTCAAAGATAGGTCTTCTTGAAGTACAAGAGCACAAAATCTAGAAGACTAAAGTCACTGGAAGCTCTAATTAAAGGCAGCTAAAACAGGAAAACTTGCTATCTGAAGAAAATGTCAAGGTTATAGAAAATCATTTCACAACATATGAAGTTACTATGCTATAAAGGAGTTTTTAAAGTATAACTTTAATGTTTTTGCAGCTAAGCCAAATTATACAGTGAACTTTTCCCCATATAAAGTTCTCATCTTAATAAAGCTATGAAATTCTCTACTATTGTGTACTATACATTATTTTGCTATAATAATCATTTTTTTAGAAAAATAAAGATAACTGTTGTTTTTTTAAAAAAAGACAAACCTGTTTTATATGATTATTCTCCAAATTACAGCTAAAATATAGTAATTTTTAAAAAAGAAACCTTTCCATGAAACACTAACACACAGTTTATTGAAATATAAAATATATCTTTTAAAATGTACAAACAGATCACCAATGAGAAAGCTCACAGGAGAAAGATGAGGCTTTCTGCTCCCACAAAGGTGTACAGCCACAGAGAACCTATACCGGTCACTATGAGTCAGAACCAATTAGATGGCACTTAACAACTACAACAACACAGCCTTATTGAATACAGACTGTAAAATAAGATCAAAATTTTAGGCATCTACAGGTGAAGCTAAAATATGTTCAAGGAACAAGACACTACCAAAAAAAAAAAATGATAATAAGTGGTAGAAAACAGTTTGCCAATTCCTCAAAAACTTACCTATAAAATTACCATAGGATCCAGGACTCTCACCCCTAAGTCTAAACCCAAAAGACTGGCAAACAGGGATTCAAATAGGTTGTTCACTGCAAAACTTTCTACTAGGCAAAAGATAGAAAACACACAAAATGCCCAAAACTAGATGGATATACAAAATGTTTCATACACATGCAATGGAAAATTAGTCTGTCATATACAGAGATAAAATCCTTATACATGCAACAACATGAATGAATCTTGGGAACATTATACTGATGTTGCTGAGTAACAAATACTGGGTGAAAGAGATGTAAGTGCTATATTTATCCTCTAAATTTTTTGTGTTTGAGATACTTCACAATTTAAAAAATTAATAAATATAACTAAAACATAACAAAAAACTCATAGATTTTATTATTTCAATTGTGACTCACTGTTATCCAAATTAATTGTGACTGTTACAACTGTAATTGTAGAAGATGTATAAATACAAGTATAATCTTTCATTTCAGGAACAGACGATCCCAGGAAGAACAGAAGTAGAGCGTGAGATCCCTACTTAGCAAAGCAGCGACAGCAAAGACGGTGGCAGAGGTGGTGGCATGAAGTGACAAAGAAGCTACTGGCTGTAGGCCCCATGGATTGAGTAAGGCTGTGTGCCTGCAGGCAGGAGACTGGCTTGCTGAATGTGCTCTTTGGACATTTAAATGAATATATATAATTTTTGTTTTGTATGTATACATCAAATATTTCATTTCTGAAATCTAAGATGTAGAAGAGAAGCCACAGGGAGAAGGTAGGATAACTGTTGTTACAGTGAGGGAATTGTAATCATTGAGATGAAACAAAGTATATAGTTTGTTGAATGTAAAGCTGACGATCTTGTCTGCAAAGTTTCACTCAATTCACAATAAAAAACCTACTTGCCCTGGCTTCGATGACTGGATGATCAGAGCTCAGCCAGAAGAAAAAAAGAGGACGGAAAAAAAAAAAAATAATAATATATATATATATATTCTCATACATTGATGAACTTGACCTACACCTATGGAAGCAGTAGCTCAAAAGAGGGAACAAGTCCTTACAGCAAGAATCATTTCCACCCCCTCCACACAGAGTAGACAGGGATGGGCAACTTGGACATTGGCTACCCAAAATGGGGGGTGACGGGCTACAAAGGCAAGAAATGACTGGCTTACAAGCTTTCAAGGGGGAACCTAGACCCAGAGGAGTATGGAAGAAGGCAGAATCTCCAGTGAGTAGTATTCAATCTGACTAGGTGGGGCTGATGCAACGAAATGCAGACGAGTTTCTTGTGATACAATAGTGAATAATTGTTATCAGGACTGACTGTGAGGGTTGGAAATGTAAGGGTGGACGTTTTATAGCAAGGAGGGGAGTGACTGACTTTTCAGTCTAAGAGCGGAGGTCCCTAGGACCATCAAGGGAGAAGAACAGAGAACGGGACCCTACCCAGAGAAGCAGTGATGCCTGAAATGGAGCCTGAGATGATGACATGGAGCTATGGAGCAGCTGGAGACTCTAGACCCAGAGAGGGAGAGCGACTGTGTGCTGAAGACCTGGGGGGCACAGGGGAAGGATTGCATGGAGGGGATTGTAACCATGGCAATGAGACGATATACGATAGAATGAATGTAAAACTAATGTTCTCCCATGTAAACTGTCACATAATTCACAATAAATCATTTAAAAAAAAAAAAAAAAAAAAAAGAGGAAGCAGAAGGATGATTTTGCCTGAGATCTTCAGAATTTAAAGAAAACAAATGAATAATTGATCAAAGTAAGCAATTTTTGTCTTATATATTCTTTCATTACTTCTGTTTATACTGGTTTGATCTAAAAAGAAAAACATACCTGTAGTAATTAAGATGTAAGTAGGTGAAATTTCCAATTGGTGTTTGGTTCCAAAGCGCACATTTTGATGGAGGAAAATAGAAAGGTACCATTCTTGAAGTCAATCTTAAAAAAAAAACATTCTTGAAGTAAATCTTAAAAAAAAACATTTTTTTAATCAAAGCACAAGGAAAATCAAACTTCACAGATATTTTGTAAGAACCAGTTAACTATCTTTAAATTACTGAACTTTACCAGACTGTATTCATAATTTTAGATAGGCTGAAAAGTATTTATTAAGTATAAGGGGGAAAAAAAGGAAACGCACACTCATTTGTAATTTTATTAAGAGAAAAAAGCACTCCAAATTTGGATGTAACATATGTTTTTTGTTTTTTTTATTTTAATAACCATAAAATTTAAAAAATGAGCATAAACCATAAATTTACAATTAAATTTAAATTTTCTTTCTATACTAATTTCTTGACATAATAAAACTATGAGAAGCACAGAAACTTCTCAAATTTTAATTATTTTTCAGTGTTTCCAAACCTCATATCTTAGTTTCTAACACACAAAGTTAATTATCAAAGCATCAAAAATACACAATAAATAATTCCTCAACAAAGATTTAAGGGCAGTATAAAGTAAGGTCTCAGTGCTAAATTTTACAGGATACCTTTATAAAGTCTCCTTTTACATGAAATAATTTTGTTGTTGTTAAATGCTGGTCGAGTCAGTTCTAACACACAGCAACCCTGTATAGGTTTCCCGAGTAGCAATTGGTGAGTAACCAACCTTGCGGTTAGCAGCCCAGTGCTTATCCTACAACGCCACACCAGGACTCCACATTTTCAAAAAAATAATAAGAAGAAAAACGTCAATGGAAAAGGAATAGGGGAGGGAAGGAAAGGTGGAATCCCCACTGAATAGTTTTTTTCTCTTCCAGACGGATTTGGTGAAAGGGGAAGGGAGTTGATGGTGATAGGATTTTGTGATTCAACTGTGAATAATTGTTAGCAGGATTAATTGTGATTGTCACACCTATAATTGTAGAAGATGTGTAACTAAAAGGGGGCAGTAGTCCATCTTTCATTTCAGTAACAGATGATCCCAGACCATCAAGAAGGAAGAGCATGAGTGGAGCATGAGATCCCTACCTAGAAAAGCAGCGACAGCAGAAGATGGTGGCAGAGGAGAGACAGAGCAGCTGTGGGTTCTAGTCCCATGGACTGAAGGAAAGAAGTGATGAAAACTGAAGACACTTGGAATCGATTATTCCAATGGACTAAGGAACCATGTGAACATCAGTTTCTATGATGCTGAGGCCAGAAGAACTAGATGGTACCTGCTGGCTACCACTACCAACTGTTCTGAAAGGGACCACATTAGAGGTCCTGGATATAGAGTGGGAGAAACCACGGAACAAAACTGAAAATTATATGTATAAAAAAAGACCAGACTTACTTGTTAGAAAGACTGGAGGGGCCCTAGAGTCACTCTTCAGCTCCAGAACTGAACTCACTCTTATGGCTCAATTTTCAGCCAAGCAGTAGATGGGGTGTGGGGGGGGAGGAGGAGAACAACAGCACTAGTAAGATATACTAACTATGGAAAATAAACTATTCAAATCAAAAGGGCAGCATTTTTTGCTGTGGCTACACCATTTGACAGGCCCATCAACAGTGTAGTAGTGTTCCAATCTTCCCACACCATTGTCAGCATTTGTGGTTTTCTATTTTTGTGAACTTTCTACGGACAAATTTCAGAATGGCTGGGAATGGAAGAATCACAGGGAAGATATGGGATAACTGATATTACATGGAGGGGACTGCCACCATTGAAAAGAAACAAAGTATATGATTTGTCAAATATAAAACTGAAGATCTGATCTGTAAACCTCCATTCACTTCACAGTTGGTGCTGTTGTTTTTAAATGCCGTCAAGTCAGTTTGAAGTCATAGTGACCCTGTATAAGGCTTCCGAGGAGTAGCTGGTGAGTTTGAACCACCAACCTTGCAGTTCAAACCAACCTTGTGGTCGAGTACTTATCCTACTGTGCCACACCAGAACTCCCAATTCACAATAAGAAGTTAAGCAAGAAAGCACTGGCGGTGAACTAACTACAATGTATCTGCAAGGTGGTAAACCATATCCTCCAACTCCATCTGTTAGTTTGTCAGACTGTGGTAGCTTAAGTGGCATTGTGAAACTGTGTCATTAGTCTTTCAATATCAGCATGATCACCAAGGTATTTTTGTTGTTGTTAAGTACTGTTGAGTTGGTTCTGACTCAGTCTCATGTTACTGTTGTTAAGTATTGTCAAGTAGGTTTGAACACATAGTGACTCTGTAAAGGTTTTCTGAGGAGTGGCTGGTGATTTGAACCACCGACATTGTGGTTCAATACGAACATGCAGTCCAGTGCTTAACCTACAGTGCCACATCAGGATGCCAGTCTCATTATTGTTGTTGTTATTAAGTGCTGTCGAGTCCTTTCTAACCCATAGCAACCCTGTATAGGTTTCAGAGAAGCAGCTGGTAAGCATGAACCACAGATATTGTGGTTCAAACCAACTTTGTAGTCCAGTGCATTAACCCACAGCATCATACCAGGAGCTCTAGTCTCATTATTTGTTGTTGTTAAGTGCCGTCAAGTCGGTTCCAACCCACAGCAACCCTGGATAGAGTTTCTGAGGAGAAGCTGGTGAGCTTGAACTGTGACTTTGCAGTTCAAAGGCCAAATAAAACAGTGGCTTCAAAGAAGATCTGATGGGTTGTTTACATTAATAGTAGAGAAGTCAGCTCTGAAGGCTAAGGTAACTGCTTTTTTGAGAGTTCAAAGAGATAATCTTAATAGCTCATTTGTGGTAGCTTCATATTGCTGTGATGTTAATAGTTATGGCACTGGTATTTCCTGTGCTAGAGATTTATGGTGGATAGGTTTCAGCAGAGCTTCCAGACTAACACTAGAAAGAAGGAAGCGGTGGTCTACTTCCAACAAGTTAGGCACTGAAAACCTTATGGAACAACAGCAAAACATTATCTGATATAGTGCTGGAGGATGGGCCCCTCAGGTTGGACGGCACTGAAAATAAGACTTGGGGAGAACTGCCTCTTCTAAATTAAGGTGACCTTAATGGCACTGATAGAGTAAACATTTTGGTGATACGCTACAATCAAAATGAGAAGAAACATCTGCATACATCCATTAATATCGAAATGTGGAATGTACAAAGTATAAATCTAGGAACACCTGTAAGTTGTCAAAATGAAATGGAACCCATAGGGATCAATATCCTAGGCATAGGTCAGCTGAAATGTACTGTTACTGACCATTTTAAATAAGACTATCATAGTAATAGTCTTATTTAAAATGGTTAATAATAGTGCATATCATAGTAATAGTCTTATTTAAAATGGTCAATAACTGGATTTCAGCTGAGAGAAAGAACAGATCTGACACACTGATAATTAATGACTAAAGATCAGAGAAGCTATAGAATGACATCAAGACTATAACACATGAAGAAAGGAAAAAGTCATTACAAACACAGGAAAGAAAGAAAAGACAAAAGTGAATATCAAAAGACTCTCTAGAACTTGCTTTTAAATTAAAGAAGCTAAAACAACTGGAAGAAGTAATAAAGTAAAAGACCTGAAGAGAAAATTTCAAAGGGTGGCTCAGGCAGACTAAGCAAAGTCTATTCTCCTCTAATTTCATATAATGAAATACACAAAGATCTGGAATCAAAAACCAAAAGAGATTATACTCAGCATTTCTCAAGCTAAAAGAACTGAAAAAATTCATGTCTCAAGCAGCAATATTGAAGGCAAAATACTGAATGATACAGGTAGCATCAAAAGAAGATGCAAAGTATACAGTCAATGTACCAAAAAGAATTGGTCAATGTTCATCCATTTCAAGAGGTCTAAGCTGTACTGAGGAGTCCTGGTGTGTCACTGTGGGATAAAGCACTGGACCGCAAGGTCGGTCTGAACCACAAGGATGGCAGTTCAAACTCACCAGCTGCTCCTTTGAAACCCAATACAAGGTCGCTATGAGGCAGAACCAATTCAACGGCACTTAACAACAAGCTGTACTGAAGGCACTGGCAAATAAAACTGATGCTCCAGGAACTGATGAAACACTAATTGAAATGTCTCAAAATTAACACAGTACCTGCAGGTACTCATTCGTCTATCCCAAGAAATTTGGAAGACAGCTACCAGTCAATAGATTGGAAGAAATCCATATCTGTGACCATTCAAATGGAAAGTGATCAAACAGAATGCAGAAATCACTGAGCGATGACATTAGTATCATATGCAAGTACAATTTTGCTGAAGATAATTAAAAAACAGTTGCAGCAGTATAATAGGAAGCTGCCAAAATTCAACCCAGATTCAGAAGAGGACATGAAACAAGGTGCATCATTGCTAATGTCAGATGATCTTAACTGAATGACAAGGCATTTCCAATAGTAACAGACTATGAATAATATGGCAAAGACTGGGAATTCCAGAACACTTCATTGCTCATACTTAATATATAACCTGTACATAGATCAAGAGGCAGTCACTGGAATAGAAGGGAATATTGGGTGTTTTTAAATCAAAAATTGTAGGAGTCAGAGTTGAATCTTTTTACCATACTTATTCAATCAGTATGATAACAAACAATCTGAGAAGCCGAATTGTATGAAAAACATGTCTTATGGACTAGAGGAAGGCTCTGTAACAACCTACAATTTACTGAAAGTGAAGATTTGAAGTACTTACTGATGAAGATCCACATCTATAGCCTTCAGTATGTATTACACTTCATTCTATTGAAAAATCCTCACATGGACCAATAAAAACACATGATAAATGGAGTAAAGATTAAAGTTGTCAGGGATTTCATTTTACTTGGATCCACAATCAATAACCTTGGAAGCAGCAGTCAAGAAATGAAACAATGTATTGTCTTTGGTAGATACGCTGCCCGATATCTAAGTGTTAAAAAGTAAAGATGTCAGTTTGGGAACTAAGGCACAGTCAAGCCAGGATATGATTTTCAATTGCCTCCTATCATATGAATGCTGAACAATGAATAAGGAAGACCAAAGAGAAGAGTTATTTTGAATTTTGGTGTTGATGAAGAATACTGAATAATGAAGTACAACCAGAATGCTCCTTAGAAGGAAGGATGATGAGACTTAGTGTCATGTACTCTTGACATGTTATCAGGAAGGGAGCAGTCCCTGGAAGACAACATACTAGGTAAAGTAGCAAATCAAAAAAAAGAGAAATGCCCTCAATGAGATGAACTGACACAGCAGCTGAAACAATGAACTCAGCATAACAACTGTGAGGAGTTGAACACAAAATTTCAAAGGGTAGCTTGAGAAGACAAAGTCAAGCATTATAATGAAATATGCAAAGACCTGGAGTTAGAAAATGAAAAGTGAAGAACATGCTCAGCTATTCTCAAGCCAAAAGATGTAAGAAAATACAGATCACAGGTCTCAACTTGCAATATTGAGGGATCCCATGGGCAAAATACTGAATGATGCAGGAAGCATCAAAAGAACATGGAAGGCAAATAAAAAGAAAAGAAGATGGAAGGAATACACAGTCACTGTCTCAAAAACAATCAGTCAACGATCAACCATTTCAGAAGGTATATATAATCAAGAACTGATGGTACTGAAGGAAGAAGTCCAAGCTGCACTGAAGACATTGACAAAAAACAATGGATGGAATACAAATCAACAAACTGATGCAGTGACTGAAATGCTCATTCATCTATGCCAAGAATTTGGTAGACAGTTAACTTGGCCAATCAACTGGAATCTATATTTGTGCCCATTCCAAAGAAAGGTGACTCAATGGAATGCAAAACTCATCAAGTAATATCACTACCATCAAATGCAAGTAAAATTTCTTATTGTTCTTGGTTAAGTGCCATTGCATTAGTTCTGACTTATAGAAACTCTATAGTGTAGGGATTCTAAGGACCAGCTGGTGGGTTTGAACTGTCAACCATGCAGTTAGTAGTTCAGTGCTTATCTTACAGCACCATACCAGTGAAATTTAGTTGAAGATAATCCAGAAGAGACAACAGCAGTACACTAACAGGGAGCTGCTAGAAATTCAAGTTGAATTCAGATGAGGACGTGGAGCAAGGGATACAACTACTGACGTTAGATGAGCCTTGGCTGAAAGCAGAGAATTACCGAAAATATGTTTGCTTGTACCCTATTTGTTTTTCAAAGAGATTCAACTGTGTGAAACACAACAAATTATGGATAACATTGCAAAGAATAAGTATTTCAGAACAATTAATTGTGCTTATGAGGAACCTATACCAAAAGGCAGTTGTTCAAATAGAACAAAGGAATACTAAATGGTTTAAAATCAGGAAAGATGTGCACCAAGGTTGTGTCTTTTCACTAACTTATTTAATCAGTATGCTGAGCAAATCATCCGATTAGCTGAATGTGGCACACCAGAACTGGCATAAGACTCATTAACAACCTGCAATACACAGATGATACAACCTTGCTTGCTGGAAGAAAAGAGGATTTAAAATATTTACTCATGAAGATCAAAGACAACAACTTCAGTATGGACTGCACCTCAGTGTGAAGTAAACAAAAATCCTCAAACTGAGCCAATAAATAACATGATACTAAAAAGAAATGATTGAAGTTGTCAAAGACTTCAATTTATTTAAATCCACAAACAGTGGTCATGGAAGCAGCAATCAAGAAATCGAACTTGCGAACTAAGGTGCACCTGACCCAACCTATGCTATTTTCAATCGCCTCACATGCATGAGAAAGTTGGACAATGAATAAGAAGACTGTAGAACAACTGTTGTATTCGAATTGTGGCATTAGCAAAGTATATTGAAAATACCAAGGACTACCAAAACAAAAAAATATGTGTTGGAAGAAGTACAGCCAGAATGTTCCTTAGAAGCCATAATGGCTAGACTTTGCGTTTCATACTTCACACATATATCAGGATGGGCCAAGCCCTGAAGAAGGACATCATGTTTGATAAAGTGTAGGGTCAGTGAAAAATAAGAAGACCCCCAACGAGATGGACTGGCACAGTGGCAGCAGCATTGGGTTCAAGCGTAGCAATGATTATGAGGTTGGCGCAGGACCAGGCAGTGGCAGTTTTTCATTCTGTTGTGCATAGGGCCACTGTGAGTTGGTACCAACTGGATAGCACCTAATAACAACAGCAACATGAGTTGGAACCTACTTGATGGCACACATCAACAAAAAATAATCTTAAAAAATTCCAAATTCTGCTTCAGAATTAAGAAATTATTAAAAATCAAGGTCACTAAACAAGCAAAATAAACTAGGTTTGGATATACTAGAAATAATTGTGACACTGTGATAAACTGGATTGCAAAGTCAGTTAGAATGTCAAGGTTGGTGGTTCGAACTCACCAGCCAGCTACTCCTTGGAAACCCTATACAGGGTTGCTAAGAGTTGGAACAGATTCAACAGTACTTAACATTAGTTTAAAGCAAGTGAGCATACTACCTTACCTATAATTTAAGGAATAAATATGATACTATAGTCAATCTGATAACTAAATAAAAAGAACATACTGAACTAGCGCCACAACTGAACCTTTAAAAGAACTTAAAGAAGTTGGCACATTCATATTCTCAAAGAATATTCACAGTTGCTTTAATTTAAGAGGTGGTAGTAGGGTAGAACAGAAGGGCCAAAATCAAACCAAAAGGAATACGTTAGCCTCCTCAGATCATGTTTCCCATTGTCCTCATCTTGAACATCTGGCACAAAGAAAGCCCTAAGGATGCAATTATAGTTAGGAAAGGAAAAAAAACAACCCCATATGCATTAATTACTCTTCCCTAAGGGGAAAAAAGCAATAAATGACACAAGTGCCTAATAATACAAGTCAATTTGGTTGGTTCTCATATTAATGACAAAATGAGAAAATTTGAAGACAGGTGGCAAACTCCTCCTCTCTTTTCTACTTAAGTGGGAAATGGCTTGGGGACTTCTGAGGAACCCAATGTGAATTTTTTTGTCAAGAAATCAATAGCCTGAAAGAAGAAAGGAACCCAATCACTTTCCCACTTGTCTAGGATATAGGATTTTCACCCCAGAAGTTTCCATCAGTAAAAAAGATAAGTCTATGCACTAAATAAGGGACAGAGGGAATAAAACTAGTATCTACTGAGTGTTCTACTATGTACTGGGGGTACACAATGGCTCCATAGGATAAGTGCTGGACTACAAACCACAGGTCAGCAGTCCTAACCCACCAGCAACTCGGAGAGAGAAAGATGAGGTTTTCTGTTGCCACAAAGACTTAAAGAACCTCAGAAATCCTATAAAGGGTCACTGTGAGTCAGAATCAACTTGACAGCACTCAACAACAAGTTTCTACTATGTACTAGGTGCTCTTTATTACAATAATCTTATTTGTTGTTAAGTACCGTCAAGTTGGTTCCAACTCATAGCGACCCTGTATAGGGTTACCAAGGAGCGACTGGTAGGTTTGAACTGCCAGCTTTGTGGTTACCAGTCCAGTGTTTATTCTGTAGCAGCATACCAGGACTACTCTTCATAATAATTTTCTGTTAGACATAAAAGGAAAAATAAAAAAAAACAGTTGTCATTAAAATTCTGATTCATGGAGATCACAAGTGTGGCAAAGTAGAATTGTGCCCCATATTTTTTTCAGTTGCTGACTTTTCAAAAATAGAAGACTCGGACTTTCTTCTTAGATGCCTCGAGATAAGCAGGATCGCTAACCTTTTTGTTAGCAGCCATGGGCCTTAACTAATTGCAGCACTCAGGGAGAAATTACCATCTTAATTTTACAGATGAAGAATCTGAAGCTTAGTAGAGAAGTTCATCAATCTGACTAAGGTCACCCACTTAATAAGTGGTAGAACTGGGATATGGAACCAGATTTCCTGATGCTAGTATATGTTCTTCTAGTCTAGCCTACATTCCCAAGTTATGTGCACAGCTATGAAAAAACATTTTATAAAAATATTTCTTTACCTGCCATTCTTCAGGGATCCTACACACTCCATAATAATTTGGTGAATGATTTATTCGATTTCAAATGCTGTGTACACTGAAAAATGGAAGAAAAGTATATCATGAATGACAAAAACAAAGATATAACCACTTATCAATAAAAACAAGGTTTTTTTATTTAACCACTTAGTAACAAAATTACATGCAAAAATATGTAGGATATTTACATTTAGTATACTATAGATTAATAAGATATAATGCATGTGAACTCTGCTAATAATTTTTATGCTTCAGTCATTCTCCCTATGAATTATTCCTCAAGATTCTTACCATCAACTTAATAAGTAAGCTAAGTAAGTAGGAAGTATTTTAACCATGTTTCTCTCTCACACATGAAGACATATGTATACAGAAGATGCACGTTCTGAATTTGCCAATGTTATGCACCTGTGACAAGATTTAGACCTAGAATTGGAGGTCTTCAGATGCCCAAGCCCACTATGCACTTGCCATTACACCAGAGTGGAGAACTGTTGCAGTACTTTTATGTATTATGTAGTGTTACTTTGTAGTTAATAGGATCCCTACAGGCTGAGGGAAGGATCTAAAACATGGCTTTCTTGCATATGATAGATAAACCTGATGGAAAAATCAAAAAATATCTTTATTCAAGTTGATATACAAACAATCATGTATTTTGAAAATCCTATTTTTACCTAGCGATTCCCTGAAAGAGTTAAAGAAATCAATTAGCATTTCTTTTGTTACTCAAATGTAAATACCAGGCCAGTAAATTAATATAAGAGATGTTAACAAAAGCCTCACAGCGTTCAAAAACCACAAAGCAGCAGACAGGAACAATTTTGGCTATTGGAAACTCTATACAGGGTTGCTATGGGTGGGAACCGACTCGATGGTACTTAACAACAACAACAAATAAACTCATCCAGAAATCTTCAATCTTGTAGAGATGGGAAATATATATTGCATCCCCACAAACAGACCTTTATGTAAAGCAATTATCTTTTTTTTTTTCTTTTTTGGCTCCACATGTCTTTTCTGGGAAATTTCATTACTCCCACTGTTTCTAAACCCTCCTATATAAATACCTTTAACTTTCACTTCTAATTGGTCACTAAAAATAATCAGTTTAATATTATCAAAACAAAAAAATATAGACATCACAATTCTTTCTTTATACCTCAATATTTCCTATATTCTTATATTTCCCTAGGTCCTGCTTTCAATTTTAATTCTAATAAAAAGAAATTGTCTGAAGCAAGATAACAAAAAGAAAAAGGTTATTAATACAGGTATAGAAGTTCATTTAGAAAAAAAAAGATTTCAGATATAGTGAGAGGCTGAAAATATTTACAAGTACGAAATCCTATTGAAAGTACTCCTGTAAGATTGCCTAAAAAGTCCATTTTGGAAACATCTGACTTTCAAAGGCTTAATGTTACGGTAGGTTATAAGGAGCTCTGGGAGTACAGCGATTACAATTCGGGCTACTAACCTCAGAATAAGCAGTTTGAAACTACCAGCCGTTCCATGAGAGAAAGATGAGACTTTCTGCTCCCATTAAGATTTACAGTCTCAGAAACCCTATACATGCTCGCCATGAGTGGGAACCAACTCCACAGCACACCACCACCACCACCACCACCACCATGGTAGGTTATGTGTTGGACTGCTAATCATAAGGTTGAAAGATTCAAACCCATAGCAGCTCCAAGGGAGAAAGCTAAGGGTGTCTGCTCCTATACAGATTTATAGCCTTGGAAATCCTAGGGAGCAGTTCTATTCTGTCTTATTGGGTCACTATAAGACACAATTGACTGGATGGAATATAGGCTTTTAATTTCCAAAGCCTTTTTATGTCATGTGGTTATCATCAAAAACAGTAAACATATTAACTATAACTGCTGTTGCTATTAGGTGCCATGGAGTCAGTTCCAACTCACAGCAACCCTGTACAGGGTTTCTGAGAGCAACTAGTGGGTTTGAACCGCTGGCCTTGTGGTTAGCAGTCCAGTGCTTATCCTACAGCACCATACCAGGACTTTAGAATGTATATAAAGGGCCAATTTTCTACTTTAAACAAAACAGTCTTAAAACTCTATTTGTCTCATCTTTATTTTTGCGTTGTTGTTAAATAACATTGAGTCAACTTCAACTCATAGCAACCCTGTATAGGGTTTCCAAAGAGCGGCTGGTGAAGTGAACTTCAAACCTTGCGACTAGCAATCCAGTGCTTAGCCTACACCTGTTGATTAATTTTTCATTTTAAAGCAATACACATAAGACATTTTATTCTGACAAAATATCACACAAGCAGGTAAAGCTAAGGAAAATAACATCAAATATCTATGCCTAGCAAAATGTATTCTCAGATAATGGCATTGTTGTTGTTAAGTGCCACAGAGTGGGTTTCAGCCCATAGCAAACCTGCATAGAGTTTCTGAAGAGCAGCTGGTGAGCTTGAACTGCCAACCTTGAGGTTCAAACTGACTTCACAGTCCTGCACATTAACCCACAGCACCTTGTCATGAAAACCATGAACTCATTTTTCTCTCTTCTCCTTCTTCTGCCATACGAATTATCTTTCCATGCCTTCTGCTCTGTTGTTAAGTGCCTTCCAGTTGGTTTGACTCATAGCAACCCTGTATAGGGTTTCTACTATGGATCTCTAATCAGGTTTACTGAAAACTCTTAACAGTGGTGTTAGAAGAGTATTTCTTTACAAATCTAACAAAGTAATTAATTCCCCTGGTTTAAAAGTTCGGATTTTTTTTTTTAGACACAGAGACTTCACAATCGGTCCTATCCTATTAATCCAACCTTGCTATCACCTTATCCATGCATCCTACATCCCAAACTGAACTACTATATGCAGTAGACTTCTTTCTGCACCCTCATTTGAGCGTCTGCACAAGCTGTTCTCTTTATTTGAAATACACTGCTAAGCTACCATCCTTTACAACCCTACTCTAGTATCACCTCCTCTGATATAGACTTCACCTGGACTCTATAGTGGTGTTTCTACCACTGCCTTCACACACAACTTTGCACACTGTGTTTATATATTATTTCCACTAGACAACCCAGCCCCTACCCGGCCCATTCCCCCTTAAAAAAAAAAAAACAAAATCGTCGAGTCAATGCTGACTTCAGTGACGCTTTAGAACCGCACCACGGAGTAACTTGTAAGGAAATCTTTATAGAAGCTGACTACTACATCTCCCCCTTGCCCCCCACCCGCCACAGATGGTGGATTCGAATTACCAACCTTTCGATTAGCAGCAGAGCGCTTTAACCAGTGTATCACCATAACTCCACTACACACAAACTGCAAAAATTGACTCCTTACTATGTAGCAGTCTAGATAGTTACTGAAAGAAATGCAGACTAGCAATACTGGATCTCAGTCTTCAATTTTTCTCAGTAAAGGCAACTTTCAGTGGCACGAAATAACTGTAACCCTCTTTCACAGAAGAATCTGTGGTCCACTTAGCTTCCCCCCAGTAGTTCCGGTCATCGGCCCAGATTCCTGGAGGGCTGAACACACCACAGGGCTCTGAAGTTACCCACCGTTCTTTCCCTGACCCCACCTAGAGATCCCTGGGAGAGAACCTCATCCATTTCTAGCCGTCACCTTGTAGGACAAAGCCCCACTCACCGCAACCTCTGCAGAAGCCTGGGTCTGTTTGTTAGGCCGAAACAGAGGCTAACTCCAAGGAGTGCCTCCGCCGACTTCGGGCCCGCCTCTGGGACGTTGCGGTCGCGGGAACAGAGGCGGCAAACATACGTTCGAGAAACCGAAGCCCGCGCCTCGTCTGCTGAGTGGCCAGAAATCCCAGCCATCCAGAGCGAGGGCGGTGATGGAGACGTCACTCAAGGTCGCCGCCGTGTGCTGGCCCACCAGCCAATCAGCGCCCCGCACTTGTCCCAGGCTCAGCCAATCCTAAACTTCTAAGGAGCGCCACCTGCGCTCCAGGATCAGAATCCGGAGGGTTTAAATACATCGTTTTCAACAACGGTTTTGAGTTCCGGGGTAGGGCGGGTCTCGCACATGCGCACAGCTGTGAGGGCGGGGGAATCCGGAAGTCCTCCTTGCAGGGCTAGTCGCTTTAGGATTGACGATGTAGATGTCTAGAAGCGGGCACTTTGGAAATAGTCTCTAAATTCTAATTGAAAGAGCAAAGAAGAGGGGAAATTAGATTTCAGCCAGTGTCCTTTCTCAGAAGCATCCTTTCTTCTCAGTAACATAAAAGTAGAAAAAAGAAGATTTCTTGGTGAGTGGAAAATAATGGGAGAACGGGCTTAAATACTTAAACCATTGTATTTAGCTCCGAAGTCCTGGTGTGGCGTTGCAGGATAAGTACTGGACTACTAACGTGAAGGTCGGCGGTTCAAATCACCAGCCGCTCCTTAAAAACGCTATACAAAGTCTCTGAGTTGGAGCTGACTTGATGTCACTTAACAACAACAAAAGAGCCTAAAAAGACATGACAACTGAAATAATGTGGTATCCTAGAACAACAAAAGAGCATTAGTAAAAACTAAGAAATCTAAACTATGGACTTTTCTTAATGATTGTATATTGGTTCATTAATTGTAACAGATGTATCAAACTAATGGGAACTGCTAATCGGACCTCTATTTCAATTTTTGAACGTCTATAACTTTTCCAGCAAATAAAGCTTATATTAAAAAGAAAGGAAAAAAAGAGTTTTAACATATGTTAACTTTTAAAACAACCGTAAAATAAAATTCTTCCTTTTCAAAATAATAACTCACATACCAATAAGGTTTCAGTTAAACATTTTATTCCTACAACCACTTCTATAACACACAACCACCACCAGCAGCAGACAAGTGATTACTACACAAGGCATACATTTAATGCTATGCATAGAGTACATACTTTTGGATTGAATCAAGAAAAAAGTGGAGTCCTGGTGTAACCCTGTAGGATAAACACTGGACTGCTAACCGCAAGATAAGTGGTTCAAACCTACCAGCTGATCCTTGTGAGTGGGTTTTCAGTTCACAGGATCACTATGAGTCAGAAGTGACTTAATGGCACTTAATAATAACAAAAGAAAGGTAATTACTGAGTTTGTAATTTTAGGATTAGAATGGCTTTGCTTTATTTTGGGTAGCTTGGAGGTCCTAAAGAGATCAATTCTCCAGATATTTTTATTTTTTTGGACATATAATGTAACAAGCACTGGCATTGGAAATTTGACCCCAATTCTGCCATTAATCTCTGAGATTGATTTTTCTTATCTCCATATTATACATGACTTTTTAAGTGAATGTATACTATGCATGAAAATTAATTAAAAGAGCTGTCATACATTATGCCCACTCTTTGATCCTGTTTATATATACTTATGTGGCATTTCAGAACACTATGATATTGCTGTGGTATGACATTGGCCTCAATAAGCAACGTCATGTTCACAGCAAAAATACTGACATTGTCAAGAATTCATTTTGCTTGGATCCATAACACCAGTGAAAGCAACAGTCAAGAATTCAAATAACTTACTGCATTGGGGGAATCTGCTTCAAAAAATCCCTTTAAAGTGTTAAAAAGTCAAGGTGTCACTTTGAAGACTATGATGCATCTGAACCAAGCCATGGTATTTTCAATGCCTCATATATATGGGAGGACTTCTGGTGTGGCACTGTAGGATAGCCACTGGACTGCAAACCACAAGGTCAGCAGTTCAAACCCACCAGTTGCTCCTTGGAAACCCTATATAGGATCACTATGAGTCAGAACCGACTCAGCGGCACTTAACAACAACAACATATACATGGGAAAGCTGAATAATGAAGACCTGAGGACCAAAGAAGAATCGATGCCTTTGAATTATGGCGTTGGCAAAGAATATTGACTAAACCATGGACTGCTAGTAGAATGAACAAATCTGTCTGCGAAAAAGTACAATCAGAATGGTCTTTAGAAAGAAGGATAGCAAGACGGTATCATGTACTCAGGGCATGTTATTAAGGAGCGACCGGTCCCTGGAAAGTAGCTCTGGCGGCAGTTCAAAACTACCAGCTGTTCCGTGGGAGAAAGATGAGGTGTTCTACTCCCGTAAAGATTCACAGCCTCGGAAACCCTGTGCAGGGTACCCTCACTATAAGTCAGAACCGATTCCACAGTTCTTAACAATAACAAGTCCCTGGAAAAGAACATCATGCTGGTAAAATAAAGGGTCAGCAAAAAAAAGAAAAAGAAAGAAAGACCCTCAATAAGATGGATCAACACAGCAACTGCAACAACGGGCTTACACATAGCAACAATTACGAGGATGGCACAGAACCAGGCAGTGTTTCCTTCAGTTGTATATAAGCTGCAATGACTAAAACCAACTTGACAGCACCTAACAACTATTTATCTCACAGAAGAAAACTAACAGTCTTATTTTTAGAATTTCCAAGTGTCATAATTAGCTTCAGAAGAACCATTTCTCCTTCCCAGTTTTTAAAACTTTTAAAAAACAAAAACATGGCTTAATTGAGCTCTGGTAGCGTAGTGGTTACGAATTGGGCTGCGAACCTTAAGGTCAGCAGTTCTAAACTACCAGCTGTTCCACGGGAGAAAGATGAGGCTTTCTGTTCCCGTAAAGATTTATAGCCTTGGAAACCTTGTACTGGGTCGCTGTGGGTCAGAATCAACTCGACAGCACTTAACAACAACATAACAAGAAATTAAAATTTTAAAAACAAGAATTCATCCAAAATTTTGCATCCTAACACATCAATTGTTTCCATTTTTTTCTTTTGGTTCCTATTCACATGACGTGGTCTTTATGATTATTGTTGTTGTTAAGTGCTGGTGAGTCAATTCCGACCCATGGCAACCTTGTATTGGGTTTCCAAGGAGCACCTGGTGAGCATGAACCACCAACCTTTCAGTTCAAACAACTTTGCAGTCTGACGACACATTAGCCCACATCAGCACACCAGGATTGTTGTTGTTGTCAAGTTGATTCCAACCCATAGCGACTCTGTATAGGGTTTCCAAGGAACAGCTGGTGAGTTTGAACCACCAATCTTGCAGGTCAAACGGCTTTGCAGTCTGGTGTGTTAACCCACAACGCCACACCAGGACTCCACACCAGGATTAGACTAGGTAAACAGTCACTGTTATGAAACTTGACTCTGCCTACTAACAGACTGGCTGTGGGGATTAAAGAGCTATTGTTATCACCAGGAACAGGGAAGTTGGAATCAACTATCCTCCTCCTCCCAGTTCTGTTACTCGACTTAGTTTCTCCAAATACCCAACTTTCCCTCTCTCAACCAATGCTTCTGAGCTAAGCTGGACTACTGCTTTGTTTTTTAATGATAATTACTTTATTCAATGGCAAAATCTGGGTTTGGAGTACATGTCTTTTTTGTGTGTGTGAACTGAGTGATAGTTTACATAGGAGAAGTTTGACTTTACACCATCATTTCATTGCAATGATTACAGTCTCCTCCGTGCATCTTCATTCAGCAGTATTTGCTTCCATTCCCTCTGGGTTTTTGTTTGGTGGGGGGAAGGGGGGCTTGGGGAGATGTACACAAAAACACTCAGGAATATATAGGAATTTAAACAACCAAAGGGCACATTCTGCAAGCCTGCCTCCTGGCCACTAGCACTCAGTGCCTCTCCTTCTTTGAATTTAGAGTCCTCAGTTGCTCCCTCTCTCCATGTCCTCATCTCTGCCTCCATGTCTGGTATCACTGCTTCTCTAGATAGTATCCCACATTCCACATTCTACTTGTGCTCTTCTTCCTTGATGGTCCTAGGGTCCTCTGTTTCTAGACTGTAAGATGAACTACTCTCCCGTTTTTGTTACAAAACTTCTACCTTTACAGTTGTGACAGTTGCATTTAGTCATGTTAACAATTACTATTGGATCATAAAAATATTATCCCCATCTCCTTTCACCAGACACATCTAAACAAGATGAAAACTATTCAGTGGGGACTCTATCTTCCTCCACACACTCTTACACTAAACTCCCTCTTGAAAACTTGTAAGCCAGTCACTTTGTGCCTTTATCACCCCCTCATTTGTCTAAGTTGTCCATCCCTATCTATCCTGTATACAGAGGGGATAGGATCGATTCTTGATCTGAAGACTCCTTCCCTCTCTGTTGATATTCTGAGCTACTACATCCATAAGTATAGATCAAGTTCATCAAATTGTAGCAATTTACACTCCTTTATCAAAAATTGTTTTTTTTTTAAATCATCCTCTAGTCGAGTTCTGATTATGAAGCCATTGAAGCTAGGTCAAATGGGTACTATCTGTAAGTTTGGGTGTTTTTGTGCATCTCCCCTCACTTCATATCAGCTGGATGCTTTACTCATAGCTCCAGCCCTCTGTGGCTATGTCCTTGTCCATGGGCTCAGGAGTCCCCAGGTCTCACCACACTTCAGACCAACCAGCCCTTCGTCTTCACTCTCTCATTTCCAGGTCAGTGGGAATCTATGTAACGTAGTTAAACTCAGCCCATTTCTTCTGCCTTTCCCCCTCTTCCAGTCACCAGTAGACCAATGTGGTCTCCAGCAAGCTTACTTGCCTACTCATGTGTTCTCTTTGATTTTCAGTCTTGGAGGTGGCTTTGTCCTGAAGGAACTTGATTGCTTGCCTTGATAGCTTCCCGGCGAATAACTTGCTTATTGTAATAGCCAGTCATATTGTCATTTTTGTTTTGGGTTTTTCCTAATGATCTTTCTTTGAAGCTATATCTTCTGTTGCTCTAGCTGTTCCAGGCCGGTCTGCGTGTCCTTTCTAGTAGGAATGTCGCACCTCAGAAGGTTCTGGATGGGACTCAGGATTCCACCAAAGGTCCTATACAATGCAAAGGCTCTGGACTGCTGCTTTAAAAAAAAACAAACAAACAAAAAAAACTACAGTTTCCTTTTTTAAGAAACATATTTTTAAGAATAATTGCTCATCTGTCAATGTATGGAAATTTTCTTTCAGACTCTTATTAAAGCTTAATCATGTTGACTTATTTTTAAATGTGGGTTATTTAGTATAAAGACTAGATTGAGCAAAAATCACACACGAGTAAATTTTCTGGAAGTATTTGCTAAGCTGAGTTCGTGTGCCATCATCCTGATTTTGCAGATAAGGAAATCGTAGGTAAAGCCAATCTCCATAAGCTTGTAACATTAATGAGCAAACATGCTATACAAATTTCAGTTACTGGTCAATAAAAATCTCTCTTCACTGGGAGATCCCGGATTACAATTTTGCAGTATGGACCAGACTACATTCAGCAGACACCCCTGTGAGATCAGCATATTGTCTGGCCAGATTTGGTAGCACCAGCTTGTTAAGACTGCATTTTTCAAACCAGTACTCTCAGATTCTTTGATATGATGTCCTTTATAAAGGATAAAGCTTTATAGAACAACAGCCATGTAAATTTGAATGACAGGGACATTCATTTTAGAAACTCCATTAAGCATCTAGCTATACAATGGGCTAGGCATCCCTCCAGGAAAGAAATCACAAATCATAGACATCAGGCCTAAGAGCCATGTATGCAACCTACCATCCACCGATCTATGTTACCACCCACCTGCCATGAATTTGCTGTCTCACTCAGACTAATCCTAGAATCCAGTTCCTAGATATATTGTACTCAAGAAAGGTTTCTCTGAAATCTCTGAAATTTCTCTGAAAGTAACTGCCAAAAACTTTGTGGATAAAGCCTGAATGTTGTTGTTGTTGTTAAGTACCGTGGAGTCGATTCCAACTCATAGTGACCCTGCACAGGGTTTCCGAGGCTGTAAATCTTTGTGGGAGGAGAAAGCCTCATCTTTCTCCCATGGAACGGCTGGTAGTTTCGAACTGCCGACCTTGAGGTTAGCAGCCCGATTTGTAACCATTACACTACCAGAGCTCCTTAAAGCCTGAATTGTTGTTGTTGTTAAGTGTCATCGAGTCGATCCTGACCCATAGCGACCCTGTATAGGGTTTCCGAGAAATGGCTGGTGATCTTGAACCGCCCACCTTGCAGTTCAAATGGCTTTGTAGTCTGGCGCGTTAATCCACAGCGTCACACCAGGACTCCAAAGCCTGAATAGCAGCAACAAATTACATAGTCTAAATCTTCCAAAAAACTTTTAAGTGCCCTTAAGAGAGTGAAACATGTTATAACAAACACATTTCTCATGCATTTACTTCAATGACAAACAGAGTAATCAGGTAATCGTCTCTTTCTTCAAGAAGCTCAAAGTCTAATGAACTATATAAAGTGATCACCATACAACGTACTTAGTGCTACAATAGAAGCACAGAATTGGGGAGAAGGGTCACAGAAGCACAAAAAAAGAGGACCTCGCCCAGTCTTGAGAATTTAGTGAGGACTTCCAGGAGGAGGTGAATACTAAGCTGAATCCTGATAATGAGTAGAAGATAGACAGCAATTAGGAATGATCAAGAATGGAAAATGGGAGTATGGGAACAGATGAACTTTCTTAAAGACCAATAATGATGAATTGGGCAGATGAATGGCGGCGGTGGTGGTTAACTGCCATCAAGTCAGTTCTGACTTACAATGACCCTGTGTAGGGTTTCCAAGGCTGTAAGTCTTTGCAGGAGCAAAAAGCCTCCTCTTTCTCCCAAGGAGCAGCTGGTAGGCTCAAACCACTAACCTTGTGGTTCACAGTCCATTGCTTATCCTGCAGAGCCACTGCACTTCTTAGATGAATGATGAATTAAGTCCAGTTTCTTAAGCCCCCAGAGGGTGCACTAAGAACATAGCTAGAACCTGGAATAGTATTCATGCACCTACTATATACCAAAAGACCTAATGCACTTAATGATAAACACATATGGGTAGGCGTGGATTTAGAGGCTGGCTCTTGCTATCGGTCTTTCTGAAAACAATCTCTGTTATATTACTTACCGTGAAGGAATTTTGCAAGTGTGGAATAATTATCTTATGTGCCATTGAGTCAGTTCCGACTCATAGCAACCCCATATAGGGTTTCCAAGGAGCGACTGGTGTGTTTGAACTACCAACCTTTTGGTTATTAGTCTAGTGTTTATCCTACAGCGCTACACCAGAAGTCCATTTTATCTCATAGGGAATCAGTATTGCACAGAAAGTTTTAAATTTTGAAGCCATACACAGTTGAATTTGAATTTTACATTTACTGCCTTTGAGCAAAATCCTTTGACTTTCTAGCTCTTTTTCTCTATCTATAAAATGATAGTTGTTGCTTTTAAGTGCTGTTGAGTCAGTTTCAACCCGTATCAAGCTATATAGGGTTTCTAAAGTTATCAGTCTTTTCAGGGGCAGAAAGTTTCATTTTCTTTCTAAGGAGCAACCAGTGGGTTTGAGCTACAGACCTTATGGTTTGCAGTCCAGTGCGTATTCTATGGAGATACACACTTCCATAGAGAGACAGCAAGACTTCTGGGCAGGCACTCTAGGATAAACACTGGACTGCTAACCACATGGTTGGCAGTTCAAACCCACCAGCTGCTCCTCAGAAACCCTAAAGAGGGTCACTTTGAGTCGGAACTGACTTGATTACACTTAACAAGTGCCATGGAGTCAATGCCGACTCATAGTGACACTGTATAGGGTTTCCAGGGAGCAGCTGGTGAGTTTGAACCGCCGACCTTGCAGTTCAAAAGGCTTTTCAGTCTGGCGCATTAACCCACAGCGCCACACCAGGACTCCATATATATGGAGCTCTGGTAGCATAGTGGTTATGAATCAGGCTGCAAACCACAAGGTCAGCAGTTCGAAACTACCAGCTGTTCCGTGGGAGAAAGATGAGGGTTTCTGCTCCCGTAAAGATTTACAGCCTCGGAAACCCTGTACAGGGGCGCTATGAGTCAGAACTGACTCCACGGCACAAAACAACAACAACAAAAATATATGTATATGTATATAAAACACCATTCATCTATCAGTTTGTTGGACTGGTGGCTTGCATATTGCTGTGTTGCTGGAAACTATGCCACAAGTATATTAAATACCAGCAGGTACACCCATGACGGATAGGTTTCAGTGGAGCTTCCAGACTAAGAAAGACTATGAACAAGGAGAGACAGACCACTTCTGAATGAATTGTAACCAGAAAACTTTATGAATAGCAGCAAAGCGTTGTCACATAACACTGCCAGAAGATGAATACATGAATAGTTGTGAAACAATCAGATATAATGCTAGAAGAAGAACCCCTCAAATTGGACAGCACTCAAAAGGTGAATGAGGAAGAGCTTCAGCATCAAAGTAGAGTTGACCATAATGACGTGAATGGAGCAAAGTTTTCAGGACCTTCATTTGCTGATGGGGAACAGCTCAAAATGAGAAGCAATAGCTGCAACCATCCATTAATAACTGGATTGTAGACTGTATGAAGTATCAATCTAGGAAAATTGAAAGTTGCCTAACTGAAATGCATAAATATCAGTATCCTAGGCATTATTGTTGTTAAGTACCATCAAGTTGGTTCTGACTCATAAGTACCTTGTATAGGGTTTCCAAGGGGTGGCTGTTGGGTTGAACTGCCAACGTTGAGACTCAAACTGGCCTTGTGGTCCAGTGCACTAGCCTGCAGTGCCATACCAGGACTCTTATCCTAGACATTAATGAGCTGAAAGAAGACTTATGAGGATTTTGTAAGTGCTGTGCAGTGAATTAGTTGATACTATTCTCTGGCCATAGTCATGTAATCCTATTAAATGACTGGGAAGGACTATGCAATGTTTGTGATTGGGTAGCTTGCTAATAGTGTAAACAAGGTACATGGCACTCTTGTGAGGTGGGAACATGCAGATAAGGTATGTTGTTGTTGTTGTTGTTGTCAGGTGCCATCGAGTCGGAACCGACTCATAGCG
>NW_006408544.1:8960484-8961596 GCF_000296735.1 Chrysochloris asiatica
AAGATGTTCTCTCCTAATCCTATCAATCCTGGTATAATCTTATCAATCCTGATATGATCAAGATATATATAAGATATAATCAAGATAAGGTATATGGGACCCTAATATGGGAATTGGTTAGTTTTGCCATTCCACAGGTTTAAAATGTGCCATCCCAGAAGCAGGAAACTCATTACCATCAGGAAAGAAAAGCCAGGAGTGTAGCATATCTTTTGCCCCTTGAGATCGCTACACTGAATCTCCTCAATCAAGGAGACAGAGAGCTGTGACAATTCGAGAGACCAGAGACCATTCAAGATCAGAAATGCCAGGATACAGTTCTTCAATGAGGACAGCTTCCCCTCAGTCATGCAGCAGAGAAGCAATAGCAGCAAAGACAGTGACAAAAACACAGAAAACAACCAAGAGCATGAGACAGAGTGGTAGGCTTCAAGTCTACAAGGCAGGAAGCTCAGTGCCTTTGGCAGTAAGCTTGCTGGTGGAGTGAGTTACCTTAAGATACTTAAACAGAGAGAGCGAAATTTGTCAACCCACAGAGCTAGAGCTGAACACCTTCAGGCTGAGGCTTACTGGTGGAGTGGGCACTTAATCTGCAGAGCTACACTTGCCCACGTAGGACTGAGAATAAGGGGCCATTGAGCTGACAGGCCAAGAGCTAAAAAGAGCTTTGTTAACGTTTGCTCGAGCAGACCATGAGGCTGAGGGCCTAGGTGTACCTGCAAGCACCATGAAGAGGAGGCTACACTGACTGAAGAACCATCTCCTGAGCATTTCTGACCTTGAATTGTAACCAGTTATTATTCTAATAACTTTGAGGCGGGCTCTACCAACTTAGAGACACACAAGCGCAGCCCAAAGCGTCTCATTACAACCCTGTCGCCCCTGCTGCGCTTCCGCCTCTTGATTGATGCGACATCCAAGGACAGAAATCCCACCTTTGAGCTGGACTTAAGGGCCTTAGCGCAGTGAGATTCGTGTTTAACAGCGACCACACAACCGCCACTCGTCTGTCTGTCGTGCTGTGGTGGTTTGAATTGCTGTGATTCTGAGGGCTATGCCACCGGTATTTTAAATAACCAGCAGGGTCACCCATGGTGGACAGGTTTCAGATG
>NW_006408544.1:8964526-8995725 GCF_000296735.1 Chrysochloris asiatica
AGTGAGGTTGGCCCAGGATCGGACATTGTTTTGTTTTGCTGTGCATGGGGTCGCTATGAGTTGGTTCCGACTCGATGGCACCTGACAACAACAGCAACAACATTATTCTAATGGTCTTTGAGTTCTGTATGACCATTGAAATACATTATTGAGCCCAATAGAGAAATAGAGAGTGTTGTGGAAGGTTCAGTTGGTATCAGAATTGGTTAAGAAGGTTGGGGAGTAGAAGCATGTCTGACATCAGCCTCATAGGAATCAGCCTTGGACTGATAGACAGTGTGAGTTTGACTTTCTCTCTGCACCTTGTGAAGTTAAAGAAAGTCAGACAACAAGGCAAGGCTGATGTTTAGCCAGTGTGTAACTGGGAAGATTGACCTGCCGGTCAAAATATTGAACTATTTCCAGAATTCTTGATAAATTGCTATTCCCCTGAGTACTTTGAGGGTTGCCCTCCCTCTCCTGGGACACTTTGGACCTCCCTTTGGCCCAGAAATTAGAAAGTTGATGCTTTGTATAACAAAAATGGGGAGCAGATCCTGTTTCTACTCTACATATCTATTCTGACTGCACTGGTATTTAAATAATTTGAAAATCATCCAGTAAAAGTAATACAAATAACCTTTCCCTCCCACCCCCGCCAAGATTGAAAATCAAAGGGAACACATGAGCAGCCATGTAAAAACTTGCTGGCATCCCCATTGATCTACATATGAGTGGAAGTAGAGGAAAGTCAGTAATGACGATATAGACGGAGTTTGACCACGTTCCATAGATTTCTGTCGACCTTGAGATGAGAGAGAGAAGAGGAAGGGCTGGTTGGTCTAAAGCTTGGGGGGACTTGGGAACTCCTGAGCCCATGGACATTGGCATAGCCTCAGAGGGTTAGAGCTGAGAGTAAAGCATCCAGCTGCTATGAAGTGGGGGAGAATGCCCAAACTTGATAATACTCATTTGACCTAACTTAAATAATAGTATGACCAGAGCTCAACTAGAGGAAGATAAAGAAATTTGATAAAGGAAGCAAGTGCAAATTGCTACAATTTGATGAACTAGACCTATACTTATGGATGTGGTGGTAATGGTTATGTGCCATGGAATCATTTCCGACTCATAGCGACCCTGTACAGGGTTTCCGAGGCTGTAAATCTTCACAGGAGCAGAAAGCCTCATCTTTCTCCTGCAGAAGAGCTGGCAGTTTTGAACTGCTGACCATAGGTTTGCAACCCGATTTGTAACCATTATACTACCAGAGTTCCTTATACTTATAGATGTAGTAGCTCAAAATACCAACCGAGGGGAAAGGAGTTTTCACATCAAAGATCAAGCCTATCCCCTTGGTATGCAGGGTTGGTAGGGATGGGCCACTTAGACTTTGGCTACCTAAAATGGGGATGAGGGGGATAGTAAAGATATGAAGTGGCTGGCTTACAAGTTTTCAAGAGGGAGTTTAATTTCAGAGTGTGTGGGGGAAGGTAGAATCCCCACTGAATAGTTTTCGTCTTGTCTAGATGGGTCTGGTGAAAGGAGATGGGGATAGGTTGAATCTTTTGATTCAATAGTGAGTAATTGTTATGACTAATTACGATTGTCACAACTGTAAAGATAGAAGTTTTGTAACATAAAGGGGGGAGTAGTTAATCTTGCAGTTCAGGAGCAGAGGACCCTAGGACCATCAAGGGAAAAGAGCACAAACAGAATGTGGGACCCTATCCAGAGAAGCAGTGACACCAGCGATGGAGGCAGAAATGATGACACGGAGAGATTGAGCAGCTGAGGACTCCAGACTCATGGAAAGAGAAAAGCTGTGTGCTGGCAGCCAGGAGGCAGGTTTGCAGAATGTGCCATAGGTTGTTTAAATGATTATTCCTCAGTGTTTTTGTGGGTATCAAAATAAAAAAAAAGGAATAAAAGCAAATACTTTAAAATAATGATATATGGAGGGGATTGTAATCACTGCAATGAAACAAAATACGATAGGATGAGAGTAAAACCAGTGTTCCACCATGTAAACTATCACTTAATTTGCAATAAAAGTGTTTAGAAAAAAATAATAATTTGCCTGGCAAAGAGTAGATATTTATCAAAAGTATTTAATCTATAGATTCGATCTAAAGGTTTAGCCAGGGAATGGCCCTCTGGCTAGTACCATCCATTAGTATATACAGTGTGAGGGGGCTTCAAAAAATTCATGGAAAACTGAAATGGAAAGACAATGGAATGTTTTCCACAAACTTTTTGAAGCTCCCTTGTGTTTACCAAGGCATATGTGGCACTGTAGGATAAGCACTGGATTGCTAACCAAAAGGTCAGTGGTTCAAACCCATTAGGTGCTCCTCAGAAATCCTATACAGAGTTGCTATGAGTTGGAATTAACTCTACAGCACTGACCAACAACAGTATCACTGAGAGTCAGGATGTTTGGATGTAAGTGGAACTCAGTGCTTCTCTGCTAGGAGAAGGAACACTGACAAATGGCTAAGACAAAGTAGATTTTTTTAGGAACTAAAAAAAAAATCAGGATTCCACCAAACCAAAAAACACACTGCCATCAAGAAAATTGCAACTTATAGCAAGATTCTACTCTGGTAGGAGTATATGGCCTCATCTTTGTCCTATAGAGTAGCTGGAGGCTTGGAATTGCCAACCTTGTAGTTATCAGTTCAGTGCTTATCCTATAGTACCATGTAAGGGGCAGTGCATGACCTCCTTCACAAATGGGATAAAGAAGAACCACCATCAGCATAATCCGAAGGCTGGTGCTTCCTATGAAGTAGAGGTCCACCCCCAGCCTTTTTTATCAGTTCTAAAACCATTCTGACATGGTGCTCTCTGCTTCTCTGCTCTAGTTCTATAATTCATTGCAATGGTCACACAGAACTCACAGACAATATTCACCATTATGGTGTTTCTTAGGGAAATAGCTGGTTCCAATTCAGGATCGGAAATGCTCAGGATACAGGTATTCAGTCAGGACAGCCTCCTTTCCACTGGGCATGCAGTCTTTGTGGCCTGCGGCCTCTCAGCCTCATAGCCCCATGGCCGCTGTCCTGCTCAGGCAAGTGTTACAAAGCTCTTCTAGCGCTGCTGATCAATGTCCAAAGGCACTCTGCTCTTCCAGGAAGCCTCATTCCAGACTTGCTCAGCTCGAGCTCTATGGGTTGGCAAATCTAATGCCCCTTGATAGGTAGGCAACCCATTCCCCAACAAATCTCATTCCCAAAGGCAGTCAAAGTTCTTATTCGGTGGTCTGAGAAGCCACAACTCTTTCTTGGGCGGCTCTGCAGGTTTTGCTTCCCATGCCACCACCATCACTTTGCTAGCACAGTGTCTCCCCATCTCTCTCTCACCAGTGTCACAGCTGTGTCTCCTGGATCTAAGAGGTCCCACTCAACTTCTGCTGATAGTGAGATCCCCCTTTCTATCTTTGGGATGGCTCATTTTAAATCTAGCAGAATGGCAAAACTGACCAATCCCCACTTTAGGGTTCCATACACCTTATTTCCAGGGTTCCATTCCACCAGTGTGTCATGTAGCTTAACTACATTATCAGAAAGGGATTCACCTCACATTTGCATAAACACTGAACTGTAAGGTCAGTTAGAACCGCAAGTTCGGCGGTTCAAAATCACAGCCTCTTCTTGGAAACCCTATGAGTTGAAACTGATTCAACGGCATTTTACAACAACAACCTAGGCATTTGGTGGGAGTTACACAAAGACTATAGCTTGAAGGACCAAATCAAGTAACTTACCACATCGTAGATACAAAGAGGTAGGCCTTTCACTGGAAACAAGCAGAGGGCTTAAATGTTCAAGCATCAGTGTAGTATGGTATCTTTTGTGAATCCTGGCTTGGAGATCCTGACTATCTTAGCTTGTCTTTAGTGCTCCTATGTAGTTACTCTGGGCTTGTTTTCTACCAAGGAAGAGTCTAAGGAAAAGAAGATCCTCTAATCTTGTTTTATTTACATGAGAGAGTTTTCTAAGCTGTGATCCAGCTAGACTTACTAAAACTAAGGTTCTGCAAATTGGCTTAGGGTCCTGTAGCAGTAAAATGTAGCTCCAAAATTCTTTGATATCCCTCTTATCAAAAGGTAGGGTCTATGTATCCCCTCCTTTAATCTGAGCTTTGTGTCTGGTTAACTGAAAGAATACAATAGAAGAGTTATAGTACTTCCTGGACTAGGCCTTAAAAATTGGCAGCTCCACTCCCCATTTCTTGAGATGCTCACTCTTAAAACCTAGCTATCATACTGTGAGTGGAAGCCCAAACAATCATGGTGAGGCTTATAGTCCTAGCTGAACTCTCAGTCAACACCCAACAAAAAAGTATCAACCCTATGAATGAGTCACCTTGGAAGTAGGTCTTCTAGCTTCCAGTTGATTTATACTCGCAGATGCCATGTTCAGCAAAGATTTGTTGGTACCATGAAGCACAGCCCAATATGTAGGTCATAAGTAAAATAAATGTTTATTGTTATTTTAAGCCACTAACTTCTGGGGTTGTTTAAAAAATAATCAGAATAGCCTCAAAGAGCCAGTTAGTAATATTCATTTGCCTACATTTGCCCTTCCTTGAAACAACTCTCTGGAAAATTCTTGGTAGGACCCGGGGTTTCACTTTCAAATATCTTTCTATGTCATTATTTCAGTTTCTTAGCATGGCTGACAGAGAGAGATGGACAGGAAACAGGACACTAAATACCATCTATTGTGGTCATAGGTCTTCGGAGAAATACTGAGAGAAAAATCATTACATATCATTTGGAAAAATACACTGAAGCTTTGGCTCCAAACCCGTATGGAATCTTCAGCTCTGGTGGACATTATCATAGGAGCAACAAAAACTATCTTTGTGCCTCAGGCCTGAGGCCACCACTAAAAATAAGACAACAGCTTCCCAGACTACATTCCCCACAAACTTCAGACCTGCAAGATCTTTCAATCTGATTGAGAAAAGAAATATGGAAAGTCACTTAAGGTAAAGTTTGCTACAATATAACCATTTTTGTACTCCTACTAGGGTTGCTATGAGTCAGAATCGACTCCACAGCACATAACAACAACAACAACAGTTACCCAGGAGTCCTGGAGAGGTATTATAGGATAAACAATGAACCACAAGGTCAGTTTGAACTTCAAGTTTGGTTGTTCAAACCCACCAGCCTCTCCTTGGAAACCCTATCAGGGTGACGATAAGTTGGAACTGACTCAGTGGCACTAACAACATCAGTTACCCAGTCCTGCGGTGGCACTGAAGGGTCAGCACTTGACTGCTAACCACAACATCAGCAGTTCAAACCCAGCAGTTGCTCCTTGGAAGTCCTACACATGGTGGCTATGCATCAGAACCAACTCCATGGCACTAAACAACAACAGTACACGTGCGGCAAAATAACTGCATGTCCTCTAGAGACTGCTTTCCTGAAGGGAGAGGGAAAGGGAGATTTACAGGAATCTGGGCCATGGAGTCTGAGGAATTTTAAAAAACTCCTTTGTTGCTCTGTTTATCTTAAGTCATGCTGACCACTCCAGACATGTTGTCTCCAACAAGCACAATTTTTCTCTACTTCAGTGGCAATTATCAGGGGTCTTCAGTAGATATCATTCCCATAATAGCCCTGAGTGGAGGTTAACTACTGACTTATCACCAAGGAAGTGTAAATAAAGGTTAGGGTTTATGGTCTTCTACTTGCACGCAGAGTTACTTTTCCAGTGGCATCCTCAAAGTTTTTTACTTGCAAAAATAGTTACTTTAATTAGCTGCAGCTTCACTATACCTTAGTAGTATGACTAATTATATTCTTGTTCTCAGTAGACATTAAGTCCTCGCTCTTTCTCTTAGCAAGGATCTCTGGTGACATAGTAGGTTTCACATTGGGCTGTTAACATTCAGTTCAAATTCACCAGCTGCTTTGCAGGAGAAAGATGAGGCTTTCTACTTCCAAAAAGAATCCTATAGAGAGTTGCTATGAGTCAGAAGTGACTCTAAGGCAAACAAACACCACCAACTCCACTAAGAAGCCAGAATGGTGGTCTTGGGCCTTCCTTTGAGTTTTATAAAGGAGAAGTTCATGAAACTTCTAAATGACTGAATTAAACTCAGTTCTTGCTAAATCAAACTGGTCTTTTTACTTGCCTGCATTTAACAGAGTCAACTCAGACCTTTCATAGGCTCCTGTCATTTGGTTTTCTAATTGTTCAGGGATTTGTGGTCAAGGCAGGATATGAAATTCCTTTCATTGGAAGGGAATCTTGACACAGCTGTCTTTTGTATAAAGTGAACCCAAGAAATATTTATTTATGACTAGGGTGTGTTAAAGAGAATTGTTTGAAGGGGAAGCAGCTTTATCTAAAGTTCCTATGTAAAAGTGTTTTTGTTTTAGTAAGTTGTTTCTAGGAAATTAGGTTACCTTAAACTCCTGAGACATCTGGTTAAAGCTGTTTAAACATAAACCACAGTGATGTTTTTATGATCCCACCTGCAGGATATTTGACTATAATGGAACCCAAACTCATTGTCATCCAGTTGATTTGGACTCTTAGTGACCCTTTATAGGGTCTTAGATGCAGATGCTATAGATCTTTACAGGATCAACAGTACAAAAAGCCTCATCTTTCTCCTGTGGAGTGGCTAATGATTTTGAACTGTAGTCTTGCTGTTAATCGTTCAGTGCTTATCCTACAATGCCACCTTAGTTCCTGAAATCAATTACCAAAGCTTCTAATACAAGCCCATTCCTTGCCCCCAACCTATTCTCTTTATGACCTCAATGGGAGAGTAACCAATCAAATGACAGTATTTCCATTTCTTTGTCCCCTGTACTATAGCTGTCTTTGTTCTTCAGTTCCAGTCATCAGTTTTTACCTATGTGGGCTGAAACCTGCCTGCATTCAAATGGCTTTTTTTTTTTTTTAATTTCCTGAATAAATCCATAGTTTCATAGGACTGAGTGGGGTTGTTCGTTTTGCTATTACAGTTTGAATTGAGCTTCTTACACCAAGCATTCTCCCAGGTCAGGGATCAGCAAACTATGTCCCATGCGTGCTTGCTGTGGTATAAGATGCAAGCTAAAACTGATGTTTATGTTTTTAAATTGTTGAAAAAAAAATCTTAAAGACTAATATTTTATGATCTAGGCAAATTATATGAAATCAAAATTTGGTGTCATCTGTTTATGTTGTTGTTTATGTATTCTGCTAAAATGGCCTAGTTGGATAGCTGCAACAGAGATCAAATGAATCATAAAGCCTAAAGTATTTACTATTTGGCTCTTAAACAGAAAAATATTGACAATCTCTGTGGTAGACCCTACAGACATACTCTAAAGGGGAAGAATGGATGCAATTGAATAATTTTTCCTTTTCTCATCAAAGGACATGAATGTGTAGGACCCTTAGGGCCCCAGGTGGCTAAAACTACTAACCTAAAAGTTGTGGGTTCAAATCTTGGAAGCTGCTTCCATAAGCTAATATTATAACCACGAATGCTTAGGAAGTAGTTCTATTTTGTAACACAAGGGGGTGCCAAGACTCAGAATTGACTCTAGGGCAACAGGTTTGTTTTTTCCATTTTCCAGTTTAAAGACACAGAAACTGAAGTTCAAAGATTCATAGATGTTTCTTGAAGTCTAAGTCGAAGTGATGGACCGACTCGAGGGCACTTAATAACAAAACAAGCTATAGCAATTCAAATCCACCAGCAGTTCTTCAGAAACCCTATTCAGGGTCGATATGAGTCAGAAATGACTCGATGGCATTCAGCAACAACAAAGTAAGTCAGTTATTGGTTATTGTTGTTAAGTGCTGTCGAGTCGGTTCTGATCCATAGTGACCCTGTATAGGGTTTCCAAGGAGCGGTTGGTGAGCTTGAACCACCGACCTTGTGGTTCAAACGACTTTGCAGTCCAGCACATTAGCCCACAGCACCACACCAGGACTCGTTATTGGTAGGACAACCAAAAAACTTCTCAAAATCTTTTACTTCTAAGAGAAAGAGTTACACATCCTGCCTACTAATTTCCCCTGAATCCTAGTATCTTCACTAAATGGGGAAAGACCTTGATCAAGGTATTTACTTAGTTCTTGTTGTTGTTGTTAAGTTCCGAGTCAGTTCCGACTTATAGCGATCCTGTATAGGGTTTCTGAGGAGCGGTTAATTGGTGGTTCAAACTGACCTTAAGGTCAAGCGCTTATCCTACAGTGCCACACCAGAACTCCTACTCAGTCCTCAGACTCCTCCTTTTTTTCTCCCTTAATATTTTTCACTAATGAAGGGGCAGGGAACTGGAGGACTTAAAGAACTTGTCATGGCAATTAGTATATAATCCAAACTCCCTTCCAAAGGTCGGAATGCAATGCCTCTTCACACTCTTTCACCGCTGCTGCTGCTTTCCTTTCTTTTCCTCTTTCTCCCATCTCTGATCTCCCTGGCCTTCTTTCAACTGTAAACACTTCAAACCGTTTTAGGATTTGCATATGTTTTTCTCACCCTTTGCTTGGTTTTATTCTTTCCTATGCTATTTCTTCCTTGACTATCTAATAACTTATGTTTTCTAACAATGTTTGTTGTTAAGTGCCTTCTAATTGGTTATGACTCATAGTGACCCTGTATAGGGTTTCTGAGGAGCATGTGGTGGGTTTGAACTGCCAACTTTGTGGATAGCAGTCAGTGCATATCCTACAGAGCCACACTAGGACTCCCAACATTGGGGCAACATGTTATGTCTCCATTTGTTTCCTTCAAAGCCTTGATCACCATTTAAATGCTCAGCATTTCTCAAGCTACAGGAACTGAAGAAAAAATTCAAGCCTCAACTTTAGTTATTGAAGGATTCTATGGGCAAATTATTGGATGATGCAGAAAGCATCAAAAGATGGAAGGAATACACAGAGCCATTGTATCAAGAGGAAATGGTTGATGTTCAACCGGTTCAAGAGATAGCATATGATCAAGAGCCAGTGATACTGAAGGAAGATGTCCAAGGTACATTAAAGGAATTAGCAAAGGACAAGGCACCAAGAATTGATGGAATACAAATTGAAATCTTTCAAGAAAGTGATGTGGCACTGGAGGCATTCACTCATCTATGCCAAGAAATTTGGAAGACAACTATCTGGCCAACTGATTGGAAGAGATCTGTATTTGTACCCATTCCAAAGAGGGTGACCCAACAGAATGTGGAAATCATAGGACAATATCTTTGATATCCAATGAGAGTAAAGTTTTACTAAAGGTAATACAGAAATGGCTGCAAGCATACATCGACAGAGAACTTCCAGAGTATCAAGCTGGATTCAGAAGAGGACGTGGAATGAGTGATATCATTGCTGATGTCTGATGGATCTTGGCTGAAAACAGAGAATACCAGAAAGATGTTTACCTGTGTTTTATTGACTATGCAAAGGCTTTCGATTGTGTGGTGTGGATCATGACAAGCTATGGACAACATTGTGAAGTATGAGTATTCCGGAATACTTAATTGAGTTCATGAGGAATCAGTACATGCACCAAGAGGCAGTTGTTCAAACAGAACATGGGAACACTGAATGGTTTCAAATTAAGAAAGGTGTGCGACAGGGTTGTAGTCTTTCACCATACTTATTCAACCTGTATGCTGAGCAAATAAACCAAGAAGCTTGGTTCTATGAAGAAAAACGTAGCCTCAGGATTGGAGGAAGACTCATTAACAACCTGCAATATGCAGATGATACTTGCTGAAAGTGAAGAGGACTTAAAATTGTTACTAATGAAGATCAAAGAGCACAGCCTTCAGTATGGATTGCATCTCAATGTAAAGAAACAAAAATCCTCACCACTGGACCAATAAACAACATTCTTATCAAAGGAGAGAAAACTGAAGTTGTCATGGACTTCATTCTTCTTGGATTAACTATCAACACTCATGGAAGCAGCAGTCAGGCAGTCAAGAAATCAAACGATGTATTGCATTAGGCAAATCTGCTTGCTGCACAAGATCTTTTTAAAGTGTTGAAGAGCGAAGATGTCAGCTTGACGACTAAGGTGTGCCTGACCCAACCTATGGTATTTTCATTAACTTCATATACATGTGAAAGCTGGACAGTGACTAGGGAAGACCGTAGAAGAATTGATGCTTTTATGTTATGGTGTTGGAGATTGAAAAGTGCCATGGGCTGCCAAAAGAACCAACAGATCTGTGTTGGAAGAAGTGCAGCCAGAGTGCTCCTTGGAGGCCAGGATGGCCAAACTTCGTCTCTCATACTTTGGACATATTGCCAGGAGGGACTAGTCGCTGGAGGATATCATGTTTGGTAAGGTGGAGGGTCAGAGTGAAAAGAGCAAGACCTCCAGCGAGATGGATTGGCAAAAGTGGCAGCATCAATGGGCTCAAGCGTGACAACAATTGTGAGGTTGGCCCAGGACCGGGAATGTTTTGTTCTGTTGTACATGAGTCGTTATGAGTTGGTACCGACTTGATGGCACCTAACAACAATATATTTATGTATTTGTGTGTTCACTTGTTCAGGTTGGCTGCAGGAATTTAACATCCTTGTGAACAGAGACAACGGGATTTACACTCCATTGTATACTGTCCTTCAGTACTGCGCCTGCGTCGGGGCGCAGAACAAACTTTTTTACGGAATGAACGAATGAATGAACAGAAGGGAAGAGAGGAGGGTGAATGAATACACAGTCAAGGGGGGTAGATGTTGTTGATGCGCTGGCGCCGTGGGGCGAGAAGCCGCAAGCTCCTCCCTTTCCGGTCGCAGGGTGGACGCCACCGGTGCCACAGCAGCAGGGCCACAGTCTGCGCCAGCTCGGCCCGCCCCTTTCTCTCTTCGCCTTCCCCACCCCGCCCCTCGCTCCAGTGTCCCTGCTGCTGTCAGCAACCTCCTAGTTCGGCTTAGACACAGTGTATGCTGAGCCGCTACAGTCGCCAGCTGTTGCAAGTCCGGAGTCTTCACTTCCCACTGCTTACTCGCCGACCGCTTTTTCTCTGCCCTCTCAGCTTCATGAAGCCGCAAGTCGTGTTTGTCCTTGGCGGGCCGGGCGCCGGCAAGGGAACCCAGTGCACCCGCATTGTCGAGGTGAGACCCGGGTAGCTGGTGGGCTCCCAGGAGCTTGTGGGGACGCTAGGCCTGCCTGTCCCGCCACGCGTGCCGTCGGTTCCCCCCGCAAGCCACGGACTATGACTCCCGGCGATCATCGCGTCGCCTGCGTGGCTGTGGCTGAGGGTGTACAGGCGCGCAGCATGCCGGAACTCGTAGTCTGCATCTACAGGCTTTGGGGTCGCACAGTAGGGAAGGGGATAGCTTGAGGTCGCTTTGTTCCAGTGCCTTCTTATTTATTGAATTTGGAAACTGAATTGGTCTCACTGGTGGGCTGGGATAGGGGACCGGAGGAGCACCAGCATCCGGGAAGGGGAGACTGGTTTTTTCTCTCCGCCCCCTTTCTCATACTCTAAATTCCGAAAACCCAACGAACCTGTCTTTACCCTAGAGCACCACGAAGCAGTGAGCTATTTTTGGTATTTTGTAATCTCTGGAGAGGTCTTTCTGACCTGTCAACGGCAGGCTTTTGGACACTGCCACCCATGAGGTTCTGCTGGGTTTTGTGTGGTTGGAAAAGCCGTGGAGACTCGGGCCATAATTACGCTTCAACCTCTGACCCCGCAGCCAACTCACTCTTTTGTCCTTGGGCAAGTCATGTCCTCTTTCCGAGTCTCATTTGCCCCTTCTGTAAAACAAGAGATGTGCCCCCACATTTACCCAAAATATAAAGTACTTCAAATTCTGAAAGTGTGTTCCTTTTGTTTCAAGGCATGTTAAAACTACCAGTTTAATTCTATGAACACTTCCAGAGTGGCCGATAGATGGTTAGTTGCAGTGATACTGTGAAGAAAAAGATACTGTGAAGAAAAAATTTGAGGACTGTTTTGAGGGGATGGAAAACAAAATGGAAGAGGAGAGCATTGGTTCTGGAAAACACTGAAAAGAATGACGGTGAAGCTTGGTGACCAACACCAAGTTTTTGACCCAGAACTTCTAAAAATAATCCCCACCCCTTTCTCTCTTCCAGGATATGGCCTATATTAGCTGTGGGCTCTTTCTTTCTCCTTGTGTTTATACAACCAACCCTTTGTTCTATAGTTTCTAAAGAATATCCCAAAAGACTGGATGATCGAGTCTTACTCTTTAAGCTGTATTTATAATTATTGATCAATTTTAGGAATAAAAGTGTTACCAAAAAAAGAAAAGTACACATATGTAATTATTTTTCTCCTCAATTTTATTTTTGTTGGTTCCTTTCATTTTTGTGAAACATAACTGGATTATTTCCAATTTCTGTTTTATGAATGAAATGACTCTTACATTTAAATAGTAAAAGAGGGTAAGGAGCAAAGGCTCTAGAGTCAAACAGATAGTTAAACCCCAGCTGCTCTGATTTACTGTTTCTCTACATCCAGAGAAGTTGTTACTTTTAATTAAGTTTTCTGTAAAAAGTGTGGTAATTGTGAGAGCCCTGGTGTGGTGTTATAGGATAAGCACTAGACTGCAAGTTCGGTGTGAACTGCAAAGTTGGCGGCACTTAACTTCAACATAGTATTTGTGAATATTAAATGTGGTATATATAAAATGTCTGGCATGCATGTTGTTAAGTGCCATCCAGTGAATTCTGACAGTAACCCTGTATAGAATTTCTGAAGATGCAAATAAACTTTTTTTTTAGACAGATGCAAATAATTTTTCCCTCCACTTTAAACTTCCTGATCTTATTAGATTGATTTTTTACTTTGAAGTACTATTTTTACAAATATTTTTGCAATTGTTTGAATTTTGTTAAAATTCAACTGTTAAAATTTGTTTAATTTTAATTCATTTAAATATTTTGTTTCTGACTCATGGCTTTAAATGTCCACACCCAAACTAAATATACTCATATTACTTCACTAGATTAAAAATGATATACACATTCTGTAGTTAATGTTTATTCTTTACTTTGCTTCAGTAATGACTGCTGATTGTCAGTGATAAGGTTTCCATAATGGGATAATATGTTCTGTAATGTGTTATATTATTCTTTAGCATGTTAGCAATTGCATGAGCTGTTTAATTTTAAACTATCATTTTCAGTGAAAATTTTTTCTTTTGATTCCAGTTGCCATAAACGTCACTTAGCTGATATCAGCTAATTCCAAATAGTTTATAATTTGGCAATTGATATCCCTTAGCTGACTAACTGTATTAAAGCATGTCTGTGGTTGGTTAAATCAGAGATTTTTGTTGTTGTTCCCTTTGGTAATCTCTAGTATTTTAACTCAATATTATATAGACAAACATAGACTAATCTAGACAATATTATATAGACAAAACAAGACTTTTTCTCTGTGGGAAAAATGTAAATGAAGTTTTAATTCCATACCTTCCATGGCAATGGTAATTTCCTTCATCAGATATGTGTTGTTGTTATGTGTGGCTGAGTGGATTCCTACTCACAGCGACCCTGTACAGGATTTCAGAGGAGCAGCTGGTGGGTTTGAACCACTGACCTTGTGCTTTGCAGTCCAGTGCTTAGCCACAGCGGCACACCAGGACTCCAGATACATGTAATGTAACTAAAACTGAATAGTTTCTTTGGGAAAGCTACAATGATTCCCAACTCTGGCTGCCAGAAGCACATCTTTGTACCCAGAGTATAGAACCTGCCTTGTGGGATAAGGATTGCACTACTAATTGCAAGACTGGCAGTTCAAACCCACCAGCTGCTTCTTGGAAAATCCTATATGGGTCACTATGAGCAGGAACGGACTTGACAAACAACCAGATTTTGAGGCAAGTCAGTTGGGGATGCTAATTGCTCTGCCAAACCCTGGGGAGGAAAAGGCAAACCAGGAGTCTTCTGCAAGTGGTGTGAATTGGGAATGAAAGATTTGAGAGAGGTTCTAGGGCTGACCTTACTGGCTTATTTACACTATGCTTTTAAAATTTGCTGTTTTGTTTTGCTGTTTTCTAACTAATTGTTTATAATTTGTGTCCTTTGGCACTAAATGTTTTGAAAATTAGAGTGCAGTTAATAACTTGCAGATAACTTATCAAAAATCACAATGGGGATACTTTATCAATGCCAAATTGCTTTTTGTAGCACCTACAGAGTTATCATCAGTGTCATAGAACAGAGTAGAACCTGCTCCAAAGAGTTTCCAAGGCTGAAATCTTTATGGAAGCAGATTGCCACATCTTTCTCCCAGAGTGCCTGCTGGGTTCGAACCGCTGATATGCACACTTTTAGGTTAACATTTAAGCTACCAGGATTCCTTATCTGGCATATCGCCAGCCCCACCCCACTGCCATATCTTGTCAGTTCAGATTCATAGCAACCCTGTAGGACAGAGTAGAACTTCCCTAAGGTTTCTGAGAGTATAAATCCTTACCTGAGCAAACAGCCTCATCTTTCTTCCAAGGTGGTTTGAACAACACTTGGCAACCCAGCACTTTACCCACTGTACCACTAGGGTTCCTTTGCCTGGCACATGTTGTTACGTGCTGTGGAGTCGGTTCCAACTCCTAGCCACCCTGTAAAGGGTTTCTGAAATGCAAATCTTGTGGTTAACAGTCCAGTGCTTACCTTACAGTGACATATCAGGCATATTGTTGTTATGTTGTTAAGTGCCGTCGAGTTGGTTCTAACTCATAGAGACCATGTATAGGGACTTGCAAGGAGTGGCTGGTGAGTTTGAACTACTGACCTTGAGGTTCAAACCGACTTGTGAAGTACTGTAGAATCAGTTCTGACTCACAGCGACCCTGTATAGGGTTTCTGAGGAGTGGCTGGTAGGTTTGAACCATAGACCTTGAGGTTCAAACCAACTTTGCAGTCCAGTGCTTTATCCTATGGTGCCACACCAGGACTCCTCATTTGTTGTTAAGTGCCGTTGAGTTGGTTCCGACCCATAGCGATCCTGTATAGGTTTTCTGAGGAACAGCTGGTGAGCTTGAACCACTGACGTTGCAGTTCAAACCGACCTTGATTGTTTTTCTTATAGCGCCACACCAGGACTCCAGGACTCCTCATAATAAAGTAGGTATTTAATAAGTACCCAGTAGGGTAGTAGGTTTTGCACTGGGCTACTCTCCTAGGGTCAGCAATTTGAATACATGGCTGCTTCACTGGGGAAAGATGAGGCTTTATACTCCCGTAAAGATTTACAGCCTTTGAAACCCTATAAAGCAGCAGCATTAAGTATTGAATGAATATTTATTGAAGACATTTCTTTGAAGATACTTTTAGAAATTTTTAATTTGGTCCCTAGGGGGCAGCCCAAGTAGCAGTTAGCACTTTTAATTTCAGGCCCAGAAGAGTCTTAGGAGACCTGTCTTCTGTACACTTCTCATGTAACATTTCTCTATGTTCTTCATAAATAATGGTGTGGTTGTGAAAATCTGTTGAGCATCCTAAAATTTCTAAGTTCTTTTTTTTTTTCTTTTTTTCTTAAATGTTTTATTGTGAATTATGTGATACTTTACATGGGAGACTATTAGTTTTACATTCATTACATTCTAAATTTCTAAGTTCTTGATTATAAATTCTCAAAGTAGATTATTACTTAGAATCCAGGTTTAGATCCCCTGGGTGTTGATAAAAATAGGTTTTTCTCCTTATCGTGGCATGGGGTGGTAATAAGAGAGACGTTTTTAAAACTAAACTTTGTATTTTTTGTAAAAGAGGTGATGCTCTGAATCCTTGACCGTGAAACACCACTGTTTCATTAGTAGTGGTTGGAATGTGGTTTTATGAGGACCTGGTGTATGTGGGGGAGGTGTTCAGACTATTTACTGTCCTGACTCTTTTTTTTTTAATTAAGTTTTTATTGTGTATTGAGTGAAAGTTTATAGGGCAGACAGATCATCAGTTTTACATTCAACAAAGCATACACCTTGTTTCATTATAATGAGTATCGTTCACTCTGTGTGTTATCAGATAACTATTTCTCTCTATTCACTTTAGCTCTTTTTTTAAAAACTAACAAACAAACAAAAAAAACCGCTCAGGCATATATAATAATTGACACCACCAAACATTCTGCAAGTCTGCCTCCTGGCCACTATCTCTTAGTCCCTTTCTTCCTCAGCCATTCCCCCTCTCCATGTCCCATCTCTGCCTCCATCTCTGGTGTTGCTGCTTCTCTGGATAAGGTCCTGCATTCCACTTGTATTCTTCTCCCTTGACAGTCCTAGGGTCCTCTGTTTCTGGACTATAAGATGAACTACTTCCCCGTTTTTGTTACAAAACTTCTAGCTTTACAATTGTGACAGTCGCAATTAGTCATGGTAACAGTTACTATTGAATCATAAGAATCTTATCCCCATCTCTTTTCACCAGACCCATCTAGACAAGATGAAAGCTTTTCAGTGGGGACTCTTTCTTCCCCCACACACTCTTAAACTAAACTCCCTCTTGAAACCTTGTAAGCCAGTCATTTTTTGCCTTTATCGCCCCCCCTCATTTTAGGTAGCCAATGTCTAAGTTGCCTGTCCCTATCTACCCTGTGTACAGAGGGGATAGCATTGATACTTGATGTGAAGACACCTTCCCTCTCTGTTGGTATTTAGAGTTACTACCTCCATGAGTGTAGGTCAGGTCAGGTTCATCAAATTGTAGCAATCTACATTTATTTCCTTTATCAAAAATTAAAAAAAAAAAAAATCTTCCTCTAGTTGAGTTCTGATTATCAAGCCATCGAGGCTAGGTCAAATGGGTACTGTCTGAAAGTTTGGGTGTTCTTGTGCATCTCCCCTCACTTCATATCAGCTGGATGCTTCACTCTCAGCTCTATCTATCTGTGGCTATGTCTCTGTTCATGGGCTCACGTGTCCCCAGGTCTCATCACACTTTGGACCAAGCAGCCCTTCCTCTTCTCTCTCTCATGTCCAAATCAACAGGATTATGGACTGTGGTTGGACTCAGCCCATTTCTACACTGCTGCCTTTCCCCCTGTTCCACTCACCAGTAGACCAGTGTGGTCGCCAGCAAGCTTACATGCCTGCTCATGTGTGTCCTTATTCTTGATAACTTCAATTTTTGCCTTCCATATCAACCTACAAAAGTAATACGTACTTACTGGGCAAAGTGAGATAGATCACTGCAGTTAAGTTGACTTTGACTCTATATAACCTATGTATACAGATTAAAACATTGCCTAGTCTTGCATTAGCTTCATGGTTGCTGGCATGTTTGAGTCCATCATTGTCAGTTAATCTCAATGAGAATCTTCCTTGCCCTTACTGGCCATGCACTTCACCAAACTTGTTGCCCTTTCCCATCCTGACGATGTGTCCAAAGCACCCAAGTCAAGACAGTAATCTGTTTTGATCTAGAAGGTTTTTATTGGCTAATTTTTAGAAGCAGATTGCCAAATCTTTCTTCCTAGTCTTTCTTACTCTGGAAACTACAGTGAAATTTGTCCTTTGTGGGTGACTCTTCTGGAATTTGAAATATTGGTGGCATAGTTCCAATGTCACAGCATCATGCAAGCCATGCAGCATGAAAAACTGACAGATGGGATGTTACTGGTAAAATCCTATCTTCTCTGATCCTGTGATCACCAGTATTAACTACTTGGTGTGTATGCTTCTCCATCTCTTTCTCAAAATTTTTACAAACAAAAGTGTAAAATAATGAATTTTTGCCTCCAAATAAGATATAGTAGGATTATAAGCTATAGGTTGATTGTGAGATTTCACCAAGAAGCCTTTATACAATAGTTTATGGATGTCCTTTCAAGTCTACACACACAAATTTAATTCATTCTTATTAGTAGCTGCAGATGTTCTGTAATATGGATGTTACCATTCATCTATTAATGAACATTCAGGCTCATTTCCAGGGGTTGTTTTGCTATTGCAAACAAGGTTTTAATACATTTCCTTGAAAATATAACATTGCATGGTGGTGGTAGTGGTGGTGGCTATGTGCCATGGAGTCAGTTCTGACTCATAGTGAATCTGTATAGGGTTTGTGTGTGTGTGTGTATGCAGTTTATCACGTTTTATTTGCTCAGTACATAGACCTTTATATACATATTAAATTTTTTAAAAGTTTTTATTGTATGTGTTAGTTCACATGGGAGAACATTATCTTTACATTCATCCTATCATATTTCGTTTCACTGCAATGATTGCAATCCCCTGCATGCATCATCAAACAACCAAAGGATACACCCCACATGCTTGCCTCCTGGCTACCAGCATTTAACAACAACATATTGGATAAAATTACTGTTAAACCACAAGAGTCCTATCCCCACCTCCTTTCACCAGCCCCATCTAGACAGGTTGAAAACCACACAATGGAAAGTCTTACCTTCCCCGCACCCTCTGAAACTAAACTCCCTCTTGAAAACTTGTAAGCCACTCACTTCGTACCTTTATAGCTCCCCCTCCCCATTTTAGGTAGCCAATATCTAAGTTGCCCTTCCCTATCAACCGAAAACCCAGTTTTGTTTTGTTTTTAATTCACCATTGTATTCTTGGTGCCTACCACAATAAAACCAAAGTTGAAACTACTGCAGTTATAGTGACCCTATAGGACAGAGTAGAGTTACCCTTTAGGATTTTCAAGTTTGTAGGTTAGCGGTTCAAGTCCACTGGCCCACTCCACAGAAGAAAGATGAAGATGCATATCTTTCAGAGATTTACAAGCCTTGGAAACCCTATGCAGGGTTGCTGTGACATATCGGAACTGATTTGACGCTTAACAACAGCAATCTTTATAGACATTAACTGCCATAGCTTTCTCTGTTGGAGCAGCTAGCACTTAATGATGTGCCACCAGGGTTCCATGTAGCACAGTGCCTGGCATAAAATGATGCATCGTAAATATTTATTAAATAGGTTTTGAAACCAGTCAGTCCTAGGCTTCTCCCTCTTTATAATTTTGTTCCTTGGATCAGTTTAAGTTGTTGACTCTGTTGTTGTTAAGTGCTGTTGAGTTGGTTCCAACTCATAGTGACCCTGTACAGGGTTTCCAAAGAACAACTGGTTTGTTTGAACTGCCAGACTTTCAGCTAATAGTCTAGTGCTTATCCTACAGGATCACACCAGAACTCCTTTGACTCTTAAGTTCCTGCCATTGAAATTTGAGAATATTAATCTACTTTACAAAGTGATTGTGAAGATTAACCAAGAGAACGTCTACAAAGTGTCTGACAGTGCCTGATAAGTTTTAGGTATTTCCTGTATGTTAATCATATCCCCATTGCCTATTCTGTGCTTATATATAAAGTCAGTGAAGGAAATATCTTGGGTAAGTACTTGCTGTTTGACGTGCAGTCTTACTCATGGTGGTGGTGGTTATGTGCCGTGGAGTCGGTTCCGACTCATAGCGACCCTGTATGGGGATTCCGAGGCCGTAAATCTTTACGGGATCAGAAAGCCTTCTCTTTCTCCTGCAGAACAGCTGATAGTTTCGAACTGCTGACCTTAAGGTTTGCACCCCAATTCGTAACCACTACTCTACCAGAGTTCATTGACCCCATATGGGATTTCCAAGGAGTGACTGGTGGGTTTGAACTGCTGACCTTGTGGTTAGCAGTCCAGCACGTATCTTACAGTACCACATGAGGATTTCATGTCTAACTTGGAGCTACATAAAAGACTACTTGCCTACCACTTTGCGTTTGGATCTTCCAGTATGTACAGGTAATCCCCAACTTCAGATGTGATTTCATTCTGACAGCGCCTACTCTGCTGTAAAGTCAGTTCTGATGTAAGTTGAATCTTCATTTTTTAAACTTAATTTTTAGTTTCCATTATTGCCTTTTATTATCAATATCTTTTTAGTCTGATCTCTATTTGTCTTTGGAGATTGGAAACATTACATCTGAGAATGATAACATTAGCAAATCATGTGTCGCAATATTGTGCGAAGTACATATTACTAATGATAAGTTGTACGTTGTTGTTGTTTAAGTGCCATTGAGTCAGTTCCGACTCATACTGACCCTGTTAGGTTTCCAAGGAGCGGCTGATGAGTTTGAACTGCTGACCTTACAGTTCAAACTGACCTTGCAGTCCAGCGCATTAACCCGTAGCACCACCCCAGGACTCTGATAAGATGTATAAGGAAGCAAAAAAAAAATGGCTGCTCATAGTGTGGTTCCTTGTAACTTGAATACATTATAAATTGGGCACTAACTGGATTAGTCATTGATGTGTACCATTGAAAAGTATGTGATTAATTCAGTCCATAGACTTCACCTTTATGTATGCTTTAAGTAGATAACATGAATTTTTATCTGCTCCCATAAAGATTTACAGCCTCGGAAACCCTGTACAGGGTCGCTATGAGTTGGAACTGACTCCACGGCACACCACCACCACCACAGGGAAGAAGGAGAGAGCCAGCAAATGGTTTGATTATATAATTGGGAATTGACTTAGTGGTCAATTTTGAGTTTCTTTGTTGTTGTTAAATACTGTCAAGCTGGTTCTGAGTCATAGTAATCCTATATAGGGTTTCTAAGACTACATATTTGTGAGAGCAGAAAGCCTCATTTTTCTCCCAGAGAGTGGCGGTGGGCTCAAATGGCTGATCTTGTGATTCGCAGTTCAGTGTTTATCTTATAGAGTCACTGCACTCCCCTTGATTTTCTTTTTCTTTTTTAAATCTTTTATTGTGAATTATGTGATAGTTTACATGGGAGAACATTAGTTTTACATTCATCCTATTATGTATCATTTCATTGCCATGGTTACAATCCCCTCCATGCATCATCAAACAACCAGAGGGTATGCCCCCTGCTCGTTAGTACACAGTCGTCAGCACACAGCCCCTCTCCCTCTCTGGGTCTAGAGTCCCCGGCTGCTCCATCTCTCCATGCCTCCATCTCTGGCGTCACTGCTTCTCTGGGTAGGGTCCCGCTCTCTGCTCTTCTCCCTTGATGGTCCCAGGGACCTCGGCTCCTAGACTGAAAAGTTAGTTACTCCCCTCCTTGCTACAAAACATCTACCTTTACATTTCCAGCCCTCGAAATCAGTCCTGATAACAATTATTCACTATTGTATCACAAGAGATCTGTTCACATTTCCTTTCATCAGCCCCGCCTAGACAGATTTGATACTCAGTGGAGATTCTACCTTCCTCCAGGCCCTTTGGATCTAGGTTCCCTCTTGAAAGCTTGTAAGCCAGTCACTTCTTACCTTTGTAGTCCCCCATTTTGGATAGCCAATGTTCAAGTTGCCCATCCCTGTCTACTCTGTGTGTGAAGGGGGTGGGATTGATTCTTGCTGTAAGGACTTGTTCCCTCTTTTGAGCTACTGAATCCATAGGCTATAGGTCAAGTTTATCAAATTGTATCAGATTACTCTTTTTTTCCTCTTCTTTCTTCTTCTAGTTGAGCTCTGATCACGCAGTCATTGAAGCCAGGTCAAGTGGGTATTATCTGCAAGTGTGGGTGTTCTTGTGCATATGCCCTCCTTTTTTTAATCAGCTGGACGCTTCACTCTCCACTCTAGTCCTCTGTGGCTATGTCACTGACTCTGGTCCCAAGAGTCCCCAGGTCTTGCCACACTGCTGGCCCACCAGGTCTCCACCCGGGTTCACAGAAGTCTATTGAACATTGTAGGACTTAGCTCGCAGCTTCATTGCTGTTTTTCCCCTCACTTATCCTTATTGGTGATGAATGTGGTCACCAATCACAGCATGTATTCCCATTAAGTCTTAGTCTTGGAAGGGCCCTTGATTTTCGTTGCTGCTTATCTTTAAAATGGTTGTTGAATGAGGCAAGGGGAAAGTGGAAATGGAAAAGATTTCAGAATTGTGGAAAGGCAGTAATGTGACAAAGTTGTTTAGAATCTGGCTAGATCAAGTTAAATCATTATCTTTTAATTCCATTATTCCATGAACTTTTTGAACCTCCCTCATATGTCTGGGTGTTTATTTGTGGATCAAGTTCCTGATCTCATATCCATGCCAAGATACAGCAAAATGATAAAGGCCCTCGATCTTCATGTTTCTTCTTTAACTTCCGTTAACAGATTCTGTTACTGAAAGTCAATAGTAGCTTGAACACAAAAGATTTTATATTTCCATGTGAGTTGTCTAGGAATTACCTCAGAAGCCCATGGTAGCATAGTAATTGTTGTTGTTCTTAGGTGCCATTGAGTCAGTACTGATTCATAGCGACCTTATGCACAACAGAACAAAAGACTGACTTTTGCTGTGCCAACCGCACAATCATTGCTACCCTTGAGCCCATTGCTACTGCCACCGTAGTAATCCATCTTGTTGGCGGTTTTCTTCTTTTTCATTGAACCTCCACTTTACCAAGCATGGTGTTCTTCTCCAGAAACTGGGCCCTAATGATAATATGCTCAAAGTATGAGAGATGAAGGAAGTTTGAACATCCTGGCTTCTAAGGAGCATTCTGGCTGTATTTCTTCTTTCAACACAGATTTGTTTGTTCTTTTGGCAGTCCATGGTACTTTTAGTATTTTCCTGCAACACCATAACTGAAGTGTATCAATTCTTCTATGGTCTTTATTCACAGTCCAACTTTTACATGTATATGAGGCTATTGACAATATCATGGCTTAGGCAGGTGTACCATAGTCCTTAAACTGATGTCTTTGCCCTTGAAAACTTTAAAGAGGTCCTGTGCAGCAGATGTGCCTAGTGCAATATATTGCTTGATTTCTTGACTGCTACTTTCATGAGTGTTGATGGTTGATCCAAGCAAAATGAAGTCTTTGACTTCAGTCTTTCCTCCTTTGATAATGAATGTTGTTTATTGGTCCAGTGGTGAGGGTCTTTGCTTCCTTTACATTAAAGTGCAACTCATACTGTATAGTCAAGTTCATCAAATTGTAGCAATTTTCACTTGTTTCCTTTATCAAATTTCTTTATTTTTCTCTAGTCAAATTATGATCATCAAGCCATCAAAACTACATCAAATGGGTACTGACTGCAAGTTTGGGTGTTCTTGTGTTTCTCTCCTCACTTCATATCAGCTGGATGCTTTTTACTCTCAAGGCCTTGAATTTTATTTCTGTTCCATTAGCTTGACAAATGCTGAGTGAACTCTTCTCTTTTGGTTTTTAAACTCTGGATCTTTTGCACTTCTCATTATAATATTTGACTTTTGCACATTTCATTGTAATATTTGACTTTGTCTTCTTGAGCTGTCCTGGATGTTCCTTGGCTTCTTGTAGATGTATCTTCACATGGCAGCTGTCTTCCTGTGAGTATGTGTGTGCATTCTGTTCTTTATGTGATACCATTCAGAAAGGATTAGATGTAGGTTTAGGACCTGGTATACTGTGGTATACTGTGGCACTGTAGGATAAAGCACTGGACCACAAGGTCTGTTTGAACCACAAGGTCAGCAGCTCAAACTCACCAGCGACTCCATGGAAATCCTATATAGGGTCACTGTGAATTGGAATTTACTCACAGCAGTTAACAACTACTACTCTCGTATGACTTCATTAACAGAACAGAAGAAAATCCCTGTTTCCAAGCACAATCAGGTGTACTGATAGATAGAGGGAACAGGACATAACTTTTTGGAGAGCATAATTCAATGCACAACAGATTGGGAAATGGATTTCAGCAAAAGATGATAGTGTAAATGCTATATATATTTGAAATAGGTTACTAGAGTTCAAATGGGGCAAATGACCTAATGATTTGAAAATATCTGGAGCTGGTAGCTTAGTGGTTACGAATCGGGCTGTGAACCGCCAAGGTCAGCAGTTTGAAACTACCAGCTGCTCCGCGGGAGAAAGAGGAGGCGTTCTGCTCCCGTAAAGATTTACAGCCTCAGAAACCCTGTACAGGGTTGCTATGAGTCGGAACCAACTCCACAGCACACAAGGAAAACAACAATACCATATATGTAGTTTAACTGTCCTGTTAATGGAGTCTCTAGGTGATGTGAAATGTTAATGAGCTTGGCTGCAAACCAGAAAGTTGGAGGTTATAGTCCACCCATAAGTACTTTGTAAAAAAGACCTACTTCTGAAAAATCAGCCTTTGAAAACCCTATGGAGCCAGTTCTACTTTGTCACACATGTGGTCAGCAGGATTCCAAATAGACTAGACTGCAGCTGGCTAGTAATCGGGAAGGTGCTCTGGTACTGTGCTATTCATTTGCTTTTCCCTGACACTGAGCATCTTTTCATGTACTTACTGCCATCTTTAGAGCTTCTTTGGAGAAATGCTTGTTCACATCTCTTTATCCTTCTCCTACCCCTGGTTTCCAGAACAGGGAATTTTAAAACTGTCTCTACCCATTTTTAAGTTGGGTTGTCTTTTTAAAATTATTGAGTTGTTTATATATTCTAGATGAACATGTTCCTTATCCAGATACGATTTATAAATATTTTGTCTTTCATTTTCTTGTTAGTGACAAGTACAAAATTTTAAAAAATTTGAATGAGTTCTTATAACCTTGCCCATTGTAACATAGAGTATGCTTTCTGTTGCTTATGGTTGTTGTTGTTAAGTGCCGTTGAGTTGGTTCTGACCCATAGTGACCCTGTATAGGGTTTCCGAGGAGAGACTGGTGAGCTTGAACCGCCAACCTTGAAAGTCAAACTGACTTTACAGTCCAACGCATTAACCTACAGTGCCACACCAGGATTCCAGAGATTTAAAGAATGATAACTGAGTCCTGGTGTGGTGTTCTTAGTGGTCCTGATGTGGAATAAAACACTGGAATGCAAGGCTGTTTTGAACCACAAGGTCAGCAATTCAAACTCACCAGCCTCTCCTTGGAAATCCTATTTGGGTCAATATGAGTTGGAACCGACTTGACGACACTTAAAACAACAACTGAGTCTAAAACTACAAAAGAGATGTAGCTGGGAAGTGTCTATGTTCTGCCTGAGGCAGAGAATTGGGGTTGAAGAGAAAGGTGAGGGTGGGGGGTAGGGGTATATGGGAAGGAAGGGTAGGGGTACTCATTACTTCACTTGACCCATCCTGGGAATAATTGGGTTCAAGTCAGACTAGTTGTTGTTAGGTCCCACCATGAGTTGGTACCGACTCGTAGTGATCCTAGGGTGGGAGAAATTCACATTTTCAAATGGTGTCCAGAGCTCTTCCTATTGCTTAGTGATAGCAGAAAAGCAATTTTTCCATGAATTTCCCCATAAGTTTGCCACTTTTTAGACTGCGAGCCCAAGGTTGGCAGTTCCAGCCCGCCAGCTGCTCAGTAAGAGAAAGATGAGGTTTTCTGCTCCTGCAAAGATTTTTAAATCCTCAGAAACCCTATGCAGGGCTTGATATGCTCTAGGTTATATAAATAAGGACAGTTATCTGTTGTCAACATTAAATTTCAGAAAGAGCTCTGGTGGCATAGTGGGTTAAGTATGAGGCTGCTAACTGCAAGGTCGGCAGTTCAAACCCACCAGCTCCTCCGAGGGAGAAAAATGTTTGCTCTAGTAAAGACTTACAGTTTCAGAAACTGTCCTGTGACTGCTGTGGGTTGGAATCGACTCAGTGGTAGTGGGTTTGAGCTTGATTATGATCAAAAATACATATTCCTAGACTGACTTTAATTTTAGACTGAGCAAAAAGTAATCATGAAAGAAAACTTTTTACAAAAAAAAAAGAAAATTCAAAAGGTACCACTTTTCAAAACCAAATAATGATTTTGCTTACATTACCTTCCTGTGGGACCAAAAATTAAGGGGATTCCATGTTGTCTAAGCTATGATTCATTTTCTCTAAAACTCAATGGAGAGAAGTTGCTTGTACAATTAAATTCTGAAACTAGAATAGGGTGGATCTGTTGTGTATGCCATGGGGATGGCATTTCCAGAACATCTTGCTTTTACTTTGAACTTTAATGTCTAGAGTAGAGCTTCATTATGTTTCCTTTTAAACGTTGCTGCTTTGCCTTTTGGATCCTCTCAAACCGAGTGTGTCTCTAAATTTCCATCTGTTTCTAGGCTATAAAACTGGACTGTTTTCTGTCTCCTATGACTCTTGACTTCATGCCCATGGAGTGTGTCTGTGTTGCTATATTATGCTTTTGTTTCTCCTTTGTTTAAGGAATGGATCACTTTCCAGAGAAATTTTTATATAAACATTTGAATTGATTTTTTGTTTAAAGCAGCTCACCAATATCTGTTTTCAAAGCTGCTATTCTGTATAAAGATTTAGTTTTAAGTTGTCAGTAAGTTTTTGATGGTGTAGGTACTGTTTCCCATTTTTTTCTTGGAATCAGATGCTGTTTTTTTATATTGAGATTCTTATTCTCACTTAATCAAAGACTGCTTTGAGTTTCATTTTGCTGTGCCCTTAGGATTCGATATTAAAACATTTAAAGCATCAACCTTGCTTTGCTTGGTGTATTTGCCTTTTAAAGATGTATTGATAAATACACATTTGTTTGTTTTTAAAATTAAAACTTAAAAAAGTGTACATTATTTTAAAAAACAATCAATTTATCAAGTACAGAAAGTAAGAAGTGAAGGGGATATGTCTCCTTAACTAGCCGGATCCTACTCACCTTATGTAATCACCTGTCTGTTATTTGGGCCCTTTCTTTTGTGATGATTTTATACACATAATGCAGTTGTGCTCATGTGCGCAGGCACACACACACGTTGCTTGTTTTGTGATTTGCAGTTTTTATTTCACCATATATGTTAGACAGTTTTCCATATCAGAAGATATAGTTATTCTTTGATTGTGTTCCTTTCAGTATATATATTGCATTTGATGTTGATCCACTTTGGGGTTCCCCCCCCCCTTTGCTGGTGTGTAATTTATAGTTTTTTGTTAAGTGTCATCGAGTAGGTTCCAATTCATAGCAACACTGTATAGGGTTTCCAAGGAGCAGCTGGTGAATTTGAACCTCCAACCTTGTGGTTCAAACCAATCTTGTGGTCCAGTGCATTATCCCACAGTGCCACAGTTGTTGTGAAGTGCCGTCAAGTCGGTTCTGACCCATAGTGACCCTGTATAGGGTTTCCGAGGAGTGGCTGGTGAGCTTGAAAGTGCCACAGTCAACTGATTATTTTGTGCTTTGCTCCAGGAGAACCTGTATGAGTTTGTATAACTTCTCTCAGCTATTGGCGTGCTCTCCTAGTGGGTCTTCAATCTCGTGTAGTCCAGATTTCAGAAGTGTGCTCTTCACGAGATGCTTCTGGTTACTAAAGATACTTTGCTATTGTGACTATAGGTAGTATAGGTTACAAATGAAACCATTTGTGACAAGAGTTTAGTTATAAAACCTTTCCCTAACTTCTAGTTCAGTGATCGGAGTATGTGACTTAATGCAAGGTTCTGTTCTTGTGAGCCTTGTTGAATTCTGTGTGGCTTTCTAAATGCATTCCGCAATGGTTTGGTAAGTTTGCAAATGTTCATATGTTATATTGTGATACTCCATGTATGAGTAAATGGTATTCTTTTTTTCTTTTTTAACTTTTTATTGTGAATTGAGTCAAGGTTTACAGAGCAGATCATCAGTTTTACATTCAACAAATCATGTACTTTGCTTTGTAACATGGTTGCAATCCCTTCATGCACCAACAGTTAACAGTATTTACCTCTATTCACTTTAACTACTGCATTCCTCCCTGTATCCCCCACCACCCACATATTTCCTCTGCCAACTTCCCTCTGATTGTAAATTGCCTGCCCTGTTCACTCATGTCAACACATGTCTACCCTCTAGTGCGTGAATCGTAAATGGTATTCTTGCTTTAATGTTTCTGTCTTTTAAAAATAAGTACAATTGGGCCTAATTGATATTTGTTAAACACTTCATGGAAAAATTCAATTATCTTTTAATTTTTCCATGAACTTATTGAAGTTCCCTCATATAATCTTTATATAAAGACTTAATATTACCCTTGTTGTCTGTCCTCTTGAGTACTGTCATGGAACTTAACTGGGTTCTAGGTTCTTTGATCACCCGTAACCATATTTGAGTCAAAGTGATATGTAAGAGATAACTTCTTCCATTTTTTTTGGCATGATAAATTATATGTAAATGAAAGCCTTCTAAGATACATGAGCATACTTCTTCTCCCCAGAAATAACGTGTGTAGCTTGTAGTGTGTGTAGTGGATTATAAGAGACAATCATTTAATTAACAAGACTTAACTGAGTGTATCCTAAGAGTAATAAGGAGTCCTGGTATGGTGCTGTAGGATAAGCACTGGAAGCTCACTGCAAGTTCAGTGGTTCAGAACCACCAGCTGCTCCTTGGAAACCCTATGCAGGATCACTATGAGCAGGAAGTGACTCGACCACACTTAACAACAGCCTTTCCCTAGAGAGCACAGTGACTCTGTAGGATAAACACTGGAGTGCGAACCACAAAGTTGGCGATCTTTGAGAGAAAGATGAAGATTTCTGCTCCCACAAAGATTCATAACCTCAGAATCCCTATACAGGGTTACTATAAGTTGGAACCAACTCAATGGCATTTAGCAGAAACAAACCTTCGCCTGCTCTGCACATTGTCTGACACCTTGTAGACTCTCAATAAATATTTATAGATTTAAAATAAGAAAGTTCCAAGGATTGTCTAAATTAAAGTTTTCTTGCATAAACAAGTAAACAGTGAAGAAAATTAAATGGTGCCATAATTTTCTTCTTTTGAATGAATTATATCCCTCTTTTCTCCTCAGAATGTAAACTTTTATATCACTCCCTTAATTAGTGAAAGAAGTATGCTTCACATTTATTTGGAATCTGTCTGCTGTAGCTTCTCATTTAAGAAAAGATTTCACTTGGTGTATGACTTCCATAATTTGTAGTTAATATGTAGATTTATAATTAAATAGGTATAGTCAAGGTCAATGCTTGCATTTAGAAGTAAAATGAGAGCAGACTAAAAGCAAGATTGGAAATCCACTAGCAATTTAAGTCAAATATTGCACTCATTTGTTTTTTTGTAGAATAATAGTCCTTTTCTTAATGATAACCTTTCTTTAATGATGATTACAGGAAAAACTTTTCTTTCCAACCATTTGCGGGTAGAACTGAGATGAATCCTAAAAAGTTAGCCAGTTTTCAGAATCTGGGATTTATGGTATATTTGTACTTAGAATTCAAAAGCAAGTTCCCCAAGACAGGCAGGTATTTGTTGGAAAATCTGTGTCAGCCATCTCATTCAGATTAATTAGAAATTTGAAATGTCTATATAATACCTGATAACCTGACAGAAAGTGTGTGTTGTTGGGATGCTGTAGGCAATAAAGATGTTGTCTGTAAACAGGGACTGGACTCTGCTGATTCCGGGTAGTTCAGTACAGTCCCTGTAGCCATTTCCTGGTGTGCTGCTGAAGTTGTAGTGCTTACAGTTTGGAACCAACATTTCGATTTTAAGGTCCACTGATTTTATAGGGAATGCAAAGTAAACTTAGTGTTAAATGCTTCAGAGTTCTGTCAGCTAGCTAAAGTATACCCAGGACTCTCAATTCACTCAGTTGCTTTAACAGTATATTCATACTTATGTATTCATACTTATGTCCAAGATCTCTGCTGTGTTTTCACAGTAATGTAAGGTTCAGTAGCAAGCCAGTGGTACCTTCTAATTGCCACCTCAGTAGGAGGAGATGAACTAAACATATTGCCTGCTAAAGGAGGGGAATGCTAAGTGAGTAATATTAATCAAGATGATTTTAGATTTGATGACACAAAATTGTCAACATTTGCCTAATTGTAGTGCCACTCTGAGCTGAAGAACATAGTGCTTCTCTCTGTACTTCCAGCTCTTCCTGTGTGATTTGTAGTTTATTGAGTTGAGTGTTTCCATTTCCCAAATGAGAAAATGAAAGTAAAACTTTGAGACAGTTACTCTAAATGAATTGAATTTATACATTTGTTCTTAGAAAATTATTCTTAGTTGAATAGTAGCTTGTAATTGTAGTTTTTATAGTTTATAGTATTTATAACCTATTGCGGTTTTGAATGTTGCTTTTTAAAGACTGTAGTTAGTGACCCACTAGGTTTTAACAGCTAGGAACTTTCAGAGAATGTGAAAAAGTTTTGATTAAGTCTGGAAATTTTCCATTCTTGATTTCCTCAAAATTGGCATCAGTGATTACTTAATGACAGCTCTGAAACCATTAGATGTTCTTTTCAGTCTACTTATTAAATACCATAATAACTAGTGTGCAAATAATAGTTTTGTGTGTATTTTTTTGTCATTGAAACTCTGTGGTGAATGGAAAACTTAGACAAAACCCTTAGGGAACATACAATATAAAATTACAGCTGGAAAATAGAGGATTTTAAAAATATGGAATGTGATGAGAAATAGACATGATCATAATTATTTGAATTCTTGATTTCCTTGGACTTTGCAGGTAAGGTTATTTTCTCTTTCGGACAAACTATAATTGTTTTTTAAAATATCAATTGTATGCCTCTCTAGCTTATGACTACTTTCTCTTTAAAAAAAAAAAAAAGACAAAAACATGATAAAATGCCAAAACCCATTTTAATGCAAAATAAAGGTTGCTAATTTGAGCTCACCAATGTCAAGAAATAACATGTGCACTAATTTCTAAATTGCTAGTTGGGTTTTTAAATGTATATGTTGTTCATACAGCAGAACGTTACAGAACAATCTGTAGTGTTGGTGTTTCACTGTGAGCGTTTGCATTGTTTAGTACTGTTTGTCTTTGCATTTATTCAGTATTACCATATGCTATAATCACTAGACCAGATCAGGCATCAAGCAAGCACAGACTGCCAAACATGAGCCAAGATGAGTTAGAAAATGAAACTGATATAAAATTCTGTTGACAGTAATTGCAAAATGCTTTTAAAAACTGTTGATAAGACATGGGAAAGTAGGTGCAGTGAGACGAATTGCTTTTCTTACCTGGTCTTTTAATTTCTACCAAATGATTGGATTGTTGTTGCTGAGTGCCATCGAGTCAATTCCTACTCATAGCAACCCTGTCTGTATAGGTTCCCGAGGAACCACTGGTGGATTTGAGCAGCCGACCTTGTGGTTTGCAGTCCAGTACTGATCCTACAGCACCACGCCAGGGGTCCAAATGATTGGGTTGTTGTTAGTAAGTGCTGTCAAGTTGGTTCTGACCCATAGTGACCCTGTATAGGGTTTCTGAGGAGTAGCTGGCGAGTTTGAACCACCGATCTTTCAGTTCAAACCCATCTTTTGGTCTAGTGCAGTATTCCACAGCACTACATTAGGACTCCAAATGATTGGGTTGTTGTTGTTAGGT
>NW_006408544.1:8996505-9006283 GCF_000296735.1 Chrysochloris asiatica
ATACAGGTTGAGTAAGTATGGTGAAAGAATACAACCCTGTCTCACACCTTTCCCAATTTTAAAACATTCAGTGTTCCCATGTTCTGTTCGAACAACTTTGGTCTAGGTACAGATTCCTCAGAAGTACAATTAAGTGTTCTGGAATACTCATACTTCTCAATGTTGTCCATAGCTTGTCATGATCCTCACAATCGAAAGCCAGATATCTGTTAGACATTTTAAAAAAATCATTTAATCATATTTACACAAAGAGTTTTTGGGAAAATTCCATTCTTTTCCATTTTCCCACAAACTTTCTGAAGCCACCTTGTATAGTGAGATGTTAAATATGTACCCAATCCTTAATATGCTTTGAGTAGTTCAATAAATTTTATGGTGATTTCATGGTATATAAACATTAAGGCTACTATGCACTGTGTAGATTAAGGATTTTTATTTAACAAAATGGTTGTGTGAAATCTTTTCTTAAATTTATTATCTGCTTCTTGTTGTTGCTAAGTACCGTTGAGTTGGTTCTGACTCATAGCAGCCCTGTATAATTAGTTTATAAGAAAAACATTGTTTATTGTAGAAAAAAGAGAATATAAACATTCATACAAAAGGAAAAAAATCCATAGTCCTACCACTGGGTTGATTGTATTCTGATTTTGCTTTTTCCTTGTGTTATTTCTTTCAGAAATATGGCTATACACACCTTTCTGCAGGAGAACTTCTTCGTGATGAAAGAAAGAACCCAGATTCACAATATGGTGAACTCATTGAGAAGTACATTAAAGAAGGAAAGATTGTGCCAGTTGAGATAACCATCAGCTTGTTGAAGAGGGTAAGAAGTGTGAATGCCATCCAATTCAAACCAGAAAAAAAACAGACATTGTATCCACCATTTATTTGAGGAAACAAACAAAGAAACAAAAACAAACCAAAGTATTGAATTTATTGCTTGCGGAAGAGCGGAGTAGTGAATTCTTTTAGGAAGTAGAACTGGAAACTGTGCTTTCACCTGAGGAAAAAATGCTGTTATTGGATAGTAGCAAGGACTCTTTACTTTGGTCTGTGATAAGGTAGAGCTCAATTTAACATCCATAAATGCAACTTCTACTACTTGTCTGTCGGTTTGTCTTACTGGGGTGGCCTGTATGTTGCTGTGATGTTGGAAGCTATGCCACTGGTATTTTAAATATCAGTGGAATCACCCATGGTGGGCAGGCTAATACTCAGTAGGTAGTCTTGGATCCACAATCAATGCTCATGGAAGCAGCAGTTAGTTAATCACATGTAGTATTGCATTGGGCAGATCTACTGCAAAAGATCTCTTTAAAGTGTTAAAGAGCAAAGATTTTACTTTGAGGATTAAGGTGCACCTGACTCAAACCATGGTATTTTCAGTCACCTCATATGCATGCGAAAGCTGGATGATGAGTTAAGGAAGATCATAGAAGAATCGGTGCCTCTGAATTATGGTGTTGATGAAACAATATTGAAAGTATCATGGGTTACCAGAAAAATACACAATTCTGTTTTGGAAGAAGTATGGCCAGATTGCTCCTTAGACATCTCTTGTTCTTTAGACATGTTGCCAGAAAGGACCATTCTCTGCAGAAGGAACTCATGCTTGATAAAGTGGAGGGTCAACAAAAAAGAAAGAAGACCCTCAACAAGATGGATTGACACCATGGCAACAACAGTGGTCTCAAACATAACAACTGAGAGGGTGGAGCAGGACCAGGCAGTGTTTTGTTCTGTTGTGCACGGGGTCGCATTGAGTCAGAACAAACCTGACCACACCTTACCACCACCATCACAACACCATGGACACTTGACTATTTCTTCCCAACATTTTCTCTTCCATTCTTCCTTTTCCCCCCTTTTTTTTGTTTTTGAAACTTTTGGTTGTGAATTGAGTGAAGGTTTGCAGACAGATCATCAGTTTTATAATCAACACATCACACACTTTGCTTCTTCTCAATAATTGCAGTCCCTCCATGAAATTACAGTTGCTACAGTTCCTCCCTGTGGCTCATATTTCCATTCTACCTTCTTTCCCAGCCCTCTGACCCTTGTCTTCAGGTAAATGTTGCCTTAAATGGTTGGCCATTCCATGGTGAGCATATCTCACTAGTGTTGTCCCATTGTATACCTATCCACCCCTTGGTTGAAATTTGGCCACAAAGGTGAGTTCTGTTCCAGACATAAAGGGTGGTTGAGAGAGGATCATAGTCACGAGTTCCTCCAGTCTCTTTCTGATGAATAAGTCTGGTCTTTTTATAATTTGTAGTTTTGTTCCACATTGTCTTCCACTGTATCCGGGACCTTCTAATGTGATCCCTTTCAGAGCAGTTGGTACTGGTACTGGTAGTTGGGTACCATCTAGTTCTGGTCTCAGTGTGGTAGATACTGATGGTAACGTGGTCCATTAAGTCCATTGGACTGATTGATTCTAAGCATCTTCAATTTTCATCATTCTTCTTTCTTCCACACATGGAGAGACCAGTAGTTACTCCTTAGATGGTCGCTCACAAATGTTAAGATCCCAGTCACTAATCACTGAAGTTCTTCGTCTTTTTTTCCCCTGCTCTTTTCTACTATTTAAAATTTTTATTTTATTTAATTTATTTAATGTTTTATTGTGAATTATGTGATAGTTTACATGGGAGGACATTAGCTTCACATTGATCCCGTCGTATATCATGTCCTTGCCATGGTTACAGTCCCCTCCATGCATCATCCACCAACCAAAGGGTATACCCCGCAAGCCTTACCCCCACGTCATCCACACACAGCTCCTCTTCCTCTCTGGGTCCAAAGTCCCCAGCCACTCCTTCTCCCCACGTCATCATCTCTATCTCCCCCCCCCCCCTTTTTTTTTTTGTAAACCTTTGTTCTGTGTCTTTTTATTTTCAAACCCAGGAGCATACCAGTTGTTGGCATTCTTTCAGATTTCTGTCACCATCTTTAGCATGAATGCTAAGACTAAAATATCCCTTCTGAAAACAGGCACCTTGCATTGATTTGATAACTTCACTGTACCTATCTAAGAGCATAGCCATTAGAAGCTACTGTCACATTTAAGAAATGATGAAGGAGAAACACAAGAGTAGGAACAACAAAAAATAGTTGAAGCTTGATAGGTAAGAAAATATGAGAGAGAGTAAAAAATTATTGCTACAAAAACCTCAAAATTTTGTACAAAATCATAAAATTAAACATATCATAATCTGAAGCTATTTCCCAACACATCCTACATCTAAGTCTATACAATTCTGAAGGCGGCGTTTCCATTTCTAACCCTTCCCTGAAGAATTCTGAGCTCTTAAAACTACACCATGACAAAATGGCAGTTTTGGCATCCTCAAGGAACTCAAATCATGTTCTTTTTAAATGTTCCTTGAGTTCTGGGAACAAAAAGAAGGCTGAAAGGGCAAGATTACAGATACTGGGTGAATGGGACAAGGTTTCCCAGTTAAATTCTCATAGGACGGCCTGTGAGAATGAGCAGGTGCACTGTCATAAAGGAAAGAAAAATAGCATAACTTTCCTTGCCTGTTTATCACCAATGTAGTTTCCCATGTTCTTAAAACTTATTCATATAAGCCCCTGTGATTGTCCTGTGTCCTTTGAGAAAAATCTATAAAGAGTACCCTTTTGGAATTCAAGAAACAGCCGCCATAACCTTCTGGACTGATTTCTCTACCTTGAATTTAAGTGGCCCAGCAGATCTCCTCAACTGTTTTGAATAGACCTTTTTTTTGGAAGGCACCCTAACGAGACAGAGTATTACTGAGAAAACTTGTCTGTAGCCATCCACTAATCACAAGACATGCTTAAACACATTTGGAATAAATCCATGAACGTATAAATTGGAACCCTACTAGCAATACTTTTTGACTTATCCTCAGATTAGCATCTAGATGGAACCAGATCCACATGAGGAAGCTACTTATTCACAAACATTCTTACCTCAGAGATTGGAAGAAGTTTCTTCCATTCCAGAGTAAATATTTTCCCTCATTCTGTGGCTCTAGCTCCCTTCCTGTATTTTATTAAGCATTGCTCAAGAGTAATCTCCATTGTATTCCTGCTTCATCCTTGCACTTAGGTTCTGTTTCTGTCTCCACTGAAATTATTCTTGCTGATATTACAAATGATCTTCATCAAATCTAGGGAATACTTATAGTCATTCTCTTCTTGAAACTCATTGCTTCTTTGTTACTGTGACACCATTTCTCTCGATGTTCTTCCTACTTCAGTGACTGCTATTTCTCTTTCTCCTTTAATAGCTCTTCTGAAAATTTCCTAAAATATTATGCTTCTTAAAGGATCATCTTTGGTCCTCTTCAACTCTTTATTTTTTGCTCAACAGTTTTATCCATGTTCACAGCTCTCACTATATTGGTTGTCATCGTCATTGTTAAGAGCTGACTCCTAGTGACCCTTTATAGATTTTTCAAGGGGGGCTGGTGGGTTTGAACTGTGAACCTTATGGCTAGCAGTCAACTGCTTGTCTTACAGCACCATGCCAGGACTCACTATGTTTAGAACACCTAAATCTATAGGTCTACCACAAACCTTTGTTTTTGATCTCTAGACCTATATTTCTAGCTAACTTCCAGGTATCCATCTGAATGTCTCACAAGTGTCTGAAAATCAGCATGTCAGAGGTTGACTGTATCATCCCTATATGGTCTTCCTTCATTTCCTGTCCTGGTTAATGATTATGTCATCTACCTAGCACTCTAAGTCATCTGTTAACTTTCCCAAGAGAGAGAAGAAACAAACTACACATTTGGGAGTGATCTGAGATTCTCCTCCTTTTCTTCACAGCCAACTTGCTTCTTGAAGAACCAGGAAAATAGTCTAAGCATTAAGGGGAGAAGATGAGCTCTTAGCACTAATAAGTAATGCTAACATGCTCTTTTTATTTGTCCAAAGCTTTTTGTTATTGTACCTGAATTACAGCTGAATTCAGGGAACCTGTGGTGGTAGTTGTGTCCCATCTACCAACTCACAGCAACCTTGTATGGGGTTTCTGGGGCTGGAAATCTTTATGATAGTAGACAGCCTCATCTTTCTCCTGCAGAGCCAGCCGCTGATACATTCAAATTGCTGACCTTGTAGTTAGAAACCCAACATGTAACCCACCACCCTACCTGGGCTCCTGTGGATATCAGTAGAAGCAGTTTATTTCTTAGCATAGTAAAATGACTTGAGAAGGGAAAAGAGAAGACAAAAATACTGCTTAGAGCAAAAATAGTTGGTTAATTCTTATTGTTCTCTTATTATTGTTTATTCATAACTGTGTATGTGAAAGTGTGTAAATAACTGATATCAACTATTAGAGAAAAAAAGGTGATTTTTTTATCTTTGTATTTTATATTGATATCTTATATGCTTACTGTAGAAAATTAGAAAACTATCGGGAAAAAAAATATGCCTGTAACTACCCAGTTTGGGACAGCCATGTTAATCTACCATTCTGCTTAAGAAATGGTATTTTGTTAATGTAATATTAAATCTACATCACTCTTTTTTTTTTCCTTTAGGAAATGGATCAGACAATGACTGCTAACACCCAGAAGAATAAATTCTTGATTGATGGGTTTCCAAGAAATCAAGACAATCTTCAAGGTTGGAACAAGACCATGGATGGAAAGGCAGATGTATCTTTTGTTCTGTTTTTTGACTGTAATAATGAGGTAATGAAAGTCTTCGTCAGACCACCTGGGCTATAACCAACTTGTAGTTAGAGTGATTTTAACTTAGGTCTGCATTTCATAGTGGTAGCAGTATTTTTTGCATTGTTAGATGAACTGAACAGCACTGGCTGGCTGTTGGAATACTAAAAACAATTTGGTATCAGCAACCTTGTGGACCTGAAATTTGCTTTATTTTCATAATAACAAGAGCCTGATGGTTTTTTAAAATAAGAATTGACATGCACAATAATTGTTAGCTATAATGAACCACAAGGTTGGTGGTTCAAACTCACCATCTACTCCTTCCATGGAAACTCAATACAGAGTCACTATGAGTCGGAACTTAATCGACAGCACTTAACAACATAATGAAGCTGAGTTACTATTTCTTAAATATGCACTATCAGTATTTCGCCTTAGGAGCTCTGGTAGCATAGTGGTTACGAATCGGGCTGCGAACCACAAGGTCGGCAGTTTGAAACTACCAGCTATTCCGCAGGAGAAAGATGAGGCTTTCTGCTCCCATAAAGATTTACAGCCTTGGAAACCCTGTACCAGGGTCACTGTGAGTCGGAACCGACTCCACGGCACATAACAACAACAACATTAGTGTTTCACCTTAGGGTGTTGTTTATTGGAAAATAAACCCATTTCTGGAAATTGGGAAAACAGTCTACTCTAAAGAGACAGGAAACAAAACAAAAACCAACGGCTTGTTGCCTTCTAGTTGATTCTGACTCATAGTGGCCCTGTCGGACATGGTAGAACCACCCCCATATAGCTCCCAAGGCTGTAAGTCTATACGGAAGCTGACTGGCACGTCTTACTCCCATGAAGTGACTACTGGTAAGTTTGAACCACTGTAACTGTTCTGTTAGCAGCTGAGAGCTTAACCACTGCATCACCAGGGCTCCTAAGGAACATATAAAACATCCTAATTTGTCTTCTAAGAGTTAAATGATCTAGAGAAAAGCAGGAAAGTGGACTTTTTCTTTTGACACTTATGATAACATACTCAGAGTTGCCTTTGAATAACTAAATGAATTTCTTGGAATCATGTAATTAAAATGCCTGACTCAGAGAGCTGATGTAATATGTGGTGGTGGTTATGTGCCATGGAGTTGGTTGTTGTTGTTAAGTGCCGTCGAGTCGGTTCCGACCCATAGCGACCCTGTAGAGGGTTTCTGAGGGTGTAAATCTTTACGGGAGTAGAAAGCCTGATCTTTCTCCCGCGGAGCAGCTGGTAGTTTCGAACCGCTGTCCTTAAGGTTCGCAGCCAGATTCGTAACCACTACACTACCAGACCCTGAATAGGGTTTCCGAGGCTGTAAATCTTTATCGGAGCTGACAGCCTCATTTTTCTCCTGTGGAGCGACTGGTAGGTTCAAACTGCTGACCTTTTGGCTAGCAGCTGAGTTTGTGATCCACTGAACTACCAGAACCCCTTGCTGTATTGTATAAAGTTCATTAAATTACTACCAACATCCTGAAGGAAGAAAAATCTAAAGTAGTGCCTGGAAGGCTTGCTATTCTTAGGTTAAATTGCAAATGTGCCTTTGGTGGAGAGACTTAGTGCAGCCTTTGCATTGTTTTAAAATCTAACTTTCTTCTTCCAACCCCCACAAATATGTTTTCACTTACTCTTCAAAGTTAACTTTAGAATGTTACCACAGCTTTATAACTAAGGAATGTTTATTCACCATTAACAAGGGATGCTTTATTCAAATGTAAATATGTTGACTCAAATATTTGGATATTTATGGAATTATTGACTAGTAAGGAAAAATGGAACAAAGTTTGAAGCATGTAGTTCATACCTAATATATTAATAATATATTGTAGATGGGATCATATGCATACAGATCTTCTTTATATTGTGGTTTGTTTGTTTTTAAAAAGTAAAAGACAAAACAAAACAAAAAACACAGGAAAAACTGAGTCATGAATGAATTCTTATGCTCTGTACTTAACCTGGTTTATATAAATTGAACCACATGTTTAAATTTAAAAGTTTTTTTTTTTTTTTTTTGCCTGTTGATTAATGAGTTAGATACATTAAATTTAATTCAGAGATTTTAGGGGGTATTATCTTTAAACTATTTCTTTTCAGTTTAAAAGGATGGCAAATTCAAACCTTCCTATGATTTTCATCATCTTTTATTTGTTGCTTTTTAGATCTGCATTGAACGATGTCTGGAGAGGGGAAAGAGTAGCGGTAGGACTGATGACAACAGAGAGAGCTTGGAGAAGAGGTACTTCGCCGTTTTCACCTACTGCCACCTCAATCCCAGTGTGGAGCTCAAATAACAGACCGAATGCCTGCCGCCTTTGGCTCAGGAAAAGCAAATGTCATGCTAAACCGTGTAGAATGGTTCCTCTAAAGAGATTATTTGTGAACTATTTGGGTCAGGTGTAGTGTTGTCCTCTGAGCTATTGTCTAACATGAAAGAGAAAGGGTGAATAACTAGAAAATTGCAATATTTGCTTCTTTTGCAGAATTCAGACCTATCTTCAGTCAACAAAGCCAATTATTGATTTATATGAAGAAATGGGGAAAGTTAGAAAAATAGATGCTTCTAAATCTGTTGATGAAGTGAGTATCTCTAGCCTGCTGTAAGAGAAAAGTAAACTAAAAAAATGTGATTGATTGATTTTGGTGTAGACAGGAGTAAAACTGATCTTAATTTTTTCTTTTGGTTTGTTTTTTAAGACCGGTGACTAAGTGAAAGATAAAGACTTTTTCTCCTTTTTGAATAGTGTCTAAAATGGGTTTTACAACTCCAGGCTTGTCTTTCATGAGAAATGTGTGGTTTATTAATCCCAGAGTCTGTTATTAAGTATTGGAAAATTGCCGTTTTGAGATATTATTGTTCTTTTAATGTGTTTATATTTTAAAAGTTGTAACATGAACTGGATCTAGCATAGAAGCCACCGGTTGTTTCCCCCGTATATAGCAGGGTCTCCACAACTCATGCCCTCTCTTCTTTGGTCATGAACCAGCCTGCCAACACTCAGTGCCTGGAGATGATTTCAAGTGTCAGTTGATTCACCTACTTTCCCTTTCCCTGAGTCCTTGAATCTGCTTCTTCTGGACATTTATTTTTTATCTTATAGACAGACAGTATTGTTTAATATCCATTGTTACCTCCTATAGAGGTAAGGTGATACATGAGAAAACTTTATATGTGGCAGAATCAGAACTAAAATAAAAAGATAGTAATTCACTCTATATTTTATCAAATTATTGATAATATCAAGAAGTTTGTTTTGTCCTAAAGCACTTACAAAATTGATTACAACATATTCATAATTTTGTATGTCTTATATTTTAACAAAAATTTAGCCATATGGTATTTTGACAATAAATCTTTTAAAAATGTGTGGCACTGTGGGTTAATATACTGGACTGTAAAGTCGGTTTGAACCACAAGGTTTGAACCACAAGCTCACCACTGCTCCTGGGAAACTTTATACAGAATCGCTTTGGGTCGGAACCAACTTGATGGCATTTACCAACAACATTATTTTCTTTTTCCTTTACAGGTTTTTGATGAAGTTGTGAAGATTTTTGATAAAGAAGGCTAACTCTACACTTGAAGGCATCCTTGAAATCATGCTTGAATATTGTTTTGATAGCTGCTATCAATCAGCCCCCTTTTAAGGCAGTTTTGTTCTTTCGTAATTGCATCTCAAATAATGTCTGGAAAGTATGTAAGAAGACAGATTAAATTTTTTTTTATCTTTATTGTTGGTTTTTTGTTTCGTTTTTGTCTGTTTTTTCGTCACAGGATAATGAATGGAAATTCAACTTAATCTTGGTTATGGTGCTCACAAAACAAAGGAGGGTATCAGCTAGTTTTTTATTTGTATCTAAAAAGACTATCCCTTTTATAGTCTGTGCCTTCTGTGAGCAAAAACATTTTAGTATGTGTGTATATCCCCTTACTAATTACAACATGCTAGAATTGGAGGTCCCCAGTTCTCCCTTTTTCTTGCAGGTTCTAAATTTCCAACTTGTTAAGTGAATTTGTGGACCAAATTTCAAAGGAACTTTTTGTGTAGTTACTTCTTGGAAGATGTGTTTG
>NW_006408544.1:9006408-9017704 GCF_000296735.1 Chrysochloris asiatica
TGGGGGTACTGGGGTTCAGAGTCTGGCAGATTGTCAGCTTTATTCTGACACAAATCTGAGGGTAAGAGGCAAGGATCCCATCTAATGACCATGTTCTTATGCTCCATTATATGGTGGTGTTAATAATTAAACTGATTTGAGAAAAATTCCCAGCAGTGGAACACTGAAATATATGTGCTAGGATTTGGGGTTAATGATTCAGTTAGAATTTTAATAACACTTGAAAGGTTTTTTTGTTTATTTGGTTTTGTATTTCTAGACTAAATACAGCTTTAGTATAAAGTAGTAGAAGAAATGCTAATGGTTAAATTTCTCATTTGTATTTTTTCTTAAATATTTTTTCATAGTTTTGTGTAAGATTTAAAAAACCATTGCACTTTGGTCAGAAAAATAACAAATACATCTTATAAGTGTTTGATTCTCTTTCTGACTTATTATTCAGTAAATTCTATTTTTTACATCATATTGAAGCATTGAAAGGTGCATCATAAAAAAAGCTATAGAGTCAGAAGAAATGATCTCTTTAATCCAATCTTTTAAAAAAAAATCTCTGAAAATTTTGTTTTCTTTGTTCTTATCGTTTTCTTCCATCACTAATGAAAAATGATGTCCAATGTTCATAATATGAGATTTCTTAGACTATATCTCATTCTCAGCACTAATACTGTTAGGTATACAGGGTTCATTAGGGCAAGGAATTTTGTCTTTGTATAATTAGATTTTATATTAAAGTCATTGGGACTATTGAGCACAATTTGATGAATGTTCATTTATAATGTACTAGAATCATTTATTTCGATGTGTTATGAAATTCACTTATTAAAGATATATTTTCAACATTCTTGCCATTAGAAAACATAGTGTCCATAGTTCGTTGTGAATTTTGTAGCCAAGCAATATATTGATCACCGAAATTTGTATTGACATTCTTTTGGTTTCTTAGACGAGATTGTAATAAATTCTTATCTAATGATTGAGTCCAGTTATACAGAGGACCTTTATTAGTGGTGTAATAAAAGTGCTTTCGTATGCATCCAAAGGTTAAGGTTTGGATAACATTCCTATTCATATATGTGAAGAAATCTGTCAGATGGGGATCCTAAATATTGATATTATAAAAGCGGTCTTAAGGTTTTTAAGAAGACTTGAGACAAACTGCTTTGTTTCCATTAACCAGATATCTTTCTGTACCGTTTGAGAACAGAAAACCAAGAAACATAAGAATTTCTAAATTATGAGGCTTTGATTTTTGTTTGCTTTTAAGTACAAAAACATGTTGGCATTATTGAGTTTAGGAGTTGACAGATATATATCTGACTTTACTAGTTTGGCTCTTCTACTTGTCAAAGAGACAGTCACCAAAATACTGCTGTTTACTTTCTTGAGAGACATCAAGTGGAGCCTTGCCTTGTTTATTATTATTTTTTAATTAACTGACATTATTTCCATTTAATGATGTTGGATGTGTATGAATTATTTAGTAAATGATCCCAATAAATTTTGTGCTGTGGCCTTTACTATTTGCTGGTTCAGATTTCTGTTCTCTCAAGCATATCTTGATCTCAAGACATATTTAACATGTGGGTCCTCACATAGCAAAAGCAGAGTTCAGGATCCAGGAGAATTTTCTGCTCTGTGTATTATGTTTGGGCGTCTGGAATTTAGCAGAGACCGTGACTTTATCCCATTTCTTCAAGAACTCATATGGATTGAGGCACAAGCAGCCTATTTCATTACCTGCCTGCAACACTAATTGCTTGTCCTAGTTAGGGGAACACTGGCCCAGGCAATATGTCTTAGGATCTGTTTTTTTGTGGATTGTATTTTGTCCATGTAAATTTAAGTGGTTGCCTGACATTCCAGTGGCCCCTGGAGATAACAGTGGGTGAAAGTATTGGCCAGATTAGGTCAGCATCTTTCCCCTGGAGACTTGGTCCTTCATTTTGAAGCACTTAACTAATTGATCAACCATAGTACTATGGCGACATACTGTGCCTTCCAAGGGATTTCTGTTTAAAACTAATACTGTGATGTGGATAGACCCTCAGATGTCTTCTGTCAGTCACTCAATCATTCATAGTGCAGTCCTAGTGTGGCATTGCAGGATAATGCACTGGACCGCAAAGTCGGCGGTTCAAATCCACCAACCTCTCTTGGAAACCTATATGGGATCTCTATGAGTCAGAACTGACTTGATAGTACTTAAAAACAAGATAGTGCAGTTTAATTCTCTCTAGCCCACCTGTGTTCTTCATTTGCATAGTTGTTAAGTGCTGTTGAGTCAGTTAAGACTAATAGTGACCCAGTATAGGGTTTCTGAGGAACAGTTGGTGGGTTTTAGCTGCTGACCTTGTGGTTTGCAATCCAATGCTGATCCTACAGCACCATAGTACTCTTTTAATTCTAAGCACACTTTTTTTTTTTTTTTTAAGTAAAAGGAAGCTCATTTACTGTGCACCAAAGATTTAAGGTAAAAATGGTCCATATCACCTATTCCTTTATTTCTTCATCCCTGATTTCAAGGTAAATACAATTCCTTCTCACTTATTAACATGATTGTTGTTGTTAAGTGCTGTCGAGTTGGTTCCGACCCTTAGCGACCCTGTATAGGGTTTCCAAGGAGCGGATGGTGAGCTTGAACTGTCATCCTCGCAGTTCAAACAGCTTTGCAGTCTGGCGCATTAACCTACAATGCCATGCCAGAATTCCATTAACATGGTTAGAAGGCTCCAAAGATCAAGTCATTAAATGAAAATCAGCATTACACGAAAATGGAGGGTGACCGCATCAGATCACCATTTGGAAGATGACTGCATCATTCCATGACTGCTACATTACATCATTACGTAACTGCCAAACCCACTGAGACTCATGGCCCTGCCAAGTTAACCATCAATCAGCATTGCTCACAGTCAGGAACCTCGGCATTTGTTACTGCCAGATGTACATCACTAATGGGCAAGAGAGCTAGTAGATTTTTTAGTGGTCATAAATGCAAAATGTCAAATCATCCATAGATGAGTAGGTGTACACTCATTGATCTAGGTGTGTTTTCCTTTGGATAGGTGTACTTCTTGAGAGTGATATTAATTCGGGACCTTGATTCAAGTCTACTTTCCTGTCCTGATAGAGCAAAAGAACTAGTTGAATTTCAGGCTACCCCTCAAGTGGTATGTGGTGGTGCTGTAGGATAAGCACTGGACTAATAACTGCAGGTCTCAGCAGTTCAAACCCACCAGCTGTTCTGCAGGAGAAGATGAGGCTTTCTGTTCCCGTGACGATTTACAGTTTCAGAAACTCTATACCGGGTTGTTGTGAATTGGAACTAACTTGATGGCACCTAATAACAACAACAACTCAAAAGTCAGCCATACTAGCTCATTTATGACATTTTCGCTGTCTCTGCTCATCAGATGTTTATGCTTGTCTCGGGTCCGTCTCCCAAGAGAGGCTTCTCACTTACAACTCTGTCCTCTTAAGATCCAGTGTGAAAACAGCATGAACCATCCCTCCCACAGCACACCCTACTTCATTACAGTGACCATATAGAATTCAGATACCATAGACATAGTTATGGGCTTATTAGGGAAGTTAACACACTACAATGCAGAATAAGTACGTTCAGGATATAATTTTTTGGTCTGAACAGCCTCTTCTGCACTCCCAGGCACACCTTTTTGGCCACTTGGGCGCTACAATAAAGCTCTTTTAGCACTGCTGATAAATGCCCAGAAGGACACTCTACTTTGCTATGTGCAGCTCTAGCTTCATGCATCAGCAAAACTACCTCCCCAATGAAGTGCCTGAAGGCACCCTACTTGACAAGGGAGCCTCCTCCCCAAAGGCGCTCAGCTTTTTGTGCTTTATGAGCTGGGTAGTCCATGGCTCTGGCTCAGGCTCTTGGTTCTGTTGCTGCTGCTCCTCTGCCCCTCCTCTGGTGTTACAGTTCTGTCTCCTTGGAGGTTCAATGAATGCACAATGGACCTCGGGGTCCAAAGGATGTGCTCTGCTCCTCACTCTCTGTTGGAAGCAAGATCCCTCTTCCTACTTCTGAGATAATTCATTTTAAGCACACGGATGGGAAAAATGACCAAACCCCTCAGATTTTCAAGTTTTGCATTAACCCTGTTTATAATTCACAACAGAATCATATCATTCTATCAGCACTTCCCACCTTCTCGTCCCCAGACCTATCAGGAAAAAAAAAAATTGATGGGAGTTACAGACTACACACCTAGACCTCACCAGATGGGATACACATAAATCAAATGCACTACATTTGTGGGAAGAGAGTGGGAAAACTCCATATCATCAGCCAAAACAAGGAAAGGGGCAGACTATGGAATGGACCCTTAATTGCTTATATGCAAGGTCAGGCAGAAGCTGAAGAAAATCAATGCAACTCCACAAAAGCCAAAATGTATTCTTGGACATAGTCTCCCTGAATTTAGAGTTCATCTCAAGAACAGATTTTATGTAGCAGACACTAGTAACTTAAGACCAGAAGAGTTGTGGGATGACATCAAGAGCATCATGCACAAAGAAAGCAAAGGGTCATTAAAAAGACAAGAAAGAAGGAAAAGACCAAAATGGATGTCAGAGTAGACTCAAACTTTCTCTCCAGCATAGCAATGCTAAAGCAAATGGAAGATGTTGTTAAGTGTCATCAAGTCGGTTCCGACCCATAGCGAAATAGAAGATACAAGATGGTAAAAGAGCTAAGCAGAAATTTTCAAAGGGCAGCTCGAGAAGACAAAGTCAAGTATTTTGAAATGAGCAAAGGCCTGAAGTTAGAAAACCAAAACCATGCTCAGCATTTCTCAAGCTGAAAGAACTGAAGAAAAATATTCAAGCCTGGACTTGCAGTCTTGAAGGATTCAATGGGCAAAATATTGAATGTAGAAAGCATCAAAAACGATGGAAGGAACACACAGCCACTGTACCATAAAGAAATGGTCAATGTTCAACTATTTCAAGAGGTAGCATATGATCAAGAGCCAATGATAGTGAAGGAAGAAGTCCAAGTGGCACTAAAGGCAGTGACAAAGAGCAAGGTGCCGGGAATTGATGGAATACAAATAGAAATCTTTCAACAAATTGATTCAGCACTCGAGGCACACACTCATCTATGTCAAGAAACTTGGAAGACAGCTACCTGGTCACCTGACTGGACGAGATTCATATATGTGCCCATTCCAAAGAGGTAACCCAACAGAACGTGGAAATAATCAGACAATATCTTTAATATCACAAGTAAGTAAAAATTGCTCAAGATAATTAAAAAACTCAACAATCCATTGATAGGGAACTTCCAGAGGCTCAAGCAGGTTTCAGACAAGGACATGGAATGAGGAATATCACTACTGATGTCAGATGGATCTAGCTGAAAGCAGAAAATTCCAGAAAGATGTTTACCTGTGCTTTATTGGCTATGCAGTCTTTCGATTGTATGGATCATGGCAAGCTATGGACAGTATTGTAGAGAAAGGGTATTCTGGAACACTTAATTGTGCTCATGAGGAACGTGTACATAGACCAAGAGGTAGTTGTTCGAGCAGAACAAGGAGACACTGAATGGTTTAAAAAAAGGAAAGGTGTGCTCCAGGGTTGCATTCTTTCACCAGACTTATTTAGTCTATATGCTGAGCAAATAATCTGAGAAGCTGTGTTGTGTGAAGAGGAACATGGCATCATTAACAACCTGCGATATGCAGATGATACAACCTTGCTTGCTGAAAGCAAAGAGGACTTAAAATGATGAAGATCAAAGACCACAGCCTTCCATATGGATTGTACCTCATTGTAAAGAAAACAAAAATTCTCACCACTGGACCAATAAATAACAACATGATAAATGGAGAAAAGATTGAAGTTGCCAAAGACTTTATTTTGCTTGGATCCACTATCAACACTTGTGGAAGCAGCAGTCAAGAAATCAAATGACTTATTGGATTAAGCAAATCTGCTGCACAAGATCTCTTTAAAGTGTTGAAAGCTAAGCTGTCAGTTTGAGGACTAAGAGGCGCCTGACCCAAACCATGGTATTTTCAGTAGCCTCATATTCATGTGACAGTTGGACAGTGAATAAAGAAGATAATGGAAAAACTGATGCATTTGAGTTACGGTGTTGGAGGAGAATATTGAAAGTACCATGGACTGCCAGAAGAACAAATAAAATTGTGTTGGCAGCCAGGGTGATCAGACTTCACCTTTCATACTTCGTACATATTATTAGGAGGGACCAGTCCTTGGAGAAGGACATCATGTTTGGTAAAGTGGAGGGTCAGCAATAAAGAGGAAGGCCCCCAACAAGATGGATTGGCAGAATGGCACCTTCAATAGGCTCAAGCATAACAACACTTGTGAAAATAAGTGGGGAAGGACCAGGCAGTGTTTTGCTCTATTGTGCATAATGTCACTGTGAGTTGGAACTCAAAAACTATGGGTCGAAGAGCTATATGACATGATTCATTGCACTTTACCCAGGCATAAAAGAAGGGTTAATTATTTTGTCTTATTTAGGGAAACACGGGTCATAAATCAGAACATTTCTCTAAGGATGTTCTTTCGATACATTTTGAAGCAGCTTTATGTAACTACTGAACACTACCATCTGACATTTTAACCAACCAGACAGAAAGCATAATAAGGTAACTTACCATATATTTCAGTTTTGATGTTAGACAATCATAAACAGAATTGTCCTCAACACAGTGAAATCAGTTAAACAACACACCTGCGTAAACTGCATATGCATCCTCATGACTGAGAAACTAGCATTTAAAACGAGAAAGTAAAAACCAAAAAGTCATGTAGGTGAGCTTTTGTATTATTTTCTGGGCTTCCTCAGAAGCTTCTAAGTAGCTATTTCTACCCAGAAGTGCCTCAGAAAAAAAGGCTTGGTGATCTATTTCCAAAATACCAGCCATTTGAAAACTTTGTTGTCCACCGTTCTACTCTGCAAACACTTGAGAGCTCCATGAGTTGGAGTTCACAGCAACTAATCCTGGTTTTGGTTAGCTAGTTCTATGAAGGTTGGTGGGCTTTTCTTGCTAGTTTCTCAAGCCTTGTATTCCTTTGAGGACTCTGGGTAGAACTGGCTCTCTCACAGCTGCCTGGCTCCAAGATTTCAAAGCCAGAAATCCAAGGAAAAGACATGGCCTAAGTCTAGCAGTGTCTGAGTTCTCTAGTGCTATTGTAACAGAAATACCACAAGTAGATGACTTTAACAAATTCATTCTCTCACATTTTAGGAGACTAGAAGTCTGAATTTAGGGTGCCAGTTGTAGGGGAAGGCTTTTTGTCAGCTCTGGGTGAAGATCCTGTCTTGTCTCCTTTTAACATCTGTGGGCCTGGCATCCCTTTGAGATCCCCATGTGCCTAGGCATCAATCTTCCTCTGGGTCTAGGAGGTTCTCAGTGCAGGAACTCTGGGTCCAAAGTACCTGCTCTGCTCTCAACTCTTCTTTCTTGCTGGTAGTCAGGTTCCTCTCTTGTCTGCTCCTTCTCTCTCCTTTGATCTCTTATAAAAAATGATACAGATCACACCCCAGGGTAACTCCCCTTATACCAGATCAGGGCTATGACCTGAGTAAGGGTGTTGCATCCCACCCTAATCCCTTTACAACACATTGGCTGATCACATCATGGAGAGAATTACATCATTTACATTACTGCCAAATTCCATCTTTATATAACTTTGAAACCATTGAGAATGATGGCCTAGCCAAGTTGACACTTATTTTGGATGGACACCATTTAACCCATGGCAAGCAGTCAGTGCTTAAAAGCACAGAGCTGTTGTGCATGACTTACACTATGCAATTTATTAAATAGTTTTATAAAGAAGCAAGTGACTCCAAAGCCATTTCTAGAACTAGGCCAGTAATGTGTCTACAGTCATGATGAGGCTGCATCAAAATGTAAAACTTGTTTCCCTTTGATTACCAGGAAATGTGCACAGTAGGCACAACCCTTATCTTGTCCCCAACTGGGATAGTTGTCAAGATGGAATATTTTAAAAAGTATTTTTGGGAAATAAAGATTAATGGCCATTTTGTAGATTGGGCCAAAGTATTCTCACATCAAAATGACCAAGGTGGTGTTGGTCTCTCCCTGTGCAGAAGAAAGAAGGTTGATGAAAACCAAAGACATATGGAAACAGTTAGTCCAGTAGGCTAATGGGCCGCATGAACATGATTCTCCACGAGCCCGAGATAAGAAGACTAGATGGTGCCTGACCAGCACTACCAACGGCTCAAAAAGGGACCACATTAGAAGGTCAAGGTTAGACTGGTAGAGAAACGTGGAACAAAATTCAAATTAATAAAAAAAAAAAAAAATCCAGGCTTACTGGTAGAACAGAAACTGATGGAACCCCTACAAGATAATCCTTAGTTACCCTTCAGGTCTGGAACCTAACCTAACCTGTGGCTCAATTTTCAGTCAAACAATAGATAGGTCAGTGGTTACGAATTGGGCTGCTAACCTCAAGGTCGGCAGTTCCAAACTACCAGCCGTTCTGCAGGAGAAAGACGAGGCTTTCTGTTCCCATAAAGATTTACAGCCACGGAAACCCTGTGCAGGGTCATTATGAGTCGGAACCGACTCCACAGCACATAACAACAACATAATGGTGACAATAACACTAGGGAGGTCTGCACAAATGGTAGAACAATCAACCATTTGAGCTTGAAAGGACAGTATTTACCCAAGAATAAAATTCAGAAGGGTTAGGAAAGAAGGAGGAATGGAAACAGGAAAACATTGGAAGTGGGAAACAGGAAAATACTGGAAACAGGATAACACTGGAACATCAGTGTGATGAACAAAATGAATATGAATTATTAGCTGGAAAACGATGATCTGCTCGGTAAACCTGTTCACCCAATTCACACACACACACACACACACACACACACACACACGCCCAAGTTGGAGCAACTATTTCAAATATCCCTGACATTAAATAATTGTGCCAGACTATCCACATCATGTTGCTGTTAAATTCTGACTCAAAGCAACCCTATTTACAACAGAATGAAACACTGCTTTACATCCTCACAATTGTTACATTTGGGCCCAACTGTTGCTGCCACTGTGTTAATCCATCTTGTTGTTGTTGTTGTGAAGTGCTGGTGAGTTGGTTGCGACCCTGTATAGTGTTTCCGAGGAGCAGCTGGTGAGCTTGAACTGCCAACTTTCCAGTTCAAACGGCTTTGCAGTCTGGCGCATTAACCCACAGTGCCACACCAGGACTCCCCATCTTGTTGACAGCCTTCCTTTTTATCTCTGATCCTCCACTTTTCCAAGCATGATGTCCTCCAGCGATTGGTCCCTCCTGATAAGGTGTCCGAAGTATGAAAGGCAACGTCTCATAGTCCTGCCTTCTAAGGAGCATTCTGCCTGTAATTCTTTCAACACAGACTTGTTCTGGGACTCCATGTACTTTCAGTATCCTTTGCCAACACCATAATTCAAACAATTCTTCAATGATCTTATCTTCCTTATTCACTGTGCAACATTCATATGCAAGTGAAGCAATTGAAAATACTATGGCTTGGGTCAGGTGCATCTTAGTCCTCAAAGTGACATCTTTGTTCTTTAACACTTTAAAGAAGTATTTTGCAGCAGATTTGCTTAATGCAGTATGTCATTTTACTTTTTGACTGCTGTTTCCATAGCGGATCCAAGCAAAATGAAGTCTTTGACAACTTTTTCTCCATTTATTGGTCCAATTGTGAGGATTTTTGTTCTTTACATTAGGGTGCAATCCATACCACAAGTAAGGTTGTGTCATTGTTGATGAGTTGTCCTTCAATCCTGATGCTGTGTTCTTCATATATAATCCAGTTTCTTGAATTATTGGCTCAGCATGCAGATTGAATAAATATGGAGAAAGGATACAACCCTGGCACACACCTTTCAGTGTCTCCTTGTTCTATTTGAACGATTGTCTCTTGGTCTATGTACAGGTTCCTTGTGAGCATAAATAAGTGTTCTGGAATACCCATTCTTTACAATGTTATCCATAGTTGGTTATGATCCACACAATCAAAAGAAGATGGAAGGAATACACAGAGTCACTGTACCAAAAAGAAATGGTCGATGTTCAAGCCAATAATACTGAAGGAAGGAGTCCAAGGTGCACTGAAGTCATTGGGAAAGAAGAAAGCAACGGGAGTTGGTGGAATATAAATTGAAATCTTTTATCAAACTGATGGGACACTGGAGGCACTCACTCATCTATGTCAAGAAATTTGGAAGACAACTACTGGAAGGGATCCATATTTGTGGCCATTCCAAAGAGAGGTGACCCAACAGAATGCAGAAATCATCAGACAATATCATTAATATCCCATGCAAGTAAAGTTTTACTAAAGGTAATACAAAAATGGCTGCTAACAGAGAACTTCCAGAGGTTCAAGCCGGTTTCAGAAGAGGGCGTGGAAGGAGGGATATCATTGCTGATGTCAGATGGACTTTGGCTGAAAGAGAATACCAGAAGGATGTTTACCTGTGCTTTACTGACTACGCAAAGGCTTTCAATTGTGCTGTTGTTGTTAGGTGCCATCGAGTTGGTACCGACTCATAGCGACCCTATGCACAACAGAACGAAACACTACCCAATCCTGGGCAGATCATGACAAGCTATGGACAACATTGTGAAGTATGAGTATTCTGAACACTTAATTGTGCTCATGAGGAACCTGTACATAGACCAAGCGACAGTTGTTTGAACAGAACAAGGGAACACCTACCTAATGGTTTAAAATTAAGAAAGATGTGCGCCAGAGTTTTCTTTTACCATACTTATTCAACCTGTTGTTGTTGTTAAGAACTATGGAGTTGGTTCCAACTCATAGTGACCCTACACAGGGTTTCCGAGGCTATAAATCTTCATGGGAGCAAACGCCTCATCTTTCTCCCACGGAACCACTGGTAGTTTCGAACTGCTGACCTGTATGCTGAGCAAATAATCCGAGAAGCTGATTATATGTAAAAAAAATGTGACATCAGGATTGGAGGAAGACTCATTAACAACCTGTGATATGCAGATGATACAACCTTGCTTTCTGAAAGTGAAGGTCAAAGACTTACTGATGAAGGTCAAAGACCACAGATTTTCATATGGGTTGCATCTCAATGTAAAGAAAACAAAACTCACCACTGGACCAATAAACAATGTCCATATTAATGGAGGAAAGACTGAAGTTGACAAAGATTTCATTTTGCTCAGATCAACCATCAACACTCATTGAAGCAGCAGTCAAGAAATCAAACAACGTATCGCACCA
>NW_006408544.1:9020314-9022273 GCF_000296735.1 Chrysochloris asiatica
AGTGGTTTTCAAATTTTAGAATAGCTCAGATTCACTTGCAGGGCTTAATTAAGCCCAGATTGCTAGGATCCCACCTCCAGAGTTTCTGATCCAGTAAGTGAAAGAATTTTTATTTATTGTTAAATCCCAGGTGATGCTGACATTACTTGGAGAACCACAATATTAACCAAAGCAACCACCGCCTGTCTGGAAACTCAAAGTCTTGCATCTTTACAGGTAGTTATCAGGACTTCTTGGTTTCTACAGTGTCCTTCCCAGAGTAGGAAGTAGGTGCTTCATGAATTTACAAACTTGTGACAGCCTTAAGATCAGCTCCCAATTTAAATAGCTACCATCCTTGAAGCTCACAAGTTGAGGAGGAAGAAGTACTGCAGGAGGCTCACAAGTGTTTTCCAACCAAGGGAGTCATCAGATGGATACGATTTTAATATAGTGGGGCTCCTTTCATCTTAGCAATGCCAGTCACTGCCTGTAGATGAAGTTATGCTTGTTGGTGTTAAGTGCCGTCGAGTCAATTCTGACTCATAGCGACCCTGTATAGAGTTTCCAAGGAGAGACCGGTGAGTTTGAACCACCGACTTTGTGGTTCAAACCGACCTTGCGGTCCAGTGCTTTCCCCCCACAGCACCATGCCAGAACTAGATGGAATAGATGAGTTCAATGGGGGCTTGGGGACACAGGTAGGGCAGTAGGAGTAATATGAGGAAGACAGTTTAAAGTCAGAGTCCTCCAAGACTGAAGTGTGTAAGCAGAGCCTGGATGCTTATTTGGCAGGATGTTTTAGCCCTGAAATTTTGTGTTTTGGGTACCATTCTGTTCAAGCTATCTAAATCTGAAGTTCACTGTAAATCCCAGTCACATTCACTTGGCCTTCTTGAAATCCAGGACACAGTTGCCTGTCCATTGAAGTAGGAACAAAGGCTAAGGCTCTGTGCTTTCACATTACCTAAATGCTGGGCAGTTTCCTTAAACCTCTGCTGCTGCCTCCTGCTCTCCTCAGGGTTCAGGATTGGTGTTCACTGAAAGTTTGCTGATGGTAATGCTATTGGTGGTTCAGATGTGTCTGGTTTGTGTAGAAGGAGAGGAACTGAAGAAGGAAGCAACACTGGGAAAGGATGACAGTGAGAATGAGTGTGGGAAACTGACTTAGCTGAAAGGATAGGTGTCCATGAATCAGACAGTGGGAAGCAGACATATACAAAGACAGGGGGCAGAAAATGAGATGGGAACACCTATAACAGGTACAGGAATGTGGCGTTTATCCTGTGTCTATTTATGAGGGGCCAGACTAGAAAGAAGGAGCCCCCAAGGTACAGTGGTCAAAGCACCTGGCTTCTAACCAAAAGGCTGGTGATTGGAACCTACCAGCAATTCCGCAGAATGATAGGAGAATCTGCTTCTGTAATGAGAACAGCCTTAGAAACCCTATGGGCAGTTCTACTCTGTCCTCTTATGATGTTGCTATGAGTCAACTTGGTGGCAACGGGTTTGGGTTTAGTCTAGAAAGGTGACTAATTGCTGGGCTGGATGAATCACTTTGACAAAGGGGATATTTTGTTTTTCAGATTTTGGAGGCTGTTCTACTCTTCCTTTTCTTGTTCGCCTTTCTTCTCCCTTTCTTCTTTTCGTCCTCCTCCTCATTGTAAACTGTCCCTTGAGTTCTGTTCTGAAATCCTTAATTGCTTTTCTGTATCAGTAAAGGATAGTTTAAAGATTTCAAGACCTATCCTAAGCACAACGCTGTCAGTGATAATATAATATCTATGTTGTTGTTGCTAACTGCCATTGAGTCGGTTCCGACTCATAGCGACCTATATAGTGTTTCCTAAGAGTAGCTGGTGGGTTTGAACTACTGACCTTGTGGTTCACAGTCCAGTGCTGATCCTACAGCACCACACCAGAAGTCCATAATATCTATATACCTACATTATTATTTCTATATTAGAATATAATATCTAT
>NW_006408544.1:9023083-9024303 GCF_000296735.1 Chrysochloris asiatica
GGATATCATCTATGAAGAAAGCAAAAGATCATTTAAAAGAAAGAAAAGACCATAATGGATGTCAGAAGACATTCTGAAAGTTGCTCTTGAACATGAAGTAGATAAAGCAAAAGGAAGAAATTATTAACTAAAATAGTTGAACAGATGATTTTCAAAGGGCAGCTAGAGAATACAACGTATAGTATTATAATAAAATGAGCAAAGACCTGGCCTTAGAAAACCAGAAGAATTCACTCAACGTATCTCAAATTGAAAGAACTGAAGAAGAAATTCAAGACTCAAGATGCAACACTGGGCAACTATTGAGCAACACAGGAAGCATCAGAAGAAAATGAAAAGAATACACAAAAAGAATGGGTATATCATATGATACAGAACTGATAGTACTAAAGGAAGAAGTCCAAGTTACACTGAAGGCATTGCCACAAAACAAGCCTGTAGGAATTTATGGACTGCCAATGGAGATGTTTCAACAAATGGACTCACGCATCTATGCCAAGAAATTTGGAAGACAGCTACCTGGCCAACCAACTGGAAGAGGTCCATATACATGCCCATTCCAAAGGAAGCTAATCCAACAGAATGCAGAAATTATCAAATAATATCATTAATATCAAACACAACATTTTGCTGAAGATCATTGAAAAATAATTGCAGTAGTACATATACCAACAAAGAGCTGCCAGAAATTCACACCAGATTCAGAAGAGGACAAGGAACAAGGACTATCACTGCTATTGTTGTACAGGTCTTGGCTGGCAACACAAAATACCTGAAAGATATTTATTTGTATTTTATTGACTATGCAATGGCCTAATGCAATGTGGATCATAACAAATTATGAGTAATATTGGGAAGAGTGGGAATTCTAGAACACGTAATTGATTGTGCTCATGCAGAACCTCTACGCAGACCAAAAGGCAATCATTCAAGCAGAACAAATACTGTTGCTATTAGTTGTTAGATGCCATCCAGTCAGTACTGACTCATAGCAACCCTATGCAAATAGAATGAAACACCAATCTCACAATCATTGCTATGTTTGAGCCCATTGCTGCTGCCACAGTGCCAATCCATCTCGTTTGGCACTGTGGTCTTCCTCTTTTTCGTTTAACCTCCACTTTACCAAGCATCACGTCCAGGGATTGGTCCCTGCTGATAATATGCTTCAAGTATGAGAGACCAAGTTTCACCAACCTGACTTCCAAGGAGCATTCTAG
>NW_006408544.1:9025128-9033858 GCF_000296735.1 Chrysochloris asiatica
CAAGATCCATCTGACTTCAGCAATGATATCCCTTGTTTCACATCCTCCTCTGAAGCCAGCTTTAACCTGTGCAAGTTCTCTGTCAATGTATGATTGCAGTCGTTTCAGCCATTTCTGTATTATCTTTCACAAAATTACTTGCATGCGATATTAATATTGTCCGATGATTTCTGTATTCCAATGGGTTAACTTTCTTTGGAATGGGCATAAACATGGATCTCTTCCAGTCAGTTGGCCAGGTAGTTGTCTTCTAAATGTCTTGGCATAGATGAGTGAGTGCCTCCGGTGCCTTATCAGTTTGTTGAAAGATTTCAGTATGTATTCCATCAAATCCCAGTACCTTGTTCTTTTCCAATGCCTTCAATGCAACTTGGACTTCTTCCTTGATATACTACCTCTTGAAATGGCTGAACATCGACCATTTCTTTGTGACACAGTGACTATGTATATCCCTTCCATCTTTGATGCTTTCTGCATCATTCAATATTTTGCTCAAAGAATCCTTCAATACTGCAAGTTGAGGCTTGAATTTTTTCTTACGTTCTCTCAGTTTGTGAAATGCTGAGCGTGTTCTCCCCTTTTGGTTTTCTAACTCCAGGTCTCCACACATTTCATTATGTTTGGCTTTGTCTTCTTGAGCTGACCTTTGAAACTTTTTATACAATCCATTTACCTCCTCATTTCTTCCATTTGCATTAACATCTCTGCGCTGGAGAGCAAGTTTGAGAGAGTTTTCTCTGACATCCTTTTTGGTCTTTTCCTTCTTTCTTGCCTTCTTAGTAACCTTTTGCTTTCCTCCTGTATGATGTTCTTGATGTCATCCCACAACTCTTCTGGTTTTCAGTCTTTACTATCTAACCAATCAAATCTGTTCTTGAGGTGGTCTCTAAATTCAGGTGGGATATGTTCAAGGTCATATTTTGGCTCTTGAGGACTTGTTGTAATTTTCTACAGCTTCACTCTGAACTTGCATACAAGCAGTTTATGATCTGTTCCACAGTCTGCCCCTGGCCTTTTTTTGACTGATGATACGGAGCTTTTCCACTATCTCTTTCCACAGATGTAGGCAATTTGATTTCTGTGTAGTCCATCTGGTGAGGTCCATGTGTGTGTAGTTATTTTTTATGTTGTTTAAAAAAAGGTATTTACCATGTCATTGGCTTGCAAGATTCCATCATGTGATCTTCAGTATGATTTCTATTACCTAGGCCATATTTCCAACTATTGATCCTTCTTCTTTGTTTCCAATTTTTGTATTCCAATCACCAGTAATTATCAATGTATCTTGATTGCATGTTTGATCAATTTCAAATGAAGAAGTTGGTAGAATTCTTCAATTTCACCATCACTGGCTTTAGTGGTTGGTGCATAAATTTGAGTAGTAGTGGTATTAAGTGGTCTCTCTTGTAGGTGTATGACTATTATCCTATCATAGGCAGCATTGTACTTGAAGACAGAGCTTGCTTTTTTTTTTTTTTGGTGATGAATGCGATGCCATTTCTCTTTAATTTGTCATTTCCAGCATCGTAGACCATATGATTGTGAAATTTAAAATGACCAGTGCCAGTCCATTTCAGCTCACTAATGCCTAGGATATTGATGTTTATGTGTTCAATTTAATTTTTCACAATTTCCAATTTTTATAAATTCATACTTCATTCATTCCATGTTTCAATTATCACTGGATGTATATAGCTATTTCTCTTCATTTCGGGTTGGGCCCCATCAGCAAATGAAGGTCCTGAAGGCTTTAGTCCATTCATGTAATCATAGTCAACTCTACTTTGAGGAGTTTTTTGAGTACCTTCCAATCTGAGGGATTCATAGTCTGGCACTTTATCTGACAATATTCTGGTGCTCTTCATCATGTTTCAACATTCAATATTACTGGTGCTGACATTGTTCAACTGCTATTCGTAAGGTTTTCAGTGACTGAATATTCAAAAGTAGTCTGTCTCTCCTTCTTCCTAGTCTGTCTTTGTCTGGAAGTTCAGCTGAAATCTGTCTACTCTGGGTGGCCCTGCTAGTATTTAAAACATCAGTGGCATAGCTTCCAGAATCACAGCAACACGCTAGCCATCACAGAATGACAAACCATTGGATGAGTGGTAGGAAAAGAGATACCACATAGTTTAAAATCAGAAAAGGTCTGCATCAGGGTTTAATCTTTCTGCCATACTTATTCAATCTGTATGCTGAGCAAATGATCCAAAATGGCGGATTATATGAAGTACACAGCAATGAGATTGGAGAAATACTTATTAATAACCTGAGATATGCAGATGGCACAACTTTGCTTGCTGAAAGTGAAAAGGACTTGAAGCACTTACTGATAATCAAAGATAATATTTTTCACCTCAACATAAAAAAGCAAATCCTCATTACTGGACCAATAAGCAAAATCATGGCAAACAGAGAATGCATTGAAGCTGCTAAGGACTTCATTTTATTTGGATCCACAATCAATGCTTACCGAAGCAACAATCAAGAAATCAAACACAGTATTGCAGTGAACAGATACAGATGTACTGCAAAAGATGTAGTCTTTAAAGTGTTAAAAAGCGAAGATGTCACTTTGAGGACTAAGGTGCATCTGACCCAAGCCATGGTCTTATCAATCACTTCATAAGCATGCAAAGACTGGACAATGAATAAGGAAGACAAAAGAAGAACTGATGCTTATAAATTATGGTGTTGGTGAAGAATATTAAATACAGCTTATACTGCTAAGAGAACAAACAAATCTGTCCTGGAAAAAGTACAGTCAGAATGTTCCTTAGAAGTGAGGATGACAAGGCTTCATCTCACTTTGGACATGTTTTAGGAGGGACCAGTCCCTGGAGCACATCATGTTTGGTAAAATAGAGGGTCAGTGAAAAAGAGGAAGACCCTCAATGAACTGGATTGATACAGTGATGGTAATAATGGGCTCAAACCCAGCAAGGGCTGTGAAACCCGCCCAGGACCGGGCAGTGTTTTGTTCTGTTGTACATAGGGTTCCTAGGAGGTGCAACCGACTTGATGGCACCTAACAACAACAACAACAAGGATGATTTGCAAACCCTCCCTGGCTTGGACTAGGTTAGGCTGGGCCTAGGACTGGCTCAGGCAAGCCAGAGAGAGGAGGTAGCTCCCAGGAATAAGCAACCCACAGAATTGTGTCTGTTATTTAAGAAAAGTTTCTGGGTTTTCGGCTAATTGCAAAAATACATAATGGATGCTTTGCGCATCTGCTAGTTATTCTGGAACAGGCCTACATCCAAGAGCAAACTTTAAACAAACAATAAGATTATGGGGCTTAACTATTTCAATGTGCAACAGAAAAGAACACCAAGCTCAAAAAGTTACATTAACATACATGCACACAGGCAATCACAACAGATACACATGCATACAAATATACAGATGTGCATTCTGGCACCAGTGCACACAAGCACGTGCTTACACTCTAGCACCCAGTACATACATGTATGTACACGTGTCCAATCACCAGCACCAATACACAAACTTAGACGCATACACAAATGCACATGATTCTGCTCCTGTAAAGATCTACAGCCTAGGAAACCCTGTACAGGGTCGCTATGAGTTGGTTCCAACTCCACGGCACAGAACTACCACCACCACACTCATATGCATATATGCACCTACACATTTGGGCAACACAAGCACACAAAAACACACCCACAGACACAGATACATTCACACAAATCCTTTTTATTGCATGCAATGAGTGGCCCTCCCAGTTCCCAGGTAAATGAAGCATTCAATCAGCCAGGCACTGGCTGTATCTGGATGATATCAGGTGTAGTTATTGAATTTGGCCACCAAGGGGCGCCCAGGATCCATCCTTCATTCATCTTTTCCTGGTTCAGGCTGCAGGTCAAATGTTTCCGCAAGCACAAGTTTGCACTTTCCTGTTTTGGATCCCTATACAGAGATGGGAGGCCTTTTGCACCCAGCTCCAACCTTCCAGAGCTTAATGGACTCATTCTCCCCTTCTCCCTGTCCTACATTTTTGAACAACCTTTCTTCTCTTTCCTAACTAGTTGCCAGAGAGTTGATTCTGACTCATGATAATCCATGTGTGTCAGCGTATAAACTTCTGGGTTTTCAATAGCTGATTTTTCAAAATAGATTACCAGGCCTTTTTTCCAAGACACTTCTGAGTGAACCTGTACTTTTTGGTTAAATCCTAGCTCTTAATAGTTTGCATCACCCAGGGATGACTCCTCCTTTCTTAGCAGAACACTAAATTCAGAGCCCCCTCCTTGTCACTTTGCTTATTGGAAACCTTGGTCTGTCAAGTTTTGATCACAATGTGGCTTCTACATAAAGCTTTTTCTCCTGGGAACAGCTGTCAATATCTGCCTGGCTTTCAGATTCTATTTCAGCATCTCTAGTGCTGGCTGGTGTGGTGCTGTAGGGTAAGCACTGGATTGCTAACTATAGTTTGGTGGTTCCACTTCACCAGCTGCTCCTTGGAAACCCTATACAGGGTCTCTATGAGTTGGAACTGACTCTAGGACACTTAGCAACATCAGCAGTACAGGACTGCCAAAGTCAACAACACATGTTGAAGGTAACACCCAGCTCCAATACCTGGCTCTGCCTTTTCTACTAACCCCTGCTGGAATAGCTTATCACTCTCCATCACCTGCTCCTGTCTTCTTTTGTGTGTACATGTGTGCTTCTATGAAACAAACCCTGGTCTCAAAACACAAGGTGGGAGCAGAAACACTAGAAGTGTCATGAAATTCATCCCTTTCAGCATCTCTGACACGTAAGCTACCCTAGTAAAAATGAACTCCCTTCCCCTTGAGCTGTCCTCCTCACTGAGTAGCTTAGACTTCTAGAAAGTTCTATGTTCAGCTTCACAAACATTTCCAGAGCTCCTTCATGACAGGAGTTGTGGCTGTCTGTGAAAATGCCAGATTTCTGTCCTCTAAGAAGGTCACACTCTTGTGCGGGAATGTGACCAGTATGGTGTGAGGTAGGGCAAGAAAAGAGGGCAGGAGATTCCCAGAGGAATGGGACAGGAAGTCAGGGCAACATTTACAGAGGTAGTGAGAGCTGAGCAGAGACTCACAGATGAATAAGAATCATAGCTAAAGCTGCTGTTTATTTGTTAAAAGTTTATTTGTGTTTACACCTGTGAATCCTCCTAGATGAAAAATTCTAACCCATGTCTGTCTGTCTACAGTTTGAGAAACAATCACTAGGGCCAAAATGCCTCTCATGACATATACAACTCACGTTTGGGGGCAGAAAGGAGAGGGAAGGGCATGACAGGTGTGTTCATTTTCATTCATTTTCTACTGCAACCTAACACATCATTACGAACAGTGGCTTGGACACCATTATTTGACGGTTCTGGAGGTTTTGAAGTCTGTGTGGGCTTGACTGAATTTTCTGCTTAGGGTCTCGCAGGGCTAAATAAACGTGTGATGGGCTTGTATCTGGAGGTTCAGGGAAAGAATCCACTTCCAAGCTCATTCAGGTTATAACAGAATGCAGTTCCCATTTCCTTCCTGGTTGTCAGCCATGGGTCATTCTTGGCAATTAGAGGCTGCTCCCAGATCCTTTCCACATGGCCCCTTCCATTTTCAAGATGGCAAAGGCAGGTCAAATCTCCCACATACTTTGAATCTCTGACTTCCTCTTCTGTCACCAGCCAGCCAGAACTTTCCACTTTTAAAGGAGTCATGTGATTACGTCAGGTCTACCTGACCAATCTCCCTATCATAAGTCAACTGGTTAAGAACGCTGACTACACCTGCAAAGTCTCTTTTGCCATGTAGTGTAACACAGTCATCTTCACAGTGGAGGGAATTACAGAGGTGAGGGTCATTGTGGATCATCATAGGACCCTGCCTTGTATAGTCTCCTTTCCTTTGAGTGTGGGTTGAACCTATGGTATGTTTATGTTATGCTCTATGGCAAAAGAGATTTATTTGGGCCCATCCATTCAATTCACATGTACCCTTTAAGAGCCCAGAGTTTACTCTGGATGGCAGCAGAGAAGGGAATCAGAGAGATTTGAAGCATGAAAGGACTTCCTCTACTGTTGCTGGCTTTGAAGATGGAAGGGCCGTGTATAAGGAAGGGAGAATGACCTCTAGAGCTGAGAGTGGACCCTGGATGATAGCCAGCAAGGAACGTCCTCAGTCCTACAACTGTCGTAGGAGTGGATTCTTTGCCAGAGTCTCTAGATGAGAGCCTGGCCCGGCTGACACCTTGATTTCAGAACCTGCCCAGACTTAGGACCTACAGAACTGTGAGGTGTTTTAAGCCTCTAAATTTCTGGTTATTTGTTAAGCATATAGGTCATTAGTCCACTGGGGAAAGAGCATCTATTATTTAATCAATCTCCTAAAGATAAACATTTAGTTGTTTTCTGACTTTTACTGCTGTAAACAATGCTGCAATTAATATTCTGGTTTGTGAGTCTGTATACTCAGGGATGTGTGTGTATATTTCTACTTTTATTTCATGACCTTAATTTTAGACTCTGTTGGCTGCTCAATATATCAGAAGACAATCAGCTCACTTCAATCCTCTCCCCTCCATCATTCGTCTCATAGTTGCAGAGCTATTTTTTCAATGCTGTTACCTTTTAAGTTTGAAATAATCTACTAACAGATCAATTCCTGGTTCCATGAACCTAAAGACTGTATATTTGACTCTTCTGCTTTTTGAGGTGAGAATAAACACACCTTTTCCCCTCTCCTGTTCCCATTTTTTCTTTCAGTTTTTGTTATTGGTAGTTTTACATCGGAGTGCTGGTGTAGTGCTGTGGGATAAAGCACTGGGCTGCTAACCACAGGTTGACGGTTCAAACTCACCAGAGCTCCTTGGAGACCCTACACAGGGTTGTTATGAGTCAGAACTGACTCAATGGCACTTAACAGCAACAGTTTTACATTGTCATGGTTGGTAATGTTTAATCTTCTTCTTCAACCACAACTCAACCTTCGATGCTTTGTTTGTAGATGCATTCTAGTATGTGGAAATGAATACAATGTGTTTTCCATGTAATTGTGTTCATATTATTCACTGAAGAGCTAGTGGTTACTAGACTGCATTGCTCTTTCCTTCACGACTTTTTCTTCTCTCTAGGTTTCTCATTATCTTTGTCATTCCCTCATGTTTATCCTGTCTTTCACCCCGTCTCCTTCTTCTCCAGAGACTTCCTTTGAGGCCCTCTATTCTGTCCTGGTGGGGCGCTGTGGGTTAATGCGCTAGACTGCAAAGTTGGTTTGAACCACAAAGTCAGCGGTTCAAGCTCTCCAGCTGCTCCTTAGAAACCCTGTACAGGGTCGCTATGGGTTGAAACCAACTTGATGACACTTAACAACAATAACAACAACATCCTGTTCTAGTCTCTGCTGGTGGTGCCAAAGCCTGCATGGCATCTGACATCAATGACTTCCTTTCACAGCTTTCTGCATGGGATCCACTCTTACTGAAACTCATGTTTTCCTCTTTCATGGTTTAATCCTTGTTTTTCTGGAACAAAGATTCCAAGTAACCACTTAAGAAAGGGTGCATTCAAAAAAAAGTAAACCAGCTGGCAAGGATGTTCAGACTCATGGCAACCCCATGTGTTTGAGAATAAAATTGCTTTCTAGCTATTTCAATGACAGGGGTCTGTGGGAAGTAGATCACCAGGCAGAGAGCCCTCTGGTGAATCTGAACCACCAGGCTTTCAGTCAGTAGTCAGGTGCTTAATGGTTTGCACCAGCCAGGACTCCAAGGAAGGGTGCATAGGACATACATATTGAGTCCTTCAATATCTCCACATATCCTATAATCGATAGTTCAGTCAGTATCGTCGAATTGGTCCTGACTCATAGAGATCCTGTATAGGGTTCTGTGGAGCAGTAGTTGATCTTGAACCGCTGACCTTGAGGTTCAAACTGACCTTGAAGTCCAGTGCATTAATCCGCAGCACGACAGTTCTCAGTATTTGGGAGCATTTCTTCATTGTCTTTAGCATCCTGTGTTGCTGTTGAGAAGTCTGAGGCCACCCTAAGTCTCATTTTTTTCCCCCTTTATTTACATATTTCTCCTTTCTGAAAGCTTTTAGATCTTCTCTTTTATCACTGTGTTGAAAAAGTCAGGATTTTGCACATTGCTCACATTTTGGGGCACGTAGTGAGTCCTTTGTAGCGCTGTAGGATCAGCACTGAACAGCAAACCACAACGTCGACAGTTCAAACCTACCAGCTGCTCCTCAGAAACCCTATACAGGGTTACTCAGAGTCGGAACCGACTCGATGGCACTTAACAACAGTGAATCCTTTGCATTTGGAGACTTTATGTCACTTTTTAATAATGTCTTCTCCATTTTACATGTTTTTACTGAAATTTGCATTTGTTGAATTTTGGTGTCCTATATTTATCCTTTCTGACTCTTTTTTCTCATATGTTCTACAGTCTTATCTTTTTATTTCATTTTGAGAAATTTCCTTAACTTCCACTACACATGACATTTCAAGAGTTCTCTCTTCTTGTTCTTGTCCCTTTTTCTTCACACCACCAGTTTCTCTTGGATGGACACAATGGCTCCTTGGATGTTTGTGACGATATTGTTGTTGCTGTTTTATTAAGTGGCATTGACTTTGTCTCGACTCACGACAACTCCCTGTAGAGTTTCCAAGGAGTAGGTTTGAACTGTCCAGTGCTTATCCTACATAAAAAACTTTTTTAAAAAATTAATTAATTAAT
>NW_006408544.1:9037133-9045627 GCF_000296735.1 Chrysochloris asiatica
GAGTCTGCTTGGTCGGGTATTCTGTGTTGTTGGCAGAGCTCTGTACTACACGTCCACCCGATCCGCCATCTTGTTTGTTCCTTCCATAAAAAACTTTTAAAGTTATTTTTTATTTCCTGCATTATTTCTACTTCCAAAATAGAAATCTTATTTAAAAGTGTCCCAGAAAAATCCCCATATAGTTCATTGGCCAGAACTGGGTCATGTAGCCTGTAGCCACCAGAGAGGCTGGGCACAGCTTCTAGAGTGGGAAATGGACAAAGGAAGAAGAGGCTAGGAATGACCGTTTGGTGGGCAACCAACAGTGTCTGTCAGAAAGAAGACCCAGCTGGGGAAATGATTCAAGACTGAAAAAGGAGTTTCTGTTGCTCCTTCCAGAATCAAAACTACCTTGGTGGGAAGAAGTTTACTGAAAGCGACTTCAGACAGGGATCATGGTATAATAACTAGACTCTTGCTCAGAGACTGCTGCTTGCAGTGAAATATTGGTATGGCAGTTTCCCATTCTGTGCTGCAGTGTCCTGATTTATATATATAACAAGAAGATTCCTTCCAGCTCCTTCAGGCTAGGAGAAGCTAGAGCAGTAAGGGAAATGCTGGATGCTTAACACATGAGGAGGTTATGAATTGCCCAAATCAAGCTCAGTAAAACCTGCTGCTCACCACAGATGTTGTGATTGGTCAAACAAACCCTAATCACTTAATGAGAAATGAAAATGGTGCCCAGTTCCTCTACTTAATTGCCTCTTTGAAAACAACACTCAGGAGATTTATAGTAATCACCATAATCGCCTCATAAAAACCTGGAGTTTGAAGACTGGCATGCTTCATTTCTGGGAGGAATTAGAGGCAAAATTAAAGCAAGGAATTCCTGGCTTGTCTTGGCCTTGGCTCTCAGGGATCCATGATTTTGCCTACAGAGTGGCAGCTACCTTGGATAGCCTCCCTTGTTGTTGTTGAGTGGGGTTGAGTCGGTTCCAACTCATAGCAACCATGTATAGGGTTTCCGAGAAGCAGCTGGTGGGTTTGAACCGCCGATATTGCAATCCAAACTGACCTTGTGGTCCAGTGCTTTATCCTACAGCACCGCACCAGAATTACATAGCCTCCCTGACCCCAGATAAATATGATTCCAAATGCTCCATTGCCAACATTTCATCACCTGCTCTCTGGGTTCCCTCTTTCTTTGGTTCTAAGAAAGACAGACTAAATATACCAACCAGGATGCCATCCCTAAGATGACAGGCTTAGGTAGGGACAAAAACCTTTCTGAGGATATTTGAAGTATCTGAGTGACAGGAGGGGAAGTTGGAGACACACAGGTTGTCTCTAGCCTATGAAAAGCCATAAGCTCATAGGTTCTCCAAGAGCCATCCAAACCTGACTTGCATGGCTCCCATGGCAAGGAGACGCTACTCAGCAGGAAGCTATCCCCTGCCACTTCCTTATAACTGGACTCCGAATCACCTACTGCCAAGGTCAGAACTGTTTGCTTCTCTAACTTCTTCCGCCATGGCAATTTCTTTCTTTCATCACCCTCACTCTTCTCTACTCACTCAGTCAAATATAAAAAAAAAATCTATTAAATTCCTAATAAAATAAAGCAATCCTATAGCTGTGCAGTTGATTCTGGCTCGTGGTAGCCTCATGTGTCACAGAGTAGAAACGCTCCATAGAACAGCTGTGCTCTTTATGCAAGTAGATCACCAGACCTTTGTCCATTACAATAGGCATTCTTATGATTCTTAACACATAGCTAGAACGGTTTATTTAAAGCTTAAGTTGTTGTTGTTGTTGTTGTTGTTGTTAGGAGCCATTGAGTTGGTACCGACTCATATAGTGACTCTATGCACAACAGAACAAAACACTGCCTGGTTCTGTGCCAACTTCACAACCATTGCTACGTTTGAGCCCACTGCTGCTGCCACTGTGCCAATCCATCTCATTGGGAGTCTTCCTCTTTTTCTCTGACCCTCCACTTTACCAAACATGATATCGTTCTCCAGGGACTGGTCCCCTCCTGAGACTATGTCTGAAATATGAAAGACCAAGTCTCACCAACCTAGTTTTCAAGGAGCATTCGATTGGCTGTACTCCTTCCATTGATTTGTTCTTTTGGTAGTCCATGGTACTTTTAATATTCTTCTCCAACACCATGACTCAAATGCATCAATTTTTCTATGGTCTTCTTTATTCACTGTCCAACTTTCACATGTATATGAGGTTATTGAAAATATCATGGCTTTGGTCATACACACCTTAGTCCCCAAACTGTTGTTCTGAACACTTTTAAAAGGTTTTGTGCAGCAGATTTGCCAAATGCAATACATTGATTTCTTGACTGCTGCTTCCATGAGTGTTGATGGTTGATTTGAGCAAAATGAAGTCTTTGACAACTTCAATCTTTTTGCCATTTATATGGATGTTGTCCAGTGGTGAGGATTTTTGTTTTCTTTACATTAAAGTGCAGCCTATATTAGAGTTTACAAGTGAGTAAGAACTTAAGACCATGTTACTCCTTTGCAACTGTCCAGTGGTTTCCAGTTCAAAGTAAAGCTAAGGGCCTTATGGTGTCTTACTTACAGCATTCCCTTACAGGTCTCATGCCCTGCCCTCCTCTCTGTTCTGCTACACTGGCCTCCTTGCTGCTTTAGGAGGACCCTCTGACCTCAATGCTTTTGTGTTTGTTCTCACTGTTTGCAATGGTCTTCCTTCGAACACCTCCATCCTCTCTATTCTTCTCCTCTACTTGAATACTCTCCATAGAACTTACCACCACCTAAGACATAATATGCTGTATAATCTGCTTATCTACGAGGGGATTTCAAAACCTTCATGGAAAAATGGAATAGAAAGAAAATAGAATTTTTCTGTGAACTTTTAGAAGTCCCCTTACATTTATTTTACTTATGGTCTGAGTCCTGGTGTGGTGCTGTGGGCTAATGTGCTGGGCTACAGAGTTGTTTTGAATCACAAGGTTGGTGGTTCAAACTAACCAGCTGCTTCTTGGAAATCCTATACAGGGTCGCTATGGGTTGGAACTGACTCAACGGCACACAACAACAACAACAGTCCCACACCAGTAGGAAGTGAGCACCAGAAGGCAGGGATTTTTGTCCATTTTTTTTTCTTTTTCCTGTTGTATCCCCAAAACACCTAGCACAGTGCTAATCACATAGTAGATGCTCAATAAATCTTTACTGAGTGAATGAACAGAGGGAGATAAAACACTGATGAGAAATACCCTCAAGGATCTCATGATCAGATGACAGACATGTATTGTCAAAAAATGAATGAATCAGTCTTAGAATAAATATAACCAGAATAGTCCTTACATGTGAGGATGGCAAAACTTCAGCTTGTTTGCATTGGTCATCAGGAAAGAGCAATCACTAGAAAAAGACAGCATGTCTGCTAAAGCAGAAGGTCAGCCACAATGAGGGAAGCTCTCACTGAGATGGATTAACACAACAGCCACAATAATGAAGTCCAACACACCCCGATCATGAACACCGTTGTGTTCTGTTATGTAGAAGGTTGCCATGAGTCAGAGGTAATAACAGCAGAGGTAATTGCTAGATAGGGTTACGTCACTGCAGTTGTGGAAAGCGTTATGAGGGGGAACTAACTAAGTCAGGGAGGCTGGTGCAAGAAGCTCTGGAGAGCTGTTTGCGAGAAGATTGCAGGAAGATGAGGGTTTAGGAGATGTAGCTTTGGAAGGAAAAATTGCTGGAAAAGTTCAAGTTGCCATTTTTTTTACTCTCTGAAGAGCATTGGATTCCACCAAGAGAGGACAAGCATCTGGGCTCCAGTTTCCCTTCAGCCACTTTCAAGCCATGCTCTCTGGGCCAAACTACTTCAACAGCCAGAGCACTTGTTTCCTTGTCTATAAGATGAAGAAAGGATAGCTAGCTTCCAGGCTTGTTAAGAGGAACAAATGACGTATCAGGCAGGGCTGAAAGCTGATGATACTCAACGAGTGCAGCTGCTCTGCCCCTGACTCTATGTTGGTCACTGGGAATCTTAGAGAGGAGTAATCACATTCCGGCCTCACATCCAGGCTCATGCAGTTAGGTGGTGGAGGGGGCTTAATCAGGTCTTCATTTCAGAGTTTAGTAAGGGCTGTGACAGGAGCTCTGGAAAAGCCAGGGCGCAAGACGGAACTCCATTTGGAAAGCTTCCTGGAGGAGGTGGCATAGCTGAGTTTTTAGGATGGAGGGAGGAATGGTGGGGACTAGAAGGCAGGGCAGGCAGAAGAACCTACCTAAGTAAGAGCTGAAAGGAAAAGAGCAATAGCTGGAGCCGGAGGGAAAGCTCTACTCTTTTTAATCTTATTTTCCACTCATGTAATGTCTTAAAAAGAAATATCCCTTCTATTTTTCAAACTCAGAAAATCCTCAGGGTGGAGTCTTTGAATGGAGATGAAGTGACTCTTGACCACAGCAGAGCACTGGAGCAAATCCGATTTAGGCTGCCTCACTGGTCCTGGGTCCCGTCTAGGCAACGGTGCTCACCGTCACATCCAGCAGTGCCGTGGGCTGGTGGGCGTGTCTAAAAACAGGAAGGCTGGCCATGCCAACACCAACCAGACCACAGAGAGCTCCTGGGAAGAGCGGCGCCCCCACACCCCCACCCCTCCGCCTTTGTATGGAACAAACTCATTACATTCTAAGCAAAGACAGCTCACAATGCACCCCAGAGCAAATATGCAGTTAATGCCCTGAAACATGCCAAAATCCTAATAATGACTGCACGCCTGCTCTGAAGGCATAAATTCTTCCAGATGCTGCTTCCTGCCTCTGGGAGAGCCCTTCCTTCTTCCCACTTGGAGCTCTGGTCTCTTTCTTAGGTTCTAGTCCTTAGGGAGGTATTTGATGTGCTGGGTGCCGTGGGGTGAATGATTGCCCTCGCTGGACCACGTGGGGCAAGCCTTACCTAAACAGATGGTTGTGCCTAACTGTCTGGTGCTGTGGAGTGAAAAGAAGGGTGCTAGGTGGGTGCCAGGAACCAGAATTCTAGGTGATCTGGGAGTGAGGGAGGTGGGCTTTAAACTTGTGTGTTTCGGTTTCTGCACCTGTCAAATGGAGATGAGTCTATAGGGAAGGAACAATTTGCAAATGCAAAGCCCCAAACACAGGAGCGAATTGCTTACATAACACCCCAATCCTCACAGCATCTCTGTGGCCCAGATCTGACCCTCTCTTCTTTATCCCATTCAGAGTTTTAAAATATATAGACTATTTGATTCAGAACTTCCCCTTCTAGATGGGTAAGCAAGGAAGCTTGGAACTCATTGTCTTTGGCCTGGGTGATTGAGCAGCAACCTCTTCTTTCAGCTTCTATTCCCTCATCTTTAAACTCGGGATACTTTTATAACTAGACTTTTCTTTTCCTGGTCAGAGATTTCATGCATACTTACTGTCTACTTTTTAAAAATTTAGTGTAATCAACTCATTTAAAAACAGATTATAAATGCATATGTTCTAAATTCCAACAAGACAAATGATACTACAGTGTTTAAATTTCTCTCACACTCTTGTTTCATAACTACATAGCTCTCTTCCCACGAGGTGACCCTGTTAGTAGTCTCTTGTGTATTAAATATGCAAACATTTAAAAAACCTTCCACCAAGTATTAACATACATTCAACAAGTAACACAAGAGCAAAGCTCAGGGCAGAATGTTCATATTTTTAGTACCTAAAAAAATGCAAAGAAAAAAAAAATCATCCAAATCTATTACCTAGAGAGACAACTGTTGATATTTTAATATATTTTCTTCCAGTTCTTTTTCTATGTATGTGTATATACATAAACATTGGAGCCATACTGTATGACTTTTGTACCCTTTTAAAAATATTTCACAATGTTTCTTTACATCACTAAAAAGTGACATCAAAAACAGTTCTTTTAATGTCTGCCTAGTGTTCCAAGAAATGGAAACAAACTTACTACAGGGTAATTGGGTTCCGTTTTTTCTCTAGTATAAATCAACACAGTGATGGCTATTATTACATGTGTGTCTCTAAGTGCATCTATGTTCCCTCAAGATGAATTTCTAGAAGGGGAAGTTCTGAATCAAATAGTCTATATATTTTAGAACTCTGAATGGGATAAAGCAGAGAGGGTCAGATCTGGGCCACAGAGATGCTGTGAGGATTAGGGGTGTTATGTAAGGCTGTGGCCTCATGCTGGGCACAGCCATATAGCTCCATGCGTGTGAGGTTAAGGAATCCGAGAGAGGTTCCATACTGGAGTCTCCTAACTGAGTCACAGATGAGATGCTAAGTTGTGTCAGATCTTTATTATCTTATTCATTGGAGTCCTGACAAATGGTGTGCTGGTGAATGTTTAACAACTGAATCTCTGGGGCAGGTAGGGGAGAGGAAGTTCTGGTTTGCAGGGTTTGCTACAAAAAAATTCTGTGGTATAAACGCTCCCACCATGACTAATTTCAAACTACTAAGACAATGTCATCGAAAGCAGAGTTGAGATGACACACTCAGTCTGTTCTCACAAGCTGGTTGGAGTTGGCTCCAGTATACCATTCTGTTCCTCCTAACTGCCCACCTCCTTCTTTCTTACAGCTTCCCCCTTATATTACACCTTGGTGCTCATCCAAGATATTAGATGCTTAACATTTTGTGGGAGGTGAATGTTGCTAAGGAGCAAAAACACCCTTCCCCAATTCTATATTAAAAAATTGAGGCTGCACGAGCTCAAGGTGATTGCCTAAGTCACCCAGCCCAGGGATCTTTCACAGGATATTATTACCTGGCTTCTGATTGGACACTTCTTAGATTGGGAGCCAGTGCTTCCAAGTGTGGAAAAACACTGCCTTTGTAAACCACTCCACTCCTCTTCCTCTTTAGTGCCTCTGTGCCTGGATCCACAGGCAGTTGAATCCCAGGCCTTGACCTTAAGGAGCTGAGAGCTAACTAGGGGATGCAGACACGCATGAGCAGCTCATACAAGGCAGAGAAATCTTCCAAACTCTTCTTGCTTTGCTTCTCTTCCTGTTTTCTAAACCAAACTCGCTGCCATCAAGTCAATTCTGACTCACAGCGACTCTATTAAACAAAGCAGAACTACGCCATAAGGTTTCCAAGGTTATAAAAATGTATAGAAGCAGACGGCCTCAGTTTTCTCCTGTGGAGCAATTAGTATGTTCCAACCATTAGCTCTTTGATTTAGCAGTCCAATGCTTTACCCACTCAAGTCTATGACTCCTTCCTTCCTAGAGGAACCCTGATTTTTTTTTTTTTTCAGTATCCATCCTCTTCCATACAGCAACCTGATTCAGAGGAGAGTGACCTACTCACAGTTCAGAAAACTAGATTCTGATTAGTTGTTGTTGTTGTTAGGTGCCATCGAGTTGGCTCCTACCCATAGTGAGCTCATGCACAACAGAACAAAACACTGCCCGGTCCTGTACCATCCACACAATTGTGATGTTTGAGCCCATGGTTGCTGCCACTGTGTCAATCCATCTCATTGGCAGTCTTTCGATTTTTGCTGACCCTCCACTTTACCAGGCACGATATTTGAAGTAAGAAAGACAAAGTTTCACCATCCTGGCTTTTAAGGAGAATTCTGACTGTACTTCTTCCAAGACAGATTTGTTTGTTCTTCTGAAAGCCCATGGTACGTTCAATATTCTTCTCCAACACCATAACTCAAAACATTGATTCTTATATGTCTTCCTTATCCATTGTTCAAACCTTCACATGCATATAAGGAGATTGAAAACACCATGACTTGGGTCAGATGCATCTTGGTCTTCAAACTGATGTCTTTTCTCTTTAAAGCACTTTAAGAGGTTTATTGAAGCAGATTTGCCTAATGCAATGCATAGTTTAATTTCTTAACTGTGGCTTCCAGGAGCATTAATTGTTCATCTAAGCAAAATGAAGTCTTTGACAACTCTAATCTTTTCTCCATTTATCATGATGTTATTTAGTGGTCCAGTTGTGAAAATTTTTGTTTTATTTACATTGAGGTACAATCCATACTGAAAGCTGTAGTCTTTGATCGTCATTAGTAAGTATTTTAAGTCCTTGCTTCCAGCAAGCATGGTTGTTATCATCTAGAATCCTTCAGTATTGCAAGTCTAAGCTTCATTTTTTTCCTACAGTTCTTTCATCTTGAGAAATGCTCATCTTACAAAACTCTTTTGGTTTTATAACTCCAGGTCTTTGAGCATTTCATTATACTACTTCACTGTCTTTTTGAGCTGCCCTTTGAAATTTTCTATTCAGCTCAACTGCTCTACAAGTTCGAGAGTTTCTTCTGACATCCATTTTTGTCTTTTTTTTTTCTTTCTTGTCTTTTTAAGGGTCCTTTGATTTCTTTCTGTATGGTGTTCTTTTTTTAAAAAAACTTTTTTGGTGTGTGACTTGAGCTAAGGTTTACAGAGCAGATCTTCAGTTTTATATTTAAGATATAAAATACTTTGTTTAATTACGAAGATTGCAATTCTCTCCATGTGCCATCA